>NC_081405.1:402246625-402918709 GCF_030272615.1 Cryptomeria japonica | reverse complement strand
TGAAGTTTTTGTTTTGTGAGAATCGATATGAGAACCATCTAATTGATTGGAATGGACTCATGGAGGAAATTGATGGCAAGGGGATTGTACTGGGGCAAGAGGTATTGCAGCTAAAAATAAATAAAATTCCAAAAGGATTGATACAACTTGAAAGAATGTTTGATGATAAAGATATAGCAAGTTTCAGACTGAATTCAGGAGGATGTGAGGATGTTGAAAAAATAAACCTGGGAAGTGAAAGCAATCCAAGAGAAGTATATATTGGAAAAAGGCTCACACCAAAAATCAGAATAGTATTGATTAACCTACTAAGAAAGTACAAGCATGTCTTCGCTTGGTCATGTGATGACCTTAAAGCATATAGGGAAGACTTGTTCTATCATGAAATACCCTTGAAGCCCGATACAAAGCCTTTCAGATAGAAGAAAAGGCCAATAAATCCTACTTTGGCTCCCAAAATGAAAGAAGAATTGATGAAAATGAGAAATGCTGGTATTATTGAACCCATAAGACATTCAACATGGGCGTCCAATTTGGTCCAGTCAGGAAAAAGAATGGTGATATCAGATTGTGTGTGGACTTTAGGAATTTAAATATTTCATCTTTAAAAGATAATTATTCTTTACCTAACATAGAGGCTCTTTTGCAGAAGGTCATTGGAAATGAATTATTATCTATGATGGATAGCTTCTCACATTATAATCAAGTCAAAGTTAGGGAAGCAGAAAAATTCAAAACCACTTTCACCACACCTTGGGGTACCTATGTCTATGTTAGGATGCCTTTGGACTGACAAATGCAGGAGCCACATTCCAGAGGGCTATGGATGTAAGTTTTGAGGGGCTAATTGATTATATCTTGGTGGTTTACCAGGATGATATGATAGCTTATTCTAAAAAGGTAGAAGACCATTGCAATGACTTAGAAAAAATCTTTATTAGAGCATTGGAATATGGTATATCTTTAAATCCCAAAAAGTGTCATTTTGGAGTTACTGAAGGGAAATTGTTAGGTCATATTGTCTCAAAGGATGGTGTGAGAATTGATCTAGAAAGGATTGTTGCTATTGATAAGATTCAAATCCCTAAAACAGTTAAGGCAATTCAATCTTTTTTTTGGTCAAATTAACTTTGTGAGAAGGTTTGTTTTAAACTTCTCTAAAATTGTAAAACCTATTGCTAGAATGCTGAAAAAGGGTGCCAAAATAAAGTGGACTAATGAAGCCCTTGAAGCTTTTGTAATCATCAAAAGAGCCATCAAGGAAGCCCCTATGTTAAAATCCCCTGATTTCTCCAAACTTTTCCAAGCGTTTTCATTTTCTTCATTCCATACTATTGTTGTTGTCATGTTACAGAAGAATGATGAGGGCCATGAGCAGCCAGTGGCATTCTTTAGCAAAACATTGCAAGCATCTGAGCTGAACTATGATTTGAATGAAAAATAGGCTTATACTCTTGTGAAAGCAGTAAAATATTTTAGACCTTACCTAGTTGGTGCCACTATTATTGCATATGTACCAAATGTTGTTGTTAAAGACATCTTTAGACAATTAGAGACTACTAGAAGGAGATGTAGATGCATAAACCAGATTCAAGAATTCAATATTGATATACAGATCACAAAGTTGGTGAGGGGTTAGGGTTTAGAAAAATTGATGGTAGAATCCAATCTTGAAGTAGCACACATAAATCAAATAGAGTTGGGAGATGCACAAATGAGCATTGCGAGGTATCCTTGGTATACAAATATTGTTTATTACTTAAAATACATGAAGTGTCGTGATAGTTTAAATGATAGTCAAAAAAGAACTTTAAAGCTTCAAACATCTAGGTATGTATTACTTAATGGAGATTTATACTAGAAAAATAGAGATGGTATTCTCTTATTGTTCCTAGATGAGTGTCAAGCATCTACTATTTTAAAAGACTTACATGAAGGTGTATGTGGAGGCCACTACTCATAAAATTCTTAATATGGGTTATTATTGGCCTCAAGTTTTCAAGGATTGTCATACTTATATCAAAAAATGTGAAGCTTGTCAAAAGTTTATAGGGAAGCTCAACTATAATGGAGTTGTTCCTCTCAAACCCATGCATACAAAAGAACCAGTCCAAATGTGGGGTATTGACTTCATAGGGGAAATAGAAAACAAATCTAGTGGTGGGCATAAATGGATTTTGGTGGCTACTGATTATTTTACTAAGTGGGTTGAAGTTATTCCCACAAGACAGGCTACAAGCAAAGTGGTGACAAAGTTTCTCTTGGAAAACATTATGACCAGATTTGGAGTACCTTAGAAGATTGTGGTAGACAATGGGATGTGCTTCAGATCCAAGGAGTTCTCTGATTTCTATGAAAATTATGGCATCACTCTTTCTTATTCATCACCTTACCATCCCCAAGGAAATGGACAAGAAGAATCAAGCAATAAGAACTTGTTGAAGATTGTCAAAAGGATGTTGGGTGATAATAAAAGAGCTTGGGATTCAAAATTGATCTTAGCAGTATGGGATGACAGAGTGACAGTCAAGAAGTCCACAGGATTTGCCCCATATGAGCTTGTATATGGCAAAGAAGCAATATTACCCTTGAATAATTTGCTTTTAGTTTATAAATTTGTTACAGAAGAGTGTTCATAAGAAGTAAACTTCATGGGGGATAGGTTGATGGTGTTGTCTAAGTTGGATGAATGTAGAAAAGAGGCTCAAGAAAGAAACATTCAGAGGCAACAGATGGTTAAGGCTTTACATGATAAAAGGGTTTGTGATATAACATTTGAAGAAGGAGAATGGGTACTTAAATGGAATGCCAAAGACCAAGAAAAAGGAAAACATGGAAAATTTGATGTGCTATGGTTGGGACCCTATATCATGTTTGAGAAGAAAGGATAAAACTCATATTTCTTGCAAGATACTAATGATGAGGTGCATAATTTCTAGTCCATGCTCAATACCTCAAACTTTTTTTCTTTTGACAAGCAGGGAGTATTTCTTGTATCATAATAGCATAGTTTTCTTTTTTTGTTATGTGTTTCAAATCATGTCTTGGTCTGCTTTCCAGAGATAGCTAAGATCTTGCTATGTCCCTAGCCAGAAAGAGCCATTGTTAGCACATATTTTTACAAAATATTTATGTGCTATAAATGGATCCCTTTACATATAGTTTCATCATAAGGGCATTTACTGTTGGTTTTTGTATGGAGGAGCATCACTGAAGAAAATTGAGTTGTTCAAGGATCAACTATTTCATGAATGGATAGGGGTCACTTGGGCACATTGAGGAAGATCACTAAGTATAGATTGCATAAAGAGTCCATCATATTAGCATTCTAGTAGATATTAGAGTAGGAGTCAGTATGATGAAATTAGAAGTGCCTTTGGCTTACATGCAGCCTCTATGAAGAGTTGGAGCCCTTGACATTTATGGTAATTTTCAAATTTGTAAAGTTTGAACTATCAGCATAACTTATCCCGACAGGATTGCATAGCCAAAATAGTAGAAAGATCTATCGACATAACATCCACCGATATATTAGAATGCGGTCCAAGAAGGTTTTTCAAATGGAAAATAAATCGGTGCACAAAAGAAATGAGGCGCTATCATCAGGGTAGCTCATACCGAGGAGTAAGTAAGAGGGTATATCTATCGGCAAAAGAATTCAATATCGGAAGTGCGAAAAAGTTGTTATACTGATAGTCGATGAAGCTATCGGTATGACCTATACCAATAAGGAAGAGTGCGGATTAAATATTTTAATTATAGGAGTATCGGGAGATAGGAATATTGGGTTATCCCGATGTATGATGGGATGGATAGGGGAGCCAAGAAGAATAGGGTGCAGACCAGATGTAATATGGGTTCATCAGAGAAAATGTTAACCTTCGGAAAGGAACAAAAATGGCTACATCGATACCCAATAGAGGAAAGCTAGGCAGATGATGATATTGGTTAGAGTTATGCCGATAACATCAACCAAGTTGTTCCGACACCTGATAAAGTAGCCCGATGAGGAAAGAGTTGTAGACAAGAAATAAGGAATCATCGGGGTATCTTTTACTAAAGGATAAGTGTTTTTTGAAGTTGTGCAAATTTTTGATGGGCAAGATGCCACAGAGGAAAGAAAGGCGGATCCATAAGCATAACATGCACCGATGAGACATGATTATGGGTATGAAAAGAGTGAGAGGACAGACCCATCGGGGAGACTATAACCATCAGAAAACATAGAAATGAGTTATCCTGATACCCGATGGGATAGCTAGGTGGGCAAATAGAAGAAGCTATTATTGGAGATGCTAACCCCTATACAATAAAAGGCAAAATTGGTTACCAAAACAAAATGTTGATATGTCAGGGTGACCTATGCTGATCAAAAGGGCAAAAGAGAAATTAAATAAGTGTACATTATGGGTGGCACCAAATAATTAAATTTTCGAGCAGAATTACGCTGATTAGCCATTAAGAAATCTGGTGTGAAAACAGACATGACAACCATCATTTAATGCATCCAACGGATAGACCTGAAATCGCACGAAGCAAATCTAACCATGATTTCTTTCAGATGTTAACTATAATGGAGATGAACTTATATATGGGGTCTCATGCACATTGTTTTTCACAAAGTAGTCTATAAGCAATCTGTTATCTCTGGAGTGATAATTGAAGTTGCAGAGTGCAGAACAGGGGATTTGCAAAATGGAGGGTTCAAGTGCAAAATGAAAAAGGAAGGTCACAGAAATATCTAGTGATACATCAAAAAAATTAAAGGTAGGGGAGGCTGCAAAACAAAGGAAGCTAAATCAAGATATGATTGACTAGATGAGTTCTTCGGGAGCTAAGCCCAGAAGGTCAAAAACCAATTTGATAATTTGTGACTAGTTGGAGGATAGGTACAAGGAGATTGGTGATGTATGGACCAAAGTGAGAGGACACGAATTGTTCCTGTTTCATTACATAAGGAGAAATGACCAAATGCCTATATCTAACCCATGATGCACTAGTTTGGGAAAAATCACGGTCCCAAATGTGTTTGTAAATATAGACTTGCTCAAGCTCATGGCCAGAAATTATGATGCTGCCAAAAAATGCATCTTGTTGCCCGACGGGACTGCTTCCATTCATTTTGTAGCAGCAACAATTCAAGAAGTATTTGGTCTGGATTTCGAGGTGGAGTTGCCTCTTTCTTTCAACAATTTGTAGGAGGAATACAAAAGGATGGACACCACATATCAAGGATGGAATTTAGCATTTCATAAGGCCAAAAAGGGAAGGCTGACGGAGGAGGATGAGCCACCTTATGATATTAACATTTTCAAGAAATATTTCCAATATACCTACATGTCTTGTGGACAGGTTGGAGGTGTCGAGACTCCAGACATGGCAAAAATAAGACCGCTAGTTTTCGCAGCCGATGTCCAAAGACATGAGCCCCATACATTTGATTTTGCTACATATCTAGTAGATAGATTGCATGAGGGATTTTTGAACCTGAAGAACAATCCTGATAAGTATTTTAAGCATTATTCTCTATTAATTTGTATGATATTATTTTATGGTCAATTTAGAGGGCTATGGCTAGAGGGTTTGAGAGTGAACTAGTATGGAAACGATGGACAAGAGCAACCTGTATAGTTATGGGTTTCTTTATGGGATTCTAGGTATGTAAATTCCCATTATGTGAAGTTTGAAGAATTTTTTGTCAAGCCCTTGTTCAGAATGTACAATGAGACTATTGAAGGGTCTTTTTCAAAAACTATTAAGAAGTTTATTTGGCCATTTGAGCACCAAAATTAAAAAGTGAATCATAATTGTGGTGATTGGTTTGCCTATGTCAATTTCACTTTTGTTAGAGTGTTTGGTTTTGAGGGATCGCCATATAGATTGCCTAAACTAGCACCTAATCATATTGCATTTTCGAAATTGTGAGACAACTTAGTGTTTCCAATGCTTGTCATTTTGGGGATGCACATAAGCAGACCTTTTTGCCAGGGACTTTGGAGTTTGGAGATTTCAGGATTGTATCAACTAGGGCTTATAAAGCCATTGATAGAAAGTTAGTAGATGAGTATAATTTGTTGTTACACACACCCAGGAAGAATTATGATCCTGAAGGGTATATACACATGTGCAGAAAAGGGCATGCTCTGAAAGGTTATCTCCATTGTATTGATGATATGGAAAATTTGTGCAAAAATAAGGAAGTGGAAGAATTGGCTAATGTGATGGAAAATATGAAGAGAAGGTTACGGGAGAAAAACAAAGGCTGGAGGATCTCCAAGGTGAAGAAGAGGAATATGCAGAAAGTGACTCAAGAGAGAATGAAGTTGTATCAAAATTACAGGTACCTAACAGAGAAGAAGAGCCTGATGCATATGACAAATTAATCACAACCCTAAATACAAAGACAGATGATAGAATGATTGAGCGCACCACTTTTGTATCAAATGATCAATTCATAAAATCTAAAGAATTCAAGTCATTCTTGTATAACTTCAAGGGTAAGAAATTAAGGGAGGCAGTGCCAAATATTACCGTTGATAATGAAGCATAAATAAATTGGAGATTGAAGGAAGACATCAATGCAGAAGTTATGAACATGACCCCACAAAAGGGGAGGCAATTACTAGTGGAGTCTAGTATAATTTTGTTTCCAGGATGGGACTTGAGTGTCTCATTTGTTTTTGATACTTTGTTGCATGTAGATAATAGGGACATGAAGTTGGATATCCATGGAGTGAATGATATTTTTTTTGGATCAAGGTGTGATCCAAGTGAAGAAGAAAAGTGCCTTTGGGCCCTATACCTTTCTAATAAGAGATCTAAGATAATAGATGTAGATAAGGCTTTTGGTCATATGATGAAGTTGAAAGTCAGAGAGGTGGATCCTATGGTCACTGTGGATATAGGGATTGTCATTTCTAATTATAATAAGGCTCAACTAAAATGGGAAGTTGCTGAAAAGCATAAATACAAAGCATTGTATGAAGAAGCTTTAAGGAGAGGAGGACATCGAGTACCACAAATCACTGACTCTAGCGCCCAATGGAAGAAGAAGTTTGAGAAACTAGCCTTGGAGCACAATAAGATGAAGAAGCAAATGAAAACTATTAGGACGAATGTTGCTTGTGTATTCATGACAAGTAGATATGAAAATTTAGAAAAGTTTTTGGATGAATTTTTGGGTCTGTATCAAAATAACATGGATAATAGGGTCTCTAACCAAAGGATTTATGATAGACTCAATCTGTTATTATAGGATAAGACATTGAGAGAAAAGACTGTCAGAAGGATAACAAAATTAATTGAAATTCATGAAAAGTATACTAAAGAGTTGAAAGAAGAGTTCTAGAAGTTCCAAGAGGTTTTGCAGAGTGAGATTCCTAGTTTGGTTGATGATGCAGGGGTTATCAAGTACAAAAGTGCATGGATCTCAAAGTCTAAGGCCTTACTTAGTGCAGCCCGTAGTGTCGCCCAAGCAGATGCCCTGGATATGAATGAGATAGTGGACCAGTTAGAGAACCTAATCAAGATAGAGATGGCGCTCAGGGATACAATATTTAATGCAGTTACCTACAGAGATGAAGGCTGCTACCTTAAGCACATCAGGAAATGCGGGAAGAGGCTAGATCCAAAGAATTAAAGTTTTTATTTCTCATATTTTAAAAATTGTCTTATTGTTATCTTAGCAGTTAAGCAGTTAAGTGTTAGGTTTTAGTTAAGTTTTAGTTTAACAAAATGAAGGGGTGTGTCCTTTCATCTATTCCTATTGATTCACATACTTATAGTGAGTCATTTTGTATGTAGAAGGAATCTAGGATCTAGGATTTTAGAAGAATTATAAAAATAACAATCACTTTTGCTTGTAAGGGTTGCAAGTTATATGTATTAGGGAAGTCTATAGGAAGAAGAAGTATCATTTGTGCAAACTGACTATAATGGAGTATCTTCAAGTGTAGCTTATGCATGCAATCATTTCCTAAAGATTAATATTGTCTCTAGAGTTGATAGGATCTCTTGTCCACAAAATATCATAAATATCCCTGGATAGAGGCATTAGTCTATTATTTATCTTTTAAGGTTCTGGTTTGTTATGCATTTAAGGTCCTTGATAGAGAAACATTATTCCCAAACCCTATATGAACTGATCTTTGCATATTTATTTTAAGTCATGAAAGCATCTTATTCTGAAGATACAATCATAATCATTTTCATTTCTTTTCAAAGGCATTCACTTAAAGCATATAATAAAGCATAATTGTAGAACAATCATTTGCCAATTTTGCATTTGCTAACCATAAAGCTTAAATCCACTTTAAATAACTCTTTTGTAATTGAAAGGGAGAGGTATACCCACCTAGGTTTAGTGGAGCCTTAAGTGTAGAGGGATTTGGTCTTCGACCATCCTTGTTCGTTGGCCAAGGCTAGTTGGATTAGTTGAGGATTTGGCAAACCCTTAAGTTTTCCAATCTTTGGTTTTGGGCACCAACACCCCCGAAAGCTCTTTGTACCTCCAAACCTCAATTTTGACACTCTAAAATTGGGGCTTTCAAAGCAAAATCTCTGAAACAAGGTCCTAAGAGCACAATGCCACTCAAAATTGTATTTTGACACCCATGCCCCGAAATCATGTTGTGCCTTGAAACCCTAATTTTGACACTCTAAAATGGGGTCTTTCAAGGCACAAGCTCTGAAATGAGGTCCTAAGAGCACTATGTCACTCAAAATCATGCCCAAAAAGCTTGTTGTGCCTCCAAACACCAATTTTGATGCTCCAAAACTAAGGCTTTCAAGACACAAACTTCAAAATGAGGTCCTACGAGCACGATGCCACTCAAAATATTCTTTTGACGCACGGCTTTGGAATCAAGACTCACTCCCTGAAAACTCATTATGCCTCCAAACTGTGATTTTGATGCTTTGAAACTGGGCCTTTTGAGGCACAAACTCCAAAATGAGGTACAAAGAGTATGATGCCAATCAAAATCACATTTTGATGCCCATGGCTTAGGAAATGAGACTTGTGCCCCTAAAGCTTGTTGTGCCTCCAAAACTGAATTTTTACACTCCAAAACTAGGGCTTTAGGGGCACAAGCTCTAGAATGAGGACCTATGAGCACAATGCCAATCAAAATCATGTTTTGACACCCGTGACTCTGAAATCAGGACTCACACCCTGAATGCTCATCATGCCTGCAAACCCTAATTTTGACACTTTGAAACTAGGACTTTCGAGGCACAAGCTCCAAAATGAGGACCTAAGAGCACAATGCTAGTCAAAATCGCATTTTGACACCCACAGCTTTGGAATTGGGACTCATTCCCTGAATGCTTGTTGTGCCTCCAATCCTCAGTTTTTATGCTCCAAAGTCAGGGCTCTTGAGGCACAAGCTTTGAAACGAGGTCCTAAGACCACGATTCCAGTCAAAATTTTGTTTTTACACTTCCAGCTCCGAAATTGGGACTCGCACTCCAAATGCTCATTGTGCATCCAAACCCCGATTTCGACACTCTGAAATTGGGGCTTTCAAGGAACAAGCTCTGAAACAAGGTCTGAAGAGAACTATACCAGTCAAAATTATTTTTTGACACCTGCATCTCTCAAATCGGGACTCGCCCCCCAAAAGCTCATTGTGCCTCCAAACCCCGATTTTGATGTTCTAAAACCAGCGCTTTCGAGGCAAAAGCTCCAAAATGATGTCCTAAGAGCACGATGCTAGTTAAAATCATGTTTTGATGCTTGCATCTCTAAAATCGAGACTTGTTCCTTGAAAGCTCGTTGTGCCACCAAACCCTAATTTTGACACTCCGAAACTGGGGTTTTTGAGACACAGGCTCTGAAATGAGGTCCTTAGAGTACTATATCAATCAAAATTATGTTTTGACACCTGAGGTTTTGGAATCAAATGTCATGCCCTAAATGCTCGTTGTGCCCCTAAACCCAAATTTTGATGCTCTGAAATTAGGGTTTTTGAGGCACAAGCTCCAAAATGAGGTCCCAAGAGCATGATGCTAGTCAAAATCATATTTTGATGCTCCCAGCTCTAGAATCTGGACTCATCCCCGGTAACCTCAATGTGTCTTCAAAGACAGATTTTGAAGCTTTGAAACTAAGGCTTTCAATGCACAAGCTCTGAAATGAGGTCCTAAGAGAACGATGCCAGTCAAAATTGCCTTTTGATGCTCATGGCTCTGGAATGAGGACATGCACCCTGAAAACTCATTGTCCCTTTAAATCGTGATTTTGATTCTCCAAAACTGGGGCTTTTCAAGCACAAACTACAAAACAAGGTCCAAAAAGCATGATGCTATTTAAAATTGTGTTTTGACGCCCACCTCTTAGGAATCGGGACCCATGACTTGAGCCCCGAATGCTCATTCTACCTTCAAACCCTGATTTTGATGCTCTGAAACCAGGGCTTTTGAGGCACAAGCTCTGAAACTAGGTCTTGGAGCATGATACTAGTCAAAATCACCTTTTGATGCCTGCGTCTCTTATTTCAGGACTCCCACCCCAAAAGCTCGTTGTGCCTCCAAGCCTCAATTTTGATGCTTTCAAATTGGAACTTTCGAGGCACAAGCTCAGAAACAAGATCCTAGGAGAATGATGCCAGTCAAAATAGCATTCTAAGGCTCGTGGCTCTAGAATTGGGACTCATGCCCTGAAAGCTCGTTGTGCCTCTAAACCCTTATTTTGTTTCTCAAAAACTTGTGTTTTTGAGGCACAAGCTCCAAAATGAGGTCCTAAGAGCATGATACCAGTCAAAATCATGTTTTGATGCCCATGGCTTAGTAATTGGGACTCATGCCCCGAAAGCTTATTGTGCCTCCAAACCCAAATTTTGATACTCTGAAATCGGGGCTTTCAAGGAAAAAGCTCCGAAATGAGGTGCTAAGAGCATGACGCCAGTCAAAATCGGATTTTGATACTAGTGGCTCTTAAATCGAAACTCACACCCTGAAAGCTCATTTGACTTCCAAAACCCATTTTTGCCACTTCGAAATTGGAGCTTTCAAGGAACAATCTCCGAAACAAGGTCTAAAGAGCATGATGCTAGTGAAAATTGCATTTTGACACCGATGGCTCTGGAATTAGGACTCATGCCCTAACAACTTGTTGTGCCGCTAAATCTTGATTTTGACACTCTAAAATCGGGGCTTTCGTGGTGCAAGCTCTGAAATGAGGTCCTAAGAGTATGATGCCAATCAAAATCAATTTTCGATGCCCTCGGCTATGGAATCTAGACTTGCACCCTGAAAGCTCATTGTGCATCCAAACCCCAAGTTTAATGCTCTAAAACATGGGCTTTCAAGGCACAAGATCCGAAATGAGGTCCTAAGAGCATGATACTAGTCAAAATTGCATTTTGACACCTGTGGCTCCAAAATCAAGACTCGTGCCCTAAAAGCTCGTTGTGCCTCAAAACCCCAATTTTGACGCTCTGAAACAGGTGCTTTTGATGCACAATCTCCAAAATAAGGTCCTAAGAGCATGATACCAGTCAAAATAGCATTTTGATGCTTGCGGCTCCAAAATCGAGACTCGCTCCTGAAAGGTCATTGTGCCTCCAAACCCTAATTTTGATGCTATGAAACCATGGCTTTCAAGGCACAAGATCTAAAACAAGGTCCTAAGAGCATGATGCCAGTCAAAATCACATTTTGACATTTATGGCTCTGTAATCGAGACTTGCACCCCTCAAAAGCTTGTTGTGTCTCCAAACCCCAATTTTGATGCTCCAAAACTGAGGTTTTCGAGGCACAAGATTCAAAACGAGGTTCTAAGAGCCCAATGCCAATAAAAATCAAGTTTTGATGCCCGTGGCTATCGAATTGGGACTCACACCCTTGAAAGCTCGTTGTGCCTCCAAACCCCAATTTTGACACTCTAAAACTAGGGATTTCGAGGCACAAGCTCCAAAATGATGTTCTAAGAGCATGATGCCAGTCAAAATAGAGTTTTGATGCTCATGGTCTGAGACAAGGTCCTAAGAGTATGATGCTAGTAAAAACCACATTTTCATGCCCATGGCTTTAGAATCAGGACTCATGCCCTGAAAGCTTGTTGTGCATTCAAGCCCCTATTTTGACACTCTGATACCGAGGCTTTGGAGGCACAAGATTCGAAAGGAGGTCCTAAGAGCATGATTCCAGTCCAAATCACATTTTGATGCCTGCTGATCCAAAATCAAAACTCGCACCCCAAAAGCTCATTGCTCCTCCAAACCTTGATTTTGACGCTCTGAAATTAGGACTTTCAAGGCACAAGGTCTGAAACAACGTCTTAAGAGCATGATGCTAGTCAAAATTGTGTTTTGATGTTATGTTTTGACATTATTGAGACTCACACGCCGACACCTTGTTATTCTTCTAATCCCTGATTTTGATGCTCCGTAACTGGGGCTTTCGAGGTACAAGCTTTGAAACAAGGTCCAAAGAGCGCGATGCCAGTCAAAATCTTGTTTTGACACTGACGGTTCTACAATTGGGACTTACACCCCAACACTTGATTGTGCCTCCAAACCCCAATTTTTAATGCTCCTAAACTAGGTTTTTTTGAGGCACAAGCTTTGAAATGAGGTCTTAAGAGCACAATGGCAATCAAAATCACATTTTCACGCCCGCAATTATGAAATCAGGACTCGTGCCTCGAAAGCATATTGTGCATCCAAACCCTAATTTTGACACTCTAAAATTGGGGCTTTCAAGGCACGAGCTCCAAAACAAGGTCAGAAGAGCATGATGCCAGTCAAAATTGAGTTTTGATGCCTGTGGTTGTCGAATTGGGACTCGCAACTCCTAAAAGCTCGTTGTGCCTCCAAACCCCAATTTTGACACTCTATAATTGGGGTTTTTGAGACAAAAGCTCTAAAATGAGGGTCTAAGAGCATAATGCCAGTCAAAATTGAGTTTTGATGCCCATGGTTATTGAACCAGCACTCACACTCCTAAAAGCTCATTATGCCAGCAAACCTCAATTTTGATGCTTTGAAACTGGGGCTTTCAAGGCACAAGCTTCGAAATGAGGTTCTGAAAGAATGATAGTAGTCAAAACTAAGTTTTGATGCCCACGGCTATTGAATTGGGACTCAAACCCCTAAAAACTCTTTGTGCCTCCAAACACTAATTTTGATGCTCTGAAACCATGGCTTTTAAGGCATGAGCTCTGAAATGAGGTCCTAAGAGCACAATGCCAGTCAAAATTATGTTTGGACGCTTGCGGCTTCGGAATCGAGACTTGTTCCCTGAAATCTCATTGTGCCTCCAAACCCCAATTTTGATGCTCTAAAACTAAGGCTTTCAAGGCACAGGCTCCATAATGAAGTCCTAAGAGCATGATGCCAGTCAAAATCATGTTTTGACGCTCGTGGCTCCAGAATCGGGACTTGGGCCCGAACAGCTCGTTGTGCCTCCTAACCTCAATTTTGATGCTCTGATACTAGGGCTTTCAAAGCACAAGCTCCGTAAAGAGGTCCTAAGAGAATGATGTCATTAAAATTGTGTTTTGAAGCTCATGGCTACTGAATCGGGACTCGCACCCTGAAAGCTCATTGTGCCTCTAAACCCTAATTTTGACGCTCTGAAACCAAGACTCTCAAGCCACAAGCCCTGAAATGAGGTCCTAAGAGCATGATTCCAGTCAAAATCATGTTTTGACACCTATGGTTCCTAAATAGTGACTCACACCCTGAATGCTCATTGTGCCCCCAAAACCTGATTTTCATGATTCGAAACTAGGGCTTTCGAGGCACAATCTCTAAAACAAGGTCCTAAGAGCATGATACTAGTCAAAGTCATGTTTTGATGCCCATGGCTATGGAGTTGGAACTCACACTCTGAAAGATCATTATGCCTACAAACCCCAATTTTGATGTTCTGAAACTGGTGCTTTCTAGGCACAAGCTCTAAAACGAGGTCCTAAGAGCACAACGTTAGTCAAAATTATTTTTTGATGGTCGCGGCTCTAGAATCAAGACTCGCCCCTTGAAATCTCATCATGCCTCCAAACCCTAATTTTGATGCTCAGAAATTGGGGTTTTTGAGGTACAAGCTCCGAAACAAGGTACAAAGAGCACGATGGAGTCAAAATCGCATTTTGACACGCACGGCTTTGGAATCAGGACTCATTCCCTAAATACTTATTGTGCCTGCAAACCCTAATTTTGACACTCTGAAACTAGGGCTTTCGAGGTACAAGGGCTGAAACAAGGTCCTAAGTGCATGATGCCAGTCAATATCCCAATTTGACACTCACAGCTCAAGAATCTGGAATCATGCCCCGAAAACTCCTTGTGCCCGCAAACACCAATTTTGACACTCTGAAAGCAAGGCTTTCAAGCCACAAGTTCTGAAATGAGGTCCTAAGAGCATGATGCCAGTCAAAATCGCTTTTTGATTCTCACGGCTCTAGAATCAAGACTCGCGCCCCAAAAACTTGTCGTGCCTCCAAACCTCAATTTTGATTCTTTGAAACCATGGCTTCTGAAGCACAAAGTCCAAAAAAAGTTCTAAAGAGCATGATGCCAATCAAAATCGTGTATTGAAGCCCACGAATTAGGAATTGGGACTCATGCCCTAAACACTTGTTGCCTCCAAACCCCTATTTTGATGCTCCAAAATTGGGTGGTTGGCATAACTGGTTGTGATGAGATATTGAAGGGCTGTTGTTGATGATATATTAATGGACTATTGGTGATGATATAATTATGACATGATGCTTGATGATCAGTTATTTATGTTGTCATTTATGGAAACCATATTTGTTCATATTTTTTTATGCTTGTTATGTCATCTAAGTCTACTAATTGAATTGAATTGAATTAGAAAGCAAAACTGCCAAGTGATAGTGAACCAATAAGCAAGAACAAAGAAGGAAATGGTTGCGGTAGTTATCTGTGTTGAGTTAGATGTTGTAGTTTGGAATGTGTACTTATGACATTATAATGATTCTATGACATAAACTACATCATGTTTGGAGAACCAAAAGTCATGTTTGTAATTGACTATTGTATAATCACCTAGGGTTTGAGAACTGGTAAAAAGATCTTTGACCAATGATGTTTTATGGTTTTGCGGTGATTATTTTCATGTTCATAAGTTGATGATTACATGTCAAAATCCATGTGAAAATATAAGATGTTGTTTTGGTGCATACAAGCAAGGAAGTGCTTAGTAGAATGTGTTAAGGGTTTGAGAGTTTATTAGATCGATGTGTGGTGATGAGTTATGATCATTCAACGGTTGTAATTATCTTTTAATTTGTTGTAATGATCTATATGATGATTTGTAGTGATTTGTAATGGTCTGATATGATCTATGATGTAGATTCATTGTAGGTTAGGGTTTTGTAACCGACCTAATTGTAAAGTCTATTTAGGTCGAGTTTGAGAAGGATGAGGGTGTTAGTGTTCAGAGAAGTGTGTGTGCCAAACTAGATTAAGATGTTTGCATGAGAGAAGCAGATTGGAGCTGACAAGGATCTTTAATAGCAAGAAGTGTTGAATCAAGATCATTTATCTATTGTTTCCTAATAGTTGCACCAACATTAAAATCCCTTAACCGGTAGGTCCTAACATGCCTGATCTTGTAAATCCCTTCACTGGATGGCTCATTAATTTGGGTTTAAATCCTCCACTGAGATTACTCCTAATAGAGCTAAGTTGTAAAATCCCTTGGCTAGGTGACTCCTAATAGGGTCTTCTTTTAATCAAGAATTGTTGTAAAGCTCCTAACTGGGCTAGGCTCCTAATAAGGCACATTCTGAAAGAGTGCATATTTTGTGGGTACCAATTCCCACCGTGGTTTTTTCCATTTGGGTTTCCATGTGAAAAATCTTTGTGTTCATATTGTGGATAGGTTGTTAAGTTATGCATTTGATGTCTTTACAATATTTTCTTAATGATAAACACTTGAGTTGCTATCAGTAATGTTTTGGTAAATCTAATTTGGAGATTGTTTAATCAGCTACCGGTACTGGTTATGAACTATTTTGTGAAGTATTTTACAGATTGGTGAAAAAAATTTAGTTTATCCTTATTATTGATCCACCCCCCTCTCAATACTAACCAGATCCTCACATTAACAATTGGTATCACAGTATTAGGTCCTCTTTATGCAGAAACTTAACCACTTGAGGAAAATATCTGAGGAAGATGATAAAGAAAGAGGGTCCCAAATTCACTAGGGACAACTAATGAATATGGAGTGATAGAATGAAGATATTGTAGTGTCATAAAATTGCAACCTCTGCAATTTTAACCACTTTTAGGGTCCTCACCTTGGCGATGACATCTTCTTCCCTAACCAGAACCTATTTGTGCATTTCCAACCCTTCACTCTTTCTCAGTCATGTCTTGTGCCTACTTTAGACCCTGTTTGGGCCCCAAAATAGGGCAAGACAAGGGCATGGAACCCATATCTCCCTAGGACAAGGGTGTGGCACCCTTGTCCCCACCTCTTAGGGTGGCCCTATGTTCGGTCTTCCTGAGCTCTTATGCACAATTTCTCTTCAGGGTTTGCAATTCCTCTTTGTCGGCCTTTGGTGGTTGAAATTTAATCCTTGAGGCATGTATAAAAAGGAATTCAATACCCTCATTCATGGATGAAGGAAGCACATATGAATGCATGATAGGAGATAACAGGCATAAGGAGAAGATAGAATATTTCAAGGTCATCATCAAGCATTCAAGTCTTCTTCATTCATCCATGGGAGAAACATTACAACATTCGTTTGCAAGCATGTATGTGTGTTAGGGTTTTGTCATGTTACATACCATTTCATACAAGATTTGTGGTTACACTCAAGAAGCAAAGTGTTCATCATCAACAAGTTGCAGATCTACAAGGTATACATTTCCATTGTTTACATTCAAGCATTTGCAATTACCTTCTTTCTAGGTCGATTCCTCAACTGGGGTTTGACTGAGGCAAACCCCTATCCACAACCCCCCTCCTTTCTTCTTTGTTTTGTGTATAGGTTGCAGGTGTGCAACTGTAATTGCAGGTTTGGGCTTCATTTGCAGAGATGGAAGAACCCTTTTCATTTTGTGGATTTTGTGGTGGACCATGTACATTCCCGCCACGGTCTGAACGAATTTTTTCCAATTTTGTAGGATAGATCTACATTAGTTTAATTAGCTCAGATCCAGAGTTACAACACGATCCTGAACTGGTAGCACCTCATTTCACTAATTTCCTCTCTCTTTTCCACATAGTCAACAAGTCAACTTTCTCGTTTACAAAAGAGGGTAAATCACACTTCAACCACTTGCAATCCACTCAGAATTCACATCCTTGTTCCCCTCGGATTTGGATCTAGTGGATTCAAGCCCCTATTTTGAATGTAAAGTTCTTCCCAAGTGAAAATCATCCTAGTGGCTTCCTTTCTCTCTCCTAGGTGGGGAGTCACTAGGATCCAATTTTCTGCTTTACATTTTGGTGAACCCGATGTCTTACACATTAATCCTGATTTCTCATTCTTAGATCCGATTAATTGCAATTTTCATTTTAAATTTTGATTTTCAAGTTTGATCTATTTGCAAATTTTAGAGGTTAATTGCATAAAAACCCTAATTTTTCATTTTAAGCAAATTAAGCTTGTTAAGTGAAAAATTGTAATTACTTGTTTTAGATCTGATTTCTATTTCAAAATTGCAATTTAGATTTCTCGCTTTATTTTGAAAATTCAGTGGTTAAATCATAAAACCCTAATTTTTAAGATCTTTTTATTTTCAACCTTTGACAACAATTTTGATTGATCTAGACATCTACAAATCAGCTTTGGATTCCACATTAAAATCGTAATCTCTATCATCCCTGAAAATTTTGAAAAAAGTTGGTCAAACCGTGTGCGTTCCCGCCATTTTCCTCTATTTTTTTCTTGAAATTTCAGGAGACAAAATTGACTGTACTTTTCTGCTCAGATCCAGAAAATCAGCATACTTTATCAGTTTTAACACTCTCTAAGGTCAAACACAAATTCAAAATTCATCAAATTCACATCTTAAAATTAATTTTCAAAAAAAGGTCCTAATTTTAGATCTACTTTTCCTGAAAAATTCAGATTTCACTTAAGAGACTTTTAACGGCAATTAATAAATTGGATTTACTTTCTCTTTCACATGTAATTACGTTAATTTTTGCATATATTTATCATATGTCTGATAAGAGTTTCTTCCATTTCCTATTGCTTCTCTTTCTTCATAGCACTTGGTCATATTGTGTTAGGATTTTAAAATTATTAGATCTTAAAGCTTTCATGTATCATTTATGTTGTAGTATGGTGATTATGTTAACAACATGCATTTCCTATGTTAATCACCTTAAAGCTTTTGTAGATCCTAATCTTTGTACCTCTCCTAGGTTATCTTGTGTAAATGAGATGAGACCTCATGCTTTAACAAATGATCTCTCTAAAAAGGAGCAAGCATTGGAAAGTAACATGGATCCATCTTCTTTTTCTACACATGCCCTTGAAGAAGGGGGGAAAAATCAAAACATCAACATTCTTACATCTTTATATCCTCCTTATTCTCCTAAGACCTATCTTCAACATCAAAGTCTATGTAGGGAGGATGATGTCATGCATTTTATTCATGACCTTTCTCCTTGCATAGAAATCACTAAAAATGAGCTTTTAGATGATGAATATGTTCTTCCCCAATCTTCCGAAAAGGATAATCTTGATAAAGGAAAAAAGATTGTCATTCCACATGATACTCCTCCTTCATCTATGAATCCTTTTCTACCTCCTTACACATCAGATTTTAAATAAATTCATGACCATATTCTTCCATCTAGTCAATTGCAACATTCTTATAGTCATGGCTTTTATATAATTACAAAACAAGGTTTTAAAGGACAAGGAATTAGGAAATTTGAGCATGGAATTCATGTCCCTATAAATCCTCCTACACAAACTACTACAAGAGGCCTAGGAAGTGGTACCCCTCTTTCTATGGATGAATTCCTTAGACTTCAAAAATTTAAAGATTACCTTCAAAAAAAACAAATCAAGAGAGCTCGCAAGAATGCTTCTTCTTCCAAGCATCCTTTTTGTTTATTTCATCAAACCCATGACCATAATGCTGATGATTGCCCTGATTTTGAAAAATCTATTCAAGATGGCATAGATAGTGGCAAAATTAGAATTGTGGATCATGAAACTTCTTCTCCTAACAAACCCTTTTCTTCATGGAAAGATTATATTTACCATCTTGATAGATTAGTTGCAAGAATCTATTGGAGGTTGAAATATGACAAGAACATTTCCTTTCCTCTTCAAAATAAAAACAAAAATCTTAAGCAAGTGAAAGGTATTGAATATTGCATTTTTCATGATTTATATTCACATTCTATTGGAAAATTTTATGCATTTAATAAATTTTTTCAACTCCAATATGATCTTGCACACATTTGTCTCATAGAAGATCTAGTTGTATTTCTTGGTAAAAACATTGTGCCTTAGCACTTCTTTTCCCTTCATGTTCCTCTTCACCCTATGGCATAATCCCCCCATTTAACGGGATCTCTTTATCATGAGTGGTGTATTCTTTCACTTTAAAATACTTTGGGGCAGCAACATGAAGTCCATTTTTCTTCTTATTTATATACATTTATCTCTATCTTTGTGCATTATTCATTATTAGATCTCTTTTCTTGCATAGGGTTATTCTTATGTGAACATATAATTGTTCTTTGGTTTTCCTCTTTTCTTGGAGAGGGGCATCTTTAATGAGTACTACACTTCTTCTCTTTCCTTCATTCTCTTGGAAATCTTACCTCTTCTATGGTTTCAATTATTCACAAGTATGATATGCCCCTTAGCAAGGAATGATCTCTTGAGAAATATCTACCCCTTCCTTGAAAGGATTTGTTCCACTAGGACAACATATCTCTTGAAACTAATCACCATTAGAAAATGTGTAATATTTCTCCTTGTTCTCCTCACTTGAGGGGCAAGGATTTTCGCTCCTTTCCCTTGCATCATTATTTACTTTAGGGGTTGCATTGTTCATATGTGATTATCATTTTTTACAATGGTATGCTTTTATGACTAATCCCCCTTGAGGACTATATGATGCTTTTTCTCTCTTCCTTTAGAAGATTACCACTTCTTAAGACATGTATTTTACATTTACTAATTTCTTTTCTTGCATGCATTCATGTAAGTGCATTGCACATTTTCTTATGTTTAATCTCTCTCTAGTAGATTGTGTAAGCTCTTCTCATTGTCCCTTAGCTTGGGGGGAAATAATCCTTCTCTCTCTCTTTCTCTAGGGATCCACTTTTCCCTATTAAGTGGATGGTGTGAGTTATATTACTTGATGTCATTCCTTGTGTAGAATTTTTGGTTATTGGCTTAAGGATTCTCTCTTATACAAGAGGTGTAAATCCTTGATTACAACCTCTCTCACACTTGGTAATTTGCATCTATGATAAATTCACCCATCCCTAGGGGCTAAAAGTGAGTCATCCCTCACCAAGAATCCCTTTTCACCTAGATATAGGAGGAAGGATTTATTTCTTGTTCTTTCCTTTTCTTGTTCTAGAAGATGTTATATTTGTCTAAGACAAATCCTCTTGGGGGTAGATGTCTTTTTAACAAAGATCTCTTCTCCTCCAAGGATCACCTTTACACTTACAGCAAGATATCTCTTTTCAACTATATTATCCTTGCTTGAAGATTACTCCCTCTCTTTCTTGGATTTATGACATTTTTACATAGTGGATATGTTTATGATGAAGGTAGGTATCCTTGTTCTACTTTCCTTAAGATATCAACATCAGCCTATCTTGACATCTTAAGGGGGGGGCACCCACACTGGTCCTTTGTACTATACTTCTCTCATGCATTGAACAATGGGACATTCTTGGAACTAGAGGGAAACCTCTTAGAGAAAGATATCATCACTTTTTGTACAGTGGGTCATTCTCAGAACCAGAGCAAGATATCTTAGAGCGAGATGTCTTCACTTCTTCTTGTCTTGTACAATGAGACATTCTTGGAACCAGAGGGAAACCTCTTAGAGAAAGATGTTGTCACTTTTCTCTTGTATAATGGGTCATTCTCGAAACTAGAGCACAATCTCTTAGACCGAGATGACACCACTTTTTCTCTTATGCAGGGTGATTATTCTCAGAACCAAAGCATGGTCTCTTAGAGCGAGATATCACACCTTTATTGACACTTATACTATACATTCTATATAAGTTGTAGCATACTCGGGCATAGACTCCTATGAGGTACTTTGAACCTCACTTGTACATACACATATGAGGTTGAGTGGGACTAATAGTGTTCTCACTCTCTCTCTTTACATGGATCACCTAGGCAAGCTCTATGGGCGATATTTTCCATGTCCTTCTCTCCATGGATCACCTATTTTTAGGGGCGAGATGTCCATGGTTTCTTTCTTCTTCATTTTTCTTCTCATGGATCACCAAGGTGTGTATTCATGTTCTCTCTCTTCTTCCACTCATGAACTCAAAGTTTTACTATTGATAGTTCATGTATTATGTTATCTTTTCTCTTTTATGTGATGGCATTGGTCTTTGTGTCCTAATAAGTTGTTGAGATATATAAGCTTGATATCTCTTCTGCTAGTTAGTTTGTCGACTTGTGTCTTGTTCTTGTCATGTGTCTTTTTGCACTTTGTCTTTATTTTGTGTGTCTTGTGCCTTTTTGTTTTGTGTTCCCTTGCATATGTTGGCATGAGTTAAGACCCTAAGATTGGGGGATTTTTTCTCCTCAATATTAGTGGTGTTTTATACTCCTTGTGGTATTGCTAGACATCTCTCACCTTCATCTCTCTTTTCTTCTACTTTATCAGCAGTAGTGGCATAAGCCATACTCTGGCTAAAGTGGGGGCTAAATGTAGAGTCATAAAATTGTGACCCCTATAATTTTAACCACATTTGGGGTCCTCACCTTGGCAACGACATCTTCTTCCCTAACCGGGACCTATTTTTGCATTTCCAACCCTTCACTCTTTCTCCTTCATGTCTTGTGTCTACTTTAGACTTTGTCTAAGCCCTAAAATAGGATAGGATAGGGGTGTGGCACCCCTATCCCCCTAGGATAGGGGCATGGTGCCCTTGTCCCCACCTCTTAGGGTGGCCCTATGTTTGGTATGCCCAATCTCCTATGCACAATTTGTCTTCGGGGTTTGCAATTATTCTTTGTCGGCCTTCGGTGGTTGAAAGTTAATCCTTGAGGCATGTATAAAAGGGAATTCAATACCCTCATTCATGGACAAAGGAAGGACCAATGAATGCATGATAGGAGATAATAGGCATAAGGAGAAGATACAAGATTTCAAGGTCATCATCAAGAATTCAAGCATTCAAGTCTTTTTCATTCATCCATGGGAGAAACATTACAACATTTATTTGCAAGCATGTGTGTGTGTTAGGGTTTTGTCATGTTACATGCCATTTCATATAAAATTTGTGGTTACATTCAAGAAGCAAAGTGATCATCATCAAAAAGTCGCATATCTCCAAGGTATACATTTCCATTGTTTATATTCAAGCATTTGCAATTACTTTCTTTCTAGGTTGATTCCTCAACTGGGGTTTGACAGAGGCAAACCCCTATCCACAACATTCTATGGGGGGCTCGCCCTACCCCCATAGAATTGTAGGGGTTTGGGGGAGGGGCCCTGCCCAATTTTATGGGTGGGCCTCGAGTGAATATTAGCCTTACTCTGTAGGTCCAAGCCGGGGGTGAGAACAACCTTGAATCAAATGGGTAGGGTGCAGCTCCAAGCAGCTCGTTGCATATCATTTCGTCATGCCCCTCTACATGTAGAGCCACTCAAAAATATCCCCACTCTAAACCACGACCATCCCTCTAGATAGCTCTCTTTCCTTCCCCATTCCCCCCATCTCTCTATTCCTCCCCCTTTCTTCTCTTTTTTGTGTGTAGGTTGCAGGTGCACAGCTGTAATTGCAGGTTTGGGCTTCATTTGCAGAGATGGAAGAACCCTTTCCATTTCACAAAATTTGTGGTGGACCATGTACATTCCCACCATGGTCCTGATGAATTTTCTCTAATTTTACAAGACAGATCTGCATTAGTTTAATTAGCTCAGATTCAAAGTTACAACATGATCTCGAATTGGTAGCACCTTATTTCACTCATTTCCTCTCTCTTTTCCACATAGTCAACAAGTCATCTTTCTCATTTAAAAAAGAGGGTAAATCACACTTCAACCACTTGCAATCCACTCATAATTCACATCCTTGTTCCCCTTAGATTTGTATCTAGCAGATTCAAGCCCCTCTTTTGAATGTAAAGTTCTTCCCAAGTGAAAATCATCCTAGTGGCTTCCTTTCTCTCTCCTAGGTGGGGAGTCACTAGGATCCAATTTTCCACTTTAGAGATGTATATCAAAGGTATGGGTGCTCAGTAGCATGTTGCTACTTAGTATGTACCTCCTATTGGTCCTCTAACTATAGATCAATTGAAGGAGCAGAAAGAAAACATTCAAGCACTAGAAGCCATAGTAAGTACACTGGCTGATACTAAATATATTGATTTCCATGGTTTAGAGACTACTTTTGAAGTTTGGGAGAAGTTAGAATTAATCTATGGTGGTGATAAGCATGTTCAAAAGGCTAAAGAAGAGAGTCTTAGAGGAAAGTTTGATGATATGAGAATGATGGAAGGTGAAAATATTACTCAGTATGGAAAGAGGATAAAAGAAGAAGTCGGTAGAATCAAAAGTGTTGGTGGTACTGTAGAAGAAGACATTGTTATGAGTAAGATGCTTAGAACTCTATTGCCTTCCTATGCCATCAGAGTGTCTACTATTCAAGAGTTGAGGCTAGTTACTAAGGACAAGGTTACTGTTGATACATTGATTGGTAAGCTCACTACTTTTGAGTTAAATAGTTTTGATAACAGCGTACCTAAGACAAAATCTACTTTTAAAGCACCTGTATCTAGTGTACTAGTGAGAAAAGGAAAAATGTTTGTAAAAGTCATGAATGCAGTGTTGGAATCCAATAATATTGAGAGGGGGGGGTGAATCAGTATTATACTAGAACTCTTAATTTTAGCCTTATTAAAACATACATAAACCAACCGGTATACTGATACATACATAATTGAAAGAAGTAAAGCAACCAATAAGCCAATCACATAAATGGGAAGCATAACACACAAAATTATACATGGAAAACCTCAAAGAGGAAAAACCACGGTGGGATTTGTGACCCACAATATCAATCCATTGGCCATATGAAGAGATATTACAAAATATAAGGGGCCTACACTTGCAGGAAGGCTTACATCCTAGAGCACACTGCTCAATCACAAAAGGAGTCTCACTGACTACATAAAAATCTAGACCGCAATCTGGAGAAGTGTTGAACTACTAAGATAGTGTCTTCTATGCCAGATTACAGGCTCGGTTTAAGCTCTTCTTGTTCTGGTCTGAAACACTAAACCCTCTACCGAAATAACCCTTACATGAGTTTCCTCACATACATAATCTCTCTGATATATTTTGCATCATATTACATTCGCATATCCATAATCTCCTATTTCATGAATATCACAAAAACAATCTAATCCAACTGACCTATATACCCTATACAATTTTCATGCCTTATGTCGGCTTACAAAGATATATACAATATCAAATTACATGTCGGCCAAATAACATAAATGCATAAATATTAAAACCAAATGTCAATGTTGGATCCAAGGGATGTCGGCCTCCAATACCGATAACCATATTCTAAACCATGTCGGCCTACATTGTTGGTAACCAAAGTAATCCTTTTGTCTAGTTGGTGTCGGTACACAACTGAACCAAAACATGAAGCCAGAATAAGATACCATGTTTCCATCAATGACAACATAGTGATGTTACTACTTATCAAGTTGCCATTAGTTTCATGTCAAAGTTATTCTATATACTCTAGTCGGTTATCTCTATCGAGATATTCAGTCAGTATGAATAGTCTAGTCAGTTACAGAAGAAAGTAAGTCTCAAAATGTAGTATACACCGAGCTGTCTACCGAGTATCATTTCATGTCTACCGAGCAGTAAAGATGACACACCAAGTTGATATATACCGAGTGAAATGTGTTACTAGATTCATTGAACCTGGACATGCATATGAAAACATCTTACAAGATCGAGGCACATCTAACCGTTATCACATTGGAAATTGCACTTAAAGATTATGTATGATTTTGAGGTCATTTAACCAATGAAATAATTTGCATGGTTATTCATTCGATAAATCATATGTGTAAGATCGAAACAATGAATGGATTACTATCATAAGAGATCTATTTATACAGCATGAGTTAAGAATTAAAAGTGTGTGTGTAATTGAGTGTAAGAAGACTGTTACAGAGACACAGAGGTCACCGAGAAGATTTTCAAAGAACAGTTAAATAACAGAGTAAACAAAAGGGTTTACCGAGTTACTATATGGGTTACCGAGGTATTCTATAAGCAAGGTAACTTATTTTGAGCACATAGAATCTGCTATAACATTCTAGATGTAAAGTTGCAAATATTTGTAATGATTTTATTATAATATTTTGAAGTTGTAAGAGAAACCTTTAACAGGGTAAAAGACTCTAATCAAGTCTATAAATTGTAAAGACTCTAACCAGGTGCAACATTTAGATGAATTTTTGTAAAATCCTTTAGCAAGGTAGATCTAAAAGATCTTGTTACTCCTAACAGGGTAAGCTATCAAAAATAGCTAAACATGTAGCTCTAACCGAGAACTCTTTATTATTGCAGTAGTGAAGTTGTGGGTGCCATCCCCACCACAGTTTTTCTCTCTAACCAAGAGTTTCTGCATAACCAAAATATATGAGTGAATCATGTATGATTGTTATCTATTTGTTTTAGCTTTACATTATGTTACTGCACTATTTGGTTTATGCATAACAGTAAAGTTATTATTGAAGAAAAGTTTTGGAGTACTGATTCACCCCTCCCCTCTCAGTACATTAGCTTTCCATATTGAGCCTAACAATTGGTATCGGAGCCTGAATCTTGGAAAAGGGTTTAACTACCTAAAGAGAAAGATCTTATCAATGGAAGGCTATAAACAATCTTGAAGGATTGTATATCTACAAGAAGAACTGGATCATGCTAATCAAGTGATTGCGGACATGCAAAGACAAATGCAAAAATCTCTGAAAGTAAGAAGAATATTATCTAATGATTTGCAGGATTCTCAAGAGTTAGTGGAACAAATTGAGACATCATCTGAGAATAGTATATCTGAAGAAACTGAAGAAATGATTGGATTATTGAAAGAAAAGAACAAAGCATTGGCTGATCAACTAAAAGCAATGAAAAGAGAACATGAATATTTCAGCACACAGATGACTGAAAATCTTGATGCATTGAGGACAACTGAGCATAAAGTAAGAGATCTAGAAAGAGAGAAAAAACAACTTGAAGTCTTAGTATCTGATAAGAATGATGAAATCACAAGGTTGACTGGAATTCAACAAAATCTGTCAGATCAACTAGGTTATGCACATCATGAAGCAATTCTGAAAAACGATGAGAATCAAGCATTGAAACTTGAAGTATCAAGGCTGACCGATGAACTTGAATTAGAGAAGAAATCCAAAGAAAGACTCAAGAAGAGTTATGAAGCATCAAAGATGTTGGATGAGCAACTGAATACAAGAAGACCCAACAAAGATGCAGGACTCTTACAAAGGAAAAGACTCTACCAAGAAGGGAATTCATACTATCGAGAGAGGAGAATCATCAAAGAAAGCTGGAAACAAGAATAACATCAAAAGAAAGAAGCCTATTTGCAACTACTGTGGAAATCAAGGTCACACTGCCAACATGTGTCAAATCAGAAAAGGTAAGCAATCGAATGTCACTAAGTCCAAAGGTTATTATTACAATTGCAATAAATATGGTCACACATCTAATCAATATAGGACAAAGTCTGTTAACAATTATCAGAAGGAAAAATTCAAAGGGTTTTGTAAAAATTGCAATAGATATGGACATAGTACCGAGAAGTGTTGGCTTAAGCAAAAGAACTATACGTGGTCTACACACCGAGCAAATGCTAGAAGTTACCGAACTCACACAGATCCTTACCAACAATATTCTGAACTACCATGGGATTACAATACAAGGATATGGTGTGAATGTTGTGGAAGATATGGACATATAAGTGCCAACTATTTTATAAGGTTTGGAATGAACAACCAAAGATCATGGAGAAATCCTGGTATGGCATGTTTTCATTGTCACAAAGTTGGACACTTAGCTGGAGATTGCAGAGATCAACCTAGAAAAGACACTAAAGAAATAAAAGATGAATTAAAGATGATTTAGAAAAAGAAGGAAATTGTGTCAAATGAAGAAAGCACCTTACCTACCGAGTTAGGTGCACCTATTCCAAATTAATTAGTGAACGTATGAAGGGACTGCATTCTCTCAAGGTTAAATCTTAACAGTTCCTATTTTATCATGTACTTAATTCAAATCTACATAATCAAGATGTATTAGTAAGTTTGAAATTCTATCAAGGTCTTTTGAAGCACTATACAAGAAAACTGTCAAGTCGGTGAATACAGGAAAACTGTCAAGGTGGTGAATGAAGGAAGTTTGGTTACTTGGTTAAAGCAAAAAAAAAATGGAACCAAGTGCATTTAATGTTTTTGACCTAACCTGCATAAAGCCCGATAAGGCATATGGTGTACTTAAAAGCATTTTCGCGGTCATTTACACTTACCAAGTTTTTGAGAGAGTAGAGAAAAGTGAATCCAAGGTGATCAAACCTCCTACAAAGCAAATTCAAGGTATTACATCAATCTCAATGCATTGTTAAGCTGATTTACTGATCTTATCTAGTTGCCATTATCTGCTAAGTATAAACCGTCAGTTGTTTGAAAATCCTGAAACCCTAAGGATCCCTTTTTAGCTTTTATCTGAAATCTACAATGGCACCCAAGATCCAAGATCCCATAGTTATCAAGAATGTAGAGAAGCCCTCACTAAAATACTCTTTGACTCCCAAAGTTGCATTTGAACATGATGACAAAACCACCTTTTCACTCATCCCGGATAGAGTGTTGTTAGTCAAGGATGTGAGATTCTTCACCAAATGTCATGTTGAAGAACTTGATCATGTTGAAATTAAAGACACCTATGATGAGTTGTGCACTGATGGTAAATTGAACAACAAGTATGAGCACATCAAGATCAAGGGATTAACTGAAGCCCTAACCTTTCCCCGTGTGTTCAAACTCCAGTGGGTCAAGTTTGTTCTAAGCAGAGTTCATGATGATTTCATGTGGCTAGAAGAGCAACCATTTAAGATTACCAAGGAAATCATTCATCTGATTACCGGTTACCCCATTTATGATCATGCCCAAGCCCAAAAGATGATATCATAGAAGGAATTGATCACTTTAACTAGAGTGTAATCAGATTGTAGAGGATTAAAATTAAACAATGTCACAAATGAAGAACTAAAATTTGCCATTAGAGTTTTAGGCTGCTATTTCTTCCAATCGGCAAGGAAAAATAGTGTACCCTGTGCAGCAGTAGACCTGGCTTACAAAATTGTGAAAAAGGGAATGAAAATTGATCTATGTGAGGTGTTGCTAAAGAACCTATTTGAAAATCTAAACACCATTAGGAAGCTGAAGAAAAACAACTCGGCTAATACTCTAAAGTTTGGATCATTACTGGTATGCATGTTTTTCTATTTTAAAAAATTATTTCCATCAGTCGGTAAAATTGTTTGGGAACTACACCGACCAATCACCCATCAGATAAATGACTTCATAAAGAAGTTAGGTGATAATTTCAATGATATTATGGATGACTACTTCAGTAAGTTTCAAGAGAAAATGCATAATAGATATAGGATTCCACCCCAGCTAGTGGAGAAATACAAAAATGATATATGTTTTGAAGTTGACACTGATTACTGTTATGTGAATGCTGTGGAACTAAGGACTCAATCTTTGTCACCAATGGGTTACGAAATTGATTTTGAGATCACACAATAGCAAATTGATGCATTTATTACATTGCCAAGACATGCTACTAAGCTAAGGTATGGAACCTATGAGGAAATGAAGGAAAAGGTAAAGATGAACATTGTAGTACCCAAAGCTACAAGAAAGGCAACAAAAATGATAAAGGCATTGTCAGAGAAATTTGGAGAAGACTCTTCCTCAACACCTATCAAAGGCACCATTGCCATTACCAAAGAGGAATCTGAAGCCCAAGAGGCAGCTATAACACTGAGCACTGAATTGCCTAAGGGTAAAGTGTTGAAGAGAAAGAAACAAGACACACCAAAGGCCTCATCGACTCCACCTCAAGTAAAGCGACCTAACACAAGAGCATCTGCAGCCTCATCGAGTAAGAAAACAAAGAGTGTTACTATTCCCAAGGTAACAAAGACATACAAGAAATCTACTCGGAGACTCATTTTGGCAAAAGAGTCTAGTGATACCAAATCAGAGGATGCAAGCGAATTCCAGATTGTCAAAAGCAAGAAGGTAAATATACATAGTGTTGAAAACTTTTGTGCTAATCTAAAAGAATATGGAGGATTTGGATCATTTAGATATGTCAAGTATGAAACCAGAAATAATGATGAGAAGAGACAAATTGAGGAAGTTGTTATCTGCACACTTCTAAAATTCCGGTTAGCTCCATTGGAACTAGCTAAGTCACTTTCGAATGAACTTTACTTGCATATTGATAATAGGTGGAAGTATGCAATGGACTCAGAGAAACAGATCAGAGAGAGAAGTTTGGTTCATCTCTTTCCTGACATGTCAGTAGTTGAAATAAAGGAACATCTGACAACCTACAATTCAAAGTTTCTTGTCAAGCAAAGAGCCTTAAAACTGATGAATGGGCTGTATATTGAATTTGAAAATGAGACAAAAGCAAAGTGGCAGGAAAACTTTAAAGTCAAGGATGTCGGTGAGCAAGATACAGTTGAAATTGTTGATGTCACCGAGCAAGGTCTTGATGCTACCGAATGAGACCCTATTGACACCATTGAAATAGATGAAGATGTCATGGATACAGAGGCACCAGAACAGGAAATGATAGAAGGCAATGCATATGCAAAACTTGTATCTAGTGAATCAGTCTTGGAACAAGTTCAACCTTATCCACCGGTCAAGCAACCTGTCTCAACTGAAACCCCTCATGACACAGAGCAAGGCATCAAAGGTCACAAGTCTACAATAGGAGAAGGTACTACTCAAGAACAGACATCTAAAGCACATTCTAGCACTACAAATGTTGAAACTGAGACACCAAAGGACTCTACAGAGGCTAAAGGAACCAATCAAAGTGTTGCCTCTACCGAGCAACCTACCGAGGGTCATCAAGCCTCACAAGCCCTTGTCTTAGTTCCATTGGTGAAAGGTAAAGAAAAGAAGATGAAAAAACATAGTTTTAAAGTTGATTTGTCAAAACCAATAGTGTTGCCCAATGTAGACATATCAAAACTAAAGGGGCAAGCACTCATTGATTTCAGTGAACTATGCAAAGCAAAGGCCGAACAAGAGAAGCAAATGGCCATTCAAAAGAAAAATAAGGTACTTCAGAAGGTGAAAACACTCTTAATAGATATGCTACCTAAAGCTATAGTATCAACAGATGTAGCCATCCACATTCAACTGGATGAACTCCTAACAAAGATAGAGACATTTGGAGTAGATGCATCAGAATATTTGAGCAAGTTAAAAGACAAGGAGCTCACTGCAAAAATGATAGAAGAGGTACAGAAAGCTATAGCTATTGGCAAAGTTAAACTTGTCAAATTTATTGCTGAGTTGACTCCTCAATGCAAGCACATTCTTTATTTATTTCAGAAACTCTGCACATTTTCTCTATTCATTAAAGACATTAAGAATAAAACAGAGGCAATTGAGAAAGAGATCACCGATCTCTCAAGCAAGTTGACCATAGAGTCAAATTCAGTTCAAAATTTTTATACAAAGCTATAACAGCTCATGGCTCAACAATTGGACCTAAGAAATGAAGAACACAAGATCAGGATGGACATAATGACCCTTCAAACATTATTCCTTCCCCATCTTTCATCCATCCAAGAACAGATCAACCGAGCCACCTCCTTATCTACTACACAAAAGGGAAGCACTCTAGATGGCTTAATATCATCATTGGCTGATATTCAAGCACATAATTCTTTAATGGACAGTGTAAAGAAGGCCCTCTCTATCACTCTCACTGAAGCCCAGACCAAGTACAAATTCATTTTTGACCAGTTACTACCCCTGAATGGTAATTAAGTTTTGATGTTTGTCAAAAAGGGGGAGTAATATGTTACAGTACTAAGGGAGTGATACAGTATTTGATATAGTATTGGGGGAGTGTAGCATTCAAACCATCAAAGTATAAAATCAAACAACAAGAGTATAGTATACAGGGGAAGTATACCAAGCAGAGCACACATAGTATCCAAGAGAAGTGCACCAAGCAGTAAACAGAACAGATCACCAAGCATGCAAAATCAGAGTTTTGTACAGTATATCGATAAGGGGAGTATATCTGGATATATTATTTTATTGACTATTGTATATACTGTCAGCATAGTCAAATTTTGCAAATATATAGATTATTGAGTTATAACTTTGAAAGTAGTTTTTTGTCAAACATCTCAACTAATATCAAAAGGGGAGATTGTTACTACTTATCAAGTTGCCCTTAGTTTCATGTCAAAGTTATTCTATATACTCTAGTCGGTTATCTCTATCGAGATATTCAGTCGGTATGAACAGTCTAGTCGGTTACAGAAGAAAGTAAGTCTCAAAATGTAGTATACACCGAGCTGTCTATCGAGTATCATTTCATGTCTACCGAGTAGCAAAGATGACACACCGAGTTGATATACACCAAGTGAAACATGTTACCAGATTCATTAAACCTAGACATGCATATGAAAATGTCTTACAAGATCGAGGCACATCTAACCGTTATCACATTGGAAATTGTACTTAAAGATTGTGTATGATTTTGAGGTCATTTAACCAATGAAATAATTTGCATGGTTATTCATTCGATAAATCATATGTGTAAGATCGAAGAAATGAATGGATCACCATCATAAGAGATCTATTTATACAACATGAGTTAAGAATTAAAAGAGTGTGTGTGCATGAGTGTAAGAAGACTGTTATAGAGACATAGAGGTCACCAAGAAGATTTTCAGAGAACAGTTAAAGAACAGAGTAAACAGAAGGGTTTACCAAGTTACTATATGGGTTACCGAGGTATGCTATAAGAAAGGTAACTTATTCTGAGCACATAGAATCTACTATAACATTCTAGATGTAAAGTTGCAAATATTTGTAATGATTTTATTGTAATATTTTGAAGTTGTAAGAGAAACCTTTAATAGGGTAAAAGACTCTAATCAAGTCTATAAATTGTAAAGCCTCTAACCAGGTGCAACATTTAGATGAAGTGTTGTAAAATCCTTTAGCAAGGTAGATCTAATAGATCTTGTTACTCCTAACAGGGTAAGCTATTATAAATAGCTAAACATGTAGCTCTAATTGAGCACTCTTTATTATTGCAATAGTGAAGTTGTGGGTGCCATCCCCACCGCAATTTTTCTCTCTAACCAAGAGTTTTTGCATAACCAAAATATATGTGTTATGGAGTGAATCATGTATGATTGTTATCTATTTGTTTTAGCTTTATATTATGTTACTACACTATTCGGTTTATGCATAATAGTAAAGTTATTATTGAAGAAAAATTTTGGAGTACTGAATCACCCCTCCCCTCTCAGTACATTAGCTTTCCATATTGGGCCTAACAAGTGAAACCAACAAATTGAGTGTCAATTTCCAACAATCTCCCCCTTTGGTGTTGATGGCAACACTCATGTGAAAAATGGTCAAGGTTTCATCTGTTGGTTTCATCCTGCCTACTCCTCCTGAGCTAAATATGCAAAATACTCCACATCTCCATATCTCTATAACTCCATAACTCCATTACTCATATCTCCATTACTCCCCCTAATGTATACAACTCCTTCTATTTTTTTCACATCTATACCACTCCCCCTTTGACATTATTTCCATCAAAAATTCCAAAAAGAATGTTAAAGATCCAAAAGAAAACTATACAGTGAATATCCCAAAAATATCTTACCGGAGCTTAATAAATTTCAAAATTTCTAGATAAGCCTTCTCCAATATCTCAAGATACATATCCCACCCTATTTTGAAGTGCCAGAATTAAATACAAGTCCACTTAATATATCTGAAAATGACTCTTTCTCATTTACCTCTGTCGGTGTGGGCTTTCCCACCATATCCATGCATTCTTTCTTATGTACAATGAATGAATCCAACCGGGGACTCACCAAGTGGTGTAGGAGCACCCATGGTGTAAGGCAAATATATGGTCAAAGTCATCATTTGAAATATAATTGATATTTCAAGGTCATTTATAATGTATTTGAATCCATTTGGAATGATTTGTAAGGCTTGGAAGCCTAAAAATGTAAGCAAGTCCTGATTATGTCCTAGTTGTCCATATAGGCCCTTATAGGTCAAGATGGTCAAAATTGTATAAAAGGCCATGAGAAGGCTATCAAGTATGTAAAAGGTATTAAATATATTATTTGGACATGTTTAGGGGGTTTTTACAATTTGGAGAGTCATTAGGAAAAAGTGTCAAAGTTGCAAGAAAATTGCAAAAGTGCAACATTTGCAAAAATGTAAAAATGCAAAAATTGCACATAAAGTTGTAAAAGGGAAGATGAAGGGTCATAAAGGTAGTTGGATGGTTTAAAAATATCAAAGAGTTTATAAATATTTTGTATTGGTTGAACCAAATCATTATTGGGAGAAAGGGAAGAAAGGAGAACATTTTGGATACATTTTGGTACATTCTACTATTATTATTTTGATTGGCTTTCTAGTTTTTGTGTTTGTTCCAGGCCTTGTACGACCATGTATGGTCTAGAAACCTTTGTATATGTATAATGGATGGTTATATATGTTAATTAAATTTCTTTTTCTTTTATTTTGGAGTTATTATGTTTAGAAATGAAGAAGATATGGAGCTTTTGGTGAAAGTTGTTAATTGCAGATTTGATACTTCCTGAGAACAGTCACATTGCAACGTATGGTATGAACTCATATGATATTATTAAGACATCTAAATAGAATTATTGGAAAGATATGTGAATCATATTTCTTTTCCCTTTGGTTTGAGGCATTTTTGTTTATATTTGTGGAAGTTATGAAGATTTTGGTGAAAACTGGTTTTAAATTGTCTTAAATGGAGTTGTTGGAAAGGGTTTGTACTTATCTTGTGATTTCACCATTGGAAAAATTAAGGACTTGAATATTATGAAATTAGACTCAGAGGGATTTCATTTTAGTATGGTATTGTTTTCATTTGGTTAAGTATTTGTTGTGAAATATGATGCCCTAGCAGGCAACAAACATACATTTTCCAGATTTATGACAGTCAAAATTGGTCTCGGTGCAGAGATGATAATGTTTTATTGCACCATTGGATCTTTATGAATTTTGGATATGTTGTTTATAATACAATTATTCAGGGTTTGACTGAAGGGATTGAAATATTTGGTTCTTGTTGAAAAGTTATAGACCTCTATGTATAGGTCTATCCAAAGGGGCAGCAAGTTGGCAAGTTTGAGACCTAGATTAAGTTTTCTTGATTGATTGATTATTGAAGAATGATGAAATATGGATGGATCAACATGATCCTAGAGTTGTGATTTGTTTTTCATGATGCTCTGCATCACCAAGCCTCTTAGACTTCTGGCTCTTCTTATAATTTTGTCTCTTTCCTTTTCAAGAATAGAAATTTGGTTTTCTAAAATCAAAATTTGACCATCAATGGATGTAGTCAATGAAGTCAGTCCGTCAAAAGAGTTAACTATATTTGCAATTTTCTCCTAAAGTTATTTTATCTTCTTATCTAAATTAGTTGTAAGTATATCAGTGTTACAACATACCCTATAAATATTTATACATTGTTTCAAATAATTATCTATCAGTTTCAGCTTCTCATCAATATTTTTCTTCTCAGATTCAATCACCTGATCAAATGCAGTTCTCTTAGCCTAAGTGAACCTCTCTAATGCTTGCTGGTTTGAAATCTATTGTAAGGATTGAAAATACTTTGAAATATTCTTAGTAATTATCTTAAGCTTTCTATATGGGCTCGCTTCATTGTCAATCTTGCACTTTGGGACTAATCTATGTAAAATAGTGATTGATTGATCAATCATCCCTTTAGCTATAGATCCCTCCTTCATTAGTTTTTGTGCTGCCATCATCATGAATTAAGTAGGACTCATCTCTATTATATTTTTTCTTTTCAACCTGTGATGTGTTAATTAACAACAATGATGGACCAACTACTGGTTCCCTGCCAATTTCCCCTTTCTTCTCCTCTGATGATTCAGCCTTTATAACCTTCTCACTTGCATCAGTTGCTTCGCCACTTGGTGAAGTCTGTGTAACTGTTGATTCCTTTGTACGAGTTGTAACCTCAACCTATACATTTTTATCTAGAGGACTGTTATCCTCAATATTAGTATCTTGTACAACATTAACTTTTTCACTCTCTGTATTAACTGGTATCTCAATATTTGTCTCTACATTTGTATCAACTAGGGGCTTGATATCCACTATCTTAATGTTTTTCAAAACTGAGGGTGAAGTACCCATAATCCCCTTTCCTTTTCCTTCAACCGCGGTGTCAATAGTGTCTGTCCTAGATTGCAGTGAAGTAAAGAATCCTCTATTATCTCCAGAGAACTTAACCCATTCTTTTTTAGTTTCCTTTATTATTTCATTTACCCTTCCTAGCATCAAACTAGTTATTCCATGTTTGTTATTAAAGACTTTTCTATCTACCACCTCAAGTGTCGTTCCCATTTCATCGGGAGCAATAGTAACAAAAATAGATAATAGCTCTTGAATTTTAATATTCTTATATTCTTGCATAGCTGGCAGTCTTCTAGCATCTAACATATTGTACAACTTAGCCGGTATTTGATTTTCAATTTCTATTAAGGCTTTCTTATAAATATCCAAATATAATAAGACTACTTCCACTACCTCTCTTTGTTCATCCTCTTCTAAATGATCATAGTAGAACTGTAATTCTTTAACATGTCATCCTTAGTTATTTCATCTACTAATTTTTCACAAGTTTTAGGTGGAAAGATATTCACATTACCAGATTGAATAGTTGTATCAGTGTCATTCTTCTTCTTCCTCTTTGCAGTATCGAATGCAGCTGAGGGTATTGCCTTTGGTGCTTGCTTATGTGTCGGTATTTTGAATGTAACCTTCCTAACTGATTTCTTTTTATCTTCAACCTTTGTTTCCTATATTTTCTTTCTTACAACCCTCTTGAATGCCAATGGTGTGTCATCCTCATATTTTGACTCTGCAGTAACAGGCTCAATGTGTACATCCGGATTCTTCCTCTTCATGCCTTTCTCTGAAACAACATCAATTAATGCTTTGATGTCCTGTGAGACCTTATCAAAAAATTTGCTTGTTTTTCCCTCTTTCTTCTCTCTCTTCTTCTGATTGAACTCTATTTCAACCTCATGTGTTTTCTGTTGTGTAGTACCACAGGGTTTCTCTACCTCATCAATAGGTGCATCAATCAATATTTTTGCATATGCATCAAGAATCTGTGCATTCACCTCATAGCCCATTTCCTCAATCCAAATATTTTGAGGCTTAACTGCTTCCATAAGTGTTTCATCCTTATTTACCATGAAGCATGTGTTGGTTGAATATTTTTCTATAATATGCTTAGGTACCCTTTGTTGGCATTATGTTGTCATTGATGTCAACCAATATAGAAGAATGCAACTGGTATGATAGATTGTTGGTACTGCTATCATTGATGTCAACTGGTATAACAAGATAAATGGTATAGGAGAAGAGTTGATGTGTTGTCATTAGTGAACATCAGTATGCAAAAGGATGAACCGGTATGTATCGGTATGCTAGTGGTGTAGTTAAGAAACCGGTGAGTAAAAGGTTGTTGATATAGTGATGCATACAACCAGCATGAAAGATAAGGCATACTTGGAGGCTAATTGTGATGAAGAGGTGGAATGTTATTTGAATCACATCAACACTGTAGGTGATTTGTGTAGGCTACTAGATTGCTAGTATGATGCTAACTAGTAGAACTCCCAACGGATGAAGAAGCTATCACAGGCTATGTGATAGGTTGACAGAGTATGATGCTTTTGTGAGAAAGCTAACATATGGAAAGATACCGGGACATATGTCAAGTTGAAGATGTAACCTCCCCTTAATGAAGTCACACTTGTACTAGAAAAATGATTCCCTGAGATAGGCAGGTGATTGAATGCAGAGACCGGATGAACAAGTGGAAGATGAGAAAGCCTCCAAAGCATGAGATCAGAAATGCACACCGAATAAGAAAGTAAAAACAAGGTGCACTATGAGAACACAAAAGGAAGATTAAAGAATTGATGATTTTGTCAATTTGATAAACTGGTTGAGATGATATTCAGTCTGATGATGAAGAAGGCAAAGTGGAGCAGCTGAAAATAGAGAATGAAACTGGCAAGAAGATGCCTTAGATGGAAACTGATGAAGGTTGATGATATGGTGTCATCAGGATGGCTATCGGTAAGCATGAGAACTAGAAAGGAAGCAAAGAGACGAAGAAATGTGCTTCTACCTGATGAGAATGTGCATGCTATTGACAAACATATCTGGTGACCAGTTAAGGTGTTCCACTAACAGTTCAGCAAAGAGCAGACATGAATGTTAACTGATGAAGTGTGAGATATCGATAGGGTCAGTGAACCGACAGAAAAGAAGAACCAGTTGAGTGTTTGGTCGGTGATCTTGTCTAAACTGACATGAAGGTCCATGCTGGTAGTTGGTCGACAAAGGTGCCATGTGGAGTCAAGGTGGTGGACATGCATGTAGTGGTAGATGGAGTGTGTACCAATGAGGCTATTGCAGAGTTGGTCAATATTAATGCTAGACCCCGTAAATCATTGGATGTGTTGTAGAGGTGTACGACTCGAGGAAGGTCAAACAGAGATGATTAGTGAGATGCATCAATCAATGCAAAGTGTCTAGATGCAAAATAAAGATGGTGATGAAATCTACAAAATGATTTATGGTGATTAACCTTGTGTCTCGCCGACCGACTGTCTGTGTTTGCTAAACATAGAAAACATGTTTTTGAAGGCACGAAAATGATGGATATGTGCAGGCAAACATCTCTGAGTTATGATCTGATCAGATTTGATTGGATTCAATGTGCCTCATGATCAGTGGAGAAAACCCTAAGGCACCGAGTTTGAATATGGCTTTTGGCGGGAAGATTGGGCTACAAAGATGCAAGCCAAAGATATTGTTAAGTGTTGTTGGATGGGAGAGGATATAGTTGTTGCAAAGTGATTGAGTTCCACATCAGAGAGTTAGATCATTTAGAGTGAAAATAGTAGAAGATAACAATGACTGAGTGAGTGAAGGTTAAACCGGTGATAAGGTTTAACAGAGGGTTTAACCGGTATGGTTTGAGCAACTGGTAAAGTAGCTAGATTGCATCAGAGAAGATAATTGGTAGGCTCTTGTACTGACAGGAAGACAACATAGGGTGTTGAAGTGAAGGAGAGATCTGAAAAAGCAAATGTAGAGAAAGGTAACCAATAGAGTGTATACTGGTAAAGCAGCAGTAGAGAGAAGTGAGCCAGTGTAGCAGAGAAGGTGTCTCATAGCAAAGTGAAGTATATGAAATGGTTACAAGATTCACTTGTAACAGTATGACAACTTTTGTATTTTATGCTATCATTGTGATCACTGAGTTGTAGCTTGGTGCAGGGGTTGTAGCTCCTTTGGAATGGTGCCCATAAACTAGAAGGGGTTGTAGATCCTTTGGGTTGTAGACCATAAATCAGTCAGGGGTTGTAGTTCCTTGGGTTGGTGCCCTAAACTTTGTAATAGATTTCATTGTGAGGTTGGATTAGAGTAGTAGACTCCAGCAGTATTGCTCACTAAGGTTTTTCCCATCTTGGGTTTTCCTCGTACATACTAGTGTTATGTGATGTCCCTTTGTGTGTGTTTTCATTTATGGTGGTCTCTCCTCTAACCAGTAATTCTGCATTGAGTTAGAATCTGAGAACCGATATGCTAACCTCGAATAGTTAAAGGGAAAAGTTTGAGAACCATTGATTCACCCCCCTCTTAGTGTTGCATTGTGTCTAACACCCTTACCCTAGACCTCATAGATTTATGAAATTCTTTGAAATATCCCCATACCTTATCATCTCTTTTACTTCCTAAAGCATCAATTGACTATTTCAATTATCTCCCTACTAGGATGTCAAATGCCCATTGCCTTTTACCAAAACTAGGTGTATCATTCATGAAAAATAACATTAAGCAAACTATCAAGTTGCCATATTGGAAGGTTCCCTTATTTTCACCCTTAATTTTTCATAGGTTTATTAACAACTCATCTAGCATCCAACCACATAGATACAATTTCACATCCTCTCTCATCATTTTGTATGCAACTAAAATGTAGGAACTAGAAACAGAATTCAGTCAGTTTGACGGAGTTACCTTATACCCAATGATCATGCTACCCAATTTGATGTCTGTGGTGGTAATAGTGCTCACTTTCATAGATCTCCTGTCATATGTCATTTCGGTGATCTTGTTCACGAAATCATTCAAAACCTTCTTATCTGGATGTTGCCCAACCAATGGTAAACCAATGATTACCTTGATGACTTCCTTGGTGATCTTGTAAGGTCTTTCTAAACATATAAATTCCCCATGTACTCTACTCAAAACATATCTGATTATCTCAACTTTGAATTCTAGAATGTCCAGAATGCTGGTAAACCCTAAGTCTTCAATGTGTTTGTATGTCGGTTTGATCCTTCTAGATTATCCCATCATCTCGCTCATATACATTACCTTAATTTCTGATGTTCCAAAGTCCTCAATGTGACAGTGAATATATGCCCTAACATCTACTACATAGACAACTCCCTCTAGAACACAGGAAAATGCTCCAACCAAATTTTCCAAGGTAGCCACATGTGGATACCACTTGAAAATTGTCCTGGGGCAGTCCTTGACCTCTACTACAGTTGGGTTTGCAAAAAAAAAAGGAATAAATGATGATCCCACTTCCATTTTTAAAGATAAATACCTTTTGATTGCTCTTGGTAAAAACCTTCAACAAATTCTTCCAAACGCCAATGAAATCATTCAAGAAGAAATCTGATTTTTTTGTAATGCCTTTGATCACTCTCAGTCACTCTTAATCTCTTTGAAATCGCTCTGAATGCAAGGTGATCAATAATGAGGTAAATTCGACCTTTTAACCTCCATGAAAAACCCTAAAATTCCATTGACATAAATGACTACCAGTGAAAGATATCGGATCTCAAATAGAACATAGCCATGCCGGATAATCATTTCCAATATCTGGAACATCTTCCAGAACCTCTTCTCAGGGCATATGCAACAGCTTCATGAATTTTGCCTACCCCTAAGGCATCTACCTCAGTTACCAGATGAGCTACATGTTAGTGCAGGAGAAAACTCTTCTACTGGATAAGTAACCAATGCATTTCCATCTGATGTTTGTTCTTCAGCCTTCCTAACCCATCTCTGAGTATGGTCTTTGTTGGATTTCACTAACCTTCTCTTTCCCTTTCTCATTTGATCCTCCATTACCAAGCAGTGGATTTCTGCTTCTACAAAATTTAGAAATATGTCCAACCTTATTACATGCATAACATGTAACATTGTTCCTTTGAATTGCTTTGCTAAAAGCGGTGAAATTGCTTGACCTACACTGATTAGCCATATGTCAAAACTTTCCACATGCATAGCATTTAACATTCATCCTGCAATATTTTGTTTTATGATCATACTTATTGCATTTAGAACATTTACTTGGAGTAGAATCAACATTCTGATTTTCTCTATTTCTACATTGTCTAGCCATGTGACCAAATCTATTGCAAACAAAACATCTACCATTAAATTTATAGGCATTAAATTGCCTTACCAGTGCCTTGTGGTTTTGATCTTCATTAGCAGTACCAGAACTCTATCCTTGCTCAAATCCAAGTCCACTGGAATCTCCAATCTGCCTTTGTCTCTTTAATAACTCATCTAGATGTGTTGAGCTAATCTTGAATTTTTCTTTATACTCACTTGCAGTAGTTAGATCTTCTCTCAGAATTATCATTTGTCTCTCAAGCTCTTGTTCATTACTCTGGGATTGTACTAAATCGGTTCTCAACATATCATTCTCATGAACCAACCTACCACATTCTTCAAAATTTTTCTTCAAGGATACAACAAGATTTTCTTCCTTTTTCTTTCGGTCCTCAATCTCCTTAGACATCCTCATAGTTATAACTTGCATTTCATTTTTCATAACCATGTTCTCCTGACTCAATTTCTGACATTGTTCCTTAAGTACATATTTCTCTTCATCATCCTGACTTTGCAAAAGTTCCTTCCTCCTAGCTTGAACACATGATAGCCTCTCTTGTAGGACAAGAATGAATTCCTTAGTAGAATTCAATTTATCTTGTAGCATTAAGTTCTTTAGCCTTTTAGCATCATAATCTTCAAGTGCCATCTCAAGTTGCTTCTCCAAAGCCATATCCATGGATTTTGGATTTAGGATCTTCCTCAAGCTATTAAACTTCCTCCGAGGCACAAGGCTCTGATACCAATTGTTGGAATCCAATAACACTAAGAGGGGGGGTGAATTAGTGTTATACCAAAACTCTTAATTTTAGCCTTATTAAAACATGCATACACCAATCGATATACCGGTACATACAAAATCAAAATAAGTAAAGCAACCAATAAGCCAATCACATAAATGGGAATCATAACACACATAATTATACATGGAAAACCTCAAAGAGGAAAAACCGCGATGGGATTTGTGACCCATAATATCAATCCACTAGCCATATGAAGAGATATTACAAAATATAAGGGGTCAGCACTTACAGGAAGGCTTACAACCTAGAGAACACTGCTCTATCACAAAAAGAGCTAACTGACTATATAAAAATCTAGACTGCAATCCAGAGAAGTGTTGAACTACTAAGATATCATATTCTATGTCTGAATATAGTTCCAGTTTAAGCTTTGTTTGTTTCAGTCTAAAACCCTAAACCCTTTACTAGAATAACCCTTACATGAATTTCCTCACATACATAATCTCTCTGATATATTTCACATCATATTACATTCGCATATCCATTATCCTCTATTTCATGAATATCACAAAATGATCTAATCCAACTGACCTATATACCCTATACAATTTTCATGCCTTATGTCATCTTACAAAGATATATACAATATCAAATTACATGTCGACCAGATAACATAAATGCATAAATATTAAAACCAATTTCTAATGTCAGATCCAAGAGATGTCGGCCTCCAATACCGATAACCATATTCTAAACCATGTTGGCCTGCATTGTCGGTAACCAAAGTAATCCTTCTATCATGTCGGTGTCGGTGTCGGTGTCGGTGCTGGTACACAACTGAACCAAAACATGAAGCCAAAATAAGATACCATGTTGCCATCAATGACAACATAGTGAAACCAACTAATTGAGTGTCAATTGCCAACATGCAGGTCAAGTCATCTTGGCGATAGTAAAGCTGATGTGGATGATGAAGGTAATCTGATGGAATTTGAAGCTCTATTGGCTAAAAGACTTCCTAGAGGCACTAGTAAGTACAAAGGTAATTTTCCTCTCAAATGTTTCTCTTGTAACAATATAGGACATATTGTTGTACACTTTCCTAATAATGATCGAAATGAAAAGTTCAGAAAATATAAGGGAAAAGGAAAAAAACAGTGTTATGTTGTAGTTGATGAAAGTGCTACTGATGAGGAATCTGAGGATGAAGACAATGAGGAGATTGTTTTTGTTGCTATTAAGGAAGATCTTTCTGATAATAAGGCTTTAGTATCTCGCATTGAAAACAATGATGAATGGATTATTGATAGTGGTTGCTCACACCACATGACTAGTGATAAGAACAAGTTTATTTCTCTTGAAGAATTTGATGGTAGTGTAGTAAGATTTGGAAATAATTCACCTTTTATGGTTAAAGGTAAAGGTTCTATCTCTTTGAATGGTACAAGTAATTTTGATGATGTATTTTGGGCTGAAGGTTTAAAACATAACTTGTTGAGTGTTGGTCAATTGAATGACAAAGGTTATCATCTTGAGTTTAAGAGTGGAGTTTACAGGATCTTAGGATGTAAAGGAGAATTGATTTCTACTGGTAAGAAAACTAAAGGTAACTTATTCCATCTGAATGCTAATGTGAACATTTGTTTGGTTGCTAAGGTTGAAGATAGCTGGTTATGGCATGTAAGGTTTTGTTATGTGAACTTTGATAATGTGGTTAAGATCAGCAAATCTAGTGCGGTGAGAGGTATGCCACAACTTGTTAAACCAGACAATGTATTGTGTAAAGAATGTCAGTAGGGTAAGATGACTACATCTTATTTTTAGAGTAATTTTTTTTCTTCTGAGCATATTCTAGATTTGGTGCACACTGACTTATGTGGTCCTATGAGGCCTAGACATTTTTATGGTGACAAGTATTTCATGATATTTACTAATGACTTTTTTAGAATGATGTGGGTTACATTTCTAAAGGAAAAGTCAGCTACTTTCAGCAAGTTCAAGGAATTCAAGGCCTTGGTAGAAACGGAAACTGGTAAGAATATTAAGTGCCTGAGATCTGACCAGGGTGAAGAGTTTACATCAGATGAGTTTGTGAGATATTGTGATGATAATGGAATAAAGAGGCAATTATCTGCTCCAAGAACACCACAACAGAATGGAATTACAGAAAGTAGAAACCAAACCATTGTTGAAGTAGCAAGGACTATGTTGATACAATGAGATGTACCTAAGATGTTTTGGAGAGAAGCAGTCAATGTTGTTGTTTACACATTGAACCGGGTACTGGTGAATAAAGGTAATGACAAGACACCTTATGAGTTATGGTATGGTAGAACTCCTAGTGTTAGTTACTTCAAAGTTTTTGGCAATAGATGTTTTATAAAACAAGATGATTATACTGGTAAATTTGATGCTAAAAGTGATGAAGGAACATTTCTTGGCTACTCTACCAAGAGTAAAGCTTTCAAGTGTTACAACAAAAGGACAAAGAAGATTTGTGGAGAGTGTGAATGAAAAAGTTGATGAGTTTCCAGATAAAACTGATGATGCTAGCAAATTTGATCGAACAGATGATGAACAAAAACTTGTGTTTATTGAATTGGATGTATAGAAAGATGTTGAACATAACAATGCACATGAAGATGATCAACCGGTAGATGAAGAAGATGAAGAACAAGAAGAGGTTGTTGCACTAAAACAAGTAATTCCTAGGTATGTAAGGTTAAATCATTTTGAAGACCAAATAATAGGTGACAAGTATACTGGTGTACAGACTAGAAGAAAAATTAGAGAAATCTCTTGTCTGATTTCTACAGTTGAATCGAAGATAGTTAAAAAAGCTCTTAAGGATGATGAGTTGTTAAATGCAATGAATGAAGAACTTGATCAGATTGAGAAAAACAACACTTGGTCACTTTTGCCTAAACCTGATGAGAAAAATGTGATTGGTACAAAATGGGTATTTAGAAACAAGCTGAATGAAGATGGAGAAGTTATTAGAAACAAGGCAAGACTAGTATGCAAAGGGTATGCACAAGAAGAAGGTGAATATTATGGAGAGACCTTTGTACCGGTTGCTAGGCTTGAAGGAGTTAGAATGCTACTTCCATTTTTAGCCTTTAAAGGTTTCAAAGTTTATCAAATGGATGTAAAGTCAGTATTTCTTAATGGTATTCTTGAAGAAGAGGTGTATATTGAACATCCAAATGGGTTTGCATTGTCAGAAGATAAAGATATGGTATGCAAACTACATAAGGCATTATATGGATTGAAGCAAGCACCAAGGACATGGTTTGAAAGACTTCATGCACATCTGATAAAGATAGGATTTCATAGAACTAGTGAGGACAACAATATTTATTTGAAGATTGAAGGAGACAAGATGTTGATTGCAAAAGTATTTGCTGACGATATTATATTTTGTGGAAATGATGATATGAGTATGAATTTTACAAATGAGATGAAGAAATAATTTGAGATGTCTCTTATAGGTGAGATAAAAAAATTCATTGGGTTGCAGGTCCAACAACTGAAAGGTGGATTTTTTATCTGTTAGTCCAAGTATGTGAAGGAAGTGTTAAAGACATTTGGAATGGAAGACTATAAACCGATTGGAACACCTATGGTTACTGGTTGCAGATTGCCAAAAGAATATGATTCACCCTCAGTGGATGAGAAGGAATATAGGTCCATGATTGGTAAATTACATTATGGTGTTCATAGTAGATTGGATATTGCCCAGTAGTTGGTTTATTAGCAAGATTTCAGAAGAGCCCTAAGGAGACACATATGACAGTAGTGAAGAGGATATTCAGATATCTTAGAGGGATAGTTGATTATGGATTGTGGTATCCATACAGAGGAAATTTTTCTTTGTAGGTATTTACTGATGTTGATTGGGTAGGGAATACGGATGACCAGAAGAGCACAACTGGTGGAGCATTTTTCTAAGTGGTAGACTAGTAGCTTGGACTAGTTAGAAACAAACTTGTATATCTCAATCTATAGCTGAAGCAGAATATGTGGTTGCATCCATGAATTGTACACAAGCTATATGGATGAGACATGTCTTGGAAGGATTCAAGCAAGATATGACAGAATTGGTGGTCATACATTGTGATAACACTAGTGCTATAAACATATCGAAGAACCTGGTACTACATGCAAGGACTAAACATATTGAGTTGAAGTATCACTTTCCGAGAGAAAGAGTGCAGGAAAAAAGTGATATTGGAGCATGTGTCAAGTAAAGAGAAATTGGCTGATATATTCACTAAGACATTTCCTAAGGCTACCTTTTAATATCTCATACATAAGTTAGGGGTTATACCCCTACCCAAGGTCAACTAAGAAGATGTGGAAGCATCAATTTAGTGGACTCATTGAATATATTTCACTGTGGATTGATGAGAAGTGGGCTACTCCTCAGGGGGAGCAGCAAAGATGATGATAGAAGATGACTTTGCACCTTTGGCATTGTTGTCAAATGGGGAGAAAAAATATGATAAGAGGATATGAGCAATAAAGAGAAATGGAGAAGAACTGATGACCGGACAACAAACATAACAAGTTTCATGATGAGCTTTTGGTGTTGCAGTTTTTGGTGATGATATAATTATGATAAGATGCTTGATGATCAGTTATTTTTGTTGTCATTGATGCAAACCATATTTGTCCATGTTTGTGTATGCTTTTTATGTAATCTAAGTCTACTAGATTGAATTGAATTGAGTTGGAAAACAAAACTACCAAGTGAGGGTGAACTGGTAAGCAGGAACATAGAAGGAGATGGTTGTGGTAGTGATCTGTATTGAGTCAGGTATTGTGGTTTGGAATGTGTACTTATGATATCATAATGAGTCTATGACATGAATCGCATCATGTTTGGAGAATTGGAAGTCATGTTTGTAATTGACTGTTGTATAATCAGCTAAGGTTTGAGAACCGGTAACAAGATCTTTGACTAGTGATGTTTTATGGTTTGGTGGTGATTCTTTTCATTGTTCACAAGTTGATGATGACATGTCACAATCTATGTGAAAAGATAAGATGTTGTTTTGGTGCATACAAGAATAAAAAATTTTGGGGAGCAGTGAAGTGCTTAGCAGAATGTGTTAAGGGTTTGACAGCTTATCAAATCGATGTGCGGTGATGAGTTATGATCATTCAACGACTGTAATTGTCTTGTAATTTGTTGTAATGATATGTATGATGATTTGTAATAATTTATAACAATATGATATTATCTATGATGTAGATTCATTATAGGTTAGGGTTTTGTAACCAACCTAATTGTAAAGTATATTTAGATCAAGTTTGAGAAGGCTGAGGGTGTTAGTGTTCAGAAAAGTGTCTGTGTCAAACTAGATTGAGATTTCTACATGAGAGAAGAAGATTGGAGCTGACAAAGATCTGTAATAGCAAGAAGTGTTGATTCCAGATCATTTATCTGTTGTTTCCTAACAATTGCAGCAGCATTAAAATCCCTTAATCAGGTAGGTCCTAATAGGCCTGATCTTGTAAATCCCTTCACCAGGTGGCTCATTAATTTGGGTTTAAATCCTCCAATAAGGTTGCTCCTAACAGGGCAAAGCTCCTAATAGAGATAAGTTGTAAAATCCCTTGACCGGGTGACTCCTAACAGGGTGTGCTCTTAATTGGGCATTGTTGTAAAGCTCCTCACTAGGCTAGGCTCCTAACAGGGCTCATTCCAAAAGAGTGCATATTTTGTGGGTACCAATTTCCACAGTGGTTTTTCCCATTTAGGTTTCCATGTGAAAAATCTTTGTGTTCATGTTGTGGATGGGTTGTTAAGTTATGAATTTGATGTCTTTACTATATTTTCTTAATGATGAACACTTGAGTTGCTACCGTTAATATTTTGGTAAATCTGATTTGGAGATTATTTAATTAGCTACCGGTAGTAGTGGTTATGAACTATTTTGTGAAGTATTTTAAAGATTGGTGAAAAAGTTTCAGTTTATCCTTACTACTGATTCATCCCCCCTCTCAATAATAACGAGATCCTCACAATAACATGGGATTTCAAGGAGTAAGCTCTGAAATGAGGTCCTAAGAGAATGATGTCAGTAAAAATTGTGTTTTGACGCCCACGACTTCAGAATTGGGACTCACACCCCAAATGCTCGTTGTGCCTCCAAACCTCAATTTTGGCACTCTAAAATTGGGGCTTTTGAGGCATAAGCTTCGAAACGAGGACCTAAGAGCATGATGCCAGTCAAAATTATCTTTTGATGCCTACAACTCTAGAATCGGGTGTCATGCCACTATCAATATCACGCTGGCATTCAATTCCTCCAATCTATGGATACTCGCTTGAGAAGAATTGTTTATTTAATCACTAGAAGATTTTATTATTGTTACAAGTTCATTAATGAAATACATGCTATATGTGAAAAACTTATTTGAGCCATGCTACTCTCACATTGTTGCTAACTTTGAGGGTGGAAGATTTGCATAATACTAGCTAGTAGAAGAGCTCAACAAACTAAAGAGGAGCTCCAAAATGCCAAAAAGATAGCATCCTCTAAACTAGAGGAGTAACTCATAGAACTAGAAAAGAATCTATCCAAGTGGAAGGAGGATCTCAAATGAAAATGTGGGGATCAAACAAGAAAACCCACCAAATTTGCCTTGTCCTCCCTACTCTCCTTCCCATTCCCTCTTCCTCCTAGTGATTTGTTGATGAAGGGATGAATAAAAATAACTATTGAAAGGATTTTTGTGACTGAGATTGCCTTTCAATATTCCTTTAGTTACCTTCTAGATTTTCAACATCCCTCTTGCTACAAAGCAGTTTATTGAAATATCATCCACCTAGTATCATAGAATTTGCATCTTGTAAACACAAAGTCTTTCTTTGTGTACGATTGCTCCATTTCAGAAATTGCTTTCAAACTAACACAAAGGGTCGCTCTTATGGTCATGATTGGCTAATAAATTGGCTATCAACTTAAGAAAAACTCAAGAGCTCTAAAAATAACCAAGCTCACAACACCACACATGAAATCAATCTATTCTACTTTATGTCTTCTCAAAGGATTAAAGCTTATCTTTATCCATTACTCAATTGCCAGTTTCATCTATTTTTATTACATTCACCAATGCAAGAAAATGAAACGTGTAATTAGGTCAGCCCTAAGATTTAAAGAAATATTTCTGGAATATAACAACCAAGCGATGTAGTTCAACAGGAAGGTTGGCCACACTCCAAAGAACATCAGACAAGACCCATAATAGATCCATATGTTAAGAATCACGCCGGTAATGAAGGAAAACCAACTAGTAAGCACAAGAACTATCCCGGAACCCTGAAACAGTCAACGAGAAGTGATAACTGACTGGAAAAGAACCCAAATGAACTGAAAATTTGGAATTAAGCACATGAAACCATCTGGAAATCAAAAATAAGATTTTTCACAAATAAAAAGCAACTACTGTTACCAACTGGTAACAACACAGAAAACTGCACAAAGAACTAAACAAGAAAAAAACTGAAAGGAAATATTTTTGGTTAATGCAAGATGTCTCATCGACCGGGGATGCTCCTACATTAGACAACCCAAGTAGAAAAAAAGATATTACATGAGAGGAAACTCATAAACATCTAAAAGGATTCGGAATGAAGATCCCATGCTCATTTTTTATCCAACCATCTTCCTTATCTGCCAATCTCTACTTTAGCTCCTCTGGTGCCTCAACTGACTTCTCTAACCTTTGACTCCTTTTGTTTCTCTTTCTTTGCTTCAGATATGTACATTGTCTCTATTTCTACAACTCTGATTTGGTTCTACCAGAAGACTTCATTCGATTTATCACCATAAGCACTCTGTCAACCAGTTCCATCTGTCAAATCCTTCTGCAAACTCATGCCACCCTCTGGTTTAACCTCTACAACTGGTTCTATCGGATCTTTCTTCAAAACCTAAGGTATGACCTCTACAATCAGTTCTATCAAACCTTCTGGTATAAACTCTACCACCGATTTCTCAGTAGTGCAACTTCTCTCAGGACTCAGATTCTTCACCACCTCCTTCTCTTTCTCCTTCAAAGAAATCAATGTGAACTTCTATCCATCCCTTTCAATAGTAACTAGGTTTCCTCTACAATCATAAATAGCTCCTCTATCATACTGCCAAGGCTTTCCCAACAAGACATGGCAAACACTCATAGACACAACATCACATAAATCTTCATCTCTGAAAGGCCCAATATTGAAACTCACCAAACACTACTCATTTATCTCTATCTTCTGATCATCTTGTAGCCAGCCTACCTCATAAAGGCAAGGATGCTTAAGCCTCTTCAACCCACGCTTCACAACCATCTCCTTAGCTACTAAATTATCAGTACTTCCACAATCTATAATAACCTTGCAACACTTACCACCTGATTTGCACACAGTCCAGAAAAGACTCTTCCTCTGAGTAGATTCGATATCCTTCCTTCTGAACATAAGGGATTCTCCTTGCTCCAGTGCACAGTCAGATTTGGTACCATCACCTTATGGCTCCTCACTTGCCACACAATGTCTTGTCATTCCTTACATACATTCATAGAATCTATGTCTGGTTTCTCCACACTTGAAACATTTGCTAGGAAATTCTCTATCGACACTATTGCTACCTTTCCTCAGTGTCTTTTTTTCTGGTTCTTTACTCCACTTAGGTTTTGAATCCTCTTCTTTAACCAGTTTCTTCATACTATCATTCATCTTGAATTTCTCCTTTCCCATATTTGGTTGTCTTCTTCTCACCTTCTCCTCAGCCTTCAAAGTATAGTGGTAAGCTTCTTCAACCATGGAAACCTTCAACATACTCATCTCATCTTGGATGTTAAAAGCAAGTCCATTGATGTACCTCACCACCTTTACTTTGTCCATCTCTCTATATCCATATCTAATCACCACCTTGTAGAATTCCTCAATATATTCCTTCACAGTCATGTTTCTCTATTTTAGGTTCTGCAACTTCTTGAACAGTTCCAATTCAAAGTCTCCTGGTATGAACTTGGCCTTCAATCTTCCAACTATCTATCTCCACCGGATGATCTTCAATTCACCATTCTCTACTCTCTCTTTATGCAATTATTTCCACCACAAGGCAGCATGCCCTTTCAACTTGATCTATGCCAACCGGACTCTCTGCGGGTCCTTGACATCCTCAAACTCAAATTATTCCTCCAACTCTCTAATCTAATCGATCAGATCCTCTAGGTTCAACATTCTCGAAAAGTTGGAAACCTCACCTTTATAAACATTACTCGCTTGCACTACTGCTCTTAGGAATCTTTCCTCTCTTTCATCTTCCGGTCCTTCAGCTTCTTCAAGCTCTTCGACGGTTTCCTCATATTCATCCTTAGAATCAAGGTTTCTCTGCAAACCAGTCAAAGCATTTAGGATTTCATTCCTTACTTCATTCTTGAATTATTCTATCATTTTCTCTACCCTCTGGGGGTTTGTCCTCCTCAGTGGGATCTCTTCTTCCACTCTGGTGAACTACCTCAACTCAGTGAAGTGACTATCAGTTTCAATTGCCTCCCCTCGGTGATCTATTGAACACACGTGTAGCCTACCTCCAATCAGTAATCTATCCACCCCAAGGAATGCCTCAATGTTTGCAAATGATTCTTCCACCAGCTAGTCCATAACCAACTCTGATACTACTTGATGCAGCCATAACTGGTAAAACCCTCAAAGAGAATCAACCGACTTATGCTACAAAAGAAATACAATGAAAGAAGCAAGAAAACATAACAAGGTTACATAAATAGGTCATATTATTTCTTTAGAACTTTCGGAAACTATCCGGTTATCATCATTTAATCGTCAAAGAAAATCCAGTAGTAAATCGATTACATGTAGGCTATCAGGCAGATACAATACAATCAGGACTATAAGAATCAACCGGATTACAAAATGCAAATCTCGATCCTTATTCTTAATTCTACTTGCTTTGACCCTATAAATGAATACATAATAACATATTTATACCCACCGAAACACATCTGGGTTGACCTCATAAGATTACATTCACCAATGCAGGAAAATGAAACATGTAATTAGGTCGGCCCTAAGATTTAAATAAATCTTTTCGAAAAACAACAACCAAGTGATGTAGTTCAGCAAGAAGGTCAACCACACACCAAAGAACATTGAACAAGACCCAAAATAGATCCATACACCAAGAATCATGCTGGTAATGAAGGAAAACCAACCAGTAAGCACAAGAACTATCCCAGAACCCCGAAACAGTCAACCAAAAGCGATAACTGACTGGAAAAGAACTGAAAATCTAGAATTAAGCACATGAAACATCTAGAAACCATAAATAAGATCTACCACGAATAACAAGCAACTATTAGTATCAACCGGTAAGAACAAAGAAAATTGCACAAAGAACTAAACAAGAACAAAACTGAAAGGAACTATTTTTGGTTGATACAAGATTGCTCATCGACCAGGGATGCTCCTGCATTAGACAACCTAGGTATAAAAAAAGATATTCCATGAGAGGCAACTCATGAACATCTAAAAGGATTCAGAATCAAGATCTCATGCTCATTTCTGATCCAAACATCTTCCTTATCTCCCAATCTCTACTTTAGCTCCTTTGGTGCCTCAACTAGCTTCTCTAACCTTTGACTCCCTTTTTTCTCTTTCTTTGCTTAAGATCTGCATATTGTCTCTTTTTCTACAACTTTGATTTGGGTCTACCATAAGACTTCATCTAGTTTGTCACCATAAGCTCTCTATCGACTGGTTTCATCTATCCATCAAGTTCATCTATCAGATCCTTCTGCAAACTCATGTCACCCTCTTGTTTAACCTCTGCAATAGGTCCTATCAGATCTTTCTTCAAAACCTCTGGTATTACCTCTGCAACCAGTTCTATCAAACCATCTGGTATAACCTCTGCCACCGGTTTATCAATAGTGCAACTTCTCTCAGGACTCAGATTCTTCACCTCCTTCTCTTTCTCCTTCAAAGAAATCAATGTGAACTTCTGCCCATCCTTTTCAATAGTAACTAGGTTTCTTCTACAATCATAAATATCTCCTCTATCATACTGCCAAGGCTTTCCCAACAAGACATGGAAAACACTCATAGACACAACATCACATTAATCTTCATCTTTGAAAGCCCCAATATAGAAACTCACCAAATACTACTCCTTTATCTCTATCTTCTGATCATCTTGTAACCAACTTACCTCATAAGGACAAGGATGCTTAAGCCTCTTCAACCCAACCTTCATAACCATCTTGTAATGCCCCACCGGGAAACCCCGAAGGGTGAAAGCTAAAACACTCAAACGAAGTGTAACTATTTTTTTTTTAGAGTTATAGTTTTATAATAATAAGAGTGTTAATATTAAGTCAAAATATTAAGATACTTTGGAGTTATCTAACGCTTAGATAACACAGTGGAAGACTAAATGAACATAAGGAGTTTCCCCAACGTGATTACGTAACTTAACACCTAACTCAACTCATGACATTAAATCCAATTAAACTGAATAACTTAATTACATGTTATTACTTGGAACATGGATATGATTTGTTTAGTGAATTAACATTATAGAGATTATGAAGCATTCATCTATACTGATCGTAGAAGCGGCTAACAAGAGGGATTTTACCCAATGAAGTTAAAACATAGTTAACTTAATAATTCACCCATTAAGGTTTAAGTATGGTTAACTTGACGAGTCCATCCATTTTAGATACAATGTAACCAATATATCAAGGTTCATTTATTTAGGTTTAAAAGTAAACAACCAAATGAGTTCATCCTTTATAGTTAAATTATGACTAATAAGAGGAGATTCTTTTATTAGGGTTTAAAATATAAACTAAAATAATGAGGTTCATCCATTAGGGTTAAAACATAACTAACTAATAAGTCGTAGTACATTTATAGAGGATAAAATGTAAGTAGCCTAATGGGTTCATTCATTAAGGTGTAAATGTAATATAACCACATGAGTTCATCCAATTAATTTAAATATAGCTAATAAGATGAAATTCATTCACTAAGGATTAAATATGTAAAAAACATAATGGAGTTCATCCATTGGGGTTAAAATATAACTAATTCGATGAGTTCACCCATTGTAGATAAGATAGAGTTAATATGATGCGGTTCATTTATTAAGATTGAAATATAAATAGCTAAATGAGTTTCCCCTTTGTTAGTTCAATTATAGCTATTATGATGAAGTTCATTCATTAAGGTTATAATGTGGATAACCAATTGAGTTCGTCCAATTATAGTTAGAATGGAGCTAATTTGGTGAAGATTATTTATTTAGAATAAAACATAAATAACTATTTGGATTTCATCCAATTTAGTGAAATTTAACTAATATGATGATGTTCATTTGTTCAGATAAAAAGGTGAGTAACTAACAGAAGTTCATCCATTAGATTTACAATTTAGGTATTATGACAAGTTACTTTCATAATTGATATCCATTTATTACATTCAAATTACATGCTTTATGATAGTTAATCCATTAATTGCAACCTAGTGAGTTTCCTCCCATGCTTACTTCTTTTCATTAACATTAACAAAATACTTTTCATATTCATATCTACAATCTTTTATGATCATAATTACCACGTTTAACAAGGGGACTATATACCTACATTCTAAATTTAACTTCATCTAATCCCCATTACACACTTACAAAATACATCCATACATACTAGCACTAAGAATGAAACAAGAGAGACAAAAGCATCACTTAACACATAAATGATCTCGGAGTTCACCCCTAGAGGGCCACATCTCCAGGTCTGCTCAACTACAAGACCCCTCTGGCAATTAATATAGTTAAGGTTAGATAAGTTTCATGTCATTTACATCTTGCCTTATAGGCGAGCACAACCACTATACAATGACCACTTTGGTCAATAAATACATAAATGATTCCTTCATAGAAGCTTACCCAACTGAACACATCAAAAGAAATTACAAAGGTCTCTTGTCCGACGGTTCCCGAACTAGGGACTAGACCAACTATGACCAAACACAAGCAACCAGACGGACGATAGAGTCTAAACAAACATAACAAGGTCTTGCCACCACTTTAAACTAAGAGAATATTAATAAATTAAACTTGCCATATTTCCATTTGTCTATTTCCCAATGCTGAGGATGAGTAAAACTAACCCATTTATTTTATCAAATGAGATATCATTAACTTACTAATTTTTCCAATTGTACATTATTAAATTTCCGTTATTTCTAATAGCATCTCATTTTAATTTTCAAAAGAAAGATCCAATGATAAAACATTTCATTTTCCAATTACTCCTAAACTTTAATATTCCACTTCTAAATTTACTAGATGACCTATAACATTAAAATCCGAAAATAATATATCCTTGGATAATATAATATTTTTAAACATTACCAAATAATAATTATATTTTAATTCAAAAAGCTCCCATAAAAATATAATTCCCTTGCACATAGTAAACAAATACATGATCTAAAGGTATGAATTGGCATATACTTCTCTATGTATATACGTGCCTAAATTAATAAAGCAATGACTAAACAATAATTATTATGCATTTGAAAGTATACTTCAAATTAGGAATCAACAATTAATATATATTATTATAAAAATTATCACAATTAACATATAATTAAATCTATACATTAATTAATAGTTAATATATAATATATAACTAATAAAATAAATTAATTAAAATTTAATAACATTAAAACATTTTATTTTATTTTATTTTTTTAAAATCAAAATTTAAATTTAATAAAAAAATAAAATTTGTTTTAATAGCCACACGGTTTCTGTCATTGCTCAAAAACCTAGAACTTTATTTTTATGAAATTTATACAGAAGTTATAATGCAAAGTCACAAAGAAACCCAAAAAATTTCGTAGAAACCTAGTTTGTAAATTTGGAGATATTGTCGACATTCTAAAATAGCATTTTCTGTCATTTCTCAAAAACTCAAATCTCATTCATTCACAATCACAAATATATATATATTTCCAGAATGTTCAAAACAATAAAATGGGGAAATTTTTCAACAAGTTCATGCTTTTCCCAAAAAACCAATAGCTTTCAGATAACAAGATTTGTTCAAACACGAAACCATTTAAACATTCTTGAACCCAAAAACAAACAATATTCAATATTCACAACTAATGCTCAAATTTTAAGAGTATTCATGGATATTTTTAAACTAGCATTTCATGAAGATCCACCAAATACCATTTTTATTTTGATTTAGCAAAGAAACAAAAGGGAAAAACTGGGATCCTACCTCTTTAGCATTCCTGGTAAGATGCAAAGAAGAGCCCCCAACCTGCAGCTGTAGAAATCCATCTTTGCCAAAATCCCCAAATCTCCATCCCCATATTTTTTTCTTTTCCCAAAAATTCAACAACCCCCCAAAATATTTTTCAACCTAGGTTAAATGATTCACATTTTGACCTAATTTCTAATTTCGAAATTTAAGCACTTTTTAAATAAAAAGGAAATAATAATTCTTTTCAACTATTCGAATAATTTAACTTGATTTTCTAATTAAAATTAAAATGCTTCTCTCTTATTAATTTTTTTAATTTCTCAATATTAATTAAGCCAACATTTATATTTTGCAATATTGACAAGGGTAAATATTTAATTAAATTAATTCCCAAAATCAATCTTTCACACTATATCAAATTTACTTATAAATTAAACTTGCTTTTCTAATAAAAAATGATTTTCTTAAATAAGTAAAATTACCCTTTCTTTTCCAAAATGCAAAAGAGGTTAAATTAATTATATTTCAAATAACTTAAAATATTTCTTTTTTTTTAAAAACGCATAAACTAATTAAATTCATTATTTAAAATTAACCATTAAATTGAATTCGTTACAACATAAATAAAGCGATCTTTTTAATTAATGATTAATCTCCTAAAAGAAACCTATTTATTTTGATTTCTCAATTACAAATGGGTAAATGAACACATTAAATTAAATTAAATACTTAAGATAAAATACTTCATTTACCACACGCAAGGCACACAAACCAAGAAAGTCCACCAATCACAAGACACGCAACCCAAATGACAAAGGAACCCTATAGACCACACACGATGCTCACCTGATCATGGCTTAGGCAAGACAAGAGTTTTATGACCACCTAATGCAAATTCTAAGGATGAAGGAGGTATACTCAACCCTGCGAATCCTGGTGGAGCTGAACCTCGCCCTAGGCGATATAGTACTTGCAATCTCCTGCATCCATGAGTCATGCAAGCAGACATATATATACATATCCAATGAAGGCGTTATCTCGATATTTATAACAAAAATCAGGGAATAATTACATTTACACAAGAATAGATGCAAAAGCACAATAATAGGTATGCACAATTATTTATATTATCTAATCTACAACATTACATCGCGGTAAATCAACCATTCAAGAATGCCACATAGGAAGTCAACTAAGGTCAAACATGTTTTACAAGGCCAACTAGGGTAAGGGCATTACATTCTCCCCCTCTAGGCTCCGACTTACTCCTGGAAGTCGCAAGGCTAAGCGGAAATCATACAACACGTATTAGCCCTGAAACTCAATTACAATTATCAATTTGCACAAATAAATATTTTGTCAACAATTTAAAACATTATTTATAAATCCTCTATGAATGTCATTATCCATTAATAGAATGCATCTAAAATCATACACTTCTTAAAATATTATAGAATTTACACACAATCATAGTAGAGAAACGAGAATTTTTTTCTTCCTTTCATTATACCAAGTTAATGCATTACAAGATATAGACAATAGTTACCATACTCATCTATCAAACATGACAAGTCATCAAGATCAAATTCTTTCACCCATACCTCTTTTAGCAAAACTTTATCCCATAGTACTAGCTTCAAATATAAATTTCTACAACCAAGTTAACTTTCATGAAATAAGAGCAACGCATATAACTCAATTGTTTACACTTTCCAGGTATATAAGAACTTTTCCAATGACTATGTCCCATAACATAGTGACAAGTTAACACCATTTAATCCATGATTACACATAATAACCATCCACATAACTGGAATTTGCACAACACAAAAGGCCACATGTGAGCATGTCTGATGCTCGGTCAAAGATAACATGCACGATCAGCATCTCTATGCCTGCTCTCAGAACAAATAACATGTTCATCAATATCCAACATCTCACTCAAGGGCTTGATGGTGCTAGGGTACACCATAGCGGTGCTACCTTCCATATAAGACCCTTGTGAACATCCCTTGTTGTGTAAGGTGTTTATCCTCCAAAAGATAGTCCCCACTCATAGGTAGGTAGTGGATCCTAGCTGTCTCACAGCCTCACATACCTCCATCCTCAAGGTTCCCTCTATCTACTTCCTCATATACACTCATCCAAGACCATCTCCTATGTTCTTCGAGAGGAATTCACATTGCAACACAAGACCAGCTTACAAAAACAATAATGATAAACCAGTTTAGCAACCAAAGTATAGAAGAATAAAGATAATAATCGTCAATTCCAACAGTAAGGCAAGAAAATAATTCTGGAATTGCAACATCAAATAAAGTAAGAACAAGATTGCAAGATCATGGCTAAACCTTTAAGGTCAAAATAAAATAAATTTGTTGGCCCACACAGAAATAAATAAATAAATAAGTAATAAAAGAAAATCATAAGTGCACATCACATCACTACGTGACTAGCAGCTAGCCACCAACGAGGAAGGAAGGAAAAATCGTCTAGCTATCACAATAGCTCATCATGTGGTGTGGCCAAGTCACACATCCGCATGGCATGGCAATGTGCACCTCGACATCACCCCGCATCACGTCGTCACATGACATGGCTCTACCCTATACCTATCGGTAGGCTACATGGAAATGTCTACTACATCCCGCATAGTGTCTCAGCACGGCATGGCAATACTCCAAGTGAACAGAGCATGCAATGGACGTATCCCGCATGGCAGTGTATCTCACGGATAAGGCACGCGCCGATCACACCCCGCATAGCGATGTTCCTCCAAGGATACTTGTTGTAAGCCAGAGGTATACATGGCTAAGGTCTACCCACAAGTCTACCAACACTAGTCAATTGGCAACTCATGTAAGAAAAATAACACGCCTCTCATGAAGACAAGGCAAAAGATGCTCCAATAAAATCCATCATTATGCTCAAGAACTGTCATCTATATGCTAAAAATAAAGGATAGGAATAGGCTAGCACACATGACCCTTATACATCGATTCATCACAAGGGGAAGTATTGAGTACACCTATGTTACAGTTTCATTACAAAACTATATTTTTCCTCGAAATAGGGAAGCTACAGTCACTTCGCGTCGACATTACTCATACGCTGTTCATACTATTCAAGGAATGGTGACATCTACTACTACCCCTTCACATACTGACTTATCAACAACCCGTGGGTTGGCACTCAGTAAGGAAACAATTAAGCAACATCACATTATAGTATGGTTTCCCATACTCATAAGAAAACATATCCTCCATGGTTGATTACTTCACCATCCCATGGCACACATAGCAAGTATGGGTTTCTTACAACACACAAAGAATAGCACCATTACTGGTTCAGTCACATTTACGGGGAGTACTTTTTAATATGCTATCATCTACTTTAGAGAAGTTTTAATTATGCTTTTCACATGAATCACTAAATAAAATTTACTCTAGATACACGTACTGAAATTCTTAACAATTCAATTTTACACAAGCAAATAACGTCATTCTGATATCTTTCTCAAATTCCACTAAGCATTTTCATTCACATTACTAACTATGCAATTTTCTTTTCCAAGGTGAAAACTTTCCTCATTCAATTAGAAGCCAAAGCAAACATACAATTTCATATGCGTTATAAAAATTCTTCTTAAATCACTGCATTCTTAATAGCATTTCAAAAACAACCACCTTATATTTTAGGCAAGAGGAGGAAGAGAGTTGGAAAAATCATCTATTTCCTATGAATACACAAGATCTACAAGATCACACTATATGCTCAGATATAAGTCTATCATTTTAGTTGCACGGTTTTCATTTCACTATCTTTTAGGAGGATGCCAAAACAACCTAACATGACATTTCCAATTATTATGGTTGCAATAGAATGTTCTAGTTTTTCAAACAAGAAATTAAGACAGGCAATCTTTCGGTAATACAAGACTTCTTGAGAACACTCACTATTCTTAATTCAATACCACAATACATCAAAATCTGCAACCTAACATTGAAAGTCGAATTATGACAAGAAGGTAAATGAGGAGCTATCTACTAAATATTACACATTAATGCATACAAATTAACAAGTATTTCATTTGCTCTTTCTAAACACAATAAGACAATTATCTATATCCAAAGGCAAATTAAATGGAGAGTTGCTAAAATAGGTCCTAAATCAGGCTAGTTTGAAGACGCACATAAAACAATCTTTCGTGGAACAAATAAATTACACTCTTGAAGCTACTATAACATGTTCTCTTGTGGTAATTCTTTCACAACAAAGCAATTTTCACAAAATCAACTATGCACATATTAATGCACCTTACCTAGGATAACATTTAATTATCTTATTCCTACAATGCACATGGAGAGTTCTCTAATGTAAACATACAATTTTTATCTCAATAACCAATATTAACTTTCAAACCAAACCCCTTTCACAATCTAAAACACATAAGTGTTATAAGGCTCACACAAGGGCTCAAGAAATATCATCCTTTCTCTTGCAATAAGAAAACTTAAATAAGAGATAATTACCCATATCAAAACATTCTAATTTTCTAGAGAGAGAGAAGGAAGGGTGATAATCATTCTTTTACTACATAATAAGCATTAATATTTTCCATACTAGCCCTTCAAGTGAACAACTCTAAGCTAGATCACAACCATAAACAAGCACATTTTGTACTATTAGATTCAAGATAATACCAACCAACCCAGATGGATTAGCCAAAAGAGTAAAACAAACCAAGAACGAAGGTACATATGACTCTCTTTCAGAATAAGAGGAATCTTAGACCAAGACTGCAATAAGAAAACAAAGCACCTATAATCATTCCAAAACACCCACATCAAGAAGGTGGAAACAAGGTGTGAACACACGTGTTACACACAAGTAGGATTTGTTCAATCACACTCACACATCAAGAGGACAAGCATACAACATAGGGTAGATACACCTAATACCAACTAAGGGCATAGGAGAAACTAGAGATCCCAGTGTTGCAACATGGGCTTCATAACCATCTTGTAATGCCCCGCCAGGAAACCCCGAAGGGTGAAAGCTAAAACACTCAAACGAAGTGTAACTATTTTTTTTTTTAGAGTTATAGTTTTATAATAATAAGAGTGTTAATATTAAGTCACAACATTAAGATACTTTGGAGTTATCTAACGCTTAGATAACATAGCGGAAGACTAAATGAACCTAACGAGTTTCCCCAGCGTGATTACGTAACTTAACACCTAACTCAACTCACGACATTAAATCCAATTAAACTAAATAACTTAATTACATGTTATTACTTGGAACAAGGATATGATTTGTTTAGTGAATTAACATTATAGAGATTATGAAGCATTCATCTATTATGATCGCAGAAGCGGCTAATAAGAGTGATTTTACCCAATGAAGTTAAAACATAGTTAACTTAATAATTCACCCATTAAGGTTTAAGTATGGTTAACTTGATGAGTCCATCCATTTTAGATACAATGTAACCAATATATCAAGGTTCATTAATTTAGGTTTAAAAGTAAACAACCAAATGAGTTCATCCTTTATAGTTAAATTATGACTATTAAGAGGAGATTCTTTTATTAGGGTTTAAAATGTAAACTAACATAATGAGGTTCATTCATTAGGGTTAAAACATAACTAACTAATAAGTCGTAGTACATTTATACAGGATAAAATGTAAGTAGCCTGATGGGTTCGTTCATTAAGGTGTAAATGTAATATAACCACATGAGTTCATCCAATTAATTTAAATATAGCTAATAAGATGAAATTCATTCATTAAGGATTAAATATGTAAATAACATAATGGAGTTCATCCATTGGGGTTAAAATATAACTAACTCGATGAGTTCACCCATTATAGATAAGATAGAGTTAATATGATGCAGTTCATTTATTAAGATTGAAATATAAATAGCTAAATGAGTTTCCCCTTTGTTAGTTCAATTATAGCTATTATGATGAAGTTCATTCATTAAGGTTATAATGTGTATAACCAATTGAGTTCATCCAATTATAGGTAGAATGGAGCTAATTTGGTGAAGATTATTTATTTAGAATAAAACGTAAATAACTATTTGGATTTCATCCAATTTAGTGAAATTTAACTAATATGACGATGTTCATTTGTTAAGATAAAAAGGTGAGTAACTAACAGAAGTTCATCCATTAGATTTACAATTTAGGTATTATGACAAGTTAATTTCATAATTGATATCCATTTATTATGTTCAAATTACATGCTTTATGATAGTTAATCCATTAATTGCAACCTAGTGAGTTTCCTCCCATGCTTACTTCTTTTCATTAACATTAACAAAATACTTTTCATATTCATATCTACAATCTTTTATGATCATAATTACCACATTTAACAAGGGGACTATATACCTACATTCTAAATTTAACTTCATCTAATCCCCATTACACACTTACAAAATACATCCATACATACTAGCACTAAGAATGAAACAAGAGAGACAAAAGCATCACTTAACATAGAAATGATCTCGAAGTTTACCCCTAGAGGGCTACATCTCCGGGGCTTCTCAACTGCAAGACCCCTCTGGCAATTAATATGGTTAAGGTTACGTAAGTTTCATGTCATTTACAGCTTGCCTTATAGGCGAACACAACCACTATACAACGACCACTTCGGTCAGTAAATACATAAATGATTCCTTCATAGAAGCTGATCCAACTGAACATATGAAAAGCAATTACAAAGGTCTCTTGTCTGACGGTTCCCTAACTAGGGACTTGACCGACTATGACCAAACACAAGCAACCAGACGGACGACAGAGTCTAAACAAACATAACAGGGTCTTGCCACCACTTTAAACTTGCCATATTTCCATTTGTCTATTTCCCAATGCCGAGAATGAGTAAAACTAACCCATTTATTTTATCAAATGAGATATCATTAACTTACTAATTTTTCCAACGGTACATTATTAAATTTCTATTATTTCTAATAGCATCTCATTTTAATTTTCAAAAGAAAGATCCAATGATAAAACATTTCATTTTCCAATTACTCCTAAACTTTAGTATTCCACTTCTAAATTTACCAGATGACCTATAACATTAAAATCCGAAAATAATATATCCTTGGATAATATATTATTTTTAAACATCACCAAATAATAATTATATTTTAATTCAAAAATCTCCCATAAAAATATAATTCCCTTGCATATACTAAACAAATACACGATCTAAAGGTATGAATTAGCATATACTTCTCTATGTATATACATGCCTAAATTAATAAAGCAATGACTAAACAATAATTATTATGCATTTGAAAGTATACTCCAAATTAGGAATCAACAATTAATATATATTATTATAAAAATTATCACAATTAACATATAATTAAATCTATACATTAATTAATAATTAATATATAATATATAACTAATAAATTATATTAATTAAAATTTAATAACATTAAAACATTTTATTTTTAAATTTTTTTAAAAAATCAAAATTTAAATTTAATAAAAAAATAAAATTTGTTTTAATAGCCACACGGTTTCTATCATTTCTCAAAAACCCAGAACTTTATTTTTACAAAATTTATACAGAAGTTATAATGCAAAGTCACGAAGAAACCCAAAAAATTTCGTAGAAATCCAGATTGTAAATTTGGAGATATTGTTGACATTCTAAAATAGCATTTTCTGTCATTTCTCAAAAACCCAAATCTCATTCATTCACAGTCACAGATATATATATTTTTTTAGAATGTTCAAAACAATAAAATTGGGAAATTTTCTAGCAAGTTCATGATTTTCCCAAAAAACCAATAGCTTTCAGATAACAAGATTTGCTCAAACACGAAAACATTTAAATATTCTTGAACCCAAAAACAAACAATATTCACAACTAATACTCAAATTTTAAGAGCATTCATGGATATTTTTAAACTAGCATTTCATGAAGATCCACCAAATACCATTTTTATTTTGATTTAGCAAAGAAACAAAAGGGAAAAATTGGGATCCTACCTCTTTAGCATTCCTAGTAAGATGCGAAGAAGAGCCTCCAACCTGCAGCTGTAGAAATCCATCCTTGCCAAAATCCCCAAATCTCCATCCCCATATTTTTTTCTTTTCCCAAAAATTCAACAACCCCCCAAAATATTTTTCAACCTAGGTTAAATGAATCACATTTTGACCTAATCTCTAATTTTGAAATTTAAGCATTTTTTAAATAAAAAGGAAATAATAATTCTTTTCAACTTTTCGAATAATTTAACTTGATTTTCTAATTAAAATTAAAATGCTTCTCTCTTGTTAAATTTTTTTAATTTCTCAATATTAATTAAGCCAACATTTATATTTCGCAATATTGACAAGGGTAAATATTTAATTAAATTAATTCCCAAAATCAATCTTTCACACTATATCAAATTTACTTATAAATTAAACTTGTTTTTCTAATAAAAAATGATTTTCTTAAATAAGTAAAATTAACCTTTCTTTTCCAAAATGTAAAAGAGGTTAAATTAATTATATTTCAAATAACTTAAATATTTCTTTTTTTTTTAAAACGCATAAACTAATTAAATTCATTATTTAAAATTAACTATTAAATTGAATTCGTTACAACATAAATAAAGCGATCTTTTTAATTAATGATTAATCTCCTAAAAGAAACCTATTTATTTTGATTTCTCAATTACAAATGCTTAAATGAACACATTAAATTAAATTAAATACTTAGGATAAAATACTTCATTTACCACACGCAAGGCATGCAAAACAAGAAAGTCCACCAATCACAAGACACATAATTCAAATGACAAAGGAACCCTATAGACCACACACGATGCTCACCTGATCATGGCTTAGGCAAGATGAGAGTTTTATGACCACCTAATCCGAATTCTAAGGATGAAGGAGGTATACTCAACCCTACGAATCCTGGTGGAGCTAAACCTCGCCCTAGGTGATATAATACCTGCAATCTCCTGCAGCCATGAGTCACGCAAGCATACATATATATACATATCCAATGAAGGCGTTAGCTCGATATTTATAACAAGAATTAGGGAATAATTACATTTACACAAGAATTGATGCAAAAGCACAATAATAGGTATGCACAATTATTTATATTATCTAATCTACAACATTACATCGCGGTAAATCAACCATTCAAGAATGTCACATAGGAAGTCAACTAAGGTCAAACAGGTTTTACAAGGCCGACTAGGGTAGGGGCATTACACATCTCCTTAGATACTAAATTATTAGTACTTCCACTATCTACAATAACCTTGCAACACTTACCACCTGATTTGCACACAGTCTAAAAAAGACTTCCTCTGAGTAGATCCAGTATCCTTTCTTCTTAACATAAAGGATTCTCCTTACTTCGGTGCACAGTCAGATCCGATACCATCACCTTCTAGTTTCTTACTTTCCACACAACATTTTCCATTCCTTGCTTACATTCATAGAGTCTATGTCCAGTTTCTCCACACTTGAAACATTTGCCAGGAAATTATTTATCGATACTGTTGCTACCTTTCCTCGGTGTCTTATGTTTTGGTTCTTTACTCCACTTAGCTTTTGACTCCTCTTCTTCAATCAATTTCTTCATATAGTCATTCATCTTGAATTTCTCCTTTCCCTTATTTGGTTGTCTTTGTTAGGTCCCGGAGATAACTAAGAGGGGGGGGGGTGAATAAGTTGTCTAATAAATTAAAACCAAAAACAACTCAATCAACTTAATGCTTAATACCAGTAAACTAGTTAAGTATGTCGGTAGATAGTGCTAATAGTTAATTGCTATACCAGTAAAGATTAATGCATGAAACATAAACACAAAGTCATCCACAACACATAACACCAATATTTGTACGTGGAAACCCTGTAAAGGGAAAAACCATGGTGGGAAACCTTACCCACAATCAGATGATACTACTGCAGATAGTAAGTATACATAAATGGGGTCTGCACATGCAGAAAGGCCAACTGCCTAGAGCTCACTGCTCAATCACAAAATGGGAGTCACACTGACTACAGTTGGATGGTTAAATCCAATAAGAATGTACTGCACAAAATAGCATCTTCATATGCTAGATTCAGTACAAGTGTAATGCTGATATGCTTCCACAAAAACCTAGCTTCACCTTCAAATGATGTCTTCATGTATAGCTCTACTTAATCTCGCATATAACTTCTCACAATTCTTTTTCGCATTCCACATTTGATCTTATAAATAAGATCTTACATTTATACCATAACGTAAGACCAATTTTAGTAGGTCGGCTCTACAAGATATTACAATAAAAACATTTTACAAACAATATAATATCTGATGCAATAACCGATTAGACATGTCAGCTTAAAGAATTTACAACAATAATAAATCATCTCCATAGCATGCCATGCTAATATGGAAAAGATAAACCTGTCGGTGTAACCCTAAGTAACCCTGGACCTATTTGCCAGTAAAAGCAAATATGAATATACCAATGATTAATTCTTCAAAACAAAGTGTCCACATGATGTCTTCGACATTACCAAGTGTCTTCCATATCATTCCAAGTGCTAGTGATAATTATATCCTACCGATGAACCATATACCAGTAACTGTGCAATAGTTACTTGCTTGCCGGTGAATGCTGTTGGATCTCCAAAGTGCTAGTGTTTTAGTAGGTGTTGACATCAATGACCAAACCATACTAAAATACCAACAATCTCTCCCTTTAGCATTGATGGCAACACAAGATGGAAAAACCTTCAAAGTGCCAAAACAGAAATGCCAAAAACCAAAAACCAACAATCTCTCCAAAAATATCATAACCAGAATATAGAGAGTAATAGTCTCTCTCAAACAACAATCTCTCCCCCTGGGAGAAACATGTGTTATTCAAAGTTCTCTTAAAAGATAATGTGTTTTTCCATAGATATCTCTCCCCCTTTGACATCAAATGCCAAAGTTATAATAATACCAAGTTCATATACAAAATACCAATCAATTCAATATACCAACTACTCCCCCTGAGAAGTAGCTTCCTCATCAAAGACTAGAGTAAAAGATTTGTCTTTTAATTCTGCTGGTTGATGACAATCATCAACTGTCTAAGTCTCTACCAGTGGTGGTACGACTCCAAGATGATCTCTGAGATATTCAAAAGTCCCCTTAGGCAAAGGTTTTGTGAAAATATCTGCAAGATGTTCTTTAGTATTCACATAAACCAATTTTATCTATTTTTCTTCAACTTTTTCCCTTAAAAAATTTAGTTTGATAGAAACATGTTTTGTTTTAGAATGTACTACTGGATTCTTAGATATATCAATTGCTACAGTGTTATCACAATATATATTAATAGGTTCCTTGCATTTTACCTTTATATCTTTCAACATTTGTTTGAGCCATAGTACCTGTGTACAGTTAGTTGCTGTTGCAACATATTCTGATTCTACTATTGATAAAGATGTACAACTCTGTTTCTTACTTGACCAAGAGACTAATCTCTTTCCAAGAAAGAATGCTTCACCGGTGGTTCTTTTTCTATCATCCACATCTCCTGCCCAATTTGCATCTGTGTATGCACATAGATCAAAATTTTCATCTCTAGGAAACCATAATCCAAGATTTGCAGTGCCTTGTAAGTACCAGAAAATCATTTTTACTACTAATTCATGATTTTCTCTAGGATTACTTTGAAATATAGAAACAATACATACTGCATTCATAATATCAAGTCTGGTTTGTGTCAAATACAGTAAACCTCCTATCATAGATTTGTATCTAGTTGGATTAACAGGATGAGATAATTTGTCATTTTTAGTCATAGGTGTGCTTACCGGTTTAGAGTTCTCCATCCCAAATTTCTTTAGTAACTCTTTCAAGTACTTGGATTGACTCAAAAATATACCTTTGTCAGTCTGTGAAATCTGCAATCCTAAAAAGAATTTTATTTCTCCAATCATAGACATTTCAAATTCTTGCTGCATTTTAATAGAAAATTCTTTACATAATCCATCTTCTCCTCCAAAGATTATATCATCAACAAATACTTCTATAATCAAGATGTCATCATTAGTTATTTTGTAATACAAATTTCTTTCTGCATTTCCTTTAGTAAAGCCAATCTTTAAAAGATACTTATCCAACCTTGCATACCAAGCTCTTGGGGCTTGTTTCAATCCATACATAGTTTTTCTTAACCTGCAAACCATATCATTGTCATCTGTCAAAGAAAATCCATCAGGTTGTTCAATATAGACTTCCTCTTCAATATCTCCATTCAAGAATGCACATTTAATATCCATTTGATAAACTTTGTAGTTCTTGTGAGCTGCAAAAGCCAAGAATAATCTGACTGCCTCAATTCTAGCTACCGGTGCAAAGGTTTCATTGTAATCAACTCCTTCTTTCTGAGAATATCCCTTACACACTAATCTTGCTTTATTTTTGACAACCTTACCATCTTCATTAAGTTTGTTTCTAAATACCCATTTGGTTCCAATTATATTTTTATCTTTAGGCCAGGGAACTAATGTCCAAGTATTATTTTTCTTAATTTGTTCTAATTCTTCTTCCATAGCTTTAATCCAAAATTTATCTTCACATGCCTCATTTACAGATGATGGTTCAATTTGAGAAATAAGACATACCTCTTCATTTGCCAATCTTCCTCTTGTCATAACAACTTTAAATTTGCTTCTAATTATCTAATCTTCAGAATGATTCAATTTTACATACTGGGGTGTCTTAGTTTGTTGTTGCTCTTCAATTACTGTGGAATCCTCTGATGGTACCGGGGTAACTAGATCTTCATTCTGTACCGGTGGATTTAGTGTAGGTTCATTTGTCACAATTTCTGTTTCCAGTTCAGAATCTATATACCTTGAAGTTCCTCTGAATTGTTCATCAATTTTTACATTTGTACTCTCATCAATTTTTTACAATCTCTTATTAAAACATCTATATGCCTTGCTCTTAGATGAATAACCAAGAAATATTCCTTCATCACTTATAGGATCAAATTTGCCAATATACTCATCTCTTCTAATATAACATTTACTTCCAAAAATTCTAAAATACTTAAGAGTAGGAGTATTACCAAACCATAGTTCATGAGGGGTCTTACCAGTTTCACCTTTGATGTGAACTTTGTTGAATGTATAGACGGCTGTGCTGACTGCTTCTCTCCAATATACATGTGGTAAATTTGCTTCAGATAACATACTTCTTGCTGCATCCAAGATAGTTCTATTTTTCCTTTCAACAACTCCATTCTGTTGTGGTGTTTGAGGTGCCGATAGCTATCTTCTAATTCCATTCACTTCACAGAATTTATTAAAGTCCTTAGATGTGAATTATCCTCCTTTGTTTGATCTTAAACATTTGATTTTATTACCAATTTTATTTTCAACCATTGCTTTGAACAGTTTGAACTTTCCAAGTGCTTCTGATTTTTCTCTAAGAAAAGTAACCCAACACATTCTAGAATAATCATCAATAATTAGCATGAAATATCTATCACCTTGTAAGATTTTAGTTCTAGCTGGACCACATAAATTAATGTGAATCAAATCAAGAGCATTATTGGATTTTTTTGGAATACTTTCGAAACTAGCATTAACTTGTTTTCCAAATTGACATTCCTTACATATTGTATTCTAAGGTTTCACAATTTTAGGTAGATCTCTAACTGCCTTAGAAGTACTGATTTTTATCATGCAATCAAAGTTTACATGACATAGTCGCTTATGCCATAACCAACTTTCATCTATATGTGCAATCAAGCATGCCTTTTCACTGTTATTCAAATGAAAGATATTGCCTCTAGTCTGATTACCGATTGCAATTTCTAAACCAGTTCTATTCATGACTTTGCATTTTCCATTCTTAAATTGTAACTGAAATCCTTTCTCAACTAATTGACCAACACTTAAAATATTATTCTTTAATCCTTCAACATAGTAGATATTGTCAGTGTTATGCTTACCATCAAGAGATATTGTACCCTTACCTTTGATTGAATAGGCTTTGTCATCCCCAAATCTTACTAAACCTCCATTGTATTCTTGAAAGTTCAAGAATTTACCTTTGTCTCCTATCATATGATGTGAGCATCCTGAGTCAATGATCCATTCATCCTTTACTTCAACTTTAGCTACTAGGGCTTGTTCTATCAGTTGAGCAGTAGGTGCCGGTTGATCTTCTGTTATAGCAACAAAAACCCATCCATTGTCTGTTGGATCCTCATCAGAATCATTAGTTACACCTTCATCAGCAATGTAACAAGATTTATCTTTGTTCTTTTTAAATCTGTATCTCTGATATTTAGGATTAGGCTTGTATGTTCTTCTAGCTTCTTCTCTTAGTCTAGCATGTCTATCAGGGCATCTTCAAGCTATATGACCAATCTTATTGCAGTTAAAACATTTAAAGGGTGCTTTACCTTCATACTTACTTCCAACTGGACCTTTTGGCATTTTCCTTGCAAATAGTGCTTCAAGTTCTTCAAGTTCTTCATTCTCCTTCCTAGTTTCTTCAAGTTCTCTTGCATAAAAGGCTTTCCAATCTGATTTGTCAAATGATGGAGCAAATGATGTTGATGCTTTAAAGGCCAAATCTGTCTTTATAATAGCAACAAGACCAAATTCCTCAATTTTAAAAGCTGAAAGTTTTCCAATCAATGTATCCCTAGTTACTGATGTATTAGGCATTGCTCTCAACTCATTTATAGCAGTAAACTTCATTTTATATGTCAGTGGCAATCCTCTTGAGATTTTTGAAACAATTTCATCCTCACTCAAGGTTCCTCCACAACATTTAATACCCAAAACAATTTCATTTACTCTTTCCATAAAAGCATAAATCCTTTCATCTTCTTTCATTTTCAGATGTTCATACCTAACTCAGAAGCTTTCAAGTTTTGTAATCTTGACTGTGGAATCTGCTTCATTCAGTGTTTCCAAATGATCCCAAATAGCTTTAGCAGTAGACCTATTTGATAATCCCATGATTTGTTGATCTGATAAAGCGCACAAAAGTGCTTCTCTTGCTTTGCAATCATTCTCCTCATCTTTGGCTAAGGTAGTTGGAGTGGTCTGACCAGCTACAATAGTAGTATAACCATTCTTTGTAACTTCCCAGATGTCTTTACCAATGCAATTCAGATGTGTCTCCATCCTAATCTTCCATATCCCATAGTTGGTTCCATCAAGTTTAGGACTGTCCTTCCTGAAATAATTAGTAGTCATTGGATCTCCTCAAGTTGTTAAACTTTTGCAAAAGAGGACTAAGCTCTGATACCAATTGTTAAGTCCCGGAGACAACTGAGGGGGTGGGGGGGGTGAATCGGTTGTCTAATAAATTCAAACCAAAAACAACTCAATCAACTTAATGCTTAATACTGGTAAACCAGTTAAGTATGTCGGTCGACAGTATTAACAGTTAATTGCTATACCGGTAAAGATTAATGCATGAAACATAAACACAAAGTCATCCACAACACATAACACCAATATTTGTACATGGAAACCCTATAAGGGGAAAAACCATGGTGGGAAACCTTACCCACAATCAGATGATACTACTGCAGATAGTAAGTGTACATAAATGGGGTTTGCACATGCAGAAAGGCCAATAGCCTAGAGCTCACTGCTCAATCACAAAATGGGAGTCACACTGACTACAGTTGGATGGTTAAATCCAATAAGAATGTACTGCACAAAATAACATCTTCATATGCTGGATTTAGTACCAGCGTAATATTGATATGCTTCCACAAAAACCTAGCTTCACCTTCAAATGATGTCTTCATGTATAGCTCTGCTTAATCTCGCATATACGTTCTCACAATTATTTTTCACATTCCACATTCGATCTTACAAATAAGATCTTACATTTATACCATAACCTAAGACCAGTTTTAGTAGGTCGGCTCTACAAGGTATTACAATAAAAACATTTTACAAATAATATAATATCTGATGCAATAACTGATTAAACGTGTCGGCTTAAAGCATTTACAACAATAATAAATCATCTCCATAGTGTGCCATGCTGATCAGGAAAAGATAAACCTACCGATGTAACCCTAGGTAACCCTGGACCTATTTGCCAGTAAAAGAAAATATGCAAATATGAATATACCAATGATTAATTCTTCAAAACAAAGTGTCCACATGATGTCTTCGACATTACCAAGTGTCTTCCATATCATTCCAAGTGCTGGTGATCATTATATCATGTTGGTGAACCATATACTAGTAACTGTGCAATAGTTACTTGCTTGCCGGTGAATGTTGTTGGATCTCCAAAGTGCTAGTGTTTTAGTAGGTGTTGACATCAATGACAAAACCATACCAAAATATCAACAGTCTTCTTCTCACCTTCTCTTCAGCCTTCAAAGCATAGTGGTAAACTTCTTCAACCGTGGAAACCTTCAAAATACTCATCTCATCTTGGATGTTCAAAGCAAGTCCATTGATGTACCTCACCACCTTTTCTCTATCCATCTCTTTATGTCCAGATCTAATCACCACCTTGTATAATTGCTCAATATATTCTTTCATAGTCATGATTCTCTATTTTAGGTTCTGCAACTTCTTGAACAATTCCAATTCATAGTCTCTCGATATGAACCTGGCCTTCAATCTTGCAACCATCTGTCTCCACTGGGTGATCTTCAATTCACCATTCTCCGCTTTGTCTTTCTGTAATTCTTTCCACCACAAGACAATGGTCCCTTTCAACTTGGTATGTGCCAACCGGACTCTCTACGGGTCCTTGACATCCTCAAACTCAAAGTAGTCCTCCAACTCTCTGATCTAATCGATCAAATCCTTCGGGTTCATTGTTCAAGAAAAGTTGGAAACCTCAACTTTATTAACATTACTCTCTTATGCCACTCTCAATAATATTTCCTCTTTCATCTTCTGGTCCTTCAACTTCCTCAAGCTCTTCACTGACTTCCTCATATTCATCCTCAGAATCAGGGTTTCTCTACAAACTGGCCAAAGCATTTTGAATTTCATTCCTTACTTCATTCTTGAAGTCTTCCATCATCTTCTCTACCCTCTGGGGGTTTGTCCTCCTTGATGGCATCTCTTCTTCCACTCCGGTGAACTGCCTCAACTTGGTGAATTGACTATCGGTTTCAATTGCCTCCCCTTGGTGATCTATTGAATACACGTGTAGCCTGCCTCCAATTGGTGATCTATCCACCCCAAGGAAAGCCTCAATGTTTGCAAATGATTCTTCCACTAGCCAGTCCATAACTAGCTCTGATACCACTTGATGTAACTGTAGACACCTAAAAATGTCTCATTGATCATGTACTAATTATTCGTCTAATTGATTAAATAATTCTTTAATTATTTAATTAAGTTAATTAATCATATTCTTCTAATTTCATATTTCCTCATCATCTTACTAATTATTCTATTTCTTATTATTTCATCATTTCATCATTTTAATTATTTTCTAAATATTAATTAAATATTTTTTATTTTAATTAATTCTAATTAATTCCCCAATTAAAATATTTTTTATTATTTAAATAAATCAATTTCAATTTCTATCTCTCTAGTCAACTAATCATTCAACCCTCTTCTAAATATTAATTAAATATTTATTATTTAATTAAGTTAAATTTCTAAATAATTAAATAGTTTTTTTAAATTATTTAATTAACTAATTAATTCTTCAATTCCAAATCCCCAAATTTTAATTTCATTTAATTTTATTAATTCTTCTAATTTCATTTAATTTCTTATTTCTTCTGATTTCTTCCAAATTCAAATACATGTGCATGATTTCAAAAACCAAATTGAAAATCAAAGTCAAGTTCTAAATATATTCAAATACTAGATTGAATTTAAAGAAATTCAATTATTTGAATAAATATCATGCAAAGATTTAATTGAAAATATAAGTCTACATGCAAGCACATGCTAAATTAATTAATTAAATCATTTATCTCTCCAGTCTCTATTTCCATCTTCTAGTTCTCTTTGTCATCCTCTTTATTTCCTCCAATCATTCTTTTTCTTCTTTCAGTTGGCTTTTTCTCAATCAATTGACTCAATTAATCTATTCAATCTATTTTATTTCACCTCTAAATCAGCAGTTCAACTATCAATCAACATGTGAGTTCACCTGAGTTCCACCTCTTGATCAATTTATTCCACCTTTCAATCAATCTTCTCCAAAAATCTATAAATTGAGCATCCAATCTCCCTTTTCAATAATCACGAACTTTGAATCTTTGTGTCACTTGTAGGTTACCAGTGCAATATCTGAGAGCCATCGTACTACAAAGAAGAGAAGAGCAATGGAAGCTATATGCAATCTTGGAATAGGGAGTTTTATTGAATGATTTTAATTCCTATTTGTTTGATAGTGCATTATTTCATTGTCTGTTTGTTACAATTCTTTGATTAGATAGAGATTCATGATTTCCCTTTGTTTCTAGTTGAATACTTTTATTAAGATGAATTTTACTTGCACGCCACTTTGGTGAACCTGACATGAAACATAGCTAATTTACCTTCTCTATTCTTTGTGTAATTTTTGTAGGTCGTACGGATTTTTGTGTTTTTTTACAGATTTCGCACGGATTTTGAGAACAGATTTTTCATCATGCAATCGCATAGATAGCACTATGCATTTGACCCCTCGATGTCATGCATTCGATCTACCAGGGTCACACACTTTCCCTTTCGAGATCACACAATCGCCCTTTCCCGATCACGCATTCATAGGGAAAATTATTGTTTGATTGTTGTTATTTTCATATCCTTTCTATTCTTTGATCTGTTTAATTCTTTCTAAAATTAAGTTAATCTGGAAATGGGTTACTTCTATTGCGTGATTTTATTATAACAGTTTATGGCAAAAAAGGTACAATTCCATATTTCAAGTGCAAGAAGGAGAAAGGAACAAAGAAGATAGGCCAAACGCTATCAAAGGGTTCTCCAAGCAGAAAAGCAGATACAAGGTTCGGAAGATCAACTAGCCTTTGATATATATAGCAACTTAGTTCTTTCTTATCAAGTTAAATATGATCTAATCAATATTGAATAGATGATGAGATATTTGGCTAGGGCCTCACAATTGGTTTTGCAGGTTTCTGATTGGGTTTAGATTTATTTTATTTTTTATTTTGTTGTCTGCCTGTCTATCACATTATTGCCCTATTATTATTATGCAATCGATATGTTATCATCACGCATTCGAGCTGTCAGGATTATGCATACGCTATGTTATGTTCACGCATTAGATCTGTCAGTGTCACGTAATCACGCAGGTATTGTCACGCATTCGCTTCTATCAAATTTTGATTTTCTGTCTTTTGTTCATTTGATTTTACTACTAATCTCCTGTTTGCAGCCTATGGTGAATTTACAAAAAGGATTGGATTAGTATTAGATCAATTGCATGCATAATCTCACACTTCATCTTTTGGTGCTTAAAATCAACAACAGTTAAAATGGACATGCATGCATAATCTCACACTTCGTCTTTTGGTGCTTGAAATAAACAAATGGTTAAAATTGACATGCATGCCTTCATATTTCAATTTGGTGTTTAAAATGGACATGCACATGCATATTCAACACCTCAATTTGGGTTATTAAACAAACGTGAATCAGGCTGCATTAGATTAAATCATATTTGTTTTTCTTAACGTAAAGAATTTTTATTGTGTTTGGGGTGGACCTACTATTGCATTACCTAACTTTCCACCTACCTTCGGGGTCTTGGGAGAAAGGAAGGAAGTGACAACGACATCCAATTTTATTTTATTCCACATAGTGAGGGGTATCTTTGACTGGGGATTTCATCACCCCATAGAGGTACTTCAAATTGGGATGTGTTGGGGATATCATCTCTCCCAGTGTACTCTCGAGTGGGTTTTTCAAGCCGCTATATAAATATACTGGTTAGACAGCTAGAGTGTTGAGTGAATTCGACGTATGTGGGGGCCTTCCCTACATCGATAAGCTCAACTAAAGTCTTAAGTGGCTTTCTCTACAAATTCATCGTTGGATCGGGACCCCTCGAAACCTTATACTATGAACCAATTTAGTTTCCCAAAATCCTACATTCTATGATTCTGGGAGTGCAGATCGTACCCCATAGATACCCCTCATGTACCTTACATTATGAGATAGATATCCCTCGGTGATAAGGTCTTTGGATCTTCTGGGTAAGAGAGACTGGCATGCTCAAGAAGTGTGTGTCGTGGAGTGGAGCCAGTGCTGCTAGACTCTCTATCTGTCTGTCTTGTTTCAGTATTTTGTTGTGGGAGCCTCTTTAAATGGTGTCCACTTTCCAGCTTAAGATTATATTTTGTGCTTTTTTATGTATCGTTGTGTCAGACCAGTATCAAGTCAGTCCTTTGGGCTATTTTAGGCCCTATCCTACGTATCTCTAAATTTTCTGAGATTGTGTGAAAATTGAGTCAGTCAGCTATACCTACCTCCAAGCAATTGTTCTCAAATTTGGAAAACTACAAAACTTTTCCCACATGCGGAGTTACAGAAAACAAGGTCCATTTTGAAAACAAAAACTCAAAGTTTTACATACTTGTGACCCTAGGAAGTCCTTGCATAGTCCCACTTATGTCCTCATTATCATCCTAAGTCCTTGCATAGTCCCCACTTACATCCTCATTATTGTCCTAAAGTCCTTGCATAGTCCTCATTCATGTCTTCATTATCATCTCCAGTCGTTGCATAGTCCTAATTTTGAGTCCACATTATCATCCTCATATATGTCTTCATCTAGATTTGATAGGCCTCTGTCTTAGTCCATTGCCAGTTGCAGAGTCATATCATCTGTCGTAATGGGTCTCCCAGGTGATGGTTTTCTCCCCTTCGAGCAACCTAATCTAGTGCCAAATGGCGGTTAGCGAGAAATCATTGATGGTCTAGCTAACTTAGCTTAGGACTCAAGGAGAAATGTACCTCAGTATATAGGAGTCAAGTACGAGATTAATATTGAGTATAAAATTGCCCGTAGGATTGATAGAGAAATTCTTGTGGAACGTCTAAGAGAACACATGGAAAAACTTGCATTAGTGAAATCCAAAAATACTCAACAAGTCTCGCGTCAAAATCCTCAGTAGAGAGTCTAGTCTAGTTTTACATACCTCATACTTACATCTATAGTCTAGCATTAATCGTCATCTTGCATAAAACCACCCTCATATAGTAGTCTTAAATGCCCATCACAAGGTCACAAAAGGCAAAAGATATAATGGACCCAAACAACGACCAGTCTATAAATCCAACATGGAATATGGACATATCAACTAGTCAACAATTAGGTTCTCAGGCAATGTCTACCCTAAATGAATTATAATAGCATTTAACAAAAGAAGAAATTGAGTCAGCTCAACAAGACCCACATGTCCTTATGATCTTAGATGCACTTATACATAGTGATAGGGACAAATATCTCTCATTGTTATTACAAAATGGGGCGAAACTACCTGAATATTTTGATGTCACAAAGATCTTACCACTGGGAAAAGCTTTAGGTCAAGATAATAGTCAAACACCGCCCATAACACAAATGCAAGCAATAACCTCCAGTTTTCCTCAAAACATACGTATCCAAACAAATGTCAACATGAAGGCAAACTTTCAAACAAGTGCATTATCTTCGGCGATCAATGTTAGTATACCAACACAAAGCATACCGATAATATCAATTGTCTTAGCACCTATTCAAACACAAGCAACAAGTGCAACCCAACCTCCGGTTTCCTATTCTATAGGATCAACATATAGTCACCAAAATGCAAATCTAGGTCTTACCAATGCAACAAGTGCAGCTCAACCAAACATGGATTTGCATATCACCTATTTCACAGTGCCTAGTGGAATGCACAATACACAAAGTTATAATCATAGTACCTTCCAACAAACTCCTAGTTATGCAACCACGAATCCTTTTGTGGGACATACACAAACACAATGTCTACCTTTGACCCAAATAGATATTCTGACACAATAATTACAGAATTTGCAACAACAAATGACAACCATGTAGCCTGGTAATGATAAAAAGAGCTACATGATGCAGGACTTATGTCCTTATCCATTCGATCACACATTATACATGTTGCCTTTCCCACAACATTTTGAAACACCTAAATTTGATAGATATCGAGGGAAGGGTGATCCTAGAGACCATATTAGAGAGTTTTTTATGGCATGTATAGAGGTTGCAATAGAAGATACTTACTTAATGAGACTATTTCCTAAAAGTTTGGGGGGTCCAACTTTAGAGTGGTTTTCACATTTACCACCAACCATCACATCATGGGGAGGATTAGCTGAATAATTTATTGCAAACTTATCGCATAACATTGAAACCTCGGTTACTTTGATGGACTTGTATGCCACTAAACAATATGAGAATGAAACATTTGCATCCTTCATACAATGATGGAGGGCTCTCTATAGGAGGTGCAAGACAGTTATCCCAGAAATAGAGCAAGTGGATATGTTCATAGAAAACTTGATTCCAAAGATTAAATATCTGATACAAATGCAATATTTAACCACATTCAAACAAATCACATAAAAAGCTCTAAAATGTGAGAAGGGACTAGTGGAACAAGGTCTTATTAAGTATGGCAACACCAACAACAATGACAAGTCCAAGTTTTGGTCGAAAAACAAAAATGTGACCAATGATGGTATTATAGATGCTAGAATGATAAACAGAACTCAACTAGTTTTATCTTTGAGAACAAGTCATCCATCTAATCCACATATAGGGAGTAACACAATCTCCACAAATGTAAATGCTACACAAAACATGAACACAAGGTACCCCAGGGTAAATGCTCCAAGAAGAAATTATACACCTCTAGGAGAACCTATTGAGTTAGCACTCAAAAAGTTAATACAGACAAACATGATCACTTTACCAAAAATAAGAGTATATGAGCCAGGTCCTTTAAAACCCACATGGTGGAATGATAATGACTTCTGTGATTATCATCGGACTAAAGGTCAAAAAACAGCAAGTTACTACAAATTGAAAAACTTGGTCCAAGATATGATAGACCAAGGGGAAATCACAATCGATACCAATAAAACCTTAGCAAACACAAATCATACAATTTTTAAGGATCCATTTGTTAAGCATGACACAGGGAAAGCTACCACATCAGGTACTCAAGACAATATAGCTAACTACACAAAGGTCCCATATGACTACAGTATTCATGCCATTAGCTCAGGAGATATAATAAACAAGGATTCACAAGAAATAATTGATCAAGATGAGCAATATCTAGACACTCACACAGATGATAACCAAATTTGTATGATACCAGAGGCACCAAAATATGATGATGATAGAAATATTTCTCTTAGAGACTGGGGGCATAATCAACCATCTCATTCAAGTTGGTTTGAAGATGGACTCATAGAACACATCATGGATTCAAACATACACATAAAGACTATGGAGAGAGATTTAACATAAATCTTGATAACACAGCAAATGATATCGACAAAACTTGTAAGTCATATGATACAGTAGCTACGATCACCATAACTCCCAGAGACAGAGACTGTGTAGTAGTTACTCGCAGATCAAAGGTAACTTTACAAGGAATACCACAAAATCAACCATTAGCAGTAGGGACCTATAATGTTGTTGAGCAACTTAAGAAAACTCCAGCACATATATCATTATTCAAACTTTTGCGTATTTCACCCAGTCATAGAGCTATACTAGACAAAGCAATTCAAGATTCGGTAGTGGACAAAGATATAGATGAAAATGCCTTCCAGTCTATGGTAGGGAATCTGACACAAGGCAGACGTATTGCATTCATAGAACAAGATATTCCTAGTGATAGACTGCTTCATAACGACCCACTACATCTGGAAGCTTACATTCATAAGAGAAGAATCAGAAGAGTACTCGTAGATAGAGGATCCGGTCTTCATAACGACCCACTACATCCGGAAGCTTACATTCATAAGAGAAGAATCAGAAGAGTACTCGTAGATAGAGGAGCCGGTCTCAACATTTGTACTTTAAAACTGGTTAAGGCACTAGGATATTATGAACTTCACATTGATTCATCCAAGAGGATAAGTATCAAGACATATGATGATGAAGAACGTCCATCAAAAGGCATTGCAACATTACCCATATAAGTGGGACCTATAACAACAAAGGTTGCTTTTCAAGTCTTGGATAGAGTACTGGGATATAACATGTTATTGGGCCACCCATGGATCCACACCATGCAAGAAGTACCATTCATATTTCATCAGTGTGTCAAATTCCCATACAATGGTATTGAAATCACCATAAAGGGTGATCCAAATCCCTTCCAACATTGCAATTACTTGAAAGAAAGTATGGATAATCAGGTACCTATTAATCAAGCAGCACCTCTGACTACACAACTGAAGGCATTAACAATCACAGAAACAAAAAAGGATATGCCTTCAACATCAACCTTACAAATACAAGATATGGGTTGTGGAGAGTATTCTATTGCAAATAATTTAAATGGGAAACAATTGTCTCTATCTCCTAAGTCTTTTGAGAAACCTCAAAATATAGTACAAAAACAAGACAAAGGAAAATAAATTGTCAAATACATAGACTCATGCTCTTTCATTAGATGGGGTGACTTACAAGAACAATCCTTGAATGAAGATGTTAATCATTGGATATATAGAGAAGAAGATCACATGATGATACCCAGAATACCTACAGATCAGTATGGCAATGGAATCAAAATGCTCCAGAGACATAGATATGATGGTACCACAGGCCTGGGGTTATAGAAACAAGGATGACTAGAGCCTATTGTTCCTAATGATAATCCAGGGAATCAAGGATTGGGGTATAAGCATGTACCACATATCACAGAGGTAAGACAACGCACCCTTGATATACTAAATCAACCAATGAAACCGTCAGACTACATACCACAAAGGGATTTTTCCACACAGGTGCTTCCATCTTCATCTCAAACAAGTAATCAAGTACCCACATCGCCTAGTGCGGAATCAAATGGGGAGGACATGAGACAACTCCTGCAAGAACCTAGCACTGAATCATAAAATGATGCAGTTATTGATACAACAGTACAGGCTAATGTTGCAATAGAGGCAAGTTTACCACCACTAGCTGAATCTCATCCATGGTTATTGTCACTACTTCTGTCATGAGAAATGACTCATGCTCAACCTAATGAATCAGATGAAGAAAGATTGCAAAGGCTTATACCAGGCTTAAGAAGGGTAACTAATGTCCAAAGAAGACTAGTCAATCTACACCAGAATCAATGGCAGGAACAAGAAGAAATAAGTGATGATAGCTCACATGATGAAACATATAGTTAAAGTGAGACAGACTCTCACAACTATGAGTTCTTATCACTGCATGATTCTAGCCCACCAGCAAGTGTATTATTAAGGTATCAAATAAAGCCTATACGAGATGAAAATACACAAAGTCATTCAAACAATCAAGTCTTCATGTTATCAAAGTCTACTATAGAAGGGAGTAATGATTTACCCTTGGTACATTCACACTTGATTGATTGGAGGCAAGAAGAAAAACCAATGCTAGATTGGTTTGAAAATGATGAAGCAATTGTAAAATTTCTCAGAGTCAGAGAGGGGCTTCCACAAGGTGATCACAAAGCAGGGTTTGTTGTAGACCTAGTTAGAACAACATACTTTGGAGAAGAAAGTACCTTTACAATAGAAGATAAAGATCAAAACACCCATAATGGCAAGAGCGACTTGGGTAACCTTCCTATTGAAAGAGAAAGTTTGACATTGCTTATAGAAGAAATAGAAGAAGTAAACATAGTAGAAGGGGAGGTTGTACATAACATCCATCTGGCAAAATCACTAAGCAAAGAAGAAAAAGATAGATTCATTCATTTTTTCAAGCAACGACCTATCAATTTTGCTTGGTCCTATGTAGATATGCCAGGATTAGACTCTGAATTAGTGTTGCATCACTTACCTTTGATACCGGGAGTTAAACCTTACAAGAAAAAATTGAGAAAAATGCATCCAAGTATTGCATTACTGGTTAAAATAGAATTACAAAAGTTGTTGGATGTAGGTTTCATTAGACCTATTGACTATGCGGAATGGATATCCAATCTGGTACCTATGACTAAGCCCACAAGAGGCATAAGAATTTGCATGGATTTCTGGGATTTAAATAAAGCTTGTCCTAAGGATGACTTCCCACTACCAACTAGAAATTAAATGCTATCCCTAATGGATGGTTTTTCAGGATACAAGCAGATTAAAATTGCACTATAAGATCAACATAAAATGGCCTTTACATGCCCATGGGGAACATACTGCTGGAATGTGATGCCATTTGGTCTCAAAAATGTCAGAGCAACATACCAAAGAGCCATGACAATGTTGTTTCATGACATGATCCACAACATAATGGAAGATTATGTGGATGATATATTGGCTAAATCACAGACAAGAGAAGGTCACCTTGTAGTCCATGTATAGATATTTGATCGGTTGGAGCACTATAATGTCAGACTAAACCCGAAGAAGTGTGTGTTCGGCGTAACAACAAATAAATTGTTACGGTTTATAGTGTCAAATAGAGGAATTGAAATAGACCCTGCCAAGGTCAAGGAAATAATTGATATGCAACCTCCGTCAACACTTAAACAACTAAGAGGGTTACAAGGAAGACTGTAATCCATAAGGAGATTCATAGCATAGTTGACAGATAAGTGTCACCAATTCCAGCATTTACTCAAGAAAGGAGTTGCTTTTAAATGGATAGAACAATGCTAAGAAGCTTTCCAAGATCTGAAAGATTATCTTTTAAAAACACTAGTGTTAATATCTCCTACTCCAGGAAAACCTCTATTGTTATACATATCAGCAACAAACTCATCTCTAGAAGCTCTGTTGGCATAGCATGACGAAAAAGGAAAAGAAAGAACCTTATTATATAAGTAGGACTCTAATTGGCTATGAGCTTAATTATACCCCTATATAGAAAGCATGTTTAGCAATAATCTTTGCATCCCAAAATCTTAGGCATTGCATGCTGAGTCATAAGGTACAACTTATTGCATGCTTTGACCCACTCAAGTACATATTGAGTAGAGAAACATTGACCGGGTGATTGGCTAAGTGGGTTATGATCCTAAGTGAGTTTGATATAGAATACATAGACAGAAAAGCCATCAAAGGACAAATTATAGCAGATCAATTAGCAGAGGCTCCTTTATAGGATAGCCACCCATTGCTGATAGACTTTCCAGACGAATCCGTGTTTACATTAACTGCATCTGTAATGTGGAAATTATATTTTGATGGGTCATATACAAGTCATGGATCTGGAACAGGGATTATTTTCATCACCCTTCAAGGGGATGCTATACCTAAGTCATTTAGGACCAATTTCCAATGCACAAACAATATAGTTGAATATGAAGCTCTCCTCATAGGGCTTCATACAGTTGTACAATGGAGAATACAAGAGTTACAAGTCTATGGTAATTCATAGTTGATTGTAAACCAGGTCAATGATGATCACAACACAAAGGATGAAAAACTCATGCCTTATAATAAGCTGGTAGAAGATTACAAGGAGAACTTCAGAAAAATTACCTTCGAATAGATCCCAAGGATACAATACAAGGCAGCACATGCAATAGATACCATAGGATCTCTTCTGAATATGCCTGCTAACAAAACTTAGTTTGAGTTCATCATAGAACAGTTGATGCTACCAGCATATGAGACTCCCCTATTAGAATATGTATGTGCAATTGTGGGTCCAGAATCACCTTGGTACAATGAAATATATACATATTTACATACTCAGTACATGTCACCGGATCTGTCCAGAAATCAAAACAAGACCTTTATTCATCAGGCATCTAGATACACCATTATAGCTGATACTTTGTACATAAAGGGATCTCCGATGTCTTGATGAGAATGAAGCACAACTTTCTTTAAAGGAAGTCCATGATGGAATTTATGGGGCTCACCAAAGTGGTCCACCATTGTCAAAGAAATTGTTGAGAACAGGTTTCTACTGGCCAACTATGGAAAAGGATGCTTATAAGTATGTACAGAAATGTAAGTAATGCCAAATGCATGGGGATCTCATTCATGCACCAGCACGAGATCTTCAACCCATTACGTCACCATGGCCATTTTCACAATGGGGATGAGATCTAGTGGGTAAAATCAACCCTACTTCTTCCAATGGGCACAAGTTCATTTTAACAGCCACTGAGTGCTTTACCAAATGGGTTGAGGCAATTCCTCTTACATACACTACTGGAAAACAGATAGCAAAATTCATGCTCAACTACATTATATGTAGATATGGGATTCCATTGTGCTTTGTTATAGATAATGTACATCCATTTAAAAAACAAGAAGTGAAAGAGTTGTGTGACAAATTTAACATACAACAGAGATTTTCCATGCCATATTATCCACATATCAATGGATAAGCAGAGGTAACGAATAAAACAATATTGAAAATTCTTAAGAAAGTTGTCACTAACACAGGACGGGACTAGCATCTCTAATTAAATCTCGCTCTTTGGGCTTACAGAATAGGAGTAAGCAAACCTACAGGAGAAACATCATATTCCTTGGTCTATGCTACAAAAGAAATACTCCCCATTGAAATAGAAATACCATCTCTAAGAGTCTCTTTACAGAACATCATATCAGAGGAAGATTATCGAGTAGAAAGGTTACAAGAACTAGAAACGCTTGATGAAAAAAGATAAACAATGTTCAATCATCTACAAGGATATCAAAACAAACTGAGATGGAGTTATAATAAATGGGTCTACCCACAAACTTTTGAAGTGGGAGATCTAGTTCTTAAAGAGAATCAAAGGAACCTAGCAAAACAAGAAAAGCTAGGGAAATTTGAACGTAACTGGTTAGGTCCTTTCATCATAACAAGGGTTATAGGAAATGGAGCATATAATTTGGCTACCATGGAGGGAGATCCACTCTCTGACCCTATGAACAACATGCACCTTAAATGATATTATACCTAAGGGCTAGGTTATTTTAGGTTTTACTTTCCGCATTGCATATCATATTATTCAAAACATTGCATTACATATAGTTTCTTTTTTAAATGCATCGCATTCACAAAGTTTCTGCATTTTCATATAGCAGCACCAATAAAACAAGGCAACTATCCAAGTTTATCATTCATTTGCATTCAAGAGAAGCAAGGGTCATCTCCTTTCTTAGATATTCAGACATGAAGTCTTTGAGGTTCTAAGGTAATTCATTTTTAACATTACCTTGTGATGACGCTTTACTTATGGTTGGGTAGTGATTTCACTATTTGAGACTTGTTAACCCAAAATCTATCAATTTCTATATCTCAAACATATTAAGAAGATCTCTAATTCATTCTAGACACCTAGTTGATCATATGACTAGTGAAAAATCTAAAATTCTACTTCAGCACCACTGTAATTGTCACACCCAACTAGGTTTCATTACTTACAAGTCAAGGCAAGAAAAGAAAAAGAAAAAGAAAAAAATGCTAAGCCAAATATTCATCTCAAGGCAAAAGAGTGATGATATATAACTGAAATATCATGCATACAAGTGCAATAAAAAGCTTGACTATGGGAACATGCAAGTAACTCCATTAGGGCTATGCACGCCTACTGGAAATGGAGCAATATTTGAGAAATTACAGTCTATAACCTCATCAGAGCTCTCAAGGCTTGCTGGCAACGAGGCCCTATTCGGGATGCTTTTGAAGATAGGATAATCCATGTAGCTAGTCATATAGGATGCTAAGGATCTTTAGTGAACACAAGAGTAGGAATTAACTCATCTGCACACACATGGGCAAAAGAAGATCAAAGTTTCAAGAACCAATGGAGAAGTTTTATGTGTCTCCATTTGTAAATCTAAGTCACTAAGTGTGTTGAGTTGAATGTTCCAAAGGACCTTAGGGATCGATTGATCACTTATCTATGAAATGTTTTGCACCTCCAATTCAATTGGTGTATTACAAATGATACAACAAACACAATCAAGTTTGTTTGAATAGGAAATGCATCTTCATCATGCATATTGCATTAACATAGGTTATATCAAAAATCCATTTGTCTCCACATACATTCTGCAAATCATCATGTCATACAGGTCTGCACACTGAGGGCATAACTGAAAAAATCCAAAAAATCATATAAAGTCCTGAACAAAATCCAAAAAATCATATAAAGTCCTGAAAAAATCCAAAAACAATTAAAAACTCAAAATCCAAAAACATTCATATAACATCCTTCGAAAATATCCAAAAACCAGTGAAAAATCTAAAAATCCCAAAAACATCCATATAACATCCTAAAAAAAATCAACCAAAAACATCTGCAAAGTCCTGAAAAAATCAATCAAAAACATTCAAATATCGATCTACATAATCCAAAAATATCGAAAAATCTCTTGGAAAAGAACTAAAAATAAAAAATCAATCAATCAAAAAACTTGCAATAAAATGTCTTGTGAGAAACAAATAACCTAGTAGATATCCAGCAAACACTTCACACGAAGTTAACAAAAAATATGACTATCCTGTTAAACATCTGCAATCAACTGATCAAATTGTCTTATCAATCGTATCATATCCATACCAAAGTGATCATTATCTTGTCTTAAACAGAAGAGGATACACTCAAAATCAGACAGGTCAGTCTTAAACAAGGTCTGCAACTTTCCGAGATCAAACATTATCAACCATCACATCAAGCAACTGAGAATGAAGGCACAAGGTCGGTATAGCTGCTGAATTTTGTCCGGCTCAGTCTTTATCTTTTATCAATTGGCGACAAATTATGTTCCTATGCTACTCAAGGATGTCCACAAGTGACTAGAGGAGACATGATGGGCATTATATTTTTTCTTTATTTGCTGGTTGTGGTGTGAACCGATGAAATTCTAGGGAAATTGCTCTAGCGGGTGTCTGTGATAGGAGCATTCAGCTATTGGATGCCACACATACCTCGACCCCTAGTGTAATTCCCAAAATGGAGGGTTCACTCCTTGTCTGCTTCATGTTTGTTTCTACAATGAGACATCTTTACATCTTGGTTCCTTATACCCTAATGTGCTAAGCTTCATTGTTCAATAATAAGGCTTAGTGATGAATATATATTGCACAATAAAATATGTGACACAGGTTCGTGATTCTTTCAATTTCATTCTCATCTCATATGCTTATTTATAGTTTGTTGATCTCTTGTCTTCTCTCTAAATCGCATTCTTTCTAACATTCTTTCTATCATCAATCTCTTCTCTCTATCATCTAACTAGCATTTCTTCACGGTGTATCTGAGTTAAAAATTTGTTTTGCCATTATCATACAAAAACATTCATAATAGATTTCATTAAACATACATATAGATACCATTGCATTCATAAATATCAGTTAATATGCATTCATATAACTACCATTACATTCATTAGCATCATTGATACATACATAACTACCATCTCATTATGAATCATATAGAATCAAATAGATATGCATCATAAAACTCATAGCATCATATAAGCATACGTGGAAAACAAAACGTAAATAGATCACTGCCAAAATCTACATATCATATATATAACTCAAAAATAATAATGTGTACGAATACAATAAACAGGCCCAAAGGCTCAAATAACATGATCAAAAATGTCTCAACCAACACTGCCTCTATCAGCAGGTGGATCCTGTCCACTAGATCCTGCCCCAAGATGTCGAGCTTGTCCCATAATGCCACCACTACTAGTCTATCACAAAGTAGATCTACTCAATCTCCTCTCCATAAAGGCACTAAAACTAGGCTCTCTCTAATCCTCAGGGACAACTCTCTCATATGCTTGCAATAGTATATAGCCTCCTGCACAGTGGTGAAATACCTATCTGCCTGGTCATGTGCATCTGTACCTAGTCTAAATAGCTGATCAAATGCATCCATGGTAATCTGACCTCTCCAGATTGCCTCATCTCTCCCTCTGGAGATGATCCCTCTTAGCCTCAAGTGCACCATAATCTGCATGGTAGGTCTCTTGCTCAACATCTCATCTAGTGACCTCCTCCTCCAAACTCTGGATCCACACTCTAAGAAGCAGTGGATCATCCTCATCGCCCACCTATCCTCTCCCACCCTCTGCAACAAGCACATCCTCTAGCTTTGGCATATCCTCATCATCATCCCCATCCTTATTGCTCGATGACTCAAAAGATTCATCACTATCCCCACTGCTGATAGACTCAATGTCTCCACCAATGTCTACATCCTCTCCCTCAACTCCCTCATCTCCCTCACCTCCTCCCTCAACTCCACCCTCCCCTCCTCCATCGACTCTCTCCCCTGCATCTATCCTCAACCGCTATCTAGGATGGCGAATCTGTTGTGCTATAATCAAAATAACAGGATCAGTAAGTGGCATCGACTTGTGTCTAGCAAACCATGCATCATACTCTGGCATCATCCCTGGATCCGCTGCACCTCTACCCTAACCCCAGAGTAACAACTGAAGAGAATCAAAATCAGCAAAAGCAACATGTGGCTAAATACAAACACCCCAATCATATACCTCTCAAGATACACGAGCAAAGTAAGTGGTAACCACTATTGTCACCTGTACCTCACCAAACTATCTCAAAACCCACCCTGGAAGATACATCTCAATAATCCGTTGGGTCTCAAAATTCCTACCAATCAGATATCTCTGTTGTCGGCAGAAAGGCATGTGCACTGCATCATCTGCCCAGCCAAGGCAATCTAAGTATGGTCTCCAAATGAAATGCTACAAAATGTCAAACTGATGCCTCCAGTACAAGGTGTTACCCAAACCCCTATGTCTGATACCTACTATGTACCTACAAGCATAAGGCTCACCAGTTTGCAAATCAACATGAATGATAGGTCTCAAAATAGAAATATGCTCCCATGCCCAAGTCTGGAATAGTGTCACACCACAACTGATAGACTGATATCCAAGATATACAATCCCATGCATCTAATAATACAACATGGCCAATAGATATGGACCCCACACATATACTCGTCGATGAACAATCATATCATGGAGCACTTTGCCCCATCCAACTGGAAATCTATGACCTTGTCTGTCAGGTATCAACAAACCACCAACAACACCGCATAGTACAATAGTCATGTCATCATAATCCAACCAGGCCCAAGGGATGTCATAATGGCCACTGATCTGTAAGTCCCATATCTCACACTTGAAAAGTGCACACAATCCAGCAATGCCATCATCATGGTCGTACACTACTCTCTCACCATGAAACGGAATACATAGTATATGCCATACATCCTCTAACATAATGGATGCCTCCCCAGTCGGAAGGTGGAATGAACAAGTCTCAGAATGCCACCACTCTATCAAAGCTGTAATCATGGCCCTGTTGGTCGTAACCACTGGTAAGTGTAATACATGATATAAATTGAGCTGGCGGATATGCTCAATCTCCTCATCAAGTAAGTCAGCATGAAGATCAAGTCCACTGGGTCTGCTTTGTCGGCAGTATAGCACTCCAATGTTCTCCTACAACGAGAAAATGTTGAAAATATCAGATATCGGATCATGAAAAACTAAAATATTTTCAAATGCATGACAAAACATTTCACATACAATGAATGTGTGATAGTTAGAACTAATGCGGTACACTTATAGCTTTTGTGTGACATTAAGAGCCAATGCATAATGACACGAGCACATGCGTAACAATAAACACTTATGCGTAATAATATGCATGAATGCAGCACATTCTACACTAATGTGTAATAGTTAAGGCGATTGCATAGCATTTAAAGCGTTTGTGGTACACTTAATGAGAATGCGTGAAAAATGACATGCTAATGCGTGACACAAGGAAAAAATGATCACTGAATTTTTTTGGAAAAAACCAAAAAAATAGGGAAAAAAAATCAAGAAAAATTTAGGAAAATACCATGCTGCCAGTCCCAAGAGGTCTCTGATATGAATGTACTCAGTCAGACAGGTGCAATCAAGCTCTATAACTAGCCATGATTATTAGATACTCACAAGCAAGCACAAGATTCACAAAGAAAACAAAGAATTTACCAAATACCAAATGAGCAAATGAAAACCTAAAATCTCTATTTATAGCTCAAAATTAGGGTTTTTTGACACCTCAATGCCCGTGGTCCCCGCTAGCTTCAAACAACTTGTAGCTGACTCAAGCGATCTCGAAATGGCACAAAATTTCACATGCTTGCTTGTTACATTGGTATCAAAAACATGGTCTCAATTTTTGAATTTTCTGACCACCTTTTCCGAGGGGGCATATTTACACTATACAGTGGTACCAAGGCATATTGGGGTAGATTTTTTTGTTTTCTTTGAAACAATGTCATTCCGACTTTGTCTCAAAGAGGGGCAAATGTAGACACCTAAAAATGTATCATTGATCATGTACTAATTATTCATCTAATTGATTAAATAATTCTTTAATTCTTTAATTAAGTTAATTAATCATATTCTTCTAATTTCATATTTCCTCATCATCTTACTAATTATTCTATTTCTTATTATTTCATCATTTCATCATTTTAATCATTTTCTAAATATTAATTAAATATTTTTTATTTTAATTAATTCTAATTAATTCCCCAATTAAAATAATTTTTATTATTTAAATAAATCAATTTCAATTTCTCTCTCTGGTCAACTAATCATTCAACCCTCTTCTAAATATTAATTAAATATTTATTATTTAATTATGATTTAATCCTTTAAATTAAATAATCTATTATTTAATTAAGTTCAATTTCTAATTAATTAAATAGTTTCTTTAAATTATTTAATTCCAAATCCCCAAATTTTAATTTCATTTAATTTTATTAATTCTTCTAATTTCATTTAATTTCTTATTTCTTCTGATTTCTTCCAAATTCAAATACAAGTGCATGATTTTAAAAACCAAATTGAAAATCAAAGTCAAGTTCAAAATATATTCAAATACTAAATTGAATTTAAATAAATTCAATTATTTGAATAAATATCATACAAAGATTTAATTGAAAATCTAAGTCTAAATGCAAGCACATGCCAAATTAATTAATTATATCAATTAATTAATTAAATCATTTATCTCTCCAGTCTCTATTTACATCTTCTAGTTCACTTTGTCATCCTCTTTATTTCCTCCAATCATTCTTTTTCTTCTTTCAGATAGCTTTTTCTCAATCAGTTGACTTAATTAATCTATTCAATCTATTCTGTTTCACCTCTAAATCAGTTGTTCAACTATCAATCAGCATGTGAGTTCACCTGAGTTCCACCTCTTGATCAATTTATTCCACCTTTCAATCAATCTTCTCCAAAAATCTATAAATTGAGCATCCAATCTCCCTTTTCAATAATCATGAACTTTGAATCTTTGTGTCACTTGCAGGTTACCAGCACAATATTTGAGAGCCATCATACCACAGGGAAGAGAAGAGAAATGGAGGCTATATGCGATCTTGGAATAGGGAGTTTTATTGAATGATTTTAATTCCTATTTGTTTGATAGTGCATTATTTCATTATCTGTTTGTTAGAATTCTTTGATTAGATAGGGATTCATGATTTCCCTTTCTTTCTAATTGAATACTTTTTATTAAGATGAATTTTACTTGCACACCAGCAACCATAACTGGTGAAACCCTCAAAGAGAATCAACCGGCATATGCAGCAATAAAAACACAACAAAAGAAGAAAGAAAACATAACAAGGTTATATAAACAGATCATATTATTGCTTTAGAACTTCTGGCAACCATTCGGTTATTATCATCTAATCATCAAAGAACATCCGGTAGTAAACCGGTTACATGCATGCTATCGGCCAGATACAATCCAAGCGGAACTCTAAGAATCAACCGGATCACAAAATGTGAATCTCAATCCTTATTCTCAATTCTACTTCCTCTACCCCTACAAATGAATACATAATAACATATTTATACCCACTGAAACACATCTGGGTCGCCCTCATAAGATTACATTCACCAATGCAGGATAAACGAAACGTGTATATAATTAGGTCAGCCCTAATATTTAAAGAAATCTTTTCAGAAAATAACAACTAAGTGATGTGGTTCAGTAGGAAGGTCGGCCACATGCTAAATAACATCAGACAATATCCAAAATAGATCCATATGCCAAGAATCGCGTCGGTAATGAAGGAAAACCAATCGGTAGGCACACAAACTATCTTGGAACCCCAAAACAGTCAACCGAAAGCAATAACTAATCGGAAAGAACCCAAATGAACTGAAAATATGGAATTAAGCACATGAAACCATCTGGAAACCAAAAATAATATCTTCCACGAAGAACAAGCAACTATTGATACCAATTGGTAAGAACACAAAAAACTGCACAAAGAACTAAACAAGAACAAAACTGAAAGGAAATATTTTTGGTTGATGCAAAATTCCTCATCGGCCAGGAATACTCCTACATCACCCACCATACATCATTCTTCATCAACCTCATGTGCCCGCACTAAACAATTTTATTTATATAACCTTCTATGGCAATGTGGGGTCAAACCTCTTTAGGTCCCTCTCTTTCCATCCTTTCCTGCAAACATGCATGGAGTCAACATGTCTTTTTCTTCTATCCTCTCGCATAGCAAGGTTGATTAAATAAAGGCACGTCGTAGGGGAATGGGTGTACTTTATAAGGCAAAGATTTAATCACGTGGGAAAAGGAAACTTAATAAAGGGTCAAGGGGTCATGCAACACTTGCATTAGGACTAAGAATTAACTCAAGTAGTCGATAAGAGCATCCTAGGGGATACATGAAGGGGGTCGGTCAGTATATGGATCCAAACCCATGTAAACAAACCCTTTCAAAAGATAGAATTGGATAAACGAGTCAACAATGAAATAGAAATTGATTTCATCCCATTTGTTTAAAGCTTAAACACTTAGCCCAAATTGTTTGAAAACTTGACATCAAGAAACTAGTCCCGGAAGAACAAAATAGTGGAAGACAAAATTTACTAGTCCTAATAGGTTCCTTTTAAGCACCAAAAAAAATGTGAATTATTCATTAAAAATCAAGCCAAATCTACATCCACAAATCCTTAGTAGTTTTATCTCCAAGTCTTTGACATATGGGAACAAGTTGCACCACTTGTTAGTCCATCAAAATTAGTCCCAAACTAAAAGCTAACTGAATATACTACTCACACCAAAACAAACTGAAAAACAAACAACTACTCACAACAAAAACAAACTAACAAACAACCACAAAAACCAAAAACAAACTAACAATAACAACTAAACTAAACAAAAAAACAAACTAACAAACTATACTTACCAAAAACCAACTAACAAACCATACTTACCAAAAACCAACTAACACAAAAAATCATGTGAACCATATTAAAAAAAATGCATCGAAACAAATTGTAAAGCACATAGCTATTTGACAGAATATAGAAATGTGATCTTATGAATTCAATGTTTACAAGATATATGAAAATGGTTTGTTGAAAAGGTAGTAGAAACATTCAATGAAATACAATGAATAGGTATAAAACTAAATGCAACAATTGCGCCGCCATCCTCCCTACAAAAGCATGTACAATAGGACTGTTTGAAAAAATGAAAAAGTGAAAATGTTTAGACAAGGACTGCTATGATTTTTGGATAGTCACAAAATGGGCTTGTTGAAAAAGATGTAAAAATTTTCAAGCTAATGCAATCGACTTATGTAAAGCCAAACTAAACAACCTTCACTGTTATGCTTCTAGCAAAAGGCACAACAATTGTTTGACAAATTGCCTCAAATAACTATCATTTCATGAGATGCAATGATTGTAGGATTCACACTTAATGAATATAGCAAATTTTTATTTTGTTGCTTTAAAGAAATGTTGACTCTGTTGGCATTTGGCATAACTGATGCAGATGAGATGATGCAGGTGATGCAGTTGAAGGATGATGACTGAACCAGTAGAGGATAGAAGACTAAGATTTTGTGGCTAGATGACATGATCAATTATTTGTGTTGTCATTGATGGTAACTGATGTGAAATTATGTTTGATGATGATCATTGATGTTTCTTGATGTCTTTTTTTGTCATCTAAGTGATTTGGTTTACCAGAGATAGGGTTTACCGGTAGTGAACTAAAGTCTGTGAAATAGGACTTTAATTGGTAAAGAAGATTTGTTTTGATTGGATCGGTCGATCGGCGATGATTGGTGATTTGAGATTTGGATGGTGAACTTGTATCATGGAAATGTGTATATGACCAAAACCAAAACTTGTGGAGATTACTAGAAGATGTGTTTCAAATTTTTGATGAAGTTTTGCCAAGGTTTTAGTAGGGTTTAAGATCGATGAAGAAATCATCAAACTAGTAATGATTTTGTTATGACGATGATTGACGGTGAGTCTACATGAAGGCGGTAACACAACACAACCCATGTGAAAGATTTGATTGTTGTTTTGGCACGATTCAAGGAAGAATTTCTCGGGAATCAGCAAAATGCTTAGTAGAGTGTTTTGAGGGTTTGACTTTAGTACAGATTGGATTTCCGTAATGGGTTATGATCAACCTATTAGGATAACTAGTGAACAACTGAGAGGGGGGCTGAATCAGTTGTCAAAAGATTATAAGAATTAAAACACTTAAAACCTTTTACTAGAATAACTGATAAAGTATTAAAGCATAATTGAAAACCAGAGAATAAATACCATGCAGCCATAACACATAACACCATGATTTATACATGGAAAACCCAGTAAAGGGAAAAATCATGATGGGAAACCCTACCCACAGTCAAATGATACTTCTATTGAAAGTATATGATTACAATAGGGGCCTACACATGCAGGTTGGCACACTGCCTAGAGTGCACTGCTCATCACAATGGAGTCTCACTGACTACAAAAGAGGTTAACCAGCTAAAAATATTTGGACAACAATCTGGAAAGAAGAACTACCTGTGATAGTATCAAACATGCCAGATTATAGTTTCGGTTAAGATCAATACCAGAGATCTAAAACCTCTTACATAAACCCAACTCGATCACCTATGATCAACCAAATCCTCTGCACAAATGAGTATTACATTATTCGCTACTTGCCTATGATCTACAATGAGATCTTAAATATATTTATAGAAGCCATGGACCTAAACAATTAGATCGGCCACCCAAATGATAATTCAAAAGATCCATTACATAATCCTGAAATAAAATCATAAAACATGTCGGCCTAGGTCCAAACAAACATCACCCAATCAATAAAACATCCTGAAAGCGCATCAGAATGATCCACCAACACATTTCATGAAATCGGTCCATAACCTAGATAGCAGCGGACCTAAATTAGATCCACACATGCCAAAGCAATGACACCAATCAGTCAAGGCACAAGCATAATCACCATCAGCATCCTGAATTCCTTCTAGTAGCCGCACCAACACCACTTATGCATTATATTAAAGATCTTCAATAAAGCTCTATCGGTGAAACCCTTACCAAACCTACAAAGTAGTCTTACTAGAACATAAGATAGCATCCATTCATCAAGTCAATACCAACTGACTGAAACATACTTTAGAAGCATATGAACAATTCATACAAACTTATTCCATCATTCAGATCATACCAATGACAATTAATTGATAATCTTTCCAATCCAATCCTTCTACCGGAAGTCAGTAAACAATCATAACAGCTAGTGTTGACATCAATGACAAAAAATCAATGCAACATATAATCAATTCCTTCATATTTCCAACACAACCAACAGATGATATTGCATTGTAATTTGTTGTAATGATCTGTATAACAATCTGCGATGATCTCTTATGATTTGAATTGTAAATTCATGATGTAATTAGGGTTTTGTGGCCGACCTAGTTGAGATGGCTATTTAGGATGACAAAGTTGATGTTTATTATGTCGGTGGTCTTAGAGAATGTGTTAAGTCATCCAAGTGAAGTGTGAGATCTTCTTGAGAGTTACAAAGTGTTGTGTATAACTGGATCTAATCAAGCGAGCAGAGAAGTGCAAGTAATAGATCATTCTTTCATTGTTGTTCCCTAACAGTTGCAGCAAGTTAAATCCCTTAATTGGGTAGGTCCTCATAGGCCTTAAACATTTAAGTCCCCTAACATCCCATCTCTCAAAAGAGTGTTAAATCCTCTCACAAGGTTGATCCTAACATATCATCAAGCTCCTAACCACACTGCAAGGCAAATCCCTAACTGGGTGACTCCTAACAGGATCTACTCCTAACTAGGCGTATTGTAAGATCCTAATAGGGCTAAGCTCCTAACATGGCGTACTTCAAAAGAGTACAAATATTTGTGGGTGACAACTCCCAACGTGGTTTTTCCCTATTTGGGTTTCCATGTCAAAAACTTATGGTCTTCATGTGTGGAATGTTTTTCATGTGATGTTCTTATTTATGTTTCATTTCATGCATTATTTTTGAGACACTGATTATGATGTTTTATCATAATTTTATCACAGGTTACCAGTACTGATAAGGAGTTGTTTGAAAAAGTATTTGATCTGATTGATAAGGTTAATGAGTTGGTAAATTATCAAGTTTATATGATTGTGTCGTGCTTTGTGAAGCGTACTTTTGTACCTACAAACACAATGCACTCAATAAATCATTACAAGCATGGTTAGTAAATTGAAATAATGAAATGTAAAACCATAGCTAATTGACTTATTGCCTCCTAGTAAATGCGAGTATGAATTTTTCTCTCATATCTTATTATGCAAATTCCAGTGACTTGACTACACTTAGATGGAGGATTTGAAAGATCAAAATGCATGATCTTAGTAAGAATAGCATGATTAAGCTATATGATTTCATGATTGATATAGCATGATTAAGCTAAGATTTAAGCTAAGATTGAGCATGATAACATTGATAAAACTGATAAACTATAAGCTAGATGCCTATAATAACAATTCATGAATGCAAATGAGATGGGATCAAATGATATGAAATTGGGACATGAAATTGAATTGGGACCCTTTGTGCTCCAAGATGAGGTCTATTTATAGGATTTTCCAAGGCTAGGGGCGATGTGGCAAGAATCAACAGTCAAGATTGATCTGAAGATATCAATGGTTAAATTGGAGGAGGATGGCAAAGGGAGTTGGATTAAAGGGAACATTTGTCATCTCTATGGTGACAAGTGTCAAGAGGCTTCTAGAAGGGTTGGATGAAAGGGAACACTTAGTGACAAGTGTCACAAGGTTCTAGAAGATGTTGGATGAAAGGGGACATGGTGGTAGGTAGAATGGGTTAGGTTTAGGAATGGTTGGGTTTAGGAGTGGTAGAAGTTAGGAGAATTTGAATTTAAAAATTCAAATAATATGAAAATGGATAATTAATCTCAACAACTCATGATTTTGATTTGTTTTAATTGATTAGGGGATTAGAAGAAATGATTTTGGATGAGGGAATTAATTAATTGAAGGGGTGAAATGAACCTATTTAATAAATCCTTAGATTTATTAATAAGTAGATGAAAGAGAGATTTAATCAAATTGCTTAGTGAATTTAATTAAATTACGGAGGAGAGATTAATTAAATAATTATTTTTTCAATTAATTATCTTCAGACCATTTTTAGGTGTATACATTTTGCCCCTCTTTGAAGTGAAGTGTGATGACACGTTGATTCAAAGAATAATCTCATTTTGATGATGATATTGATTTGATAGGATGCCCCATCTCTTGATTGCTAAATCACGGTATGATGATGCCCCCTCGGGAGATCAATTGAGATAATTGATCTTTGAAGTTTTGCAAGATTGATATCCCGATAGATTTGATTTGATTTCTGCAACTATGGTTTGATGAAAATGCAAGTTCTTCAATTAGCTTGATTGCTTAGATTGGTAAGATTGAAAAATCTTGATTGATTAGATTCAGTCTGGTTTCAGGAAGGATTCATCCTGTATAAGACAACAATGATCAAAGCGTCTGGTTTCAGGAAGGATTCATCCTGTATAAGACATGATCAGAACGTCTGGTTTCAGGAAGGATACATCCTGTATAAGACATGAATCAGAATCAGATTGTCTGGTTTCAGGAAGAATTCATCCTATATAAGACGTGACAAAATTGATTAGGTTTGATTGATTGATTTGATTTGATAAGGTTGATAGATAAAGAACTGACATTTTGTTGATATCAAGATACTGAAATATTTGGATATGTTGATTGTTGATTTTGTTGAGAGAGATAGCATAAGATTTGGGCTAGGTCGACAATATCTGAGAGAAATGACTCATCATTCTGATTGCGTATACACTTGTGATGATACTTTGATGATTCATGCGATAGATTTAACCTTGGATAAAAGGAGTTTTTAGGATCCCATGCAAGAATGAAATGCAAGCTAAAATGCAAATGAAATGTAAAGCTATGACCGGACTAGTCACTGGATTATTTGGCATTTTGTCATCATTAAGCTTTTGAAATGTGGGAAGTGAGTGCAAACATCGATGGTATAATTAAACCATGATGACCTGAGCACTTCTTTCCTGGATTTTGATATAGCAAGTTAACACAAGCATCGAGGTATAATTGAACCGCGATGACCTGAGTGTTGTTTGTGTAAAATAGGCAGTATTAATCATTACAATCATTATCCAAAAAGATATTATCCATTGAAAAGTGTGTGATGTGCTTAGATTGATTTCGTGATATCTTGATAGTTGATAGTTTGATCTTGTGTTCAATGTTGGATGTGTCTTAGTTTTTCACTTGATAAGAGTTGTCTAACTGTTTGCTCTACCTGTTTGATTTAGCTCAAAATGATCAAGAGTTTTGCCCCCGGCTAGGTGTAGGATTTTGCCCCAAGCCTAGAAACAAAGTCGTAATGATATATCCAATGATCCAAACTATGGAAAGAAGCCACCTGGGATGTCTGTGTGTGTACAAATGCTTATGATGGTCAGCGCTTGATGGAAGTTGAATGAATGCAAGTGGAAAGAATGCATGAACTAATAGATGGAAGAGCCAGCCGATAGATAGCGCCTATTTGCCAGGTTTTCACCATCTGTTTTTATTGCACATTTTCTGATATTTGATTTTTTTTTATTTTTCTGCTTTTTCACTTTTTTTTAGGATTTTCTGATTTTTCCCTTTTTTTTATTTTTTGATTTTTCAGTGTTTTTGATTTTTTTGATTTTTCATTGTTTTTTATTTTTCTGATTTTTCAGACATAGAACTTCTTCAGGTGCATGCTATTGATATGTTCCTTGAGCTGATCTCCATCCTATGTTGATAGTTGATATGCTCTTGACCCAAATACTGCTATGACCACAAATGGACCTAACCAGTTTGGTTCAAATTTGCCTTTCTTTTCTCGATCTGCCTGGTTGCGTGGATTTTCCTTTAGCACTAGTTCTCCCACTTGAAAGATTCATGGTTTGACCTTATGATTATAGCTCCTGCACATTCTTTGCTGATATACCTTTAGATGATCAAAGGCATTGTGTCTATGTTCATGGATCAGTTCTAACTCTTGTAGTCTAGATACTCTTTGTTCTTCATCTAGGATGAGACCTTTTAGTGATACACGTAGAGAGGGTATCTCTACTTCGATTGGCAATATGGATTTTACAAGAGAGAAAGTTGTGGCACCTATTGGTGTGCGGATACTAGTGCGGTAGGCCCATAGAGCAAGGTTTACTTGGATATGCCAATCTTTCCCGGCATCATTCACTGTCTTTTTGAGGATTTTTAGAATAGTTTTGTTAGATGCTTCTGCCTGCCCATTTCCCTGTGGATAATATGGTTTGGAGAATCTGTGTTGGATTTTGAACTTCTCACATAGCTCTTGTAAATATTGATTCTTGAATGGTCGCCCATTATCAGTGATAATGGTCATTGGTATTCCATAGCGACAGATGATATAGTTCAAGATAAATGCAGCAATTTGTTTTCCTGTGATGTTTATGAGAGGTACCGCTTCAATCCATTTTGTAAAATATTCTGTAGCGACAAGAATGACTTTGTGTCCATTAGATGAGGAAGGATTTATCTTTCCTACTAGATCAAGTCCCCATTGAAAAAAGGCCAAGATGTTGCTAAAGCATGTAGTTCTTGTGTTGGTGCATGGATCAAGTTCCCATGGATTTGACATTGTTTGCATGTTCTTGCTATCTTAAGAGAATCTTGTTCCATAGTTGGCCAATAATAGCCCAAGCGTATGAGTTTTTTTGAAAGGGTAAGACCACTTGAATGAGTGGTACAAATGTCATTATGGACTTCATGTAAAGCCTTCTTAGATTCTTCTTGTTCGAGACATCTTAAGAGAGTACTGTCTAGACCTCGTTTGTACAGGGTATCCACGATGAGAGTAAAATGTGAGGATTGATGAATAAAGTTTCTCTTTTAGTTTTTTGATAAGTCAGGAGGTGAGATATTGTCTTTTAGGTATGTGTATGTTTGGCCATAGCAGGAGGAATCATGTCCAATAAGTTGACAGATGGTTTGGGAATCAAGACAATTATAGGCGGGATGAAATAACTCTTCAACCAGGAATTCATAATGTTGTTGATTTTCTTGTGTCTGTAATAGAGAAGCAAGCATAGCCATGGCATCTGTTTCTTTGTTGTCATTTCTTGGAATCTGTTCAAAAATTATTTCTACAAAGTACTTCTTGATATCATCCACCATCTTTTTGTAAGGCATGAGTTTGTCATCTTTTGTTTGATAGTCATCATTGATTTGATTAATGACAAGTTGAGAGTCTCCAAAGACTTGAAGTTGTTTAATGTTCTATTCTACAACCATTTTGATGAATAGAATGTCTGCTTTTGATTTATTTTGTGTTCCTTTATTGATGCTTGCTCTTGATCCATGATGTGTTCCATTATTGATGTCTTCTCCTTGACCGATGTTCGGGTGATGTATTGTAAGATATGGATCGAACCCTAAAACATTTGTATATGAACAGATAAAGTTGATTTGCCATCTTTTGAAGGATTTTAAATATTTTTGCCTTGCTAGTTCTGATAGAGAGATTGTTGTTGGATGTAGATCAATTGTATCAATGATAGTTATCTTTGTTGGTTCTATTATGATAGATATCTTCTCTTGATAAAATTTAGGTAAGGTGTCAAATCTCCCATCTTACGGCACCTCAAGGAGGTTTTCACCGTTAGATGCGTCCTTTGTTTTTACTTTTTCTTGATCTAATATTGCCAAGAAATGGTTTTTAGCATTAGACCTGATATTGTTTTCTTGATTTTCACTTTTTTGACTAGGAGATTTGACACCCACTTGACCTGAAGATACGTTAGCGAAATCCCTAGTGAAAGTTGTTGCGGGTTTGATTTCATTAAGATATAAGGATATGGCATGGTCATTTGGAAAGGTATCAATAGAAATATGTCCTTCATTTTCCCAGTCCATAGGTTCAGGATAGCTTAAGGATAAAGGATCTTCAAGTTGAATAGTTTCAAAGATATTAGGGGTCATGATAGAGATGTTAGAATTTTCAATATGTATTTCCATGTCTAGAATGGTACTCTCGTCAGAATGACCTCGTATAAGAAAATCTTGATTGTCCTCGGTTAAGTCCATGTCAGTCGAATGTGATTTTGATTCAAGTGGGCTAGTTCCTAACATTTGTTCTGCATACGCATGAACTATATCGACTACTATATTTGCTTCTTCATCCCTCTCAATTTGAAGTTGCTCTTGTTTGTTTTTCCATGATAGCAAATATTCTCCATTCCCTTGATCTTTTAGCTGCATTTTTTCTTCCATGTTTGACAAAATTGATGCAAATGATTGTTCCTTGGATTGTGTGCTTGAAGGTGCTGCCTCTCTATTATGTGAAATTATGATCTCTTGAGCTGATCTCAGATTACTACAACACTAAAATGGATTTGAGATTGCTAAGATAGTGATTTCTTGTTTATTGTATGGAAATTTTAAGCACTGACGACCTGTTGATGGTATAGCATGTATATCTTGAATCCATGGTCTCCCCAAGAGTATATTGTATGGTAGGTCCAAGTCTAAAACTTGGCATGTTTTATCTTTTTGCAAGGGTCCCACTGTGATGGGTAATATCACCATTCCTTTAGAGTAATGTTCTTGTTCACCGGAGGCTTTTATTTTTATCTTTTCCAGGGGATTGACTGCATCTTCTGAATATCCTAGAGCATGGACAAGATTCATAGAGAAAATGTTCAAGCCAGCTCCCCCATCTATTAAGACACATTTAACAAGTGTTCTATGAATGAAGACTTCAATTTGCAAGGAAGCGCTATGGGGATTTTGCAATGAATCAATGCTTGGATATGAAGGAGATGAGCTTTGAATAGGATCCTCTAAAATAGGTTTGATGGCAATTATGGATATCCCTTGGGGAACTTCAACTTTGGATGCATTATTTGGCAAGGATTCTATGGAAGGTTCTTGCAAGATTTAAAGAGGTGTAGGAATAGATGCCTTTGGAGGGTCAATTTGCTTATGGATGGACGGATCATTGTTAGATATAGGTGCACAATTTTGATCTTCTTTAGCCAAATCCTTTAGGGATCTCTTTAAGAGGTGCATAAAAGAGCCACCTTTCTTTTGAGATGTGTTTAAATCCTTGTGAGGTTTTAACATAGTTTGATTTTGAACTTGTTTGATTTCTCTGATATGTTGGCTTGTTATGTTTTCTTCTTGTGTTTTTCTTTGGTATGTCATGTTGATATGATTTTCAGCTATTGCAAATGTTTCTATTTCTATTTCATGGGTTTGATTGTCCAAAAGTTGTTTTGGGTAAGTGATCAATAGTCAATTTCAAGTCAATAGAGTGACATGACACTAAAAGAGGATTCAAGTGTTTAAAGGTTTGCAAGTTTTTCAATCTTCTGTTTAAAAGTGCAATGGTGATGATTTGATAAGAACGAAGTCTAGTAGGAACAATATATCCTACGATGTGGGACAAGGTTATCCTAACCAAACGTTTCAGTTTCGTGATAAAGGATGATTGATCCTAATGAGAAACTATGTTTGAGTGATTAGTTTATCAAAGAGGGTGATAATGCACTTTGAGATGTTTAGATTTTGAACTTGTTGGGGGTAAGCACTTGAAAATATTGAGGTGTATATCTTCTAGAGTCTGATTTTGATAGATGATAACTTGACCAAGCAAACCAAGCAGACAATCTAAGCACGGATTGACAGATAACAGGTGTTTATGCTTAATGCAAATTGATTAGGCAGAAATGACAAGTCTGAAACAGGCATGTAAGACACAGTTTTGGACTGATAGATGTAGAGTTTTGTACGACAGATTATGCAGCATAGAATGACAAGAGATACAAGACAAAATGACGGACTAGTGACTTCATGTGTAAAGCAGTGTTTCGTATGGCATAGAACCTTGACTCGTATGACAAAAGATCAAGTAGTACGACATAATATCTTGACTCGTACGACATAGGATCAAGAAATATGACAGAGACTTCTGAATCATACGATAGGTTTTTGAACAGTGATAAAAATTGTTTGCTTATTTGAGTTTGGATCATTGAATTTTGATATTTTACTTTGGTTTTCCAGTTTTAAGTGTCTGATTTTTTTATTTAGGGATGAATACACAAAAAACACATGATGTGATAAATGACTCCAATCAAGCTAAACCCTAAGGAAGTTGGCTGAGAATGAAAACCTTTGCTTGCTGACTTAGGTACACACCCAATAGCTAATCAAAATACGATCATTGAGTCTCACGCAATGGATTCTCAACATCGTATAATCCAACTCCAAACACTAATGGGGGCATGATATGGCAAGTGTCTTGGGAGAGTTACTATCTCTCTTGTAAAAATATTATCACCCTTTCAGAGGTGAATCGGGTAGCTTATATTTTAACCAACACTAGTAAGGGATCTGTTCGGCGCGTCGGGGTATAAACTCAATTAAGAGGTCTCCCAGCCTTGAAAACCAAGGTTTGATATACTCGAAGGTATGAAGGAGAATTATTCCTGAGCACTATCATTGCTTTGATTTTCATCAAAAACACATTTATTTTATAGTGGGTTGGATTACTTGGTGTTAGCCATTCCCACTTAGGTCATTCCCCTCTCACCAGCCTTAAGGGCTAAGAGTTAATAACTCCTCGTGAGGGCAGGCCTGCTAAAGAGATGCACTAATGAAAGAAAAAGATGAGTCTAGCTTTCTGATCACCTAAGAAAGGTGAGAGCATACTCGCCTATCATCACAAGCACATAAGACATAGTTGTTCATTTCTTTAAGCCCAAATTGAAGTGTGCTTAAAAATCTTTAAAGAATACACAAAGTTTTTGTTGAATCCTTAGGCAACCTGCAAAAATAGATCCATTAGCAGTCATGATTGTGTTTTGAATTTGTCTTTGACAAGCGTATCTTTGACAAGCATCTTGCAGAAAAGAGTTAGGCTGCAAAAATCTCATAAATAGAACAAGATTAGCATTAGTGATCTGAATTATGAAATTTTCAAACAAAAACTATATGAAATTTTAGCCTAACTTCAAATAGGCATAACTTTCTGCTCAGGACTTGAAATTACGAATCGTTTAACTTGTTGGAAAGGTCTCCAAGAGTTCTAGATGAGAATTTGAAAGAGCATGCTTTCAAGGGCTCAAAATGACCAGAAGGCCTTCAAAAATGCAAATTACCAACGTATAGACAAACTTGAAAATTCTAATTTGTAGTTTTTCAAAAAATCACAAATGCAGAAACTCGTACGACATGATTTTCTAGTTAGTACAATAGAACTTTAGATTTCTCATAGTAATACAAACAAACTTGTACGACATAAGATTTTGAAGCCATAAATTCGTATGAAATAAAATTATCTCTAGTACAACAATGAAAATCAACTCGTATGACATAGCAATGAGCTAGAATGAATAAAGAATTTTCAATTCTAAAATCTCATATGAGTCAGAATTATACCTAGTACGAGTCAGGATGAAGTGTTGTTCGAAGCTAAAAGGAAGTTTATATGCGTTGGAAAATCAACTCGTATGACATTGTGATTCTGATCCGGCAGAGATGAAGTTTGCTGAAGCTTGAGAGGCCGAAAATGATGATTTCTGCCCCACGGTGGGTGCCAAAATGTCGTGCTCTGTGAAGTGTACCTATACCTACAAACACAATGCACTCAATAAACCATTACAAGAATGGTTAGTAAATTGAAACAATGAAATGTAAAACCATAGCTAATCGACTTATTGCCTCCTAGTAAATGTGAGTATGAATTTTTCTCTCAGATCTTATTATGCAAATTCCAGTGACTTGACTACACTTAGATGGAGGATTTGAAAGATCAAAATGCATGATCTTAGTAAGAATAGCATGATTAAGCTATATGATTTCATGATTGATCTAGCATGAATAAGCTAAGATTTAAGCTAAGATTGAGCATGATAACATTGCTAAAACTGATAAACTATAAGCTAGATGCCTATAATAACAATTCATGAATGCAAATGAGATGGGATCAAATGATATGAAATCAGGACATGAAATTGAATTGGGACCCTTTGTGCTCCAAGATGAGGTTTATTTATAGGATTTTCCAAGGCTAGGGGTGATGTGGCAAGAATCAACGGTCAAGATTGATCTGAAGATATCAATGGTTAAAATGGAGGAGGATGACAAAGGGAGTTGGATTAAAGGGAACATCTGTCATCTCTATGGTGACAAGTGTCAAGAGGCTTCTAGAAGGGTTGGATGAAAGGGAACACTTAGTGACAAGTGTCACAAGGTTCTAGAAGATGTTGGATGAAAGGGGACATGGTGGTAGGTAGAATGGGTTAGGTTTAGGAATGGTTGGGTTTAGGAGTGGTAGAAGTTAGGAGAATTTGAATTTAAAAATTCAAATAATATGAAAATGGATAATTAATCTCAACAACTCATGATTTTGATTTTTTTTAATTAATTAGGGGATTAGAAGAAATGATTTTGGATGAGGGAATTAATTAGTTAAAGGGGTGAAATGAACCTATTTAATAAATCCTTAGATTTATTAATAAGTAGATGAAAGAGAGATTTAATCAAATTGCTTAGTGAACTTAATTAAATTAGGGAGGAGAGATTAATTAAATAATTGCTTATTCAATTAATTATCTTCAGACCATTTTTAGATGTATACAGATTGCTTTGGTGGTGAAAGTATTGATAAATGATTTGATTAACATGTTAAGCAAATTTGATAAAAAGGTTAATTAGATCTGATTAAAGAAGTTGAGATATTTGTTAAATGGTTTCAGATCTAAGATGTTTTTTTTTTACTTAAAGTTTCAATTGGTCTTAATACTGATTCACCCCCCTCTCAGTATTAAGCGGATCCTCATAGGATTAACAATTGATATCAGAGCCTAACTTCCTTAAGGCTTAACTGCTTGGAAGGGATCTCTAATCCTAAGGTAAATATGGAGGAAGGAATGAGTTACCGAGAGATAGCTAAGGAACTTGTAGAAACCAAGAAAGAGCTAGAAACCCTAAGAGGCAAGTATAAGACATCACTAGCTAAAAGGAAGGAACTGACCGAACAATTTTTGGAGATCAATGAAAGCGGCTCTTCTGATGAAGAAAATATAGATGCATTGGTTGAGGAAGTGGAGAATCTGAATGGTGAAAAGACTAACCTAAGAAGAGAGTTGGAAGCACTTACAATCTGGATGAGTGAGGAACTTGAAGCTAGAAGAAAAGCTGAGGATCATATCCGAGATAAAGAGAATGAAATCTTTAAGATTAAGAAGGAGAATGCAACTCTTTATGAATATTGGCATAAGGAGAAAGAAGAGAAAGAAGAAATCAAAGCAGATCTTGATATGGCAATGTCTCTTAGAGAGACTCTTATGAAGCAAAATGAAGATCTTACTAAAGAGCTTGTAGAAGCTAATGAGAAGCTTGCAAAATTCAACAAGAGTTATACCATGCTAGATGAACAAATCCAATCTCAGAGGATGAAAGGTGATACATCTAGGTTAGGATACAATACATTTGAGAAGGGTGAACCTTTCGGTAACAAGAGCAACATGCATGAAGGTAAAACTGCTCCTAAAGTTCAAAAACCTACTGGTAAGAAAGCTTACAAACCTGTATGTTTTAATTGTCATAAACGAAGAGAAAGTCTCAGAGAACTCATGTTTGATATCTACAATTCAACCCATGTCTGTTAAGGAAGCACTAAAAGATAATGATTGGGTGAATGCAATGAATGAAGAATTAGATCAAATTGAGAAGAATCGAACATGGTCACTTGTTCCGAGATTGGAGGATAAGAATGTGATTGGAACAAAATGGGTCTTTAGGAATAAACTGGATGAAAGAAGAATTATAAGAAACAAGGCAAGGTTAGTCTGCAAAGGGTATGCACAGGAGGAAGGTGAGGACTATGGTGAAATATTTGCACCTGTTACTAGATTAGGAGTAAGGATGTTGTTGGCATTTGTTGCATATAAGGGATTCAATGTCTACCAAATGGATGTCAAGTCAACCTTTCTAAATGGGATTCTAGAAGAAGTATACATTGAACAGCTGAATGGATTTTCCTTGACCGATGATAAAGACATGGTGTGTAAATTGCACAAAGCACTATATGGTCTAAAGCAAGCACTAAGGGCATGGTATGAGAGATTACATGCACATTTGATCAAAATTGGATTCCAACATACCAGTGAGGACAACAACATTTATTTCAAGACTGATGGAGACAAGATGTTGATAGAAGAAGTATTTGTTGATGACATAACTTTTGTTGGAAATGATGATATGTGTATGGACTTTGCTGATATAATGAAAAAGGAATTTGAAATGTCTCTAATCGGTGAAATAAAGTTCTTTATTGGCTTACAGGTCCAACAACTAGATGGTGTAATACCCTAAAAATGGTCATCTAAACCATGGGCCCCTAATCTCGACAACATCACCAAGGTCCTAACCAAAGGCCATTAAATCAACCTTGGGCACACATTATTAATTCTTTAATCATCAAATATCACATGCCAAATCAATTACTCAATATTAATTAAATATTTATTTAATTAATTGAATCATTTCCAAGAATATCATTTTGATCAATTATCCTATTTTAATTTATTAAATATCCTTGCATATTTAATTAATTAATAAATTTGTCATTTAATCATGCAAAAAGAATTAATTTATTACAAAAGAGGAATTAATCACAAAGAAAGAGTAGAAATAAAATTAAACAAAAGGAATTGAATTGAGAGAGAAATCAAACTTGAGATATTATTTCTTTTTCTAAATTTAGAACTTGAAATCAGAAAAGAAATTAAATTGAATTATTGATTATTCTCTAAAATTGGAACTCAAAGCTTTTCAGAAAAAGAAGTTCAGTTGCATTGAAAAGACCTTTTTCTTGAATAAATCAAATATATGCATGGAATTATCTATTTTTATCACAAATGCATGGAATTAATTAAACCTTATTTTTAATGCGACTTGAACTTCTAATTTAAATGCATTTCAATTAAACTATAATTGGAATCTATCTCAAGGTTAATTGAACCTGATTTCTCAATTATTTTCAATTAATCCTAAATTGAGCTTTTCTCTTGTAATTCTCTATAAATTCAGCCTTCAACTCTCATTTCAATTCACCCCAGAGATTTTTGAGAACATGTTTGGAGATTATTATCATGCTAATTTCGCTCTAGAGTTATTGAAGATCATTGTGCTTTTTTAGATTATTTGCATCCATAATTAGTTTATTCATTATTGTTTGAATCCATATTGCTTGAATTAGTTATTGCTTGAATTATTCGTCCATTTTACATCCATATAGTTAATATCATATAGATTAAATCCTTCATCTTGGTGTAGTCTAGTCACTAGTATTGCTTATAAAAAAATTTGAGAGCAATCTTATACTCGCATCTTTTAGAAGGCAATTAGTCGCTTTGTTATGGTTTATTATTTATTGATTATTTATTTACTAACCATACATGTAATGACTTAATTGAAGTGTTGTGCTTACAACTACAAACCCTTTTTCACACACACATTTCTGGCGCTCACCGTGGGGTAGAAAACTACATTTTTTGGCCTCCAAGACTGACTGCTTATTTTTTTGTTATTTTCTAGTTTTCAGATTTTTTGGATTTTCGTTCGTACATCTCATACAACAATCTTTACAAGCTGAAATAAAAAACTGCAGGTATCATACGAGAAGGAATCTTGTATCATACGAGAGGGAATCATGTATCGTACGAGCTAAATATATGTCATATGACTATGTATTTTTGTTTAAAAAGGCAAATTTCATGATTTTGTTTTTCTAATTCAAATTGATTATTCTAACGATTGACCCTAACTGTTTATCTCTCTATCTCAAAATTTTTTACAACCTAATCTATTTTTTGCAGAATGTTTGTCAAAGAATATGCTTGTCACACAAAGACAATATGACTACTGATATGTTGTCTTTACGAGTTGCCTAAAAGAATCAACCAAACATTGTGTATTCTTTAAATTCATTTTTAGGATCCTAACTTGCTATCTGGTTAAATAACAAATCTATCTTTCATGTTTTTAGAAGATTCTGAGAGGTAGGAGAGTATGCTCTTGTCTTTTTCTAGACAATCAGAAATCCAGACCCTTGAGGCTTTTTCTTTGTTTGAGATTTGTACATCTTTAGTAGGCTTGCCCTCCCGAGGGGTCGAAAAACTCTTAAATCCATTACGGTCAGTGTGAGGGGAACGACCTAAGTGGGAATGGCTAAACGCCAAGTACTCCAACCCACTATAAAATAAACATGATTTGATGAAAATCAAGTCAACGATAGTGCTCAGGAATAGCTCTCCTCCGTACCTTCAGGTATATTAAACCTTGGTTTTCAAGGCTAGGAGACCTCTTAATTGAGTTTATACTTTGATGTACCAAACGGATCCCTTACTAGTTCCAATTAAAATTAGAAGCTACCCAGTTCATCTCTGAAAGGAGGATAATCTTTGTGCAAGAGAGATAGTAACTCTCCAAAGATACTTGTCATTTCGTGCCCCCATTAGCATTTGGAGTCGGATAATACGGTGTTGAGAATCCATTGCGTGAGACTAAGTGACTGTATTCTGATTAGCTATTGGGTGTGTACCTGAGTCTACAAGCAAAGGTTTTCTTTCCTCACCAAATTCCTTAGGGTTTGCATGTTGTGATTGGAGTTACTATTTATACTACGTGTTTTCTGTGTTTTTATCCCTGAAACAAAAACTGAAATACCAAAATTGGAGAAGACAAGAAACCAACTCAGTGATTAGAAACTCTATCTATCTCAGAACTAGTCCATCCTAAGTCAAAACTTTGTCCGTGTCAGAACTAGTCCATCCTAAGTCCAAACTCTATCCGTGTCAGAACTAGTCCATCCTAAGTCGAAACTTTGTTTGTGTCAGAACTTGTCCATCCTAAGTCGAAACTCTATCCATGTTAGAACTTGTCCATCCTAAGTCAAAATTTTGCTCAAAACTAGTCTATCCTGGTCCAAAATCAGTCCATCTCAGAATTGGTCATACTCAGTTGTCATACTCAGCAATTGAAAAAAACTCAGAATTTTTAGTCTCTGCTCTATGAACAGTTGTACGAGTCTGGTAAATTGTCATCCTTCACCAAATCATGTGTCATACGAGTCTTCTGATTCGTCATCCAGCACCAGATCTTGTGTCATACAAGTCTTTTATCTATCATCTGGAGCTAAATTCTGTGTTGTACAAAATAGAACTACACTGATTGTTTTGTCGTCCTACACATACCCATCTGGTGTATGGTATGAGGTAGTAACTCGTATGAAATAGAACTATTGTCATCCTATATCTACTAAATTGTCATCTGGTTCAGAAAATCCTATCGTATGAGTCTCTGGTTTTGTCAGAACAGAACAGTCAAACTTGCCTAAATACAGTCTACATCGAACATAATACTAGTTATCATTATCCTAAGCATAAACAAATCAAGACAGTGTACCTCTGCCATTTGTGTTACATGATTTGGTCGATCATCTTTCAACTAGTTCAATCAACTACCTATCAAACCTAAGTCACTTAGATAAGGTCTTACATAGGATAGATCATTCCTGAAACCAGACTGAATCTTACACTACTCTTAGAATCAACTTACATAGACATCTTATATAGGATAGATCTTTCTTGAAACTAGACTAAAATCTCAGTTGTTTCTCTCAAACAATACGTTAAGTGAACAACTAGCTCTGAAATTGATCTTGAGCTCTGTATCACAAACAACTTTAGGTCACACTAATCCATAAAAATGCCTACTCAAACTAGGAGATCTTGCAAGAAAGAAGCCAAAGGCAAAGGACAACCCTTCTCATATCAAGACAACCCATTTTACATGGAAGATCCACTCACTGACATACCTTCATCGTCAGGCAGACCAAATTTGGATGAACCTGGATCTCCCACTATATATGAGACGAAACACAATGACAAGAACAAAAACAACCATAATGTTCAAGAAACTGACAATGATTCCTCATCAAGTGAAGCTGAAGAAGACACAGAACCCCCAAAAAAAGATATTCTTGACAATCAAAAGGACAAAGACTTTAGAAAAATGATGAAAGTTATCCTGGTCGAGAGAAGGAAGACTATTTCTTAGAACTAGCAAAACAAGGTGCCAATCTTCCTACTGAATATGATGTTCAGACACTTGTTACTAAAAAGGAAGAATCACCTATACTCATGGTACACAAACAATTACAAGCCTTATAGATGGAGGTCACAGAACTGAAGAATAAGGATAAGTCCCCAAAAAAATATTCTCTAGAAATAATATGTCCCTTTCCATTTGACAAAAATCTATACATGCCTCCATTTCCTTCACGAGTTGAGATCCCAAAATTTGACAAATATGATAGTACCTCAGATCCTCAAGATCATGTCAGAGAGTTTTGTGCCTCCTGTATGGAGTTCATGCATGATCAAACGTACCTCACGTGCCTTTTCCCAAGGAGTTTAGGGGGTCAAGCAATGGAATGGTTCTCAAGTCTACCCAAAGGAATAAAAATGTTTGAAGAACTAATCCAACCATTTTTACAACAATACTCATACAACATTCGACATCATGTGACTATGATCGAGCTTTGCAATACTAAACAGAAAACAGGGGAGCCTCTTCTTACTTTCCTCCAACGCTGGAGAAAGATGTTTTCTAGGTATTCTTGACCTATCCCAGACTCTAAGAAAATGGATATATTTGTCAATAACTTGGTCCCTGAACTGAAGTATAGTGTAAAAACACAAATACACCCATCATTTAACAAAATGGTAGATAATGCCATTCGAATGGAAGATGTGCTCATAAAGAAGGGAGATATCTCACCTTGGAAAGAAACACAACCAGGATCTAGATCTAAAGAGAAGAACAAGTATTGGAAATTTGGCAAAGACAACAACAAGAATGTTGTTAACGATGGAGTAGTAGATGTTGTTAAAACTAACTCAAAGCCCACAATATTCAACTTGGCTAGTGGTACACAAGCACTTAAAGCTGTTGAGGCTACAACAGAAAATCCACCAAAGAAAACAAAAGAATGGTTCAAAGAAAAGCCTTGGCTTTCCAAACCTAAGCGTGATTTTACTCCTCTCAAAGAATCATATGAATCCACTTTAAAAACTCTATTGGAAAACAACTTGATAACACTACCAAATAACTCCAGACCATAAGATCCAGAAGTCAAACCAAGATGGTGGAGAGAAAATGAATATTGTGACTTCCATTGAAATAAAGGTCATAATATAAACAATTGCATGAAGCTAAAACATGAGATTCAAGATCTCATAGATGCTGGTAAAATTGTTGTTGGGAATCATCCGACCAATGTTGATCATAAAGAATTTAAGGACCCTTTACCTATTTATGAACAAGGTGATTCCTCAAAGACCAAAGGAGGTGCCAAAGTAAATTAAACTTATACCAGCAATGACAACATCATTAACATGATTGAGCCTTCCCAATCAGAACATTGCAATGTGATTATATTCCAAGATAAATGGAATGAATCATGATATGCAAGAGCTCTAACCCATTCTCAAAAGAAAATCACTCTCTAAGGAGCTAGTTCTTCCAACCCCGCTCAACCAACATCGAACCCACCAGCCCAATCAAACAAACAAAAAGAATCAACCTTGGATAAATTTAAAAGGTTGACTTCATCATCATCTTCTGGATATAGCGTTGTTGAACAGTTGAAAAGGACAAATGCTCAAATATCAATTTTTGAATTGCTAAAACTCTCATCTACTCACAAAGATATCCTAGACAAGGCATTGCTCACCACTAACATTCCAAAAGATTTAGACATTGATCGGTTTCAGTCTATGGTGGGTCATCTGACTTCACCTCACTATATGGCCTTCTCTGAAGAAGATGACAACTCGCTAAATCATCCAAATAACCAGCCATTGCATATTGAAGCCATGATCCATAAACACAGAGTCAAATGTGTTTTTATAGATGGAGGCACGGGGTTGAATATTTGTACTTACAGTCTGCTTACACAACTAGGATTCTCTGAAAATGTCATTGATCCTGACAAGAAAATAACAATAAAAGCCTATGATGAAGAAGAAAGGACCTCTAAAGGTCTGGTATCATTACCTATTAGAGTGGGACCTATAGAAAGAGATGTCCTTTTCCAGGTACTTGATATTCCTTTGTCATACAATATTTTATTGGGTAGGCCATGGATTCATGAAATGAAGGCAGTTCCATCAACATACCATCAATGCTTAAAGTTTCCTTATAATGGAACAGAAGTCAGTATTCCTGCTGATACGAATGTCATCTCTAATGCATTGACAAAAGGTGCAAATTAGTTTTGTGCCTCATAATAGGGCAGCCTCTACAAATGAAGATCCAGAAACACTGATGAAAGACTTAGGAAAGAGATTGAAGATTACAAATACCGGCATGGATGGCTACAAGATAGAACTGGTACATTCATTAGTCTCTCTCCCTCCATAACCAAAACAGTTGGGCAAGCCATCAGAGGCTATGAGAACACAAACTTCAGCTTCGAATACCATATATGATGGTCTCTTTGTACAGTCCTCTATCTCCCTAAAAGATGAAATGGAAGAAGATGTTGTTCTTAACTGGCTCTTTAAGGAAGATAATCAAAATGAGGAGGTACGACATTGTGAGATTTCCTCTAACCAATATGGTCCTAGCTATAAAATGATTCAGTGCATGGGATTTCCAAGTACTGGTCCTTTGGGCAAACAAAAGGAAGGTATTACTGAACCAATTCAGCTGCAAACAAAATCCACAAATGATAAGGCTGGACTAGGGTATAATCCAAAAAATGCATCAGATCAAAAACATGTTTCTAAGTCTAAGTGGCAGAAAAGGATATTACCTTCAACATTACAGGAAGCAGACACTCAACAAACAAAAGCAGTGTGTAGAAAAGAGAAATAGGAATCAGCAGTCAAGAAAGAAGAAATAGTCAGTGTTCAAGCTTCGATAGTGTCAACTACAATAATACAAGAAGTTGAGGTCCCAAAAGATATAAGAGATGAAGTAATAAGAATCAGAGAATCGTTTGCACCACTAAACGTTCCAGTCACATACACTAGTAGGCAGCAAGTAGATGATTCAGAGACTGACTCAAATGAGTATGAATGGGGTCCTGACCACCTCTCAGACACATCCACTATAGAAACTCCAGAAGAGTCTAGCAGTGTCATAGATGATACTCAAGAGCTGATGCGCATAAAACTAGAGAAGGAAATATGGGAAATTAGACAAAGGAGACAAGCGAACTATGAACAAGGATTGAAGGAAGGAAGAGTACTAGAAAGATTCTCATCTATGTACCCCTATGCTAAAATAGAACAAATTAGGTATAGCACTACACAAGAAGAGTTAGAAGCTACAGAACAAGAACCGGTTATCAATCTAGAGGAAGCTGAATGGAGTAGACAACAACAAATAACAGAAACAACAAGATCATGTCAACAGGTGTGTCAGATACAAATGACAAATGAACCACAATATGAAAGAACTTGTAGCATTAAAGATGTTGGTGTTGATACCATACATACACTTACTAAATCACTTGAAGAAGACTTAGAAACTTCATCCAATGACTCTGATGACTCTAATGATAGTTTTATTCAAGACAATATCTAGTCAACCTCAAATTCTGAATCATCTGATACAAACAATGAAAATCTATCTATTGATCTTATCACTGTCAAACCACGATATGATGTCCATTCCAACATAGGGAATGATGCCACAAGTATGTCTATTGGATTAGGTCAATTGAATATTAACATGAACTTTAATAATCATGTTCTGGCTCTTCTTGGTCTCAAGCCACTTACGCAAGGTATCCTTCTAGAACTTGACTTTTCGATCCACAATTATGATGGCAATACCGTGAATGCTCTCAAACCTGTCCAACATTTATCCTTACTACATCCAGACCTAATTGACTGTACTTTACAGAACCAACCCATGAATATACATACTTTTGCCAATGACTATATGTTAGCCTATTACCTCAATGCAATTGAACCTATGTACTCTTCCACCAGCGAATAGAGTGAAAACATGACTGAAGCGGATGTCAAGTATCTTAGTCGCAAAAACAAGAAAAACAAAAATAAAAGATCTGATGGCAAAAACCACATTGTGACAGTGTCAGAATCTAAAAAAGAGAAAATAAAGGACGTACCTAAAGGTGAAAACCTCTCTGAGGCACCTGAAGGTGAGATACTTGATGTACTTCCAAGTCATTTCCAAGAAAGGTCTTCCATATTGATCGAGACAACTCAGCCAATGAACATTGGGAGTCAAGATACACCACACATCATTCATGTAGCTCAATCACTATCAGCAGAAGAATTGAAGGAGTTCACTCATCTATTTACAGAAAAGAAAATAAACTTTGCATGGATGTACTCTGATATGCCAGGCCTGGATCCTGATCTCATCATGCACCATCTTTCTATCACACTGGGAGCTAAACCAGTCAAACAAAAACTCCATAAGATGCACCCACATGTGGCACTACTGGTCAAGGCTGAGCTAGAAAAACTATTAAAAGATAGATTCATTAGAGCTATAGATTATGCCGAATGGATTTCAAACATTGTACCTATGCCAAATGCAGACAAATCTATCAGAGTTTGCACTGAATTCAGAGATCTTAATAAAGATTGTCTGAAGGATGAGTTTCCATTACCAAATATTGATATGATAGTCAACATGACTTCTGGGTATGAGATGTACTCACTAATGGATGGATTCTCTAGATATAATCAAATCAAAATAGCTCCCAAAGATCAAGAAAAGACAGCTTTCACATGTGCATGGGGAACCTTTTGTTGGAATGCCATGCCATTTGGGCTAAAGAATGCAGGGGTGACCTATCAAAGAGCAGTTACAACTATCTTTCATGACATGATGCATAAGAATATGGAAGATTATGTTGATGACACCTTAGTGAATACTATGAAGAGATCAACACATATTCAAGAGATAGGTCTTATACTAGACAGAATGGAAAAATTTAAACTCTGGTTAAATCCAAAGAAGTGTGTGTTCGGAGTAACATCTGGTAAACTAATTGGCTACATCATTTCAAAGAAGGGAATCAAGGTTGATCCTAAAAAGGTCCAAGCTATAATGAAAATGCCACCTCCAAATAACATCAGTCAAATGAGAAGTCTACAGGGACGTCTCCAATCCATCAGATGCTTCATTTTTAGCTAGAAGACAAAGCTCAACCTTTCACAAAAGTATTGAGGAAAGGAATAATATACAATTGGGATCAGGAATGTGAACTACACCTTCAGCAAATAAAAGAGTACCTATCTAATCCACCAATATTGATGCCGCCTATTCAGGGTAAACCATTGATCTTATACATATCAGCAACTGATTCATCACTGGGGGCACTTCTGGCACAACAAGATGACAACAAAAAGGAACAAGCTATTTATTACATCAGCAAGACATTGGTGTCTTATGAAATGAACTACACTATAATAGAAAAATAATGCTTGGCATTAGTCTTTGCATCACAAAAATTGAGACACTACATGTTAGCACATTCAGTCAAGCTAGTGGCTAAAATTGATCCGCTCAAGTATCTACTCAACAAAGCAACACTAATAGGAAGATTGGCAAAATGGGTCATGATCCTTACAGAGTTTGACATTGAATATGTGGAATGCAAAGCCATAAAAGGACAGGTAATTGCTGATCAACTTTTTGAAGCTCCTCTCGAGGACATTCAACCGTTGCATAGAGAGTTTCCAAATGAATCAATAATGCATCTTACTCAACAACCCTGGAAGATGTTCTTCGATGGGTCTTTTACTCAAAATGGTTTCGGTGCTAGAATATTGTTTATTACTCCTCAAAAGTATTCAATCTCAAAGTCTTATAAGATTCTACTTCCTTGCACAAATAATATTGCAGAATATGAGGCTTTGGTGAATGGGATCAAGCTAGCTATTGAATGGAAGGTTGCAGAATTACACATCTATGGAGATTCTCAACTGGTAGTCAATAAAATCAATGATACATATTAGACTCGAGATGAGAAATTGATGCCTTATAAGAGAATGGTTGATGATCTTAAGAAGTATTTTGCTTTTATATCATTCCAACAGATTCCTAGATCCGCAAACAGAGCAGCAAATGCTATGGCCACCTTGGTGTCTATACCTGAGTTACAAGAGTCCAATTTTCACTTTGAATTCCTAGTGGAAGAGTTACATTACCTGGCCTATGATTCTCTTGAGACCCAAATAGTCTGTGCTATTATTGGACATGACTCATCCCGATACAGTCACATCTACTCTTGTTTATGAGACCAAATTATCCCTGAAAACCTTACTCGTAATGAGAAAAGAAACCTAACTCGAAACACTTCACGGTATGTTATCATTGCTAACGATATTTTTAGATGAGGTTGATCCTAAGAAGGTCCAAGCCATAATGGAAATGCTGCCTCCGAAGAACATCAATCAAAAGAGAAGTCTATAGGGACATCTCCAATCAATTAGATGCTTCATTTCTCAGCTAGTAGACAAAGCTCAACCTTTCACAAAAGTATTGAGGAAAGGAGTAATATACAATTGGGACCAAGAATGTGAACAACATCTTTGACAACTCAAAGAGTACCTATCGAATCCACCAATATTGATGCCACCTATTCAGGGTAAACCATTGATCTTATACATATCAGCAACCGATTCATCACTGGGGGCACTTCTGGCACAACAGGATGACAATAAAAAGGAATGAGCTATCTATTACATCAGTAGAACATTGGTGTCTTATGAAATGAACTACACTATAATAGAAAAAGCATGCTTGGCATTAGTCTTTGCATCACAACAACTGAGACACTACATGTTAGCACATTCAGTTAAGCTGGTGGCTAAAATTGATCCACTCAAATATCTTCTCAGCAAAGCAACACTTACAGGAAGATTGACAAAATGGGTCATGATAAAAAATTTGATATTGAGTATGTGGAACGCAAGGCCATAAAAGGATAGGTAATTTCTGATCAACTTGTTGAAGCTTTGCTTGAAGACACTCAACCGCTGCATATAGAGTTTCCAGATGAATCAATAATGCATCTTACTCAACAACCCTGGAAGATGTTCTTCGATGGGTCTTTTACTCAAAATGGTTCCAGTGCTGGAATACTATTTATTACTCCTCAAAAGTATACAATTCCAAAGTCTTATAAGATTATGTTCCCTTGCACAAATAACATTGTAGAATATGAAGCTTTGGTGAATGGGATAAAGCTAGCTATTGAATGGAAGGTTGCAAAATTACACATCTATGGAGATTCTCAGCTGATCATAAATCAAATCAATGATACATATCAGACTCAAGATGAGAAACTGATGCCTTATAAGAATATGGTGGATGATCTCAAGAAATTTTTTGCTTTTGTATCATTCCAATAGATTCCTAGATCCACAAATAGAGCAACAAATGCTATGGCCACCTTGGCATCTAACCTGAGTTGCAAGAATTCAATTTTTGCTTTGAATTCCTAGTGGAAGAGTTACATTACCTTGCCTATGATTATCCTGAGGCCCAAATAGTCTGTTCTATTATTGGACATGACTCATCCCGATACAACCACATCTACTCTTATCTATGAGACCAAATTATACCTGAAAATCTTACCCATAATGAGAAAAGAAACCTGCCCGAAATACTTCACAGTATGTTATCATTGCTAATGATTTATTTAGATGAGGTTTGTATGGTACATTTCTTAGGTGTCTAGAAACTGAAGAGTCTAAACATGCGTTATCAGAAGTTCATGAAGGTATTTGTGGATCTCATTCGAATGGTCTTACTTTAGCTCGGAAACTATTACGAACTGGCTACTACTGGCCAGACATGGAGAAAGATGCTATTAAATTTGCTAAGACCTATGAAAAATGTCAGCTACATGGAAATCTCATACATGCTCCAGCAAGGGATCTTATACCCTTCACTACACATTGGCCTTTTCAGCAATGGGCCTTTGATCTCATTGGTTAGATATATCTAGCATCATCTAATGGATATAAATTTATCATAACTACCACTGAGTATTTCACCAAGTGGGTAGAAGCAGTTCTGCTCATCAAAGCAACCGGTAAACAAGTCGCCTTGTTCATCCTAAACTATATCATCTGCAGGTATGGGATACCTTCGTCCATTATGACTAATAATGGAGGACAGTTCAAGAATAAAGATCTGGATGAGCTCTGTGAGAAATTCAAAATAAAACAACACTGGTCATCAGTATATTACCCTCAAGGTAATGGACAAGCCAAGGTATCTAACAAAAACCTACTGACTATCTGGCACAGAACAGTGAACAAATCTGGGAAGGATTGGCATCTACAACTCAACCCTACACTATGGGCTTACAGAACAAGTATCAGAATACCTACTAGGGCTAGACCTTTCTCTTTGTTGTATGGGTCTAAAGTAGTACTACCTATTGAAGTAGAAATACCATCTCTAAGAGTTTCCTAGCAAGGTCTTGTTACTGATGAAGATCATAGAATATCTAGATTGCAAGAAATCGAATTTTTGGATGAACGTCGGCAAGTGGCATTTGATCATCTCAAAGTGTATCAGAAGAGAATGTCTAGAGGATATAACAAGAAAGTTAGACAAAGAGAATTTCAAGTTGGTGACCTAGTTCTGAGAGAAAATCCTAAAAATCAATAGTTTCGAGACAGCAAAGGGAATTTTGAACCCAACTGGTTGGGTCCTTGCATCATTACTGCTGTATTCGGCTCTGGTGCCTATCAACTCTCAAATTCAGAAGGAGAACATCTTAGTGAACCGATTTACACCATCCACTTGAAGAAATTCTTCACTTAGCATTCTCTATGCTATCAACATGTACAGCTGAAAAAAAGTCCTGAAGAAATCCTAAAAATCGGAAAAAGTCCTGAAAAAATTTAAAAAATAGAAGAAAAAAGAAAAAAGAAATATAAAGAGAGAAAATGCCCTGGTGAAAACCTGGTAAACGGGCACCTTGGTAAAAAAAAATGAATCTCTGCCAAGCAGGTGAAAACCTAGCAAATAGGTGCCTCTTGTACTCAAGTGCTCCATCTATCAACCCAACGTTGGCATTTCCCGCTTTCATGCATCTTTGCTTTCATTTGTACATATATTTCAGTCACTTTTGTGACATCTTGGTTCATTGGAACCTTCATGACTTGAAACTGATAAATGTCCTAGTCTTAGGTTAATCGACTGAGCACATTACATATCCTAAGCAATGTCAACCAAGTCATCTTTCCGTCAGTGAAACCTGGTCGTCCACTCCAAGTTAGTCACCTATCTCTTAACTACCAAAGAGCTTTATCACTGAGTAAACAAGCAAAACAACACAATGAAAAACAATCACTAAACAGTTTGAGCTATGAATGAAATTATCTTCTTTGTATGTTGTCTTTTATATTGGTATTCGATTATTATCCCTCTGAGTAACTCGAGGAAGTCTATTGTGACTAAGAGGAGCAAGGATTGGGGGCATAATATTCTCTTTTTTTTCTGCTTGTAGGAATGATCCTAATGATCTGGAAACAGTTAAATTAGTTGGGTGTCTGTGATAAGAGCCTTCACATCAAGGTGAAATCGCCTCACATACCTCGACTCTACTTATTTGTATGCTATAGGGAGGTCCATATCATTTCTTTGTTTGTTTTGAGGGAATTTATTTATGATGCAATTCGGGTCCCTGTGAAATATTTCCAAGGATATGAACAAAAAAAGGGTCATTGCGGACAAGATAATAAATATTGCACATTGAAAAAGAAAGGAACTCTAACCTGCCTATTGTGTTCATTATGCTCGGCTATGAATCTTAAGCATTTTAAATCCAATGACTAGGTTTAGGTTGCATTTTGCATATCATTATGCATTTTTGTGAATTTAGAGTGATTTTTGTATGTTGATGATCTCTTTATCTTCTGAATGAGAGCTGAAAGTATCATCATTTCTTACGCTAAGTGGTGTATTTATCATAATTTCTTCGATCGATTATTTGTGTTTTGAGATGTTTAGCTGCATACATAAACATTTTATATAGATTCATACATTTCATTATTCACTCATCTGCATTCATCTTATTACATAGAAAATAAAAAATTACATTTCATATTACTCATTACACATTCATCTATTTGCATATGAAAAGAAACAAAAATAGACATCCATAATCATTTGCATTACATACTGAAAAGAAATGCATACATATAGAATAAAGCATATAAAAGACATCTCACAAATCGATTGACACAAGTACAATGAAGTCAAATCGGATCTCATATATATATATATATATATATATATATATATATATATATATATATATATATATATATATATATATATATATATATATATCGTACAAAGTCTCTCCCTCATCACCTGGTGGAGGAGAAAGAGTCTGATGACTGGGATCCTGACGAGGTGCCCAAGCTCCCTCTGAACATGCCATATACTGCGAGTAGGGTATAACCTGCTCCACAACTGGAACTATGACACTATATGATACAACATAGTAGGTTGCCCTACTAGTCTAGAGAAGGACCTCTTGTCGCAAGACCTCTATCTCTGAGATCTGCCGATCATGCTCAACCCTAAGATCGGCAACTTGTCAGTCTCACTCCACCTGCTGAGTCTAAGCCACTATCATCTGTGACTGCAGCTTCGCAAGACGTGCTCTCATCGACCACCCTGCGTTAGTCCCCTGCTCTCTCGCAGGCTCTCCAGCCCCATCTCCACCTCCAACTCCACCCCTCTCTTCACGCCGTTGCCAAACCTATCTCAGAGCTTCTCTCTCCTCCTCAACTCTTCCCAATCTTGCTCCTACATGCCCTAGGGATCCACCCTCACCCCTCTGATGTCCAACCCTAGCTAGAACCCTACTACTACTAGCACCGGGATCGCCACCTACCTACATCTGAGCCTCAGCTCTTTGTCCTCATCCTTGTCTTTGTCCCTGGCCATGTCCTGGTGTGAGGGCATAATCCTCAATATCCTCTATGTGGGGTGCCTGCTGGATCTGTAAACCAAGGAAATGGATGTTGCTAGAACCAATCTCTGTACTGGGGAAATACCCCCGCATCCGCAACATCATCCATATAGTCTCATCTAAGGTGTTGTAGACCATTCAGCTCCTACATAGCCAAAGCATAGGACAACCGTGGAGACCATCCATGTCTCTCCTCATCCACATAATGTGTGTAAGTTGTATACTCCTTGGATTGTTAGTGGTTAAAAGATGAGTTAATTGACAACTTAGGCATTAAAGGATAAGATGGAACTTGAAAAGCAAAAATTCTTTGAAAATCAAATAAAGAAGTGTACAAGGGAATTTGACACACTTCTATCGGAACTATGCAACTTATTAAAGGAATTTAAAACTTTGTATAAAGATACTTGCAAAACAAACTTTTTGACAGTAGACATAGATAAGAAGATGAGCAAGGTACAGGATGAAATCAATAAACTTGCAGACAGTTTTGTTAACTCACTTAATACATTATCAGTTTTTGAACAGAAGAGAACAAGTTTTGAGGAAGAGTTACTTAAGCTAGGAAGAGAAAAGGAGAGGGGGGGGTGAATCAGTATCTAACCGGTATATAGAATTTCTTAACTTAAAACATGTAGAGCATATTATAACAATGTACCAATATGCAAGAAAGAATTCAATAAACAGAATTAACAACAACCACATGAAAAACACACCATAACACAATGATTTAATGAGGAAATCCAGTGTGGGAAAAACCTCGGTGGGATTTGTGACCCACAATATTCACTTACTGGCCAATAAGAGAATATTACTTACAAGAGGGGCCTACACATGCGGGAAGGCCAACTGCCTAGAGCTCACTGCTCAATGGGAAGTCTCACTGACTTACAATGATGGATTATAAAAATCCAGTATCTTGTACTGCTTCAGAATAACATCTATAATGCCAGATCCAGTACCGGTTTCTGCTCTGCTTCTTACATAAACCCTTAACCTATAATTCACATAATAGGTCTGCCTTATTTCGCCTAAATATGATCTTCTATCTTACTTACAAATGTTCTACAATGATCTCTCTTATATAAGAGTCATTTTACAATGATGCCAAGTTGGCTTACAAAGATTTTACAATAATAAACAAAATATAATATAACAAAAATCATGTCAGCCTCTATGTCGGTATGCTTCCTTTCTCTGTGCTGGTGCTGGTGGTCTGAGTGTCGGTGTAGAGTGTGATCTATTGATGTCAGTGTAATGCCTTGCCAGTGCCATAGGATTGTAAGGTTGCCATCAATGACAAAACCTTCAATCACCTACAATGTCTCATTGGAGTGTGCATATTCCAACAGTGATACCCCCTGAGCCCAGCCATACTGCCTCATCACCCGTGATAAAATGAACCACTCAATAATAGTCTGCGATCTCCTGATAAGAGGGCAAGTAACAAAAAGGTTCCTGCAAACCAGCCGCCAGTCCTCCCATGGCTCTAAACCTCTGTAAGGTCTCCATACTATGGCTATCAGGTCATCTAATTGCTGCCACCAAAAATCTATCTTGCCCAGATGGGGCCATGTGACACAACCAGCATACCTATATATAATCAGCTTCCCAAGCTCTCTACTATCATCTACTATCGACCGACAAAGTGGGAGGTGCTCCCAAGCCCAAACCTGTAAAATAAATATACCTACAGCCATGCTCCTGCCATCCCTATATACAATCTCATGCATCTCACGATACATGTGGGTCAATATACAAGAACCCCAGCCAACCCTCTAAGGGGTCTCCCTCAATCTCATCAACGTCCTACCCCATCCACACTAGAAACCCTATTGTCCTCTATTTGGCATCAGAAAACAGTCGATAAATCCTACTAGAACACACGCCAAAGGAAACTCCTCGCTATATCTGCTCATCATAATGTCCCAACTAATGGAACGAGTCAAAATGTCTCGATCTTGGAATACATGCCTAACTTCCTATAGTCCAGGTAACAATGTTGCATCATAATCCACCTTATCCCCAGCAAAAGGGATATGAAGGATCCTATATAAATCCTCGGGAGTGATAGTCAACTCCCCCACTGGCAAATGAAACGTGTTATGCTCTGAATGGAAACTCTCAACCAATGTTGTGAGCATACCGTGATTCACACGGATATCTGGTAAACCAAGAAGATGAGTCAAACTGCACAAGTCAATATGAGTCTGATCAACCTCTGATAACTATCGTACTAATGTCATGGTGGGAGGATAAACACATCTAAAAAGCACAGGAGGTAATCGAACCTGCAAAAACCCAACAACGAAGCATCAGAAAACATTCCAAATGAGCCTACAAGAGAAATAAAACATCACGCAAATCCAACTAAGTCAAGTGCAAAATCAAATTTTCAAGTTTAGATCTTCAAAAATGCCCACTATTTCCCAAACGACAAAACACAAAAAGGTAGTATCTCGTATGAGTCAGGAATGGCTTTTGTAGGATAAAACATTTCCAAATGACACATTATTAGACTTTGCAGGACAAAATGGTCTTTTTACAAACATGTCGTACGATACGAGGGTACGTAAGGTCCGAATGACAATTCTAGTGGCCTAAAATGACAAAATAAAATTTGACAGTTACTCGTATGAGACAGAATCTTGTCTCGCATGATAAAACATGAAACCCGACCCCAAACATGTGAAAAACCTAAAAAATGAGCAAAAAAATTCAAAATTGAAAACATAAAGAGGCTTCAGATCGATCACTTACCGCTTGCTCATAGTTTTGGGGTTGATTATGACGTCTCTGGTGCTCGAATCGATGCGTACAAGTAGGGACCACCATTTTCTTCGCAGAAGGCTTTTTGAATTTTCAAACTTGGAGGGTTAAAATAATTTGAAAATGACACTTTCCTCCCATATATAACCAAAAACCTAATTTTTCAACTTGCTCTGATGGACATGAAAATTGTACCCTTAGCTAATTTGTCCATTCTGATTCCATTTTCGGGATTGAAATCGAAATTCAAGATCATTTCACTAGTCACTTTCAAAATTTGGATCACTTAGCACTTTTTATCAAATGCTCATTCTTTCTTCAAATTGTGCTCAATTTCTCATCAATCAATGCTGAATCTCAATTTTTATTCAACAAAATCAACTTTGCGATCAATTTAACATAATCGCCAAATTTTCAAAAATTCCTCAGAATCAATTTGTGCCCAAATAACTTATCATTACCAATAATTTCCTATAATGAACCCTCATTATCTTTCGATTTTAGTCCCGAGGGGGCATACTCACGACCTTATGACCTCACATCTCAAATGTCGAGAATTTTTTTTTGTCTTTATCAAAAGTCGAGCAAAAAATCTTTTCAACTAAAGAAAATCAATTCTTATTGCTAAAGGGGCAACTCAGCTTCATCGCTTCACATCAAGTTGAGATCTCTCGATCATCTGAATCGAATCAATCACTAGGGGAATATCAGTTTCATCGCTTCAAATCAAGCTGATATTTGTCTTTCATCTGAATCAATCTCTTAACATTAATCAGTTTCATTTCTTTTCAACAAGCTGATTATTCATTTAAACTTAATCAAAAGTTTAAAGAGTATCTTTGATCATGTACTAAATCTAAGCAAGTGTTCAGTTTCATCACTTTGAATCAAGTTGGACAGTTTATTTTTCGCTCATAGTATCTTGATCAATCAAGTTCAAGATCAATTTTTATCTTCACTCATTGTGTCTAGATCAATCAAGTTCTAGAACAGTAAGATCCACTTCTTGATCAATCAAGTTCAAGTTCAATATCTTTTGTTTTCTATCATTCCTCAGTTCAATCAAGTTCAGGATCGGTATCGCTTTAATTAGACTTCATTCAGCTTCATCGCTTTGAATCAAGCTAAACACCTTGCTCTTCGTCTGGTTTGTGATCAATCAAGTTCAGAACTGGCATCTCCTAGACATCACACATTCTTTGAACCAACGCACTTCTTGCACATTAATTCAAAGAGGGGCAAATGTAATCCCCCAAAAATGGTCATCTAAACCATGGGCCCCTAATCTCGCCAACATCACCAAGGTCCTAACCAAAGGCAATTAAATCAACCTTGGGTACATTATTAATTCTTTAATCATCAAATATCACATGGGAAATCAATTACTCAATATTAATTAAATATTTATTTAATTAATTGAATCATTTCCAAGAATATCATTTTGATCAATTATCTTATTTTAATTTATTAAATATCCTTGCATATTTAATTAATTAATAAATTTGTCATTTAATTATGCAAAAAGAATTAATTTATCACAAAAGAGGAATTAATCACAAAGCAAGAGTTGAATTAAAATTAAACAAAAAGAATTGAACTGAGAGAGAAATCAAACTTGAGATATTATTTCTTTTTCTAAATTTAGAACTTGAAATCAAAATAGCAATTAAATTGAATTCTTGATTATTCTCTAAAATTGGAATTCAAAGTTTTTTAGAAAAACAAGTTCAGTAGCATTGAAAAGACCTTTTTCTTGAATAAATCAAATGTATGCATGGAATTGTCTATTTTTATCACAAATGCATGGAATTAATTAAACCTTATTTCTAATGCGACTTGAACTTCTAATTTAAATTCATTTCAATTAAACTATAATTGGAATCTATCTCAAGGTTAACTGAACCTGATTTCTCAATTATTTTCAATTAATCTCAGCCTTCAGCTCTCATTTCAATTCACTCTAGAGATTTTTGAGAACACGCTTGGAGATTATTATCATGCTAATTCCGCTCTGGAGTCATTGAAGATCATTGTGCTTTTTTAGATTATTTGCATTCATGTTTAATTTATTTATTATTGCTTAAATCCATATTGCTTGAATTCGTTATTGCTTGAATTATTCATCCATTTTGCATCCATATAGTTAATATCATATAGATTAAATCCTTCATCTTGGTGTAGTCTAGTCACTGGTATTGCTTATAAAAAATCTGAGAGTAATCTTATACTCACATCTTTTAGAAGGCAATTAGTCGCTTTGTTATGGTTTACTGTTTATTGATTATTTATTTACTAACCATACATATATTGACTTAATTGAAGTGTTGTGCTTATAGCTATAGACCCTTTTTCACACACACAGATGGTGGTATCTTTATTTGTCAGACCAATTATATCAAAGAAGTGTTGAAGACATTCGGTATGGAAGACTGCAAATCGTTAGGAACACTGATGGTAATAGGCTACAAGTTATCAAAGGAAGATGATTCCCCTAATGTTAGTGAAAAGGAGTATAGATATATGATTGGCAAGCTACACTATGTTGTCCATAGCAGACCAAATATTGCTCATGGTGTTGGATTAGTGGCTAGATTTCAAAAAGAGCCTAAAGAGAGTCACATGGTGGCTGTGAAGAGAAATTTTTGGTATCTCAAAGGCAAAATAGACTATGGTTTATGGCATCCCTATAAATAAAATTTTACTTTGGATATCTTTATTGATGTTGATTGGGCAAGTAATGTGAATGATCAGAAAATCACAATCAATGGAGCTTTTCTACTTGGAGGAAGATTAGTGGCATGGACGAGAAAGAAACAAACTTGTGTTTCTCAATCTACAATTGAAGCAGAGTATGTAGCTGCATCCATGAATTGCACATAGGCAATATGGATGGGACATGTGCTAGAAGGATTCAAGATAGATATGTCAGAACCAGTGACTATCTATTGTGATAATACAAGTGCAATAAACATTTCTAAGAATCATGTACTTCATGCTAAAACCAAGTACATTGAATTGAAGTATCACTTCCAAAGGGAAAGAGTTCAAGAAAAAGAGGTGAAGATGGAATATGTGAAAAGTAAAGATCAATTAGCTGATATCTTTACTAAGCCCTTATTGAAGGCTACCTTTGAGTTTCTTAGAGGTAAACTAGTGGTTAGACCCCTACACCAAAAGAACTAGATGGAGATCCATCAATCCTGTGGATTTCATGTTTATTTTTTCACTAAGGATTGATGAAGGTGCAGGCTACTGCTTTGGGGGAGCAAGTTTGATGTAAAGTTCTGATTTAATACTCTGTTATAATTTTTCTGCTTTGAGTAGCGGAGATGATGGAAGAGGCAGCAGCAGAATTGAAGACAAGTGAGGCATTTACATCTTTTGCATTGTTGTCAAAGGGGGAAAAGAAATGAATAGAAATAAGATATGGCAGACATGTGAGAATTTGAAGATCAGATTGAGTGAAGCATTGGTTAAGGGGGAGATGACAAAAGGAGGAGAACCGGCAGATGTTGTGATATCAACAAGCAACTTGCAGATGATGATAATACTTTGATTGTATATATGATTGGTGTTGCCATCAATGCCAAAGGGGGAGATTGTTGTCATTTATCATAACTGATGTAGATAAGATGATATAGGTGATGCAGTTGAAGGATGATGACTAAACCAATAGAGGATATAAGACTGAGATTTTGTGGTTAGATGACATGATCAGTTATTTGTGTTGTCATTGATGGCAAGTGATGTGAAATGATGTTTGATGATGATCATTGATGTTTCCTGATATCTTGTTTTATCATCTAAGTGATTTGATTTACTAGAGACAGGGTTTACCGGTAGTGAACTAAAGTCTGTGAAATAGGACTTTAATTGGTAAAGCAGAGTTGTTTTGATTGGATCAGTCGATCGGCGATGATTGGTGATTTGAGGTTTGGATGGTGAAATTTTATCACGAAAAGGTGTATATGACCGGAACCATAACTTGTGGAGATTACCGGAAGACGTGTTTCAAATTTCTCATGAAGTTTTGCCAAGGTTTTAGTAGGGTTTAAGATCAGTGAAGAAATCATCAGACCAGTAATGGTTTTGTTATGACGGTGATCGACGACGAGTCTACATGAAGGTGGTAACATGACACAACCTGCGTGAAATATTTAATTATTTTTTTGGCATGATTCAAGGAAGAATTTCTTGGGAATCAGTGAAATACTTAATAGAGTGTTTTGAGGGTTTGACTTTGGTATAGATTGGATTTTTGTGATGGGTTACGATCAACCAAGTGTTGATATTTCATTGTAATTTGTTGTAATGATCTATATAATGATCCATGATGATCTCTTATGATTTGAATTGTAAATTCATGATGTAATTAGGTTTTTGTGGCTAACCTACTTGAGATGGCTATTTAGGATGACACAGTTGATGTTTATTGTGTCGGTGGTCTTAGAGAATGTGTTAAGTCATCCAAGTGAAGTGTGAGATCTTCCTGAGAGTTGCAGAGTGTTGTGTATAACTGGATCTGATCAAGCAAGCAAGAAGTGCAAGTAACAGATCATTCTTTCATTGTTTTTCCCTAATAGTTGCAGCAGGTTAAATCCCTTAACCGGGTATGTCCTAACAGGCCTTAAACATTTAAGTCCCCTAACAGGGCAGCTCTCAAAAGAGCATTAAATCCTCTCACAAGGTTGATCCTAATAGATCATCAAGCTCCTAACCGGGCTGCAAGGCAAATCCCCTAACTGAGTGACTCCTAACAGGCTTTGCTCCTAATCAGGCATATTGTAAGCTCCTAACAGGGCTAATCTCCTAATAGGCCGTACTTCAAAAGAGTACAAATATTTGTGGGTGCCAACTCCCAACATGGTTTTTTCCCTATTTGGGTTTCCAAATCAAAAACTTATGGCGTTCATGTGTGGAATGTTTTTCATGTGATGTTCTTATTTATGTTTCATTTCATGCATTATTTCTGAGACACTGATTATGATATTTTATCATAAGTTTATCAAAGGTTACCGATACTAATAAGGAGTTGTTTGAGAAAGTATTTGATCTGATTGATAAGGCCAATGAGTTGGTAAATGATCAAGTTTATATGATTGATTTGGTGGTGAAAGTATTGATAAATTATTTGATTAATGTGTTAAGAAAATCTGATAAAGAGGTTATTAGATCTGATTAAAGAAGTTGAGATATTTGTTAAATGGTTTCAAATCTGAGAAGTTGTTTTTTTTAGTTAAAGTTTCAATCTGTCTTAATACTAATTCACCCCCCTCTCAGTCTTAACTGGATCCTCATAAGATTAACAATCTTGTGCAATGCTTCAATGGTAGGAAATGCACAAAACAGATCTATTGCAAAGATTCTAAAAACCCTCAAACATATGAACTATTACAACGTAGAAACAAGAATATCAACTATTTAAGAAAATATGTCTATCTGTGACAACATAAATGCTTTTATACAGGATTTGGATAAGCCTGAAAGAATATCAGTTGCACACATTATGGGCATGCATGTAAACAAATGAATGTGTTAAAAGAATCCAACCAAACACAAATGCACACAAATATCATCTTAAAGAAATGTCATGACTGCATTATGCATTACAAGAACGTGGAAGCATAGAAAATACTAGTAAAAAATTTAAAGGAAACAACCTTCTACCAAATGAAAACCAAATCAACAAAAGGAGAAAGGTTGGATGTGCCAAATGTATGATGGTGGAATTAGAAGACTAATTCTTGAATCTTTAAAGCCCAAACATTAGCAAATATCCAAGTGTTAATCCAACATCATATCAAGAGAACAATTCCTCTAGAAATGCAAAAACATAAATCAAACAAAAGAAAATAAACATATGCATTCAAGAGATGCTTAATTCTCTTGTTCTTCTACCTGCTAAGATCATACATGATAAATATTTTCTCTCAAATTTTCATAATGCACAAGAGGCTATGGAAGAATAGATTTGATTGGTTGATCGAAATGATTGAAAATTGTTGAGATTTCTCAAAATATTAAGTATGCAAAAAGATTTTAAAACAACATTACGACATTCAAATTTCAAAGAAGCGAGAGGGAGCATGGATTTATAGGTGTCCTCGTAAGAAATCCCAATCTTGGGAGGAATGTAAGATAAAATAATGATGTGGATATTAAGTGTTTGTCTCGCATTCTTCAAGTGGATGTAATTGGTGAGGGTGAAAGGAGATAAATAAGATGAGTTATGCAATGATTGAGATTAGGGATTCAATTAAGAATGGCATGTAGAAGGAGTTTAATGAATTAGGTAATTTAACGAATTGAAGAGAAAAAATATTAATGAATTAATTAAATAAATAATAATATCCATATAATTAATAGAAGAATTATGATAATATATGCAGATAATTTTATGTATCTACATGTGGAACTTCAAAACAAATTGTCAGTTCTCTTTGGTGATTGTTCAAGATTTAGTTGTTGGCCATTTGGATGAATTGATTAAGTGTTGCATTGATATTTTGTCATTGATGTCAACACTAACTGTATTAGATGTTTATCGATATCCTTCTAGTCTCGATAGGTTGTTTGGTTTCTAGTTGGTTTAGATCTAGTATGATCTGGTACGCTCCAATATGCTCTAGTATGTTTGGGTTATAGAATTGGCTTATTCATGTTCAGTCAGTTGGTGTTGATCTAGTGATCAGATGCTATCATGTGTGTTGGCAAGCTTGGTTTGTTGTTTCGGTGAGGGTTTCACCGACAGAGCTTTGATGAAGATCTTTGATGATATGCATAAGTGGTGTTGGTGTGTCTTCTAGTGGAGATTCGGGATGCTGATGGTGATCATGTTCAAGACTTAGTTGATTGAGATTATTGCTTTTGTGTGTATGGACCTAAATTAGGTCCCATTATTATCTAGGTTATGGACTGGCTTAATGTAACTTGTGGATTGGACCTCTCGATGTGTTCCTGGGATGTCTTATGGGTTTGATATTATTTGTTTGGCCTCTAGCCGACATGTTTTGTAATTATGTAATTGTTTTATTGTCTGGTAGGCGACCATATTATTTATGATCAAGGGTTTGTATAAATATGATGTAATATCTCATTGTAGATCATATGGTATGGGATATGGATATGTAAGGAGCGAATAATGTAATAATCATTCAAGCAAAGGATTTGGTCAAATATTGGTGATCGAGTTGGGTTTATGTAAGAGGATTTAGTCCTCCGTTATTGAGCTTAACCAAAACTATATTTAGGCATAGAAGATGCTATCTTTGTGGTTCATTCATTTCTCCATATTGTAGTCTGGATTTCTATGTAGTCAGTGAGACTCCTTTTGTGATGAGCAGTGCGCTCTAGGTTGTTGGCCTTCCTGCAAGTGAAGGTCCCTCAATTGTAATTCACATACTTACTGTAGAAGTATTATCTAACTGTAGGTAGGCTTCCCACCATGGTTTTTCCCTTTACTGGGTTTTCCATGTATAAATCTTGGTGTCATGTGGATGGTATTTATTCTCTGATTATTGTTTATTCTTAATTAGTTTATCTTCTATTTCGGTATTTGGTTTATGCATTTTGGTATTGATATTTTGGGTTCCAGTATTAAATTTTGAATTGCTTAAGGTTTCAGTAATCTGGTGATAATTGATTCACCTCCCTCTCTCAGTTGTCTTCCAGTTATTTGAATTGTCTAACAATTGGTATCAGAGCTCTGGTCCTCTCTATAGAAGCTTAATCACTTCAAGAAGATCCTATGGTGACTAACAGTTCAAATTCATCTATTTCATCTAGAGCTATCTTTCAGAGAGATATTCCTAGGCTTGATGGAACAAATTATAGAGTATGGAAGATTCAGATGGAGACTCATCTGAGATGTCTTGGTAAGGAGATTTGGGAGATCACTAAGAATGGTATTACACCTCATAATCCAGCATCTGGAAACCTTCCACCGACAAACTTAGATAAGAAGATTGAGAATGATTGTAGAGCAAGAGAAGCCCTCTTGTGTGCACTTTCTGATTAGCAACTAATGGGATTAACTGACAAATCATCTGCAAAGGCTATATGGGACAAGTTGGAGACTCTTAATAAAGGTGAGCCTACTATGAAGATTTCTAAACTTGATGGTTACTAGGTGAGATACGAAAACTTGAAGATGGAAGAAGATGAAAGGATTACTGCATTCATGGAAAGGGTAAATTAGATTGTTATGGAAATTCAATGTTGTGGTGGAACTCTGAGTGAACATGAAATAGTTTCTAAAGTTCTAAGAGCTTTACCACAGGCTTACAATATGAAGGCTACTTCAATTAATGCATTAAGAACAATGGCTAATACTTCTGTCAATAGAGATACCTTGGTTGGGAAATTATCTTCTTTTGTGCTTGAAGAATTTGGACCCTCTGGAGTTGTGAAGTCTGAACCTTCTTTTCATGCATCTACATCATCAACTAGAAAGCAATATTGGAAAACTTTATATGCAAGGGAATTGGATTATATGAAGAGAGAAGATGAAGAATTTGAGAAAATTGAAGCCCTATTTGCTAGAAGAGTACCTAAAGGACTAGTAGGAAGTAAGTATGAAGTAAAAGCATCTTTTAAGTGTTTTGCATGTAATAAGATAGGTCATTTTGCATCTAGATGTCCTAAAAAAAGTTCAAGATTTAAAGAGAGAGCTAGAAGATCTTTTAAGCCTAACCCTGGATATCAAAACAACTATAAGTACAGGAAAAATAGAGATAAATCATGCTACATAGTGGATGAGAAAGGTGTGATTGATTCTAATGATGAACCAGCACAAGACTCTGCTAGTGGTTCCGACAACGGAAAGGAATGGGTATTCCCAGCTATCAAGGAAGATGTCCTAGAACTAGAAGAGAATGTACCTGAAGAGAAGGCACTTACTACTAAAATTGAAAATAAGGATGAATGGGTAATTGACAGTGGATGTTCACATCATATGACTAGAGATAAAAGGAAGTTTCTATCTTTGCAAGAATTTGATGGTGGTCTGGTTAGATTTGGAGATGACAAAGCATGTATGATCAAGGTAAAAGGAACTATATCATTAGATGGTAAGCACGATACTGATGATATTTATTATGTTGAAGGTGTAAGGAATAATCTTTTGTGTGTAGGACAATTGGTAGATAAGGGATTTCAATTACAGTTCAAGGATGGAAAATGCAAAATCATTAATAGATCTAGTTTGGAGATTGCAACCGGTACACAAAAAAAAGGTAATATGTTTCATTTGAATTCTGGTGAGAATACATGTTTGATTGCACAAATTGATGAGAGTTGGCTATGGCAAAAAAGGCTATGTCAAGTGAATTTGGATTGCATTGTGAAGATCAATTCAACTAAGCCAGTTAGAGATATACCTAAGATTGTGAAGCCCTATAATCCGGTATGTAAATAATTTCAAATGGGAAAACAAGTCAGACTCTCTTTTAAGAGTATACAAGACAAATCTAATGATTTTCCTGATATTATTCATACTGATTTGTGTGGCCCTGCTAGAGTTAAAAAATTTCAAGGTGATAGATATTTTATGCTAATATTGATGATTATTCTAGAATGATGTGGGTTACTTTTCTAAGGGAGAAATCTGAGGCTTTTGAAAAGTTTAAAATCTTTAAAGATAAAGTTGAGACAAAGACAAGATTGGAGATTACATTTTTAAGGTCAGATCATGGTGGAGAATTCACATCCGGTGAGTTTACTAACTTTTGTGAGAAGCATGGTATTAGGAGACAATTTTCTGGTCCCCGGACACCTCAACAAAATGGAGTTGTGGAAAGGAAGAATAGAACTATCTTGGATGTTGCTAGAATAATGATGATGGAAGCTAGTCTACCTTATATCTATTGGAGAGAAGCAGTGATCACACCGGTTTATACATTCAACGGGTTACATATCAAAGGAGAAACTGGTAAGACACCTTATGAACTATGGTTTGATAATACACCTACAGTTAAGTATTTTAGAATCTTTGGTAGTAAACATTATATCAAGAGAAATGATATCATTGGCAAATTTGATCCTAGATGTGATGAAGGAAATTTTCTTGGTTATTCTAATCAAAAGCAAGGCATATAGATGTTATAACAAGAGATTGCAGAGAATTGTGCAGAGTGCTAATGTCAAGGTAGATGAGCTGAATAGTGTGTGTGTGAAAAAGGGTTTGTAGCTGAAAGCACAACACTTCAATTAAGTCATTACATGTATGGTTAGACAAATATAAGCATGAATAATAAAACCATAACAAATCCACCAATTTCCTTCTAAAAGATGCAAGTATAAGATTGCTCTTAGATTTTTATAAGCAATACCAATGACTAGACTACACCAAGACAAAGGATTTAATCTATATGAGAATGATATTAAGCTAAAAATGAATGCAAGATGGATGAATAATTCAAGCAATAATGGATTCAAGCAATATGAGTAAACTAAATGGATGCCAATAATCTAAAAAAGCACAATGTATTCAATGACTCTAGAGAAAAAATTAGTGTAATAATAATCTCCAAGTGTGTTCTCAAAAATCTCTAGGGTCAATTGATTGAGAGTTGAAGGCTGAATTTATAGAGAATTACAAGAGAGATGATGAAAAAGCTCAATTTAGGATTAATTGAAAATAATTGAAAAATCATGTTCAGTTAACCTTGAGATAGATTCCAATTATAGTTTAATTGAAATGCATCTAAATTAGAAATTCAAATTGCATTAGAAAATAATATTATATTAATTCCATGAATTTGTGATAAAAATAGATAATTCTTTGATTTATTCAAGAAAAGAGTCTTTTCAATGCAACTAAACTTCTTTTTCTGAAAAGCTTTGAGTTCCAATTTGAAGAATAATTCAATAATTCAACTAATTGCTTTTCTGATTTCAAGTTCTAAATTTAGAAAAAGAAATAATATCTCAAGTTTGATTTCTCTCTCAATTCAATTCTTTTATTTTATTTTCAATTCAACTCTTGCTTTGTAATTAATTCTTCTTTTGTAATAAATTAATTCCTTTTTGCATGATTAAATGGCAAATTTATTAATTAATTAAATATGCAAGGATATTTAATAATTTAAAATAGGATAATTGATTAAAATGATATTCTTGGAATGATTCAATTAATTAAATAAATATTTAATTAATATTGAGTAATTGATTTGTCATGTGATATTTGATGATTAAAGAATTAATAATGTGCTGAAGATTGATTTAATTACCTTTAGCTAGGACCTTGGTGATGTTGTCGAGATTAGGGGCCCATGGTTTAGATGACCATTTTTAGGGTATTACATTTGCCCCTCTTTGAATTAATGTGCGAGCAGCACGTTGGTTCAAAGAATATGTTGATGTCTAGGAGATACCAGTTCTGAACTTAATTGATCACGAACTAGAGAAAGAGCAAGGTTCTTAGCTTGATTTGAAGTGATGAAGCTGAAATGAAGTCTAATTAAAGTGATATTGATACCGAACTTGATTGAACTTAGGAACGATAGAGAAAAAAGATACGGAACTTGAACTTGATTGATCAAGAAGCGGATCTTACTGATCTAGAACTTGATTGAACTAGACACAGTGAGCGAAGATAAAAATCGATCTTGAACTTGATTGATCAAGATATGATGAGTGAAAAATAAACTGTCCAGCTTGATTCGATGCGATGAAACTGAACACCTTCTTAGATTGAGCGTGTGATCGAAGATACTCTTTAAACTTTGATTGAGTTTAAACGAATAATCAGCTTGATGAAAAGTGATGAAACTGATTAACATTAAGAGATTGATTCAGATGAAGACAAATATCAGCTTGATATGATGCAATGAAACTGATATACCCCTAGCGATTGATTCGATTCAGATGATTGAGGGATCTCAACTTGATATGAAGCAATGAAAATGAGATGCCCCTTTAGCAGTAAGAATTTGATTGATTTTCTTTAGTTAAAAAGATTTTTTTGCTCAGCTTTTGATGAAGATTTAAAAATTTTCTCGACTTTGAAGATGTGAGGTCATGAGGTCATGAGTATGCCCCCTCGGGAGCGAAATCGAAAGATAGCGAGGGTACATAATGTTTATAGGCAATTTTTGGCGATGATAAGTTGTATGAGCATAAATGATTGTGAGGAATTTTTGAAAATTTTGCGTTGATTGATAAGAAATTGAGCACAAAGTTGTTGTGTAGAATTAAATTGAGATTCAGCATTGATTTATGAGAAATTGAGCACAATTTGAAGAAAGAATGAGCATTTGATGAAAAGCGCTAAGTGGTCCAAATTTTGTGAAATTCACTAGCAAAATGATCTCGAATTTTGATTTTGATCTCGAAAATGGAATTAGAACAGGCGAATTAGCTAAGGGTACAATTTTCATGTCCATCGGAGCAAGTTGAAAAATTAGGGTTTTGGCTATATATGGGGTAAAAGTGTCATTTTCAATTCATTTTAGCCCTCCAAGTTTGAAAATTAAAAAATCCTTCTGCAAAAAAAATGGTGGTCCCTACTCGTGAGCATCGATTCAAGCACCAGAGACAACATAATCGACCTCGACACTATGAGCCAACAGTAAGTGATCAATCTTAAGCCTCTTTATGTTCTCAATTTTGAATTTTTTTGTTGATTTTTCATTTTTTTGGCATGTTGGAAGTCGGCTTTTTCGTTTTGTCATGCGAGACAGGATCCTGTCTTGTACGACAAACTGTTGAATTTTGTTTTGTCATTTGAGGCCATTAGTTTTGTCATTCTAACCCCACCCTTCTATCATACGACAACATTCATAAAAGACCATTTTGTCATCCAAGGTCTAATAATTTGTCATATGGGGATCTTTTGTCATACTATGCCCAATCTTGACTCATACGAATTGTTGCCCTTATGTGTTTTGTCGTTTGGGAAACAATGAGCATTTTTGAAGGTCTAAACTTGAAATTTTGATTTTGTAATTGACGTAGTTGGATTTGTGTGATGTTTTACTTCTCTTGTAGGCTTATGTGGAATGTTTTCTGATGCTTCATTTTTTATTTTTCCGGGTTCGATTACCTGATGTGCTCTTCAAATGTGTTTATCCACCCACCATGACATTAATTTGACAATTATCAGAGGTTGAGAAGGCTCATATTGATTTGTGTGGTTTGACCCACCTTCTTGTTTTACCAGATATCTGTGTGAATCACGGTATGCTCATAGCATTGGTTGAGCGATTTCATTCAGAGCATAATACCTTCCATTTGCCAATTGGGGATATGACTATCACTCCCGAGGACATATATAGGATCCTCTGTATCCCTTTTGCTAGGGATAAGGTGGATTACGATGCAGCGCTTCTACCTAGATTACAGGTGGTCAGGCATGTCTTCAGGGATCATGATATATTGACACGTTCCATCAGTTGGGACATCATGATGAGCAGGTATAGTGAGGAGTTTCCTCTGGCTTGTGTTCTAGGAGGTTTTATCGGTTGTTTTCTAATGCCGGATAGAGGATAGCAGGGATTCTAGTGTGAATGGGGTGGGATGTTGGAGAGATTGATGGAGGCCCCTCAGAGGCTTGGATGGGGTTCTTATATATTAGCCCACATGTATTGCGAGATGCATGAGATTGTGTACAGGGAGGGCAAGAGCATGGTTGCAGGTGTTTTGATTTTACAGGTTTGGGCTCGGGAGCACCTCCTAGTTTGTCAGCCGATTGTAGATGATAGTAGAGAGCCTAGGTAGCCGATTGTATATAGGTATGCAGGTTAATCACACAGCCCCATCTGGGCAAGACTGATTTTTGGTGACCACAGGTGGATGACCTGATAGCCGTGGTATGGAGACCTTATAGAGGCTTAGAGCCATGGGATAACCGGTGGATAGTATGCAGGGATCTTTTTGTTATGCGCCCACTTATTGCTAGATCGCAGACTATGGTGGAGCGATTTGTAGTATCTCGAGTGATGAGGCGGTATGGTAGGCCTCAGGGGATCTCGCAGGAGTACACAACATACACAAGATATGTTGATGAGGAGAGGTAGGGATGGTCACCGAGGTTATCCTATGCCTTGAGTATGCAGGAGTTGATTGGTTTACAGCATCTTAGATGGGATTACATGGATGATGTTGCAGATGCGGGGGTATTGCCCCAGTACAGGGATTGGTTCCAACAGCATCCATTCCCTAGATTCAGCTGAGTAGGCTCCGCATATTGAGGAGATTAAGGATGATGCCCCCGCACAGGGATAGGGACAAAGACAGGGACAGGGATAGAGATTTGAGGCTCTGAGGTGGGCAAGTGGCAATCTTGGTGCAAGTAGCAGCAGGGTTCTAGCTGGGGTTGGACAACAAAGGGGTGAGGGCGGATCCCTAGGGAGTATAGGTGTGAGATTGGGTGGTGTTGAGGAGGACCGAGTAGCACCAAGACAGGTCCAGCAACAGCGAGAGGAGTAGGGTGGAGCTAGAGGTGGAGATGGGGGTGGAGAGCCTACGAGGGAGTAGGGGACTAATGCAGGATGGTTGATGAGAGCACGTCTAGCAGAGCTATAGTCATAGTTGACAGTGGCTCAGACACAGCTAGCGGAGTGAGACCGACAGCTAGTGAAGCTTAGGGCAGAGCAAGATCGTCAGCTGGTGGAGCTCAGAGCAGAGCGCAATAGTCAGCAGGTGGAGCTTAGAGCAGAGTGCGATGGTTAGGTTGCAGCTGTAGACGTCTAAAAATGGTCAACGCTTGCGGAGTCATACTTTAACATTTATGTATTGCCTTATTTTAGGGTTTTTGCATTGCATTAACATTTCTTCTATGTTGCGCACTTGGTCTTTATCATTTTCAAGCATCGAGTCCTTCTTTTACATTCCTCATTTTTCTCGCTTTTGAATTAGGTCTTGTCGATAGCAATCTCCAGTCATGATTTTGGTCGATCCTCGACCTTGTCAATTTTGTCATTTTGCGATCAATTCGTCATCGATCCTTGTCCTCTTGTCAATTTTGTCATTTTGCAATCGATTCATCATTGATCCTTGTCCTCTTGTCAATTTTGTCATTTTGTGATGGATTTGTCATCAATCCTTGTCCTCTTGTCAATTTTGTCATTTTGCAATCAATTCGTCATCGATCCTTGTCCTCTTGTCAATTTTGTCATTTTGCGATCGATTCATCATCGATCCTTGTCCTCTTGCCAATTTTGTCATTTTGCAATCGATTTGTCATCAATCCTTGTCTTGTTGTCAATTTTATCATTTTGCGATCGATTCGTCATTGATCCTTGTTCTCTTGTCAATTTTGTCATTTTGTGATCGATTCGTCATGGATCCTTGTCCTCTTGTCAATCTTGTCATTTTGTGATCGATTCGTCATCGATCCTTGTCCTCTTGTCAATTTTGTCATTTTGCGATCAATTCGTCATCGATCCTCGTCCTTGTCAATCTCGTCATTTTTTGATTGATTCGTCATCGATCCTTGTCCTTGCCAATCTTGTCATTTTGCGATCGATTTGTCATCGATCTTCATCCTTGTCAATCTTGTCATTTTGCGATCGATTCTTCATCGATCCTTGTCCTGGTCAATCTTGTCATTTTTGCAATCGATTTGTCATCAATCGTTGTCCTTTTCAATCATGTCAATTTGGATCAATTAGTCATTGTTCCTTGTGAATTGGCACCTATCAATTTGATCTCCTTGTCAATCTTGGTCAATTTGTCATTGATTTTTTTCAATCAGTCTCAATCATTTATCAACATTGGTCCTTTGCCAATCAGAATCATGATCGAATTGACATTAATTTCTTGTTGTCTTGACCTAATTCCTTGTCCTCTTATTTCTAGGGTTTTATGATTTGATCATTAAATCCTTTTCTTCTTCTTGGTGGGTTAAATAAATCTATTTATTTAGTCCTAGGTCTTTTCATGAATTAATTAATGGATGAAAACCTATTAATTAATTCACCTAATTTCTATTTCATCTTTTTCCTCAATTTTCCAATTTACTAATTTCTCCTAATTCCTAATTTCTATTTCTCCTATTTTTCCCCTGATTTTCTCCTATGTTTATGCTTCCATTTGTTGCAATCATGGAGGCTATTTTCTTTCTTCCCTTTTGTCATGGGAATGACATTTTAATCTTGTCATAATCTGTCATAATTTTGTCAATCAATCAATCTTGCATAGAAAATGTCAAATTTGTCATAATTTGTCATATTTGTCATTCTTGATTTGAAATTTCCTTTCAAATCTCTTCATGCTAATCTTGTCATCTCTCTAATTTGTCTATAAATTGGATGATTTTCTTCAATCAAGGGAGAGAAAACCAAGCTTCTAGTATCCTTATGTTGCCATTTCATCTTATCAATCTTGCTTTCATACTATGCTTTTGCACTTGTAGGTGAGATCCACAAACACACTAATTTGAAGGAGAAAGAAGGACAATGGAGGAATAATGAAGGAGATACAGGCTTTGGTTTGCTTTTTATTGTAGTATTTCATCTTCATGCCTTTATTGATTGTAATTAGGATTTCTTATCATTGCAATCTAGTTTTTGTGGTTGAGCTAGTCTAATATCTATTGCTTTGATGAATTCCAAATTCCTATCTACATTTTCTGGTGAACCCGACATGAACTAACCCCTTAACCATGTCTTGAGTGCTTTTGAGCTGATTTGCAGGTGAAAAACTCAAGAAACAGGGTGACTCAGAGCTTTTTGGACACTCCTACGCCTGTGTCAAGACATCTTGCGCTTGTGTCAAGACATCCTGTGCCTGTGTTGAAGGGATTTGCGCCTGTGTCAAGACACCCTGTGCCTGTGTTGAGACATTTTGCACCTATGTAAGGCCAAAAACAGAGGTGAAACCAATGTTTTTACTTGCAAATTACTTTGTTTTCATTCTATTCTTATATTCTGGTTTTTCTTTGGTACTGATTCTCTGTGCAGCATCTTGGCGTTACATGTGACGAAGACTAAAAAAACTACAACTACTAACAAATCTTATGCAAGACGCGGTCAAAGACTTTCACTAAAACATCTTGTTTGTGATTTTTAAAGTAGTTGCACATTTAATTTCTTAAAGGTTAATGAACACTATGCATGCTTTGTTTGTTTTTATCTTGATTGCATGTTTTAACCCTTAGAATTGGGCCTGCCTCCCGATTTGCCTGGCACTTCACACAGGCATTGGTGAGAGGGAATGACACAAAGTGGTGATGGGCTAAAAACAAGCTCTTTTGAACCACTCTAAATAAATGTGGATGCAATGAAAGTTGTAGACAACGAGTGCTGGAATGGTATTGCGACGATTTATTCGCCAGATCAATACCCACCTGAATGGATGCCCTTACTAAAATCTCTTGTTTTTAGAGGCCAAAATCCTTCTATCTGTTGGCTTAGGCATTGTGATACGCGCATGCTGAAGACACCTCTCATGTACTCCTTAGTTAGAGATAGAAAGTTCTTGGGAAGTGATGCCCCTTGAACTCGAAGCTTGGTATGCCCGAGAAGTGAGTGCACTATAAGGGGGAGCCAGTGCTACCAAGCATCTAGCTATCCAGTTGAGTGTTGTATTTTGATTAGAGGATTCAATAGATATTGCCCTTGCCAGCCATAGGATTTGTTGTGAGTGTGCTTGATTGTCTTGAGTCAAAGTCAAACAAACATTTTGTCTTCCATGATTGTCAAAGGTTAAATCAAAAACAAACTTTCAAAAGTGCTCATAATCAACTTGGGTTTTTCAAAATCAACAACCTTCAATTCAAAACAAAAATCCAAATAAAAGTCCAAATTTGTCCAAGTATTCATCCAACATTTGAACATGGCTTGTCAAAACATTGAATATCTTTGTTTCAAAATTCATGTCACTTTAGGCTAGGTTTTGCATACTCCAACTTAGGTCCTAAGGCATATTGTCATCTCCTTTCATTTTAGTCCTTTTCATTGCAAGCATCCTCATTTTGCACTTAGGTCCAAGATCATTTCCCTAAGTTTGCATTTCATTGTCATATCTAGGCTAGATTTCTATTTAGGTGATATTCTTGCATTATCCTTGTCATGCTAAAATTAGGTCTTGCCTAGGTTGCATTTCGCATATTCCATGTCATTGATCTTCACGTATCCTTGTCATTGTATTGTCATTTTGTCTTGGCTTCATCTTTTCATATCATATCCTTAGATCATGTTCATGTCCTAAGTCATTGTCATAATCATTGCCTTCTTGCATTTAGTCTCAAAATTTTGGTTTGACAAATTTGAAAAATCAAAACTTTGGATGATACCCTAAGTTGTTGTTAGGGAGTCTTGACCTGGTCTCAAAATTTGTCCTTTCGTTAATATCATTTTTGTCAAACCTAGCTTAGTATCCAAGCATATAGGTGAGACATTGTCAATTTGTCCTATTGTCATTTGGTCCTTTGTCCTTTAAGGTCTTGGCTTCATTCCAACTTCCCAAGGTTGAGTCTTTAGGTTTGCATTTCAAAAAGTTTGTCCAAATCTTGAAAAACAACAAAAACATAGGTTGCATTCTTGCCATAGATTGCGGTTGCATTTAGTTGCATATAATACATCATCCTTTTAAAATCAAATGATCCTAAAAATATTGCATTTGCATAGTGACATGCCTATTGAAACAAGGTCAAAGTCTAAGAAGATGGGTGAACCAATATATCAACCCATGGACAACATATCAAACTCATAGTTTCAACCTAGTCAAACATTACACATTGAAGGTTCGTCAAACACATCATTACCACAATATGGAATGGTTCAACTTGGACCACCTCCACTATATGAGCCAGTGTTTGTACCCATGAAACCGGGATATGCAAGTGTTCCACCAACGCCAAGGGAAAATGCACCTTTTGACTGGAATCAACCGAACATGCAACATGAAATTCAAACTCAAACATTACATGAGGAACAAACTCTTTCACAAGGATTTGGTTCAGATCAAGGCATTCAACAAGAAATAAATCCAAATGTTTTACTAGATTCTTCATCAAATTCCGATGCTTTTGATGATGTTGATATGCTTCTTAAAGATCCGAAGTTGACAAAAAAGATGGATAAATTCTTGAACAAGGTCTTTAAGATGTTTCCACAAAAATATCTTGATATGATGAGTAATGTGACTTCCTCAAATGACCAAACTAATGTGCAAAAACAACAAGGCGGTGACCTGTTAAGTTTCTCTCCACATCCAAATGAAGAAAATGTACAACAAGAACCTCAACACACATTGTTGAGTAAGCATGTTTCAGAAACTTTGACAGTGACTATTCCACAAAAATCAACATTTGAAACAATAAACAATCCATTGTTTACTACAACACCTTTAACACAAGACCAAATTATGGCCACACAAATGTCAATAGGTGTACCTCAACAAGAAGTGATTCCTCGCATGCCTAAAATTGGATCCAAATCTAAGATGCAAGAAAGCTTTACAACTGGAATGCCTGATCTTCCAAATGTTCAAAACAATTCTACAATGCAACGAAGTTCATATGTCCCGTCGAGCTCAATACATTTGGCAAATACTCAAGTACCCGTTACGCAAAATATTGTGACAAATCCTTCGATAGTGGCAACACAAAAGGCCACAAATAGTGATGTTCACCAACAACAAATGCTGCAACAATTAAGAAATACACAAAAAGCACAATCGAATGTGCAAACACGCAATGCACAACAACAACAATATCGCATTCAACAACAAGTTGCAACGTCTTCTGCACCATTACAAGTCAATTCAAACTTGCAACCACCACGATGGATTGGACAAACAACAAAGCAAGTCAATGCAAGTACCATACCCCACCTAAAGGAGAAACAACAAAAACCTCCCAAACAAAGTTTTTTGCAAATGATGGGATTTACATCAAGACAGCAACAATTGGCACAAAGTCAACAAATGCCGATTCGTCAGCATCAACAGCAATATGTGCCAAGACAAACAAGTTATCATACTTCACAACCACAACTGATGTCCATGCAATATCAACAACACCCTCAATTGCAATATCAACCAAGCCTACAAATGATGATCCCATCACAAGAAACACAGCAACAGGGTCAATGTCAAGGCATGGCATAACCATAGCAACAAGAGTTGTATCAAGACCTTTATATGCCAGAGATACCAAAGACAGCAATTTTAGAACATCAACAGCCAATGGAGAACATGATGTATTGACAAAGAGTATACCCAAGAATGAATGATGAACTTCCAAAATCTTCGACATCTGACACAATTGCTCAAGAGCTTGAGAAGTTACAATGACAAATCGAAGCATTGCAAACCAAAGAGGCAAAGAAATTATACACCGATCAAGATTTATGTCCTAATCCATTTGACAAGAGCTTGTACATGCCTCCCTTTCCTAAGCATTTTGAGGCACCTCATTTTGAGAAATATAAAGGGATAGGCAACCCGAAAGACCATATATGAGCATTTTTCACAGCATGTACTGAAGTGAGCTATGAGGAAACATATTTGATGTGCTTATTCGCGCAAAGTCTCATACGACAAGCCATGGATTGGTATTCACATTTGCCAGGGAACATAAAGACATGGCCAGAATTGGCTCAAAAGTTTATATCCCACTTCGCATTCAACATTGACACCAAAGTGACCATGTCAGATTTATGCAACTCAGTGGTTAATCCGATGGGTTGGGTGGGAATAGGAGGATGGGGTGGGTGGGAGGCAATAGTTGGGTTGGGTGGGATTTGTAGTTTTCCTCACCCTCCTTTCTTTATTGATTGTTTTATATATAGGAAGGATTTGTAGTTCATTTTATACGTAACATATCTCCCATGCCCATGAAATAGTAGGGGTAGGGGCGAATTGATTCTCGGGGGTGGGTGTTTCCACAACGAGGAGTCAACTATATAAAGAAGGGCGCCCTATGGCTTCCTGGGGTGGGTGGGAGGTGAAGTCCATAACCTTCACAATAGTTCAGGTTACGGGCCCCCATGTGTGGGGTTGGGTGGGGGGCTAAGTGGGGATGGGTGGGGGGTCATATTGCCGCAGGCGCACTATAGTTCCCACCCAACCCTGGGTGGGGGGCATAGTATGGCAGTGTGCATGAGGGCAGGGGTGGGCCCATGCCCCCCCCTTTAGAATAAATCTACCTCCACTAGAATCTCCCTCCCACCCCGCCCACACACGGAGGATATAGGATAACGGGTGGGAAACTCAACTATAGGAAAGGGTGTTCATGCCCCCCCGGGAGGTAGATTAATTGACGGGGGTGGGTGGGTGGATATAGGAGAAGTCCGGGTGGGTGGGAATCATAGGGTTCCCAGTGTTCATCGGGGGCTCGACGTTCCCAGGGAGATGTTGTCCCAGCTAGCTATACCACCAACAGACTAGAGATTCATATGGATAGTGGATTGGTGGAAGGATCCGATCGAAGCGGGTGGAAGGGAGAGGTGGGAGAGAAAAGGGGGGGGCAATTTGAATTGATGGATTCGTTTATCTCCGGGATGGATGGAAAGCAATAAAGCAAGGAAGTCAGGGAAGGGGCTTCACTACACTACTATTAGGAGGGAGATAACACTACCTTATATATGGATTAACGAGCCGGGAGGGAGTCGGATACGGGTACTGAATCAAGGGCTTGGAGTGAGGCCCCAGGAACTATCGAGCCCCACCCAACCCGGACTTCTGTAGGGGCCCTGCGCGCTCTACATTAACGGTCAATCAATGTGCCCATGGTCTATTCCGGGTTCAAATCCTTCAAGCTTATTAGGAATGCATCGTATAATGACAAGTACATGCATTTATCCTTAGGGGGGGCCTTTCCCCTGTAAGTGACGACCTCTGGATGAGAGACTCAAATGATCCCCTATTATCTATAGGCGGTGGAAAGATCAGAGAGGAAAACAGGAAACAGCTGCCCATATATAGATAGGGAAATAGGGAGGAACAGAGAAATATGCATTTGCTCTCATAATACGAGACACCTACCGATCACTCGATTACTTGCACTACGACCTATGCATGCATGCCCAGAGACTTGGTTCCCTACTGCCCCTATTGGTAGTAAGGCACTCCACCGGGGCGTTAAACATAGATTAGCTTCACAACGGGGTTCCTTCTGAGCTTCATTCTGGGATATTTCCCTTCTCTCCCTATCCGGGAAACAAAGGTCAAGGTTGGGATTCTATCGAGAAAGGGCCGGATGGCTGGAGTGATGGGTTGGCGAGATGGAATGGAATGGAATAAGGGTTCGATGGACCCTACCATCTATAGGGGGGAGACGAGACAAGACAGAAGATTGCGGACAAATGGAATTGGTTTAGGCAACGATAGTACTTAGCCAATTATCTCTGGTTTCAAAGGGTTCCCCGTGGGGCCCTTTTTGAGCATGCAGGACCTCTAGGAGGTGAGGGTGGCCCGTTGAGGTTCAAAGGGTACGAGAATATAGGAGGTGAGGGTGGCCCTCTATTCTATTGTTGGTTTCCTACTAACGAGACTTCCTACTGATATTCATCATGTTACATATTGCCCTACTATTCTATGGCAAGCTTGAGTGAGATTCCATACGTCACATGATTAGATGACCTACTAACATGATTCATAGAGGAATGGGCCCCTACTATTAGAAAGGGGGGTGTGGGGGCCCCTACTATTCTAAGGGCCCCTACTATTCTACCCAGAACCCGCTCCATCCATCACCCGACATGAACATGTTCCCCGGGAATAATCTAAAAGGGGCCACTTTCTATACTAAGCAGTAGCGCCTAAAATTCTATAGGGGCACCTCACAGCTAGAGGTAGAGAGGTCAAACGCGACCCTATTTTCTTTGGCTGATTTCGAAATGGAGCATCAATCCGATAAGAAACGTGGTAGTTGGTGGGATTGGTGATGTTGGTGGTAGGGGTGGGTTAGATTAGTGATGTTGGGTGGTGGTTGGTGGTCATGTTGGTGGTAGGGGTGGCATTAAGTTGGGTCGACCAAATAAACTCTAGGTAGTCATGTGAGCCAGACCCCTACTATTCTAAAGGGATCGACGAAAGAGATCGTCCAAAAGCCCCTTAGAATAGTGGGGTGCCATGGGTCGGCCAAATAAACTCTAGGCAGTCATGTGAGCCAGACCCCTACTATTCTAAAGGGCTCGACGAAAGAGATGGTGAATATGACTGGCAAAGTGACCCCCCCATAGAATTGTAGGCATTCCCACCCATTAAAAGAAAGTTCCCTACCTAACGTCGATCATTCGTCTGGCTCCGTAGACTGTGAAAGTGACCTTTCTCAATTCCCCAACGGGGCCTCTCTCCATTTCTCATTTTTATCATAGACATTACTGGAAAAGTGACCCGCCATAGAATTGTAGGGCTCAATTCTACCTCCTCGCATCTGAATGCCCTACTATTTTAGGCAAGATGAGGCCCCTACTATTCTATGGTGGAGGAGATAGTTGCCGCAAGGCCCAGAATTCTAGTTGTGCCATTTTGGAGATGGCGATAATCCTATTGCCGGAACTTGACTCCCACCCATCATAGGGTTCCCGGTGCAGTGGTGTAGAGGAGATAGTGGCGCAACATGCGCTAAGGCTATTGGATAGTAGGGGCCCCCCACTGCACCGGGACCCCCTTCTATAGCTATAGTTGATAGATAGATAGAGCAACTTTCTTGGTGGGCTTATGGATGGGCGATAAAGCGGTGGATCGCTCTTGATTGGTGGACTCAACTATAAAGGAAGGGCCTCCCACCCCGCTGCCCCAATCTATATCCTCATGAACACCAACTAGAATTGGAGGGGGCTATAGTTTCCCACCCAAATTATAGATACGGTGGATCACTACTCCTGGCCCGTCAGAATAGTAGGGGCCATCCTCCCACCCCAACTATAGATAGTTTACCGCATCTCGATTCTATACTACACATGCCCACCTCCCCCCCAGCTGTTGTTATTGTAGGGCTGCCAGCCTTTGAGTCCCACCCAATCAATCTATACCTCCCACCCACCCCAGTCAACTATCTAGAATTCCCCACCCGATGTGCCGTTGGCATGTTACGTATAGAATCTACCTTCATAAACTATAGGCCAGTCAACTATAGACTTTAGTTCTCCGTGATCCCCCTACGTGCAACCTCTCCAAGATATTCGATCATGGCAGGTTGTTGGAATGTTTGGGTGGTTCGGCCTCGGCCTAGGATAATTCAATTGGCGTGTTTCAAAATGAGAAAATAAACTAAAATTGAAAGCGCGAACTCTATTTGGGCTCTCTTAAATTCACTCTCATTTCTGGCATCTAGTTCTCGCAACTTCGTTCCCTCGATCTTCGTAGCCCACGACCAACTAGTTTAGGAAGAGAGCTGAGCTTTTGATTTATTGATAAGCTAGAACCCCCCGTTGTTGCCGATTCTTCTATCGGGTCAATATCGTTTATTCATAGTATGCCCATAATCTTTGCTAGAATCGGCTATAGACACAAATACGTAGGTGGGTATGTTTCTAGACCTTAATGGCTATAATCACGTACTTGGACCTAACGAAGTGCTCTCGCCTCTACTGTATACTCGAATCTCAGCTGGAGTAAGGAAGATAAGAGAGGAGCAAATGGACAGATAGGAAGGTACGAGTCGGATCTTGGCTGAGATAGGCAGATAGGTAGGAATGAAGGCAATAGTAGATCACCAGATACGTAAGCAGCTAAACCAACATGGCTCTAATCATCAAGGTGGATGGGAACCAACAGATAGACTGGGATACTGCCATCAAGGTGTGATTCTCCACTGTCGTGCACTCAGCTAGAGGTTGGGATGTAGGTACATAGAATGGATGGCATAACATCAGGTTTAGTACCACTGTTATACTTTATACCATTACGTTTCGATCTTTAAAGCACCAATCATGGCTATAATCAATCACTGAAACTAACTGGTGAACTAAACTGTATCACTACCAAATACTAGGATTGGGAGTAAACATGTGTCGGTCATGAAGAAGAACCATTAGTGACTTTCTTACAAAGATGGCGAAGCTTATATAGTCGTTCTTCCCTAGATATACCTGAAGAACAACAAGTGAACTTGTTTATTCAAAATTTGGTCCCAAAAATGATGTACAAGTTTAAATTGAAAAGTCCTAGTACCATTGAGAAGCTCATTAAGAAAGGGATGAACATTGAAAATGCTCTTGTGGCTAAGGGACTCATTAAGCTCAACAAAGATAGTGACAACACAAACAATTCAGGGGAGAAAAATAGATTTTGGTATAAAAACAAGAATGTCACTAATGATGGAGTTGTCGACGCAAGAGCAGTGAATGCAAATCAACCCAAGTTCACGATAAAGAAATTGAGTGCTCCTAATATGTCGGCTATGCAACAAAATTAGACACAAGCAAGCAATGTTATTCAACACCCGCAACACCAACAGTATAATCAACAACAAGGTCAACAACAAAACCAGTAGCAAAAACCTTTTAGATCAAGGGATGGGCCTCCTCAATAATTTACGCCATTGGGAGAGCCTATTGAGTCAGTAATGAAACAATTAATACAAGCAAATTTTATCAAGTTACCAGATATCAAGGAAGAACCATTGGTAAAGCCACATTGGTGGAATGATAATGCATATTGTGAATACCATCGGTCAAAAGGACATAAAACCGCATCATGTTTTCAATTGAAACATATCATTCAAGACTTGTTAGATCAAGGATTAATTGAGGTAGACTCGCCCAACGCGACTTCTAACACTGATCATACAATTTTCAAAACTCCTTTGCTTGATCATGACAAGGGTAGAGCATCTTCTTCAAACTCTACCCAAACAGCGAATCTTAATTATGCAAATAATGGTTATAACAATGTCATCAATTATTTTCAAGCATCAAATGAGTATGTTTCCACCATAAGAATAAAGGGACAAGATCCTTCATGCATAGTCACCACTGGTCGATCCAAAATAGTCCTGAAACGAGCTCCTGCAATTCCTCCCAAATCCACTCCTATGAGTCAGTATAATCTCTTAGATCATCTGGGGAAGACACCTACACAAATATCAATTCTTGAGTTGTTGAAAATGTTCCCTATGCATCACGCAGTCCTAGATAAAGCTTTAACTGAGTCCACTGTCCCGACAGACATTGATGCTGACCAATTTCAAGCCTAAATTGGACATCTAGTTGTTTCCCAACACGTTGCCTTTTCTGATAATGATATTTCTCTTGATAAGCTCCCTCATAATGATCCTTTACATCTTGAAGTCTTTGTCCATAATTGCAAGATCCGACGAGTCTTGATAGATGGCGAAATAGGTCTTAACATCTATACCTTGAGAGTGGTCATTGGTCTTGGTTATAAAGAAAATGACATTGATTCCTCCAGAAGAATATCAATCAAAGCATATGATGATGTTGAGCGCCCATCTAAAGGGATAATTTCATTGCCTGTCAAAGTCGGTCCAGTGACAGAAAACACTTTCCTGCAGGTCCTAGACCTTGATCTCCCTTACAATATGATTCTTGGCCGTCTGTGGATCCACGCAATGAAAGCAGTTCCATCTACTTATCATCAGTGTTTAAAATATCCTTACAATGGGACTGAGATAACAATTCCAGGAGATTGTAATCCATTTCAATTTTGTGCTAATCCAAAGGATTCCCCGCAGCAACAAGTCCCAGTCAATAGAGAGGCCCACTCACATAATTATGTGGATCCTAATGAGTTGTTAGATGCTGTCAAAGGAAAATTGAAGATACAGGACCAAGGATGCAGAGAGTATTCAATGGCTCAAACATTCCTTATTGGGAATTTACCAATATCTCCAAAATCACATGGTAAACCACATTTGTTGCGAAAGGAGCCTAAGATAGTCATTTAGTATCAGTCCCCCACTACATTTACAAAATGGGGTGAACTTAACAAAGAAACTTTGGATGATGATGTAATAGATTGGCTTTATAAGGATCCAACTAATACACCACCTGTCAAATTGCCAGTGGAGCGGTATGGAAAAGGGTTTACTATAATGCAAAAAAAGGGATATGATGGTTGCAGTGGTTTAGGCCCTAACAAGAAAGGAAGACTAGAACCTATTATACCTAAGATTCGGCATCCAACTTTAGGGTTAGATTTTGTACCATTGCAAATTGGAACCTCATCTACCAAAGTGACCACGTGTGGAAAGGGGTGTGACTCTGATGATGAAACAACACCTGAGGATACCCAACCTGAAACTGATTCCAATGAATGGGAGTGGAGTTATTTTTCTTCTAGCTCCTATGCCCTTGAAAATGTTTTCCTTGACCCTGATGATTTGCCCACGGAAGACAAACATGAAATAACTCCCCCTCCCAGAACGTGTCCTAATGCTTGGATAGAGTCATTCTGGGATCCAAGCTCCGAATCAGATACGAGCAGTTCAGACAGTGATACCACGAACATTCTTATCCTTACCATCTCGGCCCCAATTCTCCTTGAAACTAATGATGACATACCCCTTGTCTATCCATAGCTTATCCAACATGACCAACAAGAACCACCCAAATTGGATTGTTTTCAAAATAATGAAGCAATTGCAGCATTCCTTGGACTACGAGAAGGCATACCACAAGGCGATCATAAGGTAGGATTTGCTATTGATTTAGATTCTATAGAATATTTTGGTGAGTCAACTCCATCTTCTAGTCATAAAATGAAAAAGAAAAAGTAAAAAATCAAAAGAATAGGTCTTTGAGTGAAAACCATAAGGCACTCTCTGATCATGAAAAAGTAAAAATAAAAGACGTACCTGCGGGTGAAAACCTCTCTGAGGCACCCAAAGGTGGAAGATTGGACATACCCTCGTCAAGTCAGGATAAATAAACATTGCTTGTGGAAATGACTGAAGAGATAAATTTGGGTACACCTGACAACCCTAAGGTCATTCATTTTGCTGCTTCTCTATCAAAACAAGAAAGAATAGATTTTGTCAATTTCTTTCTCGAGAAAAAGATCAATTTTGCATGGTCTTATGCAGATATGCTTGGACTTGATCCTGAATTAGTCCTTCATCACTTGCCATTAAAACCAGATGCCAAGCCCGTCAAACAAAAAAATAGAAAGATGCATCCCCAGGTGACTCTCTTGGTCAAAGTAGAACTCAAAAAATTATTAGATGTGGGCTTTATCAGACCAATTGATTATGCAGATTGGATTTCAAATTTGGTACCAGTTAGCAAAGTAACTAGGGGCATCAGAATCTGTATGGATTTTAGGGATCTTAATAAAGCATGCCCTAAAGATGACTTTCTACTACCAAATATAGACATCATAGTTGACATGACTGCTGGATATGAGATGCTATCATTGATGGATGGTTTTTTTGGATATAATCAAATTCGCATTGCTCCTGAAGATCAGCATAAGACTGCATTCACATGTGCTTGGGGTACCTACTACTGGAATGTGATGCCCTTTGACCTTAAAAATGCTGGAGCAACATATCAAAGAGCTATGACAACAATTTTCCATGATTTTATGCATACTTTGATGGAAGACTATGTTGATGACCTATTATGCAAATCCGTCACAAGAGATAGTCATCTATCCATCCTTGGCCCAATCTTTGATCGAATGGAAACCTACAAGCTCAGACTCAACCCAAACAAATGTGTCTTTGGTGTCACAGCTGGCAAATTATTAGGGTACATTGTTTCTCACAGAGGCATCAAAGTAGACCCCGAAAAAGTTAAAGCAATAATGGATATGCCTCCTCCTTCCAATCTCCGTCAACTAAGAAGTCTGAAAGGGAAGTTACAGTCAATCCGTCGGTTTATAGCTCAATTGGCAGACAAATGTCATCCCTTCCAGCATTTATTGCATAAAGGTGTCACTTTTAAATGGACTGAGCAATGTCAATTAGTATTTCAAACTCTCAAGGATTATCTGCTATCGCCACCTATTCTAATGCCTCCTATAGAAGGGAAGCCATTCATATTGTATATCTCTACAACTGAAATGGCACTGGGAGTTCTCTTAGCCCAATAGGATGAGAAAGGAAAAGAACGAGCTATTTATTATATCAGTCGGACACTAGTAGGCTATGAGCTGAATTATTCAACTATTGAACGAGCATGTTTAGTAGTGGTATTTGCAACATAGAAGCTTTGACACTATGTTAAATCATCAGACATTGCTAGTTGCAAAAATTGATCCCTTGAAATACTTGCTTAGCAGGGCAGCTTTGACAGGTTGCCTAGCAAAGTGGGTTATGATCCTTAGTGAGTTTGATATTAAGTACATTGAGAGAAAGGAAATAAAAGGACAAATCATAGCAGATCAACTTGCAGAGGCGCCTATTCATGATGATCATCCAATGTTGACGGATTTTCCAGATGAATTAGTCTCTGCTGTCACATCTTCTAATGAATGGAAATTATATTTTGATGGATCCCATACCAAATTTGGGTCCAGAGCAAGTATATTGTTTGTCACCCCTCAAGGTGATGCTATTCCCAAATCCTACAGAATAACTTTCCATTGCACCAATAATATTGCAGAATACGAAGCTCTGGTCACAGGACTCCGAGTAGCAATCCACTGGAACATCACACATTTGCAAGTCTATGGAGATTCCCAATTAGTCATCTCTCAAGTGAATGATGACTATGAAAAAAAAGATGAAAAGATTATTCCCTACAAGCATATGGTGGATTTCTTCAAGACAAAATTTACGGCTATCCATTTCAGCCAAGTTCCAAGAATTCAAAACAAGTCAGCAGATGCAATGGCAACTATTGCTTCCATGTTAAATATGCCCCACAATATGGATAGATGTGAATTTTTGGTCAAACAGTTGCTTGTCCCTTCTTTTGAAATTCCGATAGCAGATGTGATGTGTGTTCTTGTTGGTCCTAATTCCCCATGGTACAATGACATCTATCAATATTTGAAATCCCAAACCTTACCACCTAACCTTTCCTCTAACCAACGCCGAGCCTTCATACGCCAAACTGCCAAATATGTCATCATCGCAGACACCCTTTACCGTCGTTCCTTTGACCACACCCTCCTTAGGTGTTTGGATTCTGATGAGGCACAAACGGCTTTACACGAGGTTCATGATGGTATATGTGGGGGGCATTTCAATGGTCTAAGTCTAGCTAAAAAGTTGATTTGTACTGGGTATTATTGGCCCACTATGGAAAAGGATGCTCATGATTTTGTCAAGAAATGCTACAAATGTCAAATACATGGAAATTACATTCATGTGCCAGCTCAAGAACTTCACTCTGTCATATCTCTGTGGCCCTTTTCTCAATGGGGATTGGATCTTATTGGCAAGATTCACCCGACATCTGCAAATGGACACAAATTCATCATCACAGCCATAGAATACTTTACAAAATGGATCGAGGCTATCCCCATGACCTATATCACTGGTGTTCAAATTTCAAATTTTCTAATGAATTATATCATATGTAGATATGGGGTTCCCCTTGCAATAGTCATAGATAATGGTCATCCATTCAAAAATAAAGATGTCAAGGAACTCTGTGAAAAATTTTGCATCCAACACCGTTTCTCTAGTCCTTACTATCCACAAAGTAATGGTCAAGCCGAAGCATCTAATAAAACCATCATTAAGATCTTGAAAAAGGTTGTCAATGACGTTGGTCAAGATTGGCATGTACAGTTGAATCCAGCACTATGGGCTTATCACACTTCCATCCTCACACCTACTAGCGCAACACCTTATTCCTTGGTGTATGGTGCAGAAGCTATTTTACCCTTGGAAGAGGAAATTCTCTCTTTTCGTGTTTCCCTGCAACATTTGATTGATGATGAAATGCACAGAGTCTCTCAGTTGCATCAACTTGAGATGTTAGATGAGAAACATCAGATAGCCCTGACACATTTGCAGGCATATCAAAACCATCTCCGTCACTCTTATAATAAGAAGGTCAAACGGCGACACTTCGAAGTGGGAGATTTGGTCCTAAAGGTGAACCCAAAGAATGTACAATCTACTGACATCATCAGAGGAAAGTTTGAGCCTAATTGGGTTGGGCCTTTCATAGTTACTACAGCCTATGGCTCGGGGGCATATCAGCTTGCAACCCCAGAAGGTGAACCTTTGTCAGATCTTGTAAATAGCATGCACCTTTGAAAGTACTAGACATAGTTTTATGTCAGCAGTTCTTCAAATATGATCTTGAAAAAATACAAAAAAATCAAAAAGCTCAAAAAAATACAAAAAAAAATCAAAAAGTGAAAAAAAATACAAAAAAATCACAAAGTGAAAAAAAAAAAAAGAGAGTGAAAAATACAAAAAAATCAAATAAAAAAGTGAAAAAATTGAAAAAGAAAAAAAAAGGTAAAGCCAAAATCATTCACCCTCTAGTGAAAACCTGGCAAATAGGTGCTTTGGGCAAGTACCATGGTGAAAACCTGGCAAACAGGCGCCATGTGTAAAAGATTATTGCTCTGTCATCTATCATGACCCCTAGCTATACTTCCCCCCCCCCCCTCCCCATAGATTTATCACGCTTATCCTTGTCCTGACCCAATGTTTTATTAGAGGCCTGTGATTGGTCAACATCATTGTCTTGCATACTCAGGTTTCAGTCCTTGTGCATATGTTTCGGCCCTGGTCGCTGTATATGTCTTTCAAATTTTCATTGGGTGCATGCCCCTTGTCATGATCAATTACTAGAGCTTTCTAATCAAATAATGTCCTAAAAAAAATCCCTAAAAATCATATAATGTCGTGAAAAAAATCCCTAAAAATCAAAAAATGTCCTGAAATAATCCAAAAAAGTCAAAAAAGTGTCCTGAAATAATCCAAAAAAATCAAATAATGTCCTGAAAAAAATCCCTAAAAAATCAAATAAAGTCCTGAAAAACGAACAAATTTTTTTTCAAAACATCAAAATCCAAAAAACAATTCCTTTGGCATTTTGCATTTTGTCAATAAATGGTCCCCTTCGTGCATAGACAGATCGCTGAGCATACATCCAACGATAATCAATCAAACATTGTGCTTTAATGAAATCACGCATTAACACATAAACTGTTCGATCAAACCAGACATTCAAACTGATCAAAATTGTCATATCAATCAATCAACATCAATATCATTTGTCCTTGTCACTATTATCATTGGTCTTATACAGGGTGTGGTATACTTGAAACCAGACTGTGTCCTGTCTTAGACGGGGTACCGCATTCCTTGAAACCAGACAGCATGATCATTCTTGTTTTCCACCTTTGACAATGGCAATTAGACTGTTTGTTTGACTTGGTTGAATTTGTGCATCTTATCTTTTTACTAATTTATCTTTGGCTTTGATCATGTTCCTATGTTGCTCGAGGATGTCACTGAGTGATTTAGAGTGACCAGGATGGTTCATGGTCCCTTTCCTTTTTTGTTGTGTTTGCTGCCTGTGGAATGTTTGTCACAAACTGGGGCAACTATATCATTGGGCGTCTGTGATAAGTACGTTCACTTTGTGAACGCCGCACATACCTTGACCCTTGATGTATGCACCCTAGGATGCTTCACTCATTCCTTGTGTGTGATGTGTCTGTCTTTTGCAAAAGGGGGTGCGTTTCAGCTCTGGCCTTCAATGCCATGATGCTCTGCATCCGCTTTGCTACATTAAATAAAGGTTCTCACCTACTTCTATGCATTTGTGAAAGCAAGTTTTTCTTCATCTCTAACTGTCCTCTATCTCATTTCTTCTTACTAAAATTTCTTCCATCAGTTTGGGCAGTCAATTCGGTCTAGTTCTCTGATCTCCAAAAAAACAAAAACATAAGCTGCATCCTGCATTCATTGGTTAGTGTGTTTGCATTATATCACACCCATACAAAGAATTTTATCCATTTCATCTTATAAATGCATCAAAAACATAAACAACATTCATAAATGTTCCAAAGATAGTACATAAATAGTGCATAAGCCATCCATACATGGAAAGTACACATCAGCCATAACACATTGCATTCCCTCGTATAGCTGCATATCATATCATATATCAAAACAATATCGGAGTACAAAATTGGACTGTCTGTCCTAAGTATGGCCCACAGGCTGAGTATATAATGTCAAACTATATATGTCTCTGTCATAAGGAGTATGTGCCTCTATCACTGGGTGCTCCCTTTGTCCTCCTCATCCCTGCCATGTCTCAAAGATGATGTCCCTCCTATCCCCGGTTCTGGTTGTGGTGGTCTCATAAGTCCACTCACCCCCATGCTGCTCACTGACCTTCGAGAGCATGGCCTGCTCTCTGTCCTCGAGCGTGACTTATATGATGCTGCTCTCTACTCTGGTGGAACTGCACTCTCATATAGTGTCCTCAACTGGCGCATCTCATCTCTGGTCTCTACCAACTTCTATGCCATCTCACTTGCACTGGCATCCCTAATCGACCCAATATAATCGGTCACTCTCTGCTCTGCTTGCTGTTCCTGGGCTATCACTGTATCTTGAGCCGCTGTCAGTCTGGCTATCTCTACTCTGACCTGATCCTACTCTATTCTCAAGATGGCATTCTGTCTCTCTAATGTGGCAATGTAATCATGCTGACTCACTATGGTGGCCCTAAATGGCTGCATCTCCTCTATGCTCGATGTGTCCTGCCCTATGGGTATATCTTGCAATGCCTCATAATCTGTCGGATCTAACTCATCTCGATGCATGCACCTAGGACTCTCCTCATCCCCCTCATTCTCATCCCCCTCATCCTCCTCATCTCCCGTCTCATCCTCTCCCTCATCCTCATCATCTCCATCCTCATCATCTTCCCCCTCATTATCTCCATCCTCATCATCTTCCTCCTCCTCTCCAGCGAGTGGGAAGTTCTCCTGTCTCCTAGGTACCGAAATATCAGGATCCATCAATGGCACTGGCCACCGTCGTGCAAACCATCGCTCATACTCCTTTGTCATCCCCGCATCTATAACATCTGATCTCCAATCCCACTATCTCCATTGTAGCTGTGTGAAGTCGGTATATGCTATGTGTGGCTGAATCATCCTCCCCCACTGACTCGTCTCTCTGTGAGATCGAGCAAAGTGTGCAGTCCCTATCGGTACATCCTGTCTATCTCCAAACTATCATCTGACTCTCTTTGGCATATACATCTCAATTACTCTTTGGCGGTTCACTAGTCGCCCAATTAGGTATCTCTCCTATCTGCAATACGGTAGCTCATCACTATCATCTGACCATCCAGAGCAATCATGATATGGCCTCCATGTGAAATCTCTCAATCTGTCTAGCTCATGTCGCCAATACAATATGTATCCAAATGGACTCTGTCTCAACGTACCCCCATAACAGTACACATATGGTCGATGTGGTACTACTTGTCTCTCTGCAATCGGTCGACATATGGCTATATGCTCAAATGCCCATACTTGTAACAGTGTGACCCCACAGCTCAAAGTCTAAACCCTCTGATATGCTATATGATGCAACTGAAAATATAGCATGGCAAGCACACATGGTCCCATGCGTATACAGTCCCCTCTGTCGCCATCCACTCTAGTACTCTTCCCCATCCAATAGGGAATCTATGTCCTTGTCTGTCCCCTACTAATAGGCATGCTATAACCACTGCTATCACCACATATCGCTGATCGTACTCTGCTGCCATGGTCTCCCAGTGGATCTCCCTCTCTATGATATCAAGGTCATCTGCATCACACTCAAATAATCTGCATAATGAGTCTCTCCCTGTCGTTGGGTCATACACTACCATCTCCCCATGAATCAGAATGCGGAGGATACACCACACATCCTCTAGCGTCACCATCACCTCTCCAGTTGGCAGATGAAATGAGGAATCTCTGAATGCCATCGCTCTGCCAATGCGGTAAGTAGTCATGTGTTTGCCCTAATCTCAGGCATGTATGTGATGTAGTATAATCCAAGTCCTTCTAGTGTATCTTTTTCAGTACTCCTGAGTCTATATTGCAACATGAAGCAGTCGGGTCTATTCTCCCATGTAATCAATGGATACTGTCAACTCTGCATCACAATTGGGGTACAAATTTGTCAGTTTTAGGGTTTTCTCCTAAGGGCTGCATTTCCTTGTTTCATGCACCAATCAAGGTTTTTCTTATCTATTTTGACCTATCTTACCCTTATCCCCCTTTTCGGGATCATTCGCACACTATTTTCAATCAAATTTGGGTCCTAAGTGCACAACTGCGCCTGTGTACCCTGTCCTGTGCCTGTGCAGTATCAAGTTGCACCTGTGTACCTTACACAGGTACAGAACCTGTTTACACAGGCACAAAATGTGCCCACACAAGCGCAGAACTCTCTTTTTCCTTCCTCTGTGGGCCCTGCAATGTCCCACAAGCAAGCAAAATTCATGAAATTTGACATATGGGTTTTTGAGCTACATACCACTGCTCTCATGTCGTCCGGTCTTCTGTAGGTGTGTACACATTCCCCGAGGTGGTCTGCCATTGGAATGTTCTCCATCTCTATGCAAGGGTCCTTTTCCAGAGCAACAATTCCTCCACTTTGGCCAGTGCAAATGAACTCTTTTCATTCTCTTTGTCTCCTATATAGCTCTTTGTCAGTACCTAGATGGATGTGCATCCTCTCCATCTTATGTTGGTTGTGGTCTTTTGCACCTTCCACTACTTGTAATTTGTGCATCCGACCTCCGATTTTTGATCCGTTCAAACCTATCGTCTTCTATCATTCTTATCGATCAATTGGCCTCTTTTTTGGATTGTCATTGTTATTGTTATTAGACATTTTCATTATTGTTCTTTGAAACAATGCTTAAAATCGCATTGTCTCAAAGAGGGGCAAAATGTAGATGTCTAAAAATGGTCAACGCTTGTGGAGTCATACTTTAACATCTGCGCATTGCCTTATTTTAGGGTTTTTGCATTGCATTAACATTTATTCTATGTTGCGCACTTGGTCTTTATCATTTGCAAGCATCGAGTCCTTCTTCTACATTCCTCATTTTTCTCGCTTTCGAATTAGGTCTTGTCGATAGCAATCTCCAGTCACGATTTTGGTCGATCCTCATCCTTGTCAATTTTGTCATTTTGCGATCGATTCATCATTGATCCTTGTCCTCTTGTCAATTTTGTCATTTTGCGATCGATTCATCATCAATCCTTGTCTTCTTGTCAATTTTGTCATTTTGTGATCGATTCGTAATCAATCCTTGTCCTCTTGTCAATTTTGTCATTTTGTGATCAATTCGTCATCGATCCTTGTCCTCTTGTCAATTTTGTCATTTTGCAATCAATTCGTCATCGATCCTTGTCCTCTTGTCAATTTTGTCATTTTGTGATCGATTCGTCATCGATCCTTGTCCTCTTGTCAATTTTGTCATTTTGTGATCGATTAGTCATCGATCCTTGTCCTCTTGTCAATTTTGTCATTTTGTGATCGATTCGTCATCGATCCTTGTCCTCTTGTCAATCTTGTCATTTTGCGATCGATTCGTCATCAATCCTTGTCCTCTTGTCAATTTTGTCATTTTGCGATCAATTCATCATCGATCCTCGTCCTTGTCAATCTCGTCATTTTGTGATTGATTCGTCATCGATCCTTGTCCTTGCCAATCTTGTCATTTTGCGATCGATTTGTCATCGATCTTCATCCTTGTCAATCTTGTCATTTTGCGATCGATTCTTCATCAATCCTTGTCCTGGTCAATCTTGTCATTTTTGCAATCGATTTGTCATCGATCGTTGTCCTTTTCAATCATGTCAATTTGGATCAATTAGTCATTGTTCCTTGTGAATTGGCACCTATCAATTTGATCTCCTTGTCAATCTTGGTCAATTTGTCATTGATTTTTTTCAATCAGTCTCAATCATTTATCAACATTGGTCCTTTGCCAATCAGAATCATGATCGAATGGACATTAATTTCTTATTGTCTTGACCTAATTCCTTGTCCTCTTATTTCTAGGGTTTTATGATTTGATCATTAAATCCTTTTCTTCTTCTTGGTGGGTTAAATAAATCTATTTATTTAGTCCTAGGTCTTTTCATGAATTAATTAATGGATGAAAACCTATTAATTAATTCACCTAATTTCTATTTCATCTTTTTCCTCAATTTTCCAATTTACTAATTTCTCCTAATTCCTAATTTCTATTTCTCCTATTTTTCCCCTAATTTTCTCCTATGTTTATACTTCCATTTGTTGCAATCATGGAGGCTATTTTCTCTCTTCCCTTTTGTCATGGGAATGACATTTTAATCTTGTCATAATTTGTCATAATTTTGTCAATCAATCAATCTTGCATAGAAAATGTCAATTTTGTCATAATTTGTCATATTTGTCATTCTTGATTTGAAATTTCCTTTCAAATCTCTTCATGCTAATCTTGTCATCTCTCCAATTTGTCTATAAATTGGATGATTTTCTTCAATCAAGGGAGAGAAAACCACACTTCTAGTATCCTTATACTGTCATTTCATCTTGTCAATCTTGCTTTCATACTATGCTTTTGCACTTGTAGGTGAGATCCACAAACACACTAATTTGAAGGAGAAAGAAGGACAATGGAGGAATAATGAAGGAGATACAGGCTTTGGTTTGCTTTTTATTCTAGTATTTCATCTTCATGCCTTTATTGATTGTAATTAGGATTTCTTATCATTGCAATCTAGTTTTTGTGGTTGAGCTAGTCTAATATCTATTGCTTTGATGAATTCCAAATTCCTATCTACAGCAGAAATGATAGAAGAGAGAGACACTCTTCAGCAAGAGGTTTTGCACCAAACTAGTCGGACGGCGTACTATGTTGCAGCTTACAACATAGCAAATATAGTTGCACAGCAGATTGTCCCCTACTCGCAGTACATGGCATGGTCAGAGGGAGCTCAGGCACCTCGTCAGGATCCTGGTCAGCATGCTCCTCCTCCTCCACCTGGAGATGAGGGAGAGAGGCTGAGAGATAGATATTCTTTTTGTAGCTCTGATATTTTTTTGTAGACACACCCATTTTTTGTAGCCTATATGATTCTTTCTCTAATGGGAGTTTGTATATGTCATTTGACATCACTTTGTACTTTGAAACTTTATATGATATATATATACAAGATCGATTTGACTTCATTGTACTTGTTCTGATTCGATTATGAGATTGTTTCTATATGCTTTATTCTACATGTATACATTTCTTTCAGTATGGATGTATGTAATGCAAATGATCATGGATGTCTATTTTTCTTTCTTTTCATATGCAAATAAATGAATGTGAATAAGTAATGAGTAATGCAAATTTTTCATTTTTCTATGCAATAAGATAAATGAAAATGAGTAATAATGAAATGTATGAATCTATATAAAATGCTTATGTATGCAGCTAACATCTCAATACACAAGTACTCGATCAGAGAAATGATGAAAAGAGACCACTTAGCTAAGAAAATGATGATGCATCCAGCTCTCATAAAATAAAGAGATCATTATTATCACACCGAAATCATTTTAAATTCACAAAATATAGAATGAAATGCAAAATGCAACCTAAACCTAGTCACTGGATTTAAAATGCTTAAGATTCATCACTGAGAATAATGAACATAACAGGAAGATTAGAGTTCCTTTATTTTCAATGTGCAATATTTATTATCTTGTCCGCAATGACCCTTTTTTCGTTCATATCCTTGGATAGATTTTGCAGGGACCCGAATTGCATGATAAATAAATTCCCTCAAAACAAACAAAGAAATGATGTGAACCTCCCTGTAGCATACAAATAAGCAGAGCCGAGGTATGTGACGTGATTCCACATTGATGTGAAGGCTCTTATCACAGACACACAACTGATTTTGTATTTCCAGATCATTGGGATCATTCCTACAAGCAAAACAAAGAAAATATTACACCCCCAATCCTTGCTCCTCTTAGTCATGATAGAATTCTTCGAGTTACTTAGAGGGATAATAATCCAAAACCAATATAAAAGACAACACAAAAAAAAAATTTGATGCATAGCTCAAACTGTTTAGTGATTATTTTCCATTATGTTGTCTTGCTTGTTTACTCAGTGATAAAACTCTTCAGTAGTTGAGAGACAAGTGACTGACTCGAAGTGGATGACTAGGTTTCATTGACGGAAAGATGATTTGGTTGATATTGCTTAGGACATGTAAATTGCTCAGTCGATTAATCTAAGACTAGGACATTGATCAGTTTCAAGCCATGAGGGTTCCAATGAATCAGGATGTCACGAAAAGTGACTAAAATTTATGTACAAGCAAAAGAAAAGATGCAGGAAAGAGAGAATGCCAACATTGCATTGATAGATGGAACGTTGAGTACAAGAGGAACCTGTTTACCAGCTTTTCACCTGCTTGGCAGAGATTCTTTTTTTTTTTTGGATTTTTGGATTTTTTTTCAGGACTTTTTCAACTATACATGTTCCTGGAGTAGAGAATGCTAAGTGAAGAATTTATTCAAGTGTATGGTGTTAATCGGTTCACGAAGCTATTCTCCTTTCAAGTTTGAGAGTTGATAGGCACCAGAGCTGACTACTACAGTGACGATGTAGGGACCTAGCCAATTGGGTTCAAACTTCCCTTTGTTGTCTCGAAACCGCTGATTTTTAGGATTTTCTCTCAGAACTAGGTCACCAACCTGAAATTATCTTTGTCTAAATTTCTTGTTATACCCTCTGGACATTCTCTTCCAATATACTCTGAGATGATCAAATGCCACTTGCTGATGCTCATCCAGCAATTCGAGTTCTTGCAATCTAAATATTCTATGATCTTTATCAATAACAAGACCTTGCAAAGAAACTCTTAGAGATGGTATTTCTACTTCAATAGGTAATACTGCTCCGGACTCATACACCAAAGAAAAAGGTGTAGCCCATGTAGGTGTTTTGATACTTGTTCTATAATCCCATAATGCAATATTGAGCTGTAGATGCCAATCCTTCCCAGATTTGTTCACTATTCTGTGCAAGATAGTCAATAGGTTTTTGCTAGATGTCTCGGCTTGTCCATTACCTTGAGGATAATATTGTTGGTATTTTGGTATGGTTTTTTCATTGATGTCAACATATACTATCACTTCTCAACTTTGGCACTTTGAAGAATTGGCAATGTTCACCGGTAAACAAGTGACTTATGCACAGTCACCAGTATCTGGTACACCGGCAGGATATAATGTTCACCAGCACTTGGAATGGCATGAAATACACCTGGTTATGTCGAAGACATCGTTTGGACACTTTATCTTGGAGATTTGTTCATTGGCATATTCGTGTTTGCATATTTGTTGTTACCGGTAAATAGGTTCAGGTCATACACCGGCATGCTTATCTATTCCAGATCAGCACGGCACACTATGGAGATGTTTTATTAATGTTGTAAATGCATCAAGCCGACATGTTGAATTGGTTATTGCATTAGATATTGTTTTATTTGTAAATTGATTTTATTGTAATATTCTTTAGAGCCGACCTACTAAAATTGGTCTTAGGTTATGATATAAATGGAAGATCTTATTTATAAGATCAAGTGTGGAATGCGAAGGAAGGAATAATTTGGTATATGCGAGAATAAGCAAAGCTTTACACACAGACATAAGTTGAAGGTGAAACAATGTTTTTGTGAAGACAATCAGAACTACACTGGTACTGAATCCACATAGTAAGATTCTATTTTGAGTAGTACATCCTTATTGGATTTAACCATCCAATTGTAGTCAGTGTGACTCCTATTTGTGTTTGAGCAATGAGCTCTAGGCGCTTGGCCTTTCTGCATGTGCAGATCCCATTTGTATACACATACTATTTGCAGTAATATCATCTGATTGTGGGTAAGGTTTCCTACTGTGGTTTTTCCCCTTACAAGGTTTCCACGTACAAATATTGGTGTTATGTGTTATGGATGCTATTGTCTTTCTGTTTTATGCATTAATCTTTACCGGTATTCTAATTAATTGATAAAACTATCTACCAACATAAAAGTTTGGTTTACCAGTATTAAGAATTAAAGTTGGTTATGTTGTTTTGGTTTGAATTTATTTGACAACTGATTCACCCCCCCCCCTCCCCCCTCTCAGTTATCCCCGGGACCTAACAATTGGTATCAGAGCTTAGTCCTCTTTTTGCAGAAGTTTAATAGCTTGAGGAGATCCAATGTCTACTAACTATTTCAAGAAGGATAGTCCTAAACTTGATGGAACCAACTATGGTATATGGAAGATCAGGATGGAGACACATCTGAATTGCATTGGAAAGGACATCTGGAAAGTTACAAAGAATGGCTATACTGCTCCTACTCCTGGTCAGCCTAATCCACCTACCTTAGGAAAAGATGAGAAAAATGATTGCAAAGCTAGAGAAGCACTTTTGAGCGCATTATCAGATCAGCAAATCATGGGATTATCAGATAGATTAACTGCTAAAGCTATTTGGGATCACTTGGAAACATTGAATGAAGGATATTCCACAGTCAAAATTGCAAAACTTGAAAGCTTCCGGGTCAGGTATGAAAATCTGAAAAATGGAAGAAGATGAAAGGATTTCTGCTTTTATGGAAAGAGTAAATGAAATTGTTTTGGGTATTAAATGTTGTGGAGGAACCTTAAGTGAAGATGCAATTGTTTCAAAAGTTTTAAGAGGATTTCCACCAGCATATAAAATGAAGGTTACTGCTATAAATGAGTTAAGAACAATGTCTAATACATCAGTAACTAGGGATACATTGATTGGAAAACTTTCATCTTTTGAAATTGAGGAATTTGGTCATGTTGCTACTATAAAGACAGATTTAGCTTTTAAGGCATCAACATCATTTGCATCATCATTTGACAAGTCTAATTGGAAAGCCTTTTATGCAAGAGCACTTGAGGAAAGCAGGAGAGAAAATGAAGAACTTGAAGAACTTGAAGCACTATTTGCAAGAAAAATGCCTAAAGGTCCAATTGAAAGTAAATATGAAGGTAAAGCACCCTTTAAATGCTTTAACTATAATAGGATTGGTCATATGGCTTCAAGATGCCCTGATAGACATGCTAGACTAAGAGAACAAGCTAGGAGAACATACAAGCCTAACCCTGAAAATCAGAGATACATATTTAAGAAGAATAAATATAAATCTTGTTATCTTGTTGATGAAGGAGTCACTGATGATTCTGATGAAGATTCGGCAGACAATGGATGGGTTTTTGTTTCTATAACAGAAGATCAACCAGCACCTACTGTTCAACTTGTAGAGTAGGCCCTAACAACTAAAGTTGATGTTAAGGATGAATGGATCATTGATTCAGGATGCTCACATCATTTGACTGGTGATAAAGGTAAATTCTTGAACTTTCAGGAATATAATGGAGGTCTAGTAAGATTTGGAGATGACAAAGCTTGCTTGATCAAAGGTAAAGGTACAATATCTCTTGATGGTAAGCATAATATAGACAATGTTTACTATGTGGAAGATTTAAAGCATAATCTTTTGAGTGTTGGTCAATTAGTTGAGAAAGGATTTTAGTTACAATTCAAAAATGGTAAATGCAAAATTATGAATAGAACTGGTTTGGAAATTGCAACCAGTAATCAAACTAGAGGTAACATCTTTCATTTGAATAACGGTGAAAAAACATGCTTGATTACATATATTGATGAAAGTTGGCTATGGCATAAGAGACTCTGTCATGTAAATTTTGATTGCATGGTAAAATTCAGTACTACTAAAGCAATAAGAGATTTTACCTAAGATTGTTAAACCTCACAATCCGGTATGTAAGGAATGTCAATTTGGAAAACAAGTTAGAGCAACTTTTAAAAGTATTCTAGAAAAATCCAATAATGCTCTTGATTTAATTCATATTGATTTATGTGGTCTAGCTAGAACTAAAAGCTTACAAGGTGATAGATATTTCATGTTAATCATTGATGACTATTGTAGAATGTGTTGGGTTACTTTTCTCAGAGAAAAATCAGAAGCACTTGGGAAGTTCAAACTATTCAAATCAATGGTAGAGAATGAAACCGGTAAGAAAATCAAATGTCTGAGATCAAATCAAGGAGGAGAATTTACATCTAAGAAATCTAATGCATTATGTGAAGTGAATGGAATCAAAAGATGGTTATCAACACCCTGGACACCATAGTAGAATGGAGTTGTTGAAAGGAAAAACTAAACTATCTTGGATGCAGCTAGAAGTATGTTATCTAAAGCAAATCTACCACATGTATATTGGAGAGAGGCAGTAAGCACAATAGTCTATACATTCAACAAAGTTCACATCAAAGGAGAAATTGGTAAGACCCCTCATCAACTATGGTTTGGTATTACTCCTACTCTTAAATATTTCAGAATATTTGGGAGCAAATGCTATATTAGAAGAGATGAGTATATTGAAAAATTTGATCCTAGAAGTGATGAAGGAATATTTCTTGGTTATTCATCTAAGACCAAGGCATATAGATGTTTTAACAAAAGATTGCAGAAAATTGTTGAGAGTACAAATGTAAAGATTGATGAACAATTCAGAGGAACTTCAAGGTATATAGACTCTGAACCGGCAACAGAGATTCTGACAAATGAATCTACATTGAACCCACCGATATAGAATGAAGATCCCGTTACACCGGTATCATCTGAAAATTCCACTGTAACTGAGGAACAACAGCAAACAAAGACACCCCGGTATGTAAGATTGAATCACTCTGAAGATCAGATAATTGGAAACAAATATAAAGGAGTTATGACAAGAGGAAGACTGGAAAATGAAGATGTATGTCTTATTTCTCAAATTGAACCATCATCAATTAATGAGGCATGTGAAGATAAACACTAGATTAAAGCTATGGAAGAGGAACTAGAACAAATTGAGAAAAATAACACATGGACATTAGTTCCCCGGCCTAAAGACAAAAATGTGATTGGAACAAAATGGGTATTTAGAAACAAACTTAATGAAGATGGTAAGGTAATCAGGAATAAAGCAAGACTAGTGTGTAAGGGATATTCTCAGAAAGAAGGAATTGATTATAATGAAACCTTTGCATCGGTAGCTAGAATTGAGGTAGTCAGATTATTCTTGGCTTTTGTAGCACACAAGAACTACAAAGTATATCAAATGGATATCAAATGTGCATTTTTGAATGGAGATCTTGAAGAAGAAGTTTACATTGAACAACCTAATGGATTTTCTTTGACAGATAACAAAGATATGGTTTGCAGGTTAAGGAAAGCTTTGTATGGGTTGAAGCAAGCTCCAAGAGCTTGGTATGCAAGATTGGATAAGTATCTTTTGAAGATTGGTTTTTCTAAAGGTAATGCTGACAACAACTTATACTACAAAGTGACTAATGATGACATCTTGGTTATAGAAGTTTTTGTTGATGATATAATCTTTGGAGGAGAAGATGGATTATGTAAAGACTTTTCTATTGAAATACAACAAGAATTTGAAATGTCTATGATTAGAGAGATTAAATTCTTTTTAGGATTGCAGATTTCATATACTGATAAAGATATATTCTTGAGTCAATCCAAGTACCTGAAGGAGTTACTAAATAAATTTGGGATGGAAAACTCTAAACCCGTAAGCACACATATGACTACAAATGACAAATTATCATTAAGGGATAAATTTACACTTGTTAATCCGACTAGCTACAAATCTATGATAGGAGGTTTACTGTATTTGACACAAACAAGACCTAATATTATGAATGCAGTATGTATTATTTCAAGGTTTCAGAGTAATCCTAAAGAAAATCATGAATCAGTAGTAAAAAGGATTTTCTGGTACTTACAAGGCACTACAAATCTTGGCTTATGGTATCCCAGAGATGAAAACTTTGATTTATGTGCATACACAGATGCAAATTGGGTAGGGGATGTGGATGATAGAAAAAGCACCACCGTTGGAGCATTTTTCCTTGGCAGCAGATTAATTTCTTGGTTGAGTAAGAAACAAAGTTGTACATCTTTATCAATAGCTGAATCAGAATATGTTGCAGCAGCAACTAACTATACATAGGTATTATGGCTTAAGAAAATGTTGAAGGACATAAAGGTAAAATGCAAGGAACCCATAACTATCTATTGTGATAACACTGTAGCAATTGATATATCTAAGAATCTGGTATTACATTCTAAAAGTAAACATGTTTCTATCAAACTGAATTTTCTGAAAGAGAATGTTGAAGAAAAAGAAGTAAAACTAGTTTATGTGAATACTAAAGAGCAGATTGTAGATATTTTCACTAAACCTCTGCCTAAGGAGACCTTTGAATATCTTAGAGACCAGCTTGGGGTCATACTAGTAGAGACTTAGACAGTTGATATTTGTCATCAACTAGTAGAATTAACGAAGAAATCTTTTTCTCCGGCTTTGATGAGGAAGCTACTTCTCAGGGGGAGTAGTTGGTATACTGAATTGGTTGGTATTTTGTATTTGAATCTGGTTTTTTATTAGCTTTGGCATTTGATGTCAAAGGGGGAGAGATATCTATGGAAAAATACTTTATCTCTTGGGGAGAGATTATTCATTTGGGGAGAGATTGTTGGTTTTTGGTATTTGGCATTTTTATTTTGGCACTTTGATGGTTTTTCCATCTTGTGTTGCCATCAATGCCAAAGGGGGAAATTGTTGGTATTTTGGTATGGTTTTGTCATTGATGTCAACACCTACTATAACTTATCAACTCTGGCACTTTGAAGAATTGGTAATGTTCACCGGCAAGCAAGTGACTTATGCACAGTCATCAGTATCTGGTACACCAGCAGGATATAATATTCACTGGCACTTGGAATGGCATGAAAAACACATGGTTATGTTGAAGACATCGTTTGGACACTTTGTCTTGGAGATTTGTTCATTGGCATATTCGTGTTTGCATATTTGTTGTTACCGACAAATAGGTCCAGGTCTACACTGATGGGCTTATCTATTCCAGATCAGCACAGCATGCTATGGAGATGTTTTATTATTGTTGTAAATGCATCGAGACATGTTGAATCCGTTATTACATTGGATATTGTTTTATTTGTAAATTGATTTTATTGTAATATTATTTAGAGTCGACCTACTAAAATTGGTCTTAGGTTATGATATAAATGCAAGATCTTATTTGTAAGATCAAGTGTGGAATGTGAAGGAAGGAATAATTCGGTATATGTGAGAATAAGCAGAGCTTTACACGCAGACATCATTTGAAGGTGAAACAAGGTTTTTGTGAAGACAATTAGAACTACACCAGTACTGAATCCAGCATAGTAAGATGTTATTTTGAGTTGTACATCTTTATTGGATTTAACCATCCAATTGTAGTCAGTGTGACTCCTATTTGTGTTTGAGCAGTGAGCTCTAGGCGCTTGGCCTTTCTGCATGTGCAAACCCCATTTGTATACACTATGAAGCCCTACCCCAACCCATCCTAGTATTTCAATAATTTTCATGTTGGAACTATTATGGATGCTCTATTTTATTGCATTATGGATGTAGGACTTTATATGATCACAGGAATTTGATAACATTGATATATTGATGCTTCATTTCTATGCTTTGTGGATCTAGAATTTTATATGATTCTAGAATAGGATAACATTGATACGTTGTATGTCATTATTTGATTTGCAGGACTTTATTATGATGCTGGAAATATGGTTGCATATCTTATGAATGGATTAAATTATGAGGATTATGATGAATTGCTTATGTAAATTGCCTTGATATGTGGTAAACTGTATTGTATAATGTCAATTCTATGTAGAGTGATTGAATTGTATTCTTAATTATGTGTTTAATATTATATGAGGCTATTGGAAAGTACTAATGTTTAAATTGAGATGCGCAGGAAATTATCCATGTGACCATGGAAATATTATGGAGAATCAAACCTAATCCTATGTACGTTCGTAAAACCAGGGGTTGTCTATTTGGAGAGACAACAGCCCGTATGTATCGTATTTTATTCGTAAATGTAATTTTTTGCATGTGTGTAAATTGTATTCATTAAATTTGTTTAAATTATTCAAGGGACAATTGTCATGTGTATAATTGTGATGTGGAATTATTTTTGTAGTGTCACTTGACACATATGTTGTATGTTTTGTTGGCAATTGTCATGTCACTTTTTGGAGAGATTTATTTTTGTTTAATTGTTATAGCTCCTAATTATCCTTGAAGGTTCCAAGAAATCTAGGATAGTGAGCCATAAGGAGGGTCAACTCAGAGTTGACCCGTAGGTTAACTTTAGGTGGACTTTCAAAGGGTTAAATCAACTCCTAGAGTTAGTTTTGGGGCATTTTTATTGGGCCTCATGGGGTACCTATGGGTGAGGGCCAAATTTGGCTATGTATATTTCCCCTAGGGCTTGTTTAACCACCCAAAAAATTGGGTTTTCCTAGATAGTCAAATTTCATCTTTAGGAGTGCCATCCTTGGTTAGATAACCTTCTTGGTAGGTGTTATTCCCCTTCCCCATTTCATTCCTCTTCTTGAGGTGCCTTGGTTAGGGAGTGTGTAAAACCTAGGGAAGACCAACCAATGGGAGTCCCTCACTCTATCCAAGAGGTTGGAAGCAGTGAGAGAATCCTTCTTAGGCTAGAGATTGAGGCTTAGTGAGCTAATCACCCACTCTCCATCTTTGGAGATTTTGGATAATTTTTGGAGGAAAAAAAAAACCAATTTGAGAATAGGAAATTTGGCTAAGTGTTGCAGAAAAGTTTTGTGGATTGGATTGCTCTTCTCCAAGCTATCCCTAGAAAACCTCTTGGCAGATTCAAGGTAGGTGCATTATCTTACTTGTATGTTAAAATATGTTTGTAGAGATGTTGAATGTAAATATTGTATCTTTCTTTGTAATGTATCTGTGAAGTTTTTTATGTGGTTCTTTCCTTTTCTTTTGTTATGCATTTTATTGTGTTATGGGAGTATCCAAGGCTATCTTACCCTTGGGAAGGCAAAATTGTCTTGGGGGTGGAAGGAGTTTGACAGCCTTAGAGTGAGAGGCTCTCATCATGAGAGTGATCTCAAGGGTTTGTCCATGTGACCCTTGCTCCATAGTTTTGTTTATGCATTCGGGGGTCATAAGGGGAGAAAAATGGCATGTTTGTCTTTGGGGGTCATAAGGATATGGGGGTTAAGAAGATTTTTGTTGTATTATTAGATGCAATGAGTTAGCTGTGAGTTACTATCTAGCAGATCTCCTCAAAGGTACTTGGTCTACTTCCACCCTAGTAAAACATCACATTTTGTGATGAAGTTTCAGCTTGGGATAGCCATGTGTTTGTGGTATTTTTTCCCTTATTTGTTTGTGTTTTCTTGAGTGTAACCATCTAGGACTTAGTTCTCCAAGCTCAGGGGTGGCTTCTAGTAAGCCTAGGCTGAGAGGTGAGCACCCCATGGTTACAACCTTATGTTTTGTATGCAGGTTGCTTGGAAAGAGGAAAGAAATAAAAATGTAATTATTGTAATTATTTTGAAAGATAGAAACGTGTTACTTTGTTAAGCCCTCATCTATTAGGGATGAGAGACTAATTGGGTATTTTACCCATTTGTAAAAGTTGACAACTTGAGTTCATACATTTTTATCAGAAAGGTGTTTTTATTTAAATTCTCTAATGTATTATGTTGTTGTTAATTTTATTTAAATCTGCCTTAAACTGAAATTTGTTATTTATTTATCTCTACAAATTATATAGAAATAAAAAAGAAGGGAAATGCAGAAAATGTGATGTTAATGTTATAAGTATTTTCTGTGCTATTTATATGCTGCTGCAAATGTATTTACTACTGTCATTTTCTTAAATAAATAAAAAAATAAAGGAGAAAATAGAAAATAGATAGCTAAAGTAGATAATTTTATTCTCTTCCTATAAATGACTTTATGACACAGAAAGTAAATTACATATGCATTTATCCCAGTATGCAATTAGATATATGCATTCCTTACATCTATAAACAAAACAAAAATAATAAATAAATCTATTTAAAGTTTTTTAAGCTTGTTGCTATCATTACTGTCATAAAATGTATTGTTGTTTTTAAAAAAGAAAATGTTTGCAGATTTAGTCTTAGACAATGAGGGTATAAGTTAGCCTATTCATGTTAGATAAATCATTTCAAAAAATATATATAACTATATCTATCTAAGGGTTGCCTGTACATTCCTAACATTCCTGCATGTTAATGTCTAAATTTACACACAGTGGACGGCACCGACCGCCACTATGTTTACACAAAGTGGACGGAACCGCCCGCCACTGTGTGTATGCACAGTGGCGTCTGGGGGAGCCCCTCAATGTGAACTCCCAACCTCCACTCGGCCTCCACCCCTTCCTTCGGTCACCGCCTTGCCTCATTTTGGTCGCCGCCTCATGGCCATCAAACCTACACAAAACACACAATACACACACACACACACTCAAAATAAAATAAAACATAACAAACCCTAACCCATTTCGGGTTAGGGCAAAAACAAATAAAGAAAAGAAAGAAAATAATGCTTGATATAAAAAAAATGCAACCCTAGCCTAATTTCGGGTTAGGGTTAGCATTTAAAATAACATAGTATAATAAAAATGCAACCCTAACCCATATTTGGGTTAGGGTTTGCATGTAAAAATAATGGGAGGAAATTTGAATTAAATTTTTAAATTATAACTTGAAATTTAGGGTTAATTGTAAGTTGCATTATAAAATTTAATGGGCATAGTTCTGATTAATTAAAAAATAGGTTTTCAGGATCCGAAACCTTTACAGCATAGATAGAGAAAAAGCACTGAGAAGAACAGTACAATAGAGTTTGCAAACATAAAGACTGGCCAAAAGACTAGCGAATAGAAAGAACAGCTTAACAAAAAAATAGCAAAGAAACAGGGAAGGCGCTACACAGCGATTTTCTTTAGCAGATCCTCCACCTTTGTCACCAGCTCATCATAGGTGGCCCCGACAGCTTTCAGGTCTTCTAGATCCTTATTCGGTTTCTTTTCCTTCCTCTTGCCTCTGGTGTGGGTTCTGGGACCTTGAGCTTCCCCTGTTCCTTCAGCTTCCAGTTCTAAGTCCTGGATTTCCTTTTCCTCATCCATCTTGCTAATGAGGGTGTGGGTGTTGTTGGTCGAGATCTTCAAGATACTTAGGCTCTATTTAGCGATGTTCTTCAAGCACTCAATTTTATCAACTTTGGTAACAGTGTCCGAGAGGGTTTTTTCGCTAGTGTCCACAAGGCTTTTTCTATCCAGCATCTCCTTTTCAATCTTCTCAAACTTGGGGTTGAAAGAATCTCTGATGTCTTCAGCTTTGACAATGGTGTTTTTCAGGTCTTCAATATAGTCGGCCATTGTATTCCCCTCCCCAATATTAATGGTTTTCAAAATCAAGACGTTGTTATAGAGTTTCTTGTATTCATCCACAGCTTTCTTGTAACCGTTAATGAGCCACTCCATTGTTTCCATGAAACCATGCAAACCCTCAGGAGGAGGGCCAGATGGGGGAGCCGCTTTTCTAGGGGTAACCTGTTCTTCTTTGGGGTTGTGGAGGGCGGAAATTATGTCAGCAACCTTGAGATTCTCTTCCATAGTCTCCTTTTCTAGGCTGTGCTCAGCTTCCAGGGTCCTTGCTTGCTTGTCAGCTTCCGGTTCCTTGCCAGTCTCCTCTTTTTTCTTGTACTTTTTCTGGTTCTAGGTATGGATTTTTGTTTTCTTCTTCAGTAGCTCTTTAGGGTTCTCCTTCTCAGAATCATCCGAGTCCTCCCCTTCCAAGGAGATGCTGATCAAGGGTTTGCTTTGAGGCTTTTTGCCCTTGGATGAAGAGAGTCTTGTTTTTCTGTATTTCCTCTTCTTCCCGCTTTCATACTCTGAGTCATCAAAACCATCCTCTGTATCAGATGAAGAGTCACTATCGAATTCCTCCTCCTCAGAAAAGGTAGAATCAGACATCTCTTCCTCAGAATCCATAGAGGGTTGCATCCGAGCAATTTGAGTGGCCTTTAAATGGTCATAAATTAGGACCATTGGACCTTGGTGCATAGCAGTATCACTTAGAGGATTCTCTTTGTAGGCCTTAAGGGATGCGTTCATCGAACAAAGCAGGAAATAAGTGAAATTAACCTTATCATTATGCCTAAAGTGATTTAACAGAACAAAGTGATACCCATAAACTTTCATAAACCTACCATCTAGAGTGATATATCGCATTAAAACAAAGAGAATCTCCCACCAAGGTTTGGCAAAAGCCCTAGGCGGGTAGTAGGTTTTGCTCAACTTTACCAGTCATTTTTTCTCTTTCTCAGTTACTGGGTACCTTTCAATAGCTTCCCTGCTGACCTTCCTATCTCTGTAGAAGTTGCAACCTTCCCTGGTGAGGCCCGTAGCTTGAGCAATTAAATCTTCATCGATTTCAACCATTTGATCGCCCATTTTTAACATGCCCTTCTTCCAGTTCTTGCATAAAAGACTAGTAACCATACAATCTTAGCCGTGGAGTCTCTCCATGAAGTTTGAGAGACCACCTTGCTGCAGAATACCCCAAACCTCTTCCTTCTGTTTCCATTCTTTACAACTACTTGGTTCATATCGCCTCCTATTTCTGCCCATGTTGTCGCTACTAACGGCCAAATTTTGAAACTTACAGAGATGATTAAACTAGGAGCTTTTCGGAGCTATAACAATTACCCAGAAAGCATGAGAGTTTATGGCATTGATGTTATAATCAGTGATTTTCTCATTATTAAAATAACTTGAAGTACTCACATCAGTACTTTTCATAATTATCTTGTCCATCAAGAGTCTTTGGAGTGCTTCTATATCGCTCGTTAATGATGATTTGTCTGACATCTTTGGGGAGTTCGCATTCACCCATCCACGTGGTAATTGCCTCACTTTTAACCGCCGCATTGGCAGCCCAGTCAGCAGAGCCGTTGGCCTCCTGGTAGATGTGGGAGATATGGCATTTTTTAAAGGTACTAATAATGTCAATAGCAGAGGTGATTATGTTGTGAATCAACCATGAAGGTTTTGAAGTCCCATTAAGGCACTTTATTATATTATTTGAATCCCCTTCTATCCATAGATAGTGGCATTTCCATTTTTTGGCTAGGATGATGCCTTGAAGAGCTGCCATTGCTTCAGCTTTATGGTTGGTTTGGGTTCCAATAGGGACAGCAATCATTTCCTTGCAAATTTCTCTATGATCTCTAAGAATAGCTCCACAACCTGAAGGACCTGGGTTACCTTTGGCAGCACCGTCAAAATTAACTTTGAGCCAACCTTGAGGAGGGGTTTGCCATTTAGCTTCAAGTCTTTTATCATGGTTGAGATTAGGACCATCAGTGATCTTCATATTCCATACCCTTAAGATATTTGAATCTAGTGGGTTGTTCGAGTAACAAGGACCCTAAATGATCCCTATATTTTCCTGAATAGACCATTTAATTTTGTAGAACACAATATCTTGATTGAGGGAGACATCCTTGAAGATTCGGTTATTTCTTTCTTTCCAAAGACCCCACAAGATGTGAGGAAGAGAGAGCTGCCACAAACATCTCAAAAAAGGGTTAGCCCATTGAATATTCCAGGAGGAGAACATATCTCTGATGTTATAAGGAAACACCCAGGCAATACTAAAGCTCTTGAGGAAGCTTTCCCAAACAAAGGCTGAGAAGGAACAATGGAGAGCAAGGTGGTCCACAGACTCTTCCTCTTGAAGGCACAACACACATCTATTAGGGAGGGCAAAACCTCTGCCTTTGAGGTTGTCAAGGGTCAGGATCTTATTTTGGAGGATAGTCAAGAAGAAAAAATTGATTTTGGGGGTAAGACCCTTAATCCAGACTTTAGACCAATAAGGGTTAATAGGAAGGGGGAAGGAGGGGGGGGGGAAGGACACAATACATAGATGAAACAGATAAAGTTCCTTTGGGATCATGTTAAGGGAGTCCTCTTCACTATTCAGCCATACCGCGGACAGATGGATCTTGAGCTTAGAAAGGCTAGGGTGGATACTTTCAATGTTCTGCAATTCATTACCATCCCAGTACTCAACAACTAAGGAGCCAAAAGATCTAATACAGGAGGGAGCATGGGGGGCCCATTCATTGAATTCCATTAAAGGTTTATCAAAAAGCCAGGGATCCACCTAGAATTTTACTTTCCTACCATTTCCAAGTTTCCATATCACTCCTTTAGCTATACATTCTTTACATTTAGAGGCATGATTCCAAATATGGGATCCATTAATACTAAGATCCAAATTGATAAAAGAGGAGAGAGAGGAGGACAGAAGAGAGTACTTACTTTGCCAAATTTTGCACCATTTAGAATCGGAATGAAACATTCTCCAAACTTGTTTGGACGGGAGAGATTCATTTAAAGTACGAATCCTCCTGAGGCCCAGACCTCCTTTTCTTTTTGGCCTACAGACCTGGTCCTAGGCCACCAAGGACATTCTTTGCTTATCCTCAACCCCAGACCATAGGAATCTTCTTTGAATTTTCTCAATTGCTTCAGCATACTTAACTGGAATTCTGAAAAGACTAAGAGCATAAATTGGAATACTTTGAAGAGTAGCCTTAAGGAGTTGGAGCTTGCCAGCTTGACTTAAGAGGGCCCCTTTCCAACCAGCAAGTTTTATATAAAATTTGTCCACTAGAGAACTCCAGAAGGGATCAGGAGGGGAAATTCCCATGGGGAGACCAAGGTAGGTAGCAGGAAGGTCAGCAATCTTACACTCCAAGATTCTACTAATCCTCTCTTGTCTTCTCTCTGGAGTATTAATGAAAAAGACTTCACTTTTAGCCCAGTTGATAAGTTGACCCGATGCAGAGGCAAATTTACACAGGGTGCTCTTCAAAACTTTAGCTTCTGAAATACTTGATTCCCCCATAATAATAGTGTCATCAACAAACTGTTGGTGGGAGCACATAAGGTTTGCAGAGGATGGTTGGAGGCCCTTAAAGGAGCCTTGCAACACCATTTTTTCCATGGTCCTTCCAAAGCATTCGGCCATAATAATGAAGAGGATGGGGGAGATAGGATCTCCTTGCCTAAGACCCCTAGAGGCTTGGAAAAAAGTAGAAGGAGAACCATTAACAAGAACAACAAAAGTAGCAGAGGTGGTAAGCTGGGAGAAAAGGTCGACAACTCTAGAGGAGATTTAAATGGCATAGTTGGTTCTTTTTATTAAAAGAAATATGCATGTATAAGTAGGTTTAAAAATAGTTTTGTGCATCCAAATTGTATATATATATATATATATATATATAATTTATATATATGCTATATTTTTACATATATATATATATATATATATTTGAGGTTAAGTGAAAACCTATTTAATTTTTATTTTATTGATTTTTATATATTTCTCATATCGCATTATTGACGTAAATTTTATCAAGGATTTTTAATAAGGATATTTCTTAAATAATTTTTGTATTTAATTAAGTATGGACGTCAAGTGGAACTTATTTTGGGGGAAATTTGTAAATGAGGATTATTAATTATTTTAAATGAATTTTTGACCTATGAGGCCAATGTTGGCCAGATTATTTAAATCGTCAAAATTGAAAGTTTAGGGGAAATTAAACTTGGCTATAGTATAAATTAGATTTATTTGGCAAATAACATTATTAATTTTGAAACCTAATGGCTAAATATAAATCAGGAACTTTGTGTGCGCTCGTTTAATTAAATTTTTTATTTAAGATATCTGCATCATTATTCAAATAGCCTAGAATAATTTAAATGCAATTTAGATATTTAATTTTCCCTCGACTTTAACTAGCTGCAATTTAATCAAGTTAATTAAGTTAACTCATTAAATTGCGAGGACCCTCTTAGGGAATAATAGGCCCTCATTAATTCATGTCGCTTTTATGAGTGAGTTAGCTAATCCAATGTTAGTAAACAATTCCATTTACATCTTAGTTAAGACAAAACTCTATTGATTTCATTTTAATGTACACTATGTTGAGAGTTTATGTGATTCAAAAAAAAAAAATTGTTGTTCCGTACTTTGCCCAAAAGTTTGGGCACGACATACACATACTATCTGCAGTAGTATCATCTGATTGTGGGTAAGGTTTCCCACCGTGATTTTTCCCCTTACAGGGTTTCCACGTACAAATATTGATGTTATGTGTTGTGGATGTTATTTTCTTTCTGTGTCATGCATTAATCTTTACCGGTACTGTAATTAACTGATAAAACTATCTACCGGCATAAAATTTTAGTTTACCGGTATTAAGCATTAAAGTTGGTTAAGTTGTTTTGGTTTGAATTTATTTGACAACTGTTTCACTCCCCCCCCCCCTCTCAGTTGTCCCCGAGACCTAACAAATATACTGATGACCAATGTTGTTTTATTTCGAATTTCTCACAGAGCTCATCCAGGTTTTTATTCTTGAATTGTCCTCCATTATCAATCACGATGGACGAAGGTATCCCATACCTGCAGATGATATAATTTAAGATGAAGAGAGCGACTTGTTTACTAGTTGCTTTGATGAGAGGAACTGCTTCTACCCACTTGGTGAAATACTCAGTAGCAGTTATGATAAATTTATGTCCATTAGATGAAACAAGATATATCTGACCAATCAGATCAAAAGCCCATTGCTGAAAAGGCCAATGTGTAGTGAAGGGTATGAGATCCCTTGCTGGAGCATGTATGAGGTTCCCATGTAGCTGACATTTTTCACAAGTCTTAGAAAATTTAATAGCATCTTTCTCCATGTGTGGCCAATAGTAGCCAGCTCGTAGTAGTTTCTGAGCTAAAGTAAGACCATTCAAATGAGATCCACAAATACCTTCATGAACTTCTGATAACGCATGTTTAGACTCTTCAGTTTCTAGACACCTAAGAAATGTACCATACAAACCTCGTCTAAATAAATCATTAGCAATGATAACATACCGTGAAGTATTTCGGGTCAGGTTTCTTTTCTCATTACGGTTAAGATTTTCAAGTATAATTTGGTCTCGTAGATAAGAGTAGATGTGGTTGTATTGGGATGAGTCATGTCTAATAATAGAACAGACTATTTGGGCCTCAGGATAATCATAGGTAAGGTAATGTAACTCTACCACCAGGAATTCAAAGCAAAAATTGAATTCTTGCAACTCAGGTATAGATGCCAAGGTGGCCATAGCATCTGTTGCTCTGTTTGCGGATCTAGGAATCTATTGGAATGATACAAAAGCAAAAAATTTCTTGAGATCATCCACCATATTCTTATAAGGCATCAATTTCTCATCTTGAGTCTGATATGTATCATTGATTTGATTTATGATCAACTGAGAATCTCCATAGATGTGTAATTTTGCAACCTTCCATTCAATAGCTAGCTTTATCCCATTCACCAAAGCTTCATATTCTGCAATGTTATTTGTGCAAGGGAACAAAACCTTATAAGACTTTGGAATTTTATACTTTTGAGGAGTAATAAATAGTATTCCAGCACTGGAACCATTTTGAGTAAAAGACCCATCGAAGAACATCTTCCAGGGTTGTTGAGTAAGATGCATTATTGATTCATCTGGAAACTCTATATGCAGCGGTTGAGTGTCTTCAAGCGGAGCTTCAACAAGTTGATCAGAAATTACCTGTCCTTTTATGGCCTTGCGTTCCACATACTCAATATCAAATTTTTTATCATGGCCCATTTTGTCAATCTTCTTGTAAGTGTTGCTTTGCTGAGAAGATATTTGAGTGGATCAATTTTAGCCACCAGCTTAACTGAATGTGCTAACATGTAGTGTCTCAGTTTTTGTGATGCAAAGACTAATGCCAAGCATGTTTTTTCTATTATAGTGTAGTTCATTTCATAAGACACCAATGTTCTGTTGATGTAATAGATAGCTTATTCTTTTTTATTGTCATCCTGTTGTGCCAGAAGTGCCCCCAGTGATGAATCAATTGCTGATATATATAAGATTAATGGTTTACCCTGAATAGGTGGCATCAATATTGGTGGATTCGATAGGTACTCTTTGAGTTGTCAAAGATGTTGTTCACATTCCTGGTCCCAATTGTATATTACTCCTTTCCTCAATACTTTTGTGAAAGGTTGAGCTTTGTCTACTAGCTGAGAAATGAAGCATCTGATTGATTGAAGATATCCCTATAGACTTCTCTTTTGACTGATGTTCTTTGGAGGCAGCATTTCCATTATGGCTTGGACCTTCTCAGGATCAACCTTGATTGCCTTCTTCTAAATGATGTAGCCAAGTAGTTTACCAGATGTCACTCCAAATGCACACTTTTTTGGATTTAACCAGAGTTTGAACTTTTCCATTCTGTCTAGTATAGGACCTAGCTCTTGAATGTGTTGATCTCTTCATAGTCTTCACTAAAGTGTCATCAACATAATCTTCCATATTCTTGTACATCATGTCATGAAAAATAGTAGTGACGACTCTTTGATAGGTTGCTCCTGCGTTCTTTAGCCCAAATGGCATGACATTCCAGCAAAAGGTTCCCCATGCACAGGTGAAAGTTGTCTTTTCTTGATCTCCAGGAGCTATTTTGATTTGATTATATCCGGAGAATCCGTCCATTAGTGAGTACATCTCATACCTAGCACTCATGCTGACTACCATATCAATGTTTGGTAATGGAAAGTTGTCCTTCGGACAAGCTTTGTTGAGATCTCTAAAGTTAGTGCAAACTCTGATAGATTTGTCTACCTTTGATACAAGTACTATGTTTGAAATCCATTCGGCATAATCTATAGCTCTAATGAATCCATCTTTTAGCAGTTTTTCTAGCTCAGCCTTGACTAGCAATGCCACATGAGGGTGCATCTTACGGAGTTTTTGCTTGACTGGTTTAACCCCTGGTGTGATAGAAATATGGTGCATGATGAGATCAGGATCCAGGCCTGGCATATCAGAGTATGACCATGCAAAGTTTATTTTCTTTTCTAAGAATAGATGAGTGAAATCCTTCAATTCTTCTGTTGATAGTGATTGAGCTACATAAATGATGTGTGGTGTATCTTAACTCCCAATGTTCACTGGCTAAGTTGGCTCAATCAATATGGAAGATATCTCCTAGAAGTGACTTGGTAGTATATCAAGTATCTCACCTCCAGGCGCCTTAGAGAGGTTTTCACCCTTAGGTATGTCCTTTATTTTCTCTTTTTAAGATTCTGACACTACCACAATGTGGTTTTCGCCATCAGATCTCTTATTTTTATTTTTCTTGTTTTTGCAACTAAGATACTTGATATCTGATTTAGTCATGTTTTCACTCTGTTCACTGGTGGAAGAGTCCATAGGTTCAAGTGCATTGAGATAATAGGCTAATGTATAGTCATTGGCAAAACTAGGTATATTCATGGGCTCATTTTGTAAAGTACAATCAATTAGTTCTGGATGTAGTAAGGATAAATGTTGGACAAGTTCGAGAGTGTTCACAATATTGTCATCACAACTGTGGATTGAAAAGTCAAGTTCTAGAAGGATACCTTGCGTAAGTGTCTTGAGACCAGGAAGAGTCGGAACATGATTATTAAAGTTCATGTTAATATTTAGTTGATCTAATCCAATAGACATACTTGTAGCATCGTTCCCCATGCCAGACTGGACGTCATATCATGGTTCGATAGCAATAAGATCAGAAGACAAATTTTCATCATTTACATCAGATGATTCAAAATTTGATGTTGAGTAGATATTATCCTAAGTAGGATTGTTGTTAGAGTCATCAGAGTCGTCGGATGAAGTTTCTGAGTCTTCTTCAAGTGATTTAGTGAGTATATGTATGGTATCAACACCAACATCTTTAATGCTACAAGTTCCTTCAAGATTTGTCTCATTTATCATTTGTATTTGACATACCTATTGACATGATCTTACTGTTTCCGTGATTTGTTGTCGTCGACTCCATTTAGCTTCTTCTGGACTGATAACTAGTTCTTTTTTTGTAGCTTCCAACAATTCTTGTGTAGTGCTATACCTGATTTGTTCTGTCTTAGTATAGAGGTACATAGATGAAAATCTTTCTAGTATTCTTCCTTCCTTTAGTCTTTGTTCATAGTCTACTTGTCTTCTTAGTCTGATTTCCTATATTTCCTTCTATAGTTTTATGCGCATTAGTTCTTGAGTATCATCTGTGATACTGCTAGACTCTTTTGGAGTTTTTGTACTGGATGTATCTGACAGGTGGTCAGGACCCCATTCATACTTTTTTGAGTCAGTCTCTGAATCGTCTACTTGCTACCTACCAGTGTATTTGACTGGAACTTTTAGTGGTGCAAACAATTCTCTGATTCTTACTACTTCATCACTTATATCCTTTGGGACCTCAACTCCTTGTATTATTGTAGCTAACACCATCAGAGCTTGAGTGCTGACTATTTCTTCTTTCTTGACTGTTGATTCCTCTTTCTCTTTTACACACTCTACTTGAGTTTGTTGAGCATTTGTTTCCTGTAATGTTGAAGGCGATGTCCTTTTCTGCCACTTAGATTTAGAAGCATGTTTTTGGTCTAATGTTTTTTTTGGATTGTACCCCAATATAGCTTTATCATTTGTTGATTTCGTTTGCAGCTGAATCGGTTCAATAATACCCTCTTGATGTTTACCCAGGGGACCAGTTCCTGAATATCCCATGCATTGAATCATCTTGTAGCTAGGACCATATTAGGTTGAGGAAATCTCACAATGTCATACCTCCTCGTTTTGACTATCTTCTTTGAAAAGCCAGTTAAGAACAACATCCTCATCTATTTCATCTGCCAAGGAAGTAGAAGACTATACAAAAAGACCATCATATATGATATTCAGAGCTAAAGTTTGTCTTCTTGTATCCTCTAATGGTTTGCCCAACTGTTTTGGTGATGGAGGGAGAGAGACTAATGAAAGTACCAGTTCTATCTTGTAGCCATCCATGTCGGTATTTGTAATCTTCAATTTCTTTTCCAAGGCTTTCATCAAAGCTTCCATATTTTCATTTGTAGAGGCTGCCCTATTATGAGGCACAAAAGTATTAGCACCTTTTATTAATGCATTATAGGTCACATTTGTATCAGTAGGAATGTTGACTTCTGTTCCATTATAAGGAAATTTTAAGCATTGATGGTATGTTGATGGAACTGCCTTCATCTCATGAATCCACGGCTTGCCCAGTAAGATATTGTATGACAAAGGAAGATCAAGTACCTGAAAAAGGACATCTCTTTGTACAGGTCCCACCCTGATTGGTAATGATACCAGACCTTTAGAGGTCCTTTCTTCTTCATCATAGGCTTTAATTATTATTTTCTTGGCAGGATCAATGACATTTTTAGAGAATCATATTTGTGTAAGAAGACTGTAAATACAGATATTCAACCCCGTGCCTCCATCTATCAAAATATGTTTGACTCTATGTTTATGGATCATGGATTCAATATGAAATGGTTGGTTATGTGGATGATTTAGCGAGTTGTCATCTTCTTCAGAGAAGGTCAAATAATGAGGTGAGTTTAGATGACCCACCATAGACTGAAACCGATCAATATCTAAATCTTTGGGAATATTAGTGGTGACCAATGCTTTGTCTAGGATCTCTTTGTGAGTAGATGAGAGTTGTAGCAATTCAAAGATTGAGATTTGAGCATTTGTCCTTTTTAATTGTTCCACAACGCTATATCTAGAGGATGATGTTGAAGTTAGCCTTTTAAATTTATCCAAGGTCGATTCTTTTTGTTTGTTTGACGAGGCTAGTGGGTTTGATGTTGCTTGAGCCGGGTTGGAAGAACTAGCTCCTTGGAGAGTGACTTTCTTTTGAGAATGGGTCAGAGCTCTTGCATATCATGATTCATTTGGTTTGTCTTGGACTATAATCACATTGCAATATTCTAATTGGGAAGGCTCAATCATGTTGATGACGTTGTCGTTGCTAGTATAAGTATAATTTACTTTGGCACCTCCTTTGGTCTTTGAGGAATCACCTTGTTTGTAAATAGGCAACGGCTCCTTAAATGCTTTGTGATCAGCATTGGTCAGGTGATTCCCGACAACAATTTTACCAGCGTTTATGAGATCTTGAATCTCATGTTTGAGATTCATGCAATTGTTTGTGTTATGACCTTTATTCTGTTGGAAGTCACAGTATTCATTTTCTCTCCACCATTTTGGTTTGATTTCTGGATCATATGGTCTGGAGTTATCTGGTAGCGTTATCGAGTTGTTTGCCAATAGCATTATGAAAGCAGATTCATATGATTCTTCGAGAGGAGTAAAATCACACTTAGGTTTGGAAAGCCAAGGTTTCTCTTTGAACCATTCTTTTGTTTTCTTTGGAGGATTTTTTGTTGCAGCTTCAGCAGCTTTGAGCGCTTGTGTGCCACTAGCCAAGTTGAATATCGTAGGCTTTGAGTTGGTTTTAACAGTGTCTACTACTTCGTCATTAACAACATTCTTATTGTTGTCTTTGCCATACTTCCAATACTTGTTTTTCTCTTTAGAACTAGATCCTAGTTGTGTTTCTTTCCAAGATGAGATATCCCCCTTCTTTATGAGCACATCTTCCATTCGAATGGCATTATCTACCATTTTGTTAAATGATGAGTGTACTTGCATTTGTATACTATATTTCAATTTTGGGACCAAGTTGTTGACGAATATGTCCATTTTTTCAGAATCTGGGATAGGTCTTGAATACCTAGAGAACATCTTTCTCCAATGTTGGAGAGAACATCACAGTCATAGGATGTCGAATGTTGTATGAGTATTGTTGTAAGAATAGTTGGATTAGTTCTTCAAACATTTTTAGTCCTTTAGGTAGACTTGAGAACCATTCCATGGCTTGTCCTCCCAAACTCCTCGAGAAAAGGCGCATGAGATACATTGGATCGTGCATGAACTCCATACAGGTAGCACAAAACTCTCTGACATGATCTTGAGGATCTGAGGTACCATCATATTTGTCAAATTTTGGGATCTCAACTCGTGAAGGGAATGGAGGCATGTATAGATTCTTGTCAACTGGAAAAGGGCATATTGTCTCCAGAGAATATTGTTTTGGGGACTTATCCTTATTCTTCAGTTCAGTGATCTTAGTCCGTAAGGCTAGTAATTGTTTATGTACCATGAGTATAGGTGATTCTTCCTTTTTAGTAACGAGTTTCTGAACATCATATCCAGTAGGAAGCTTGGCACCTTGTTTTGCTATTTCTAAGAAATAGTCTTCCTTTTCTCGAGCCAGGTAGCTTTCATCATTTTTAGAAAGTCTTTATCCTTTTGATAGTCATGAATTTCTTTATCTAGAGGTTCAGTGTCTTCTTCAACTTCACTTGATGAGGAATCATTATCAGTTTCATGAATATTAAGGTTGTCTTTGTCATTGTATTTTGTCTCATGTATGGTGGGAGATTTAGGTTCATCAAAAATTGGTACCCCTGATGATGAAGGTTTATCAGTGAGTAGGTCCTTCATGTAGTATGGGTTATCTTGATATGTGAAGGGTTGTGCTTTACCTTTGGCCTCTTTCTTACGAGAACTCCTAGTTTGAGTAGGCATTTTTATGGATTAGTGTGACCTAAAACTGTTTGTGATGCAGAGGTCAAGATCGATTTCAAAGCTAGTTGTTTGGTTAACGTATTTGTTTGAGAGAAGAAACTGAGATTTAGTCTGGTTTCAGGAAAGATCTATCTTGTATAAGATGTTTATGATGAATACTAAGAGGGGGGGGTGAATTAGTATGCCAAAAACCTTTGCACTAAAACACTTACACAGTCTAAAGATAAACCGGTAAAGCAGTCTGACAATCAAACTGGTTATCACACATACAAACCAAAATGTGAATAAAACATTCACCCATGAAAGCAATACAACCATAACACAAGATATTTGATGTGGAAACACAACTGGGAAAAACCACGGTGAGATGGAACTCACAAGTCACTATCTGCATAATAGAAACTAGACCGGTTAAGGTCTTACAATGTTCTTCACCAGAACAGATCCTGTTAGGAATCTCAATCTCTATTAGGAGATAAGTCCAATTAAAGACTACCTTGTTAGAGGATTTTAGATTCACATGTGTGAACCACCTTGTTAGAGGATTTTACAAAGGCTTTGAGGCCTACCTGGTTAAGGGCTACTGACTTGTTAAAGATGTGAGTAATCAACAAGTGTTTGATCTATCTACTAGCACAAATTGTTTGGCTAGATCCAGTATTGCTCACAGCTAATGCATTCCAGCATTACTTTAGTCTCCTCTATCTCTCTCTTAGTTACAACTCGATCTTCTCTCATAAGATCGCTCTCCACTTCCACCTTAAACCCTAGCTCAACATAAAACCTATTCACAACTTCTTCAACAACTTACAAACCCTAGACATGATGTCCTTTTAAAGGAATCTAATTTCATGTCGGTCCAATAGGATTACATTACAATTTCCTAGGTTCAATGAATCTAGACATACTCAGTAACACGACACAAGAATCACCGTCAATGTGTCGGTACAGTCAAACAATCGGTGGATTGGTAATTCATCACAAAATGTCGGTTGGTAACTCATCACAAAGTATTACCGGTTCATACAAAATGTCGGTTGCTGGTTTGACAAAAATGAAGACTGGTAAGAATGTGTTGTGCGGCTTTGCTTCCTCGTACCACTTGTGGTTTGCGAACCGCTTGGGGTCGACATGCCTCTTCAGACCGGGAAACACATTCTGCAAAATCACTACTAGTCTAAAGACTAGAATACAACATACCGGTTGGAACAAATACTGGTTGAGCATGAGCTCATACATATAAAGGGGATCTCAATACAAGTGTGTGTCCATCAATGACAATCACAACATAAACATCAAAAATGCCAACAATCTCCCCCTTTGGCATTGATGGCAACACTTAGGAAAATAAAATTTTGACATCTAAGTGTTTTACAACAAAAACTTGCCATTAACAAAATTGCTCCCCCTAAGCATATACACTATCCCTTAATCAACAGAGTGTATAGCAATTTGGCATTCAGAGCATAATCATCAGAGTATATAGCATATATCACAGCATATATCAAAATTTGAAAACAGATACTTCTCCCTCTGATATATCAAAATTTCAAGATTTTAAAACCATCAAAATTTTAAAACCATATACTTCTCCCCCTTTGCCAACAATGACAAAGTACAGCTGCAAAAACATGTTTCCATGTATATATAAAAGAGTTTATGATAATAATGAGTAATACTTGTCAAAAACCGCTTTGTAGTCCTGCAAAAATTGTTTCATGGAAAGAGACCAAGACTCAGGTAGGGAGGTCGCCACTTCCTTCTCTGTTTACATTTGTGATACATGTTCCTCCATGGCATCTATTGTGCTTAGTTCTTGAGTGACTGTCAGGGCATCCAGGTTCAGATAGCATTTCTGGAGAATTTGTAGTCGTGGAAGCAATACCAGTTGAAGCTCCTGCAAATCCCTAGACCTTGTGCTCATCTCTTGCTCTATCTAGGCTGACTGCATCTGGAACCGGTGAACGGTTTGCCCATATGCTACAAAGGAGTCGTAAGGAGGTTTGAATGTGCTCAAGTAGGACTGTAAGTCCATTTGAAATTGTTGCTTCTTGGCTAGCACATCATCACAGAACAAATGAGGTTGACAGATTTTGCTGAGCAGCAAGTTTCCCTCATCCAAGGCACTCCTTATGATCTTTTGATCCTTTAGCAGATCAGTCCTAAGCTCATTCAGTTTATTCACTAGAGCAACATTAAGAGCCTTTTGGTGCTCTCTCTTTACATTTTCCTCAGTTGCTTCTTCTAGGCTCTGCACCTGATCATCCACTACAGTACACAAAAGTTTGAGTTGTGCTAGTGATGAATCAGTGTCAGGAAGATTAGTACCAGGGATTAAACTGGTAAGTGTGTCTACAGCTGCCTGAATGATGTCTTGTTCCTTTTTCCTACGAACGATCTCAAGGCACTCTTGAGCAACCTTGATGCTCTGCATAAGCTTTGACTCACTTGCAGATTGGAGATCGATAGGACTAGAAAGATCAACCGGTGAGGGTTGACTTCTGGTTGCCTTCAGAGTCTCCACCTGAGAGCTTTTGGCCACTTCTTATTCCTTGGCATCTACAGCTTTCTTCTTTTCTGCTTTGTTGGGTCTCAAATCAACAGATTGGATAGGTTCTAAGGAAATGCCAACTCCTATGATCAGACCCTCCAATTGACTTGGCCAACTTATAGAGTGAACCTATTTGGTTTCTAACTCTCTCACTTTAGGCTTTGCAGGACCTAGGCGGGTATACCTACTCACTAGTTGTTCCTTCAACTAATGCTTTTTATAGCAGATTTAGTGTTTTAATCTGATATCTCCTAGTCTCAGAATGGCATAAGTTCCTAGAATGGAGATATAGCAGATGAGTTCAAGATTGTTGTTGTAGAAGTTATTCGATCTATGTTTCCTAATTACTTTTGTTGCTTTAAAATAACAAATGATGAATATAATGATGAGTGTAATCTGTAATTAACCAGTGCCTTCTTTGCTGTTTGGGCTACAGAGTCATTGTACTTTCTTTAGGACTTATGGTGCGAGCCTGTGAGACAGTTTTTTAATCCATCCCTTTATGGACCTGTCAGTTATTATTTCTTTTGAAACCAGTCAAATGCTTATATTGTATGTTGATTGAATGAATTTAACCCTAACTTTAAGGGACCAATCAATTAAGTTTTGCGAGGAACAATTACAATTCGCGAGCAAAACTTTCATTTCAACATTATAACATAAAGCATAACTTTAATTTCAAGAATATGAACAACCTTATCTCTTAGATAATATCACAGACGATTGCCAAAACAAAGTGAAATAATCCACAACACATACGCAAAGAAGAAAACAATTGATCATAACATGTATTCCATTATGGTTTGTATAACAGAAGACTTACAGGCTGTCACACATTGCTATCTTGCTCTTATCTATTTTCGTCTTATTACATATTACAAAAACCATTCTCATATATATATGGGAACGAAAGCTATTCATGAAAAGACACGTCTTTTCGAAATGCTAATCATTAGTTTGAACGTCTCTAACAAACTTAAGCAAAAAGAGATTAAGAATTCCTAAATGATGAATATAATCATCATCTTTAAAGGTTTTGATTTTAGCACTCTGTTTCTTCAATTCTTCTCCTTGCGATAGATATTTGAATATCATCTGGTTGACGGTAGGGGCCATGTCTTTACTTCGATCCATTTCTGACAAATCCCAATCTTTGACACTGATAAGCTCATTCTGCAAATCCTCCAGGGATATTACTTCTCCTTCTTTATAGACCGAGGGAATTCCAATAGGTCTCCCATCATCCAATTCCTTAAGATCTTTTCTCAACGTATCTTCGAGTTTAACATGATTCTCCATGTATGCAATGACATCATTGACCAATTTGTCCATCTTTTGTTGGATACTATTTGCCCGTTTCGTAGCCTTAGCTGCTTGATATTTCCAGTACAGGGCATCAGAAACATCATCCAAGCTACGTCCTATGGGGTATGAGGTGTATTCGCTTATGGGAGTCACTGTCTCAAGTTGCAATATTTTTTCTTGCAACTTTTGATTCTCCTCTTTAGATTTTTCGTACAACCCCTTATAGGTGATGTTCTCTCTGACCAAAAATTCTGTTTGGTCCAAATTTAATCTGGCAACATCCAAGTTTAATTTGGCAGTGACCCTAGGGTCAGTCTTTCCAACCTGATGAACCATGAGATGTCCAAAGGTTTCTTCAATATCTACAATAATAGGCCTCTTTCCCTTTGGATATAACGCCCATTGTAGGAGAGCCTTCTTATCAGGATCATATCCGGAGCCTAGGAATAATTTGTCTATTTCCTGAGGCAACACCTGTTGATTCAAGTCTTGCTTTTTCAAGAATCCATCAAACAGAAGTGCTGAATTTATATCCCAACCAGAAAAGATGATTACACCGGCCTCTTTTAATAATTTTCTCCCTTTCTCAGGGGTCATATCTTTCATGAGGATATCGATTTCATCCTGCAGTCTCTTCATCTGTTCTTCTTCTGGCCTTCCAGCCATGCTTCATTTCACATGAGCCCCTTTATACTGGTATAAAAATGAAAGGAATTCCCTTGAAGAGGCAAATCCGTCATCAGCAACAAAATCTCCATGCTCTGTCATCCTGATATCAACTACATCTTTAATGTTAATCTCACCAGTGTCCACATTCATCTCTGCTTCAAAACCAGGAGGATAATCTTCTCTAGGGGAATCAGCAGGGATACTACTAGCAGTTGATTTTGGTGACATGTGAGCCAATGGTTGACTATCCTTCTCAGTGTTGATAAAATGAAGGAATTATGGGGGCACTCTATGCATGATTTCTACTTCATGTTGAAATAGCTTTTTGGCTATTTCCAGAGGATCTTGGAGGTTTCCAAGCAGATCTCCATCTATCATCCCCCTTGCCCTTTTCCATTTGAAGGCCTCCCAAGTCATCTCACTCCTTTCTCTCAAAATCCTGGCCTCCTCTCTTTCAAGGTTCTTGATCAAGTCATCTGGCATTTTGGCCACATGGATTCCAGCTTTTAATTTTTGTGATGCTCTGGCAGCTCTTATATATCCATCAGGATCAAAGCTCTCTCTAGGTTCACCCAGGGTCATGCCATAGTAGTCTAATTTATTTTGAAGTAAATGGTACTGTAATTGGAAGCATGTGTGGTTTTCCTTCATACCCAAATATCCTGATTTCTGTATGATTATCATAGCAATACCAATCACCCCAATTGTGCTCAATCTAGGACTCCGGAGAGAAGTCTTTTCGCCTGAGGAATCTTTTAATTTCAGGGGATAGAGTATAATCCCTATGTTGCCCAAAGGCTACACTAAGGGGTTTCACAAAATATTCCTGAAAGTGCTAGTATTGGTTGTTCATGAATCTATGATCCCATGCAAAAACCCACAACTGAATTGGTTTCTTCAAACCATTCTTATCATAAGCTCTGATGCAGAAATCATCTGACCAGAAATTGATTTCTTGTCCACAATAAAGAATAATATGCATTAACAAAGAGTACAATGAAAAATGGACATTCACAAGGTCTCCTTTTAACTTCTCCAACCCGTGATTTAAGGCATCTGCAACATAAGTGGCATAATCAAATGACCTAGGGTCTTTTGATTGTAAGTCAGCACACAGAACCATGACCCCAATATCCATGAGAGGATGAGCCTCTAAGCCTAATACTTGGGCTGCAGCATAATATGTATACTTAAAATATGGATGGAAGTGGTTGACATCAAACGGCACCTTGTCATTTTTGTTGAACGGAACAAAGGACCCACCCACTTTCGGCCGGTGAATAGGTAGTCTCCATGTCCTGTGGATGTTTTCCATGCTAAAGAATTCTTGTGACAGTTTCTGCATATCGATTCTATCCTCTACTTCCCATTCAAGATCAAATACCATATCAATAGTTTGTTTGTTAATCACCACTAAGGGATTCCCTCGGTAATCGCATATGGTTTTGGTTCTCAGATTATAACAATCTGCCAGAGCTTTCATTAGTTCAACATCCACAAACATGTTTGGGACTACCAATTTCCCTAAGTTCTTCTTCCATAGATTACTTATGGGCTCAGGAGCATCCCTTCTTTTGTAGCTAAATAGGAACAATTCATGTCCCCTAATTTCAGTCCAGATGTCTCCCAGATTTTCAAATCTATCCTCCAATCCTTCTTCCTCACTTTTGATCTTTTTAGACCTTATACTAGATGTGGGACATTGGTCTAGCAAATCGTGAGTCAGAGCTCTCCCTTCCTTCTTCTGTCTTTTGGGCTTCTCTTCAGGGTTTAGCTCTTTTCCTTTCCTACTCTTTTTAGAAGAAGAAGAAGAAGGTTCCATGATTTCAGCAAATACGAGAGACAACACTTACTTGGAAAAATGTCTAGCTCTTCTAATTGTCGTTCACGAATTTTCGCAAGTTCTTCGCAATTTTCAGTCTCTTGGCATCAATCTGGCTCCTATGAAAATTCAATCAGTTCAGCTGTAATCATATGGGCAACTTGTGCATAGTTAATGTCTCTGCGTCTACAATGGCTACTCAAGTGTTTAAATTTAATTGCAGATGTGACATTCTTCACTTGGGCCTTTAACTCTTTCGCGAGAAGTACAGTTCGACCAAAATGATCGTAATTCAAGTTTTCAATGAAACCCTTGTCTTCGGCCGAGCGTTTTGATCTTTCATCGAAAGCCCATTCTCCTCGATATTACCTTTTCGGTGAGTAACCCATGTCGAGAAGCCATCTTCAAGACTCATCGAAATCATCTTTTCATCGATAAACTTTCTGTCGACAAGTTATTCGCAAGTTTCATCGAAATCATATTTCGATGAGTTTCGTTCTTCGGTGAAAGCTTGTGCAAGCTCTTCGAAAGTCTCACTCCTTCGATATTCCCTTTATCGATGAAACACTTCAATTTTTGTTCGATATAATGTTGTCGATGAGATCTGCATTTCGATGAATGCTTTATGAGTTTCTTCGGCAGTTGTTTCTCCTCGAAATCACTTTTTGCCTTTTGCTTTTCACTTTTCGATGAAACTTGGGCATCGATGAGTGGCTTCCTTTATTTACCGAAAGTGATATTCCGCCGAAAACCTTTTGCATAGTGCTTTACACGTCATGCTCTATTTTGATGAAAGCACTCTTTCGATGAAACTCCTTTTGAAATGCTCGATACAATTTCTTGGCCGCAAATCTTTAGTCTTCACGCTTATGGAAATATATTTTTTTTTTTATTTCAAATATAGTGTTCAACAGCGGCTCTGACTGAGGATGGAGGCATATTGTGTATGTCTTCAAGAATTCAAAATCTCTGGTTAGCGTAGATACATGATGGTATTTACAATGGAAATGGATCCTAATCTACTGTACACATGATATAGTATGTTCAAGAAAAGAAGTTTTTCAAGAATTGTCCATGTACTGGCAATTCTTGGACTTCCCTTGTTGTGTTTTGGAGCAAATAGGAATCCTCTCCCTTTTTATCTATGATCACATATGGGCCGATCCATAAGGCTTCAAATTTACCATGCTTGCCTTTGTCCTAACTCCTGGCATTCCACATTAAAACCCAATCGGCCACACAAAATTTTCTATCTGATGTCCTCTTGTCATACAACTTCTTCATTTGATTTTGAATCCTGATATTCTGCCTCTGAGCCTCTGCTCTAACTTCATCAAGTCCTACTAACTGCATTATCCTTTCTTGTGATGGGTCTTCAAGATCTATCCCTTCTTGAGTCATGAATCTATGTACAGGCAAGAGATTATCCAAAGGCAGTCTGGCCCTTTTGCCATAAACCAACTCAAATGGAGACTTTCCTGTAGATTTCTTCACAGTTATCCTATCTGCCCATAATGCAAGATTTAACTTTGAATCCCATGCTTTCTTGTTCTGTCCCAGCATCTTTTTAATGATCTTTAGGATATTCTTGTTGCTTGATTCAGCTTGCCCATTCCCTTGAGGGTGGTAAGGAGAAGAATGTGATATCTTGATGCCATATTCTCCACAAAAAGTATTGAATTCCTCCGACCTAAAGGACATACCATTGTCTGAGATGATCTTTGCAGGAACACCGAATCTAGTAATAATGTTTTCCATTAAAAATTTTATCACCACTTTGCTAGTGGCCTGTCTAGTGGGTATTGCCTCCACCCATTTGGTAAAATAATCTGTAGCGACTAATATCCATCTGTGTCCTCCACTAGATTTTTCTGATATTTCTCCTATGAAATCTATCCCCCATTGTTGAAATGGTTCCTCAGCCAACATTGGTCTCAATGGGAGTGACCCTTGATATTTCATTTTGCTTGAAAATTTTTGACAAGCTTCACACTTTCTGACATATTTATAAGAGTCATTGAAAACACATGGCCAAAAATATCCAGCTCTCAATATCTTATGTTCAGTAGTCTTAGCCGAAAAATGACCACCACAAACCCCATCATGCATCTCATGAAGAACTTTCTCTGCTTGGTGGTTATCTAGGCATAATAATAATATCCCATCTCTATTTTTCCAATATAAGTCCCCATTGACAATCACATATCTTGCAGATTTTAACTTCAAAGCTCTCTTCTGATTATCAGTCATACCATCCGGGCATTTCAAGTGCTTAAGGTAGTATATGATATCAGTGTACCATACTGTAGTCTCAATACTGAAGTTAGCTTCTTCCCACCCAGCTTGATTTACATAAGACTCCTCATTCTTAGTTTCTGTCATAAGTTTAGCCAACCCCTGTCCTCTGATAACCTATGAAATCTTGAACTCAATGTTGAATTCTTGTATTTGGTTGATCCATTTACATCTTTTGCCCGTGACCTTAGTCTGTCTGAAGATATCTTTCACTGCTGCATTGGGAACATAAGCTATAACTTTAGCCCCTACCAAGTATGATCTAAACTGTTTTACTGATTTGACCAAAGCATAAGCTTGCTTTTCATTCAACTCATATTTTACTTCTGAAGGGCTCAAAGACTTGCTAAAATATGCAATGGGCTGCTCATATCCTTCTGGATTTTTCTGTAGTAATACTGCCGCTATTGTGTGATAGGAGGCGAATGAGAATATTATAAAAGGTTTGCCAAAATCTGGGGAGATTAGTACTGGTGCCTCAGAAATTGCCTTTTTGATCGCCACAAAGGAATCAATTGCTTCCTCAGTCCAGTCTATTTGGGCCTCTTTCTTTAACATCCTTACTATAGGTTTTACTATGTCTGCAAAATTCAAAATAAACCTTCTTACAAAATTAATTTGTCCTAAGAACGATTGAATGGCCTTGATAGTTTGGGGGATGGGAACCTCATTGATAGCAGCTACCCTTTCAGGGTCAATTCTCACCCCTTCCTTGGATACTATGTGTCCAAGTAACTTTCCCTCTTCAACACCAAAGTGGCATTTCTTAGGATTCAAGGAAATCCCATATTCTAAGGCCCTTTTAAATATCTTTTCATGGTGCTCACAATGATCATTAGTTTTCTTTGAGTATGCAGTTAAGTCGTCTTGGTATACTACCATGATTACATCAATCAGTTCCGCAAAAGCCATATCCATTGCCCTCTGAAATGCAGCACCAGCATTAGTCAATCCGAATGGCATTCGTGCATAGACATAAGTGCCCCATGGAGTTGTAAAGGCTGTCTTATATTTTTCAGCTTCTTTAACCTTAACCTGATTATAACCTGAAAATCCATCCATCATAGACAATAACTCACACCCTGTCACCTTCTGTAGCATGTTATCCATATTTGGCAATGGATAATTGTCCTTTAGTGATGATATGTTTAAATTCCTAAAGTCCACACATAATCTAATATCCCCATTTTTCTTCCTGACCGGTACCAAGTTAGAGACCCATGTGGAATATCTGCAAGGTTCAATAATTCCCGCATCTTTCATCTTTATGATCTCCTCCCTCATTTTTGGTAACAATGTTGGATTAATAGGTCTCTACTTTTGTCTGAATGGTTTAGCTTCTGGTTTAAATGGTATCTCATGTTGAAAAAGATCTTCCCTGTAAGCTTTGAGATCTTCATAAGACCACGCAAACACATGTTTGTATCTTTTTAGCAACATTATCAGTTGTTGCCTCATGGTAGGAGTTAATTTTTTTCCAATAAAAACATTTCTGGGGGTTTCTTCGCTTCCTAGATTGATTTGTTCAACATCACTCTCTTTAACAGTTGATCCTTTAGTCTCAATCACATCCTAAGCATTAAAAGTTCTTTCTAATGCTACTAGGCCTCTTGGTAATTTATTTGACTTCAATTGTATAATTTCATGTCCAAATAAAGTTTCCTTACCTTCAGTTTTTTCCACAAAGTCATTAAAATTTATAGCTTGAGTCTGATAATGATCAACACACTGTAAGAAGTTCAGTAGATCTGCATCATCTTGAAACACCTGCCAATTATACAAGTTGTCAGGAATAGATGGTCTTACTTTCATCTCTACTTCAGATATCCCGGTTAGCGTTATATCATTGTCTTTTAATGCAATATTTGCTAAAAAATCTACCATGATGTTCTTCGACCTGTCTATCCAATTTATCTGAAAAGCATCAAAAAGCTCCATAGTATCCCAAACAACATTCCTGTATTGTTTCAGTCTTAGGTGTCTTGAGGCATATTTTTCCTTTACCTGTGAAACTATCAATTCTGAATCACCAAAGACACTTAGCAATTTGATTCCATGTTTGACTGCTATGTTAAGACCAGTGAGTAGAGCTTCATATTCGGCAATGTTATTAGTGCATTCAAATAACAACTTGAAAGAATATTTATAAGTTTCCCCTGTGGGTGAAATAAATAGGATTCCAGCCCCACTTCCTTCCTTGCTACAAGACCCATCAAAGAACATTTTCCATATTTGATCATCCTTTTCAGTTAGACATGACTTAATGGGGATCCACTCTTTAAATTTAGGTTTTGTTAACTGTACTCGGAAGTTGTCCATATCAGCTTGTAAAAAACATATTTGATTCACTGTTTCTTCCATGTCTTCTATGATATATGTGGACCGGGGTTCTCTGTCAATTTTCACTTCTTGTCCATTGATTGGAATCGTAGCATATGACAAATCCAGCTGCACATATCCACCAATCATATTTGACCACTACCTAGACAACAACATTCCATAGTTTGGAGGAACATCTACCACTGTAATATCTGTTTTATATGATGCTTCTGGACAAGCTGCTAACCTGAATTCTACATCCTTCATAACACCAACCACTGGGACTGATCTATTGTCCATGGCATAGCATTTCCCAAAGGCAGTATCCACTTCCAATCCAAGTTCTTTCATTACCCCAACAGGCATGACATTTATAGCTGCTCCTGAATCGATCATACAATTCTTTATTTTCTTGTTGTTTATCACCAAAGTGAGATAAAATGGATCTACTTGTGTTGGGTTTTTAGTTATAGTGGACCCTAAATATATAACTGGGGCCATTTGTTCATTATTGTCACCTGTTGGAACCTCTTGTTTCTACTCATCAACCTTTTCTTCTTGGATACCTGAAATCATCTCCAAAGTTTTTTCTCTGTACTTAGGAAACCTCATTATTTCCATCAATGGAACAGAAACTTTTAATTGTGTTAATGCAGTTGAAATATCAAATGAGGTTGAGTACTGTGCTGAAGGAAGTTTTACTATTTCTTCCTTTTGAACATCAGGACCCTTCTTACTATTCTTTGGTACAACCTCCTTAGTCTTAGTTCCTTTGTTTATTCGCTTGAGTGTCTAATCAGTTTCTTTCATAAAAAGACTAGTAGGTTTACCTTGCTTTGCATTCACCATCCTATTCCTTAAATCATAAGTCCTTTTTGCTTGTGCAATGGCATAAGTTGTAATTCTTCTTTTCTCTTCTTCAGTAGGGATTCTGAGCTTAACACTTTCATTTTTGCTGGTGGTCACAGGTAACACAGAGCATTGATCAATGTTCATGGAATCTGATCTTCCTTCTTGAGCAAAGGATATCATGTTAACAGTTGGGTCACCCATATGTTCTTCATAACCATCCTCTTCCTCCTACAATCCTTTTGCTACTGCGCACAAAGAAGGAGCATGTGGCATATTGCAAGCATAACACCACATGTCATCATCTTGAGTATAGTTTACTGTTCTTTTCAAAGGATCTGGAATTTGCTGATTATCTCTATGGTTCTTGTCTATTGGTTTTCCATCCTTCCATGTAGTGTTATAGGGCATGTCATGCAATCTAGGCCTCTCAGGACGGTAATATTGTTGTTTCTCTGTTTTGTTTACCCTTACAGATAAATCTTTTAGGGCATTTAAAACTTTGTCAAGTTTATCTTCATCTTTATTAACCTTGGGTGCTTTAGGATTGTACAACCTTGCATCTTCTCTTTTTCCCACTTTACCAGCAGCCTTCCTGTTATTTTCTATAACGATGGCATCTTTCATAACATCCCGGAGGTCTCTAGGATTTCTGGTTCTCAATTCATAGTTTGTTTTACTATCATAAGCATTGATGTAATATAGAATGCTCACCTCAGGTACCGGTTTCATCCTATTGGGGATTTTGTTTAGAACCCTATTAAATCTTTTGTTAAAATCTATCACTGATTCATTTTGCTCCTTTTTTATGCTAATGATTTCATGCAAAGCAAACTCAGGGCTGTTATGGTCTCCATATTGCTCAAGGAACAAGTCTTTGAATTCTGCAAGATTTCTAATGGATGCATCAGGCAACGTCCTAAACCAATCTCTTGCATCTTCTATTAATGACTGCATAAACAACCTGATCTTAACATCTTCATATGGTAAACCAAAATCCTCGATTGCATCAAAGGCTTTACAATGAGCCTCACCTGAAACTGCATTACTTCCTGTGAATCTTGGTATTGCTGTCCTGATTTCATTTGGGATAGGATATGGGTATACCATCATTCCTGAAAAATCAAACTGCTTCATTTGTTCCATATTTATTAGTCCATGCCCCCCATGAGGATTCCCAAAGTTTTGGTTCATATTACCATATAAGGGCATCTGATTTTGATAAGGAAGAGGGTATTGATTCTGGTGTTGATATTGAAACTGATTAGGGGGTGGATGTTGGTTATAAAATTGACCAGGAGGTGGGTACTGATTATAAGCAGTGAAGTTTGTATGTGAATTTGGCTGGACTGGTGGTGCACTTGATTGCACATGATCATCCCTTCTGTTACCAAACAAGGGGTTCTCATAAGCCTTAAAATCATTACTCTTTGTCTTACCCACTCCCTGAGCATATTTTTTCTTGTAGCTGTTTACATCTTTATTAAAGTCATCTTCACCAACATTTATGCCTAATTTAGCACATAGTTCCAAACATTCCTGAGTCCTTCCTGAATCTCTCATCTCAGCAGCTACCTCCATCATTTGTCTAGTTAAATCTGTAAATCTATCTGCAGGATCCGCCATACCTGATCCCGATGACAGCAGTGTGTTTTGTCTGGACCGTGCTTCGTGATTTTTGAAACCAAGGGGAATTTGAGATCGCCCCTTCTGAGCTTTATATGCTGCAACCAAATCCTCATTTACTGGGCTTGAAGTAGTTGCTATATCTTGTTCTCTTAAGGGTGAATGTTGGTTACTTTCATGTTTATACTGATTATACCTTTCTCTCATGGATTCATTCATGGATTCTTTGTCTTTGTTCTTTCGTTGAGAGAAATCCAACTGGGATAAAGATTGTCCTTTTGTGACTGATCTCGTTCTGTGCATTGATATTCTTAATTCAGAGTCGCCACCTCTTTCCTAGAGGACATAAGTTATTTCTTTCTTCTGAATTCTCTCCCCAGCAGAGTCTTAATAATCTCCCCAGCAGAGTCGCCAATCTGTTGGGTCTCAAATCAACAGATTGGATAGGTTCTAAGGAAATGCCAACTCCTATGATCAAACCCTCCAATTGACTTGGCCAACTTATAGAGTGAACCTATTTGGTTTCTAACTCTCTCACTTTAGGCTCTGCAGGACCTAGGCAGGTATACCTACTCACTAGTTGTTCCTTCAACTAATGCTTTTTATAGCAGATTTAGTGTTTTAATCTGATATCTCCTAGTCTCAGAATGGCATAAGTTCCTAGAATGGAGATATAGCAGATGAGTTCAAGATTGTTGTTGTAGAAGCTATTCGATCTATGTTTCCTAATTACTTATGTTGCTTTAAAATAACAAATGATGAATATAATGATGAGTGTAATCTGTAATTAACCAGTGCCTTCTTTGCTGTTTGGGCTACAGAGTCATTGTACTTTCTTTAGGACTTATGGTGCGAGCCTGTAAGACAGTTTTTTAATCCATCCCTTTATGGACCTGTCAGTTATTATTTCTTTTGAAACCAGTCAAATGCTTATATTGTATGTTGATTGAATGAATTTAACCCTAACTTTAAGGGACCAATCAATTAAGTTTTGCGAGGAACAATTACAATTCGCGAGCAAAACTTTCATTTCAACATTATAACATAAAGCATAACTTCAATTTCAAGAATATGAACAACCTTATCTCTTAGATAATATCACAGACGATTGCCAAAACAAAGTGAAATAATCCACAACACATACGCAAAGAAGAAAACAATTGATCATAACATGTATTCCATTATGGTTTGTATAACAGAAGACTTACAGGCTGTCACACATTGCTATCTTGCTCTTATCTATTTTCGTCTTATTACATATTACAAAAACCATTCTCATATATATATGGGAACGAAAGCTATTCATGAAAAGACACGTCTTTTCAAAATGCTAATCATTAGTTTGAACGTCTCTAACAAACTTAAGCAAAAAGAGATTAAGAATTCCTAAATGATGAATATAATCATCATCTTTAAAGGTTTTGATTTTAGCACTCTGTTTCTTCAATTCTTCTCCTTGCGACAGATATTTGAATATCATCTGGTTGACGGTAGGGGCCATGTCATTACTTCGATCCATTTCTGACAAAGCCCAATCTTTGACGCTGATAAGCTCATTCCGCAAATCCTCCAGGGATATTACTTCTCCTTCTTTATAGACCGAGGGCATTCCAATAGGTCTCCCATCATCCAATTCCTTAAGATCTTTTCTCAACGTATCTTTGAGTTTAACATGATTCTCCATGTACGCAATGACATCATTGACCAATTTGTCCATCTTTTGTTGGATACTATTTGCCCGTTTGGTAGCCTTATCTGCTTGATATTTCCAGTACAGGGCATCAGAAACATCATCCAAGCTACGTTCTATAGGGTATGAGGTGTATTCGCTTATGGGAGTCACTGTCTCAAGTTGCAATAATTTTGCTTGCAACTTTTGATTCTCCTCTTTAGATTTTTCGTACAACCCCTTATAGGTGATGTTCTCTCTGACCAAAAATTCTGTTTGGTCCAAATTTAATCTGGCAACATCCAAGTTTAATTTGGCAGTGACCCTAGGGTCAGTCTTTCCAACCTGATGAACCATGAGATGTCCAAAGGTTTCTTCAATATCTACAATAATAGGCCTCTTTCCCTTTGGATATAATGCCCATTGTAGGAGAGCCTTCTTATCAGGATCATATCCGGAGCCTAGGAATAATTTGTCTATTTCCTGAGGCAACACCTGTTGATTCAAGTCTTGCTTTTTCAAGAATCCGTCAAACAGAAGTGCTGAATTTATATCCCAACCAGAAAAGATGATTACATCGGCCTCTTTTAATAATTTTCTCCTTTTCTCAGGGGTCATATCTTTCATGAGGATATCGATTTCATCCTGTAGTCTCTTCATCTGTTCTTCTTCTGGCCTTCCAGCCATGCTTTGTTTCACATGAGCCCCTTTATACTAGTATAAAAATGAAAGGAATTCCCTTGAAGAGGCAAATCCGTCATCAGCAACAAAATCTTCATGCTCTGTCATCCTGATATCAACTACATCTTTAATGTTAATCTCACCAGTGTCCACATTCATCTCTGCTTCAAAACCAGGAGGATAATCTTCTCTAGGGGAATCAGCAGGGATACTACTAGCAGTTGATTTTGGTGACATGTGAGCCAATGGTTGATTATCCTTCTCAGTGTTGATAAAATGAAGGAATTGTGGGGGCACTCTATGCATGATTTCTACTTCATGTTGAAGTAGCTTTTTGGCTATTTCCAGAGGATCTTGGAGGTTTCCAAGCAAATCTCCATCTATCATCCCCCTTGCCCTTTTCCATTTCAAGGCTCCCAAGTCATCTCACTCCTTTCTCTCAAAACCTTGGCCTCCTCTCTTTCAAGGTTCTTGATCAAGTCATCTGGCATTTTGGCCACATGGATTCCAGCTTTTAGTTTTTGTGACGCTCTGGCAGCTCTTATATATCCCTCAGGATCAAAGCTCTCTCTAGGTTCACCCAGGGTCATGCCATAGTAGTCTAATTTATTTTGAAGTAAATGGTAACTTTTTGAACTTTTAACAATGAAATCAGAAAAAACCAATAAACCTGGAACGATGGACTGTTTACCGAAATCTGTAAGGTGTTTGGCACTGACAGTAGATAATTGTCTTACAATCTCCAGGCTAGCCACCCTGTTTGGTACTGTAATTGGAAGCATGTGTGGTTTTCCTTCATACCCAAATATCTTGATTTCTGTATGATTATTGTAGCAATACCAATCACCCCAATTGTGCTCAATCTAGGACTCTGGAGAGAAGTCTTTTCGCCTGAGGAATCTTTTAATTTCAGGGGACAGAGTATAATCCCTATGTTGTCCAAAGGCTGCACTAAGGGGTTTCACAAAATATTCCTGAAAGTGCCAGTATTGGTTGTTCATGAATCTCTGATCCCATGCAGAAACCCACAACTGAACTGGTTTCTTCAAACCATTCTTATCATAAGCTCTGATGCAGAAATCATCTGACTAGAAATTGATTTCTTGTCCACAATAAAGAATAATATGCATTAACAAAGAGTACAATGAAAAATGGACATTCACAAGGTCTCCTTTTAACTTCTCCAACCCGTGATTTAAGGCATCTGCAACATAAGTGGCATAATCAAATGACCTAGGGTCTTTTGATTGTAAGTCAGCACACAGAACCATGACCCCAATATCCATGAGAGGATGAGCCTCTAAGCCTAATACTTGGGCTACAGCATAATATGTATACTTAAAATATGGATGGAAGTGGTTGACATCAAATGGCACCTTGTCATTTTTGCTGAACGGAACAAAGGACCCACCCACTTTCGGCCGGTGAATAGGTAGTCTCCATGTCCTGTAGATGTTTTCCATGCTAAAGAATTCTTGTGACAGTTTCTGCATATCGATTCTATCCTCTACTTCCCATTCAAGATCAAATACCATATCAATAGTTTGTTTGTTAATCACCACTAAGGGATTCCCTCGGTAATTGCATATGGTTTTGGTTCTTGGATTATAACAATCTGCCAGAGCTTTCATTAGTTCAACATCCACAAACACATTTGGGACTACCAATTTCCCTAAGTTCTTCTTCCATAGATTACTTATGGGCTCAGGAGCATCCCTTCTTTTGTAGCTAAATAGGAACAATTCATGTCCCCTGATTTCAGTCCAGATGTCTCCCAGATTTTCAAATCTATCCTCCAATCCTTCTTCCTCACTTTTGATCTTTTTAGACCTTACACTAGATGTGGGACATTGGTCTAGCAAATCGTGAGTCAGAGCTCTCCCTTCCTTCTTCTGTCTTTTGGGCTTCTCTTCAGGGTTTAGCTCTTTTCCTTTCCTACTCTTTTTAGAAGAAGAAGAAGAAGGTTCCATGATTTCAGCAAATACGAGAGACAACACTTACTTGGAAAAATGTCTAGCTCTTTTGATTGTCATTCACGAATTTTCGCAAGTTCTTCGCAATTTTCAGTCTCTTGGCATCAATCTGGCTCCTATGAAAATTCGATCAGTTCAGCTGTAATCGTATGGGCAACTTGTGCATAGTTAATGTCTCTACATCTACAACGGCTACTCAAGTGTTTAAACTTAATTGCAGATGTGACATTCTTCACTTGGGCCTTTAACTTTTTCGCGGGAAGTACAGTTTGACCAAAACGATCGTAATTCAAGTTTTTGATGAAACCCTTGTCTTCGGTCGAGCGTTTTGATCTTTCATCGAAAGCCCATTCTCCTCGATATTACCTTTTCGGTGAGTAACCCATGTCGAGAAGCCATCTTCAAGACTCATCGAAATCATCTTTTCATCGATAAACTTTCTGTCGACAAGTTATTCGCAAGTTTCATCGAAATCATATTTCGATGAGTTTCGTTCTTCGGTGAAAGCTTGTGCAAGCTCTTCGAAAGTCTCACTCCTTCGATATTCCCTTTATCGATGAAACACTTCAGTTTTTGTTCGATATAATGCTGTCGATGAGATCTGCATTTTGATGAATGCTTTATGAGTTTCTTCGGCAGTTGTTTCTCCTCGAAATCACTTTTTGCCTTTTGCTTTTCACTTTTCGATGAAACTTGGGCATCGATGAGTGGCTTCCTTTATTTACTAAAAGTGATATTCCGCCGAAAACCTTTTGCATAGTGCTTTACATGTCACGCTCTATTTTGATGAAAGCACTCTTTCGATGAAACTCCTTTTGAAATGCTCGATACAATTTCTTGGCCGCAAATCTTTAGTCTTCACGCTTATGGAAATTTTTTTTTTTTTTATTTCAAATATAGTGTTCAACATGCTTCTCTTCTCTTCTCTTCTTCCTTGTCTTCTTCTACCTTTTTCTTCTCCTCTGCTCTCCTCTTCTGCTCTTCCTTTTCTTCTTCTTCCCTCTTCTTCTTCTCTACCTCTTCCTTTTTCTTCTTCTCTTCGTCTTCCTTCTTCTTCTTCTCCTCTTCTTTCTTCTTCTTTTCTTCCTCTTCCTTCTTTCTCTTCTCTTCTTCTTCCTTCTTCTTCTTTTCTTCCTTCTCCTCTTCTTCTTTTTTCTTCCTTTCTTCTTCTTGTTTCTTCTTCTCTTCATCTTTTCTTTTCTCCTCTTCCTCTTTTCTCTTCTCTTCCTCTTTTTCCTGTTTCTCATCTTCATCCCTCTTCTTTTTCTCTTCTTCCTTGTCTTTTGCCGCTTGTTGTGTGTCCACAGCTTGTTCACCACCCTGATTGGCCTGCTGCCCCTGTTCAGTTCTCTCAGAAGGTATGTCTTGTGTGACATCTTCTATATCTAGGGCATTGACATCTATGGTGTCGATTGGTTCCTCCACCAGGTTTCCTTCCTCATCAAAAACTTCATCCGGTTTGGAAATAACCGGTTCCTTTTCCGCTTGGAAGTTGGCCATTCAAGCTTTGTGAGAGCTGATAGCATGGGCCATGTGTTGATGTGTATCCTTTTCTACATCATCAACTCTCCCTTCCAACAACCAGAGTCTTCTTCTCCTTGTGAAGAAGAGACCTTTATTTTGATCTAATACATCAAATAATTCTAAATTTGAGAGTTCGGGGAAGTAATGTGCAAAAACTTTCTCCCTAATCTCTTGTTCCTTTTCAATGGCAATGCGCCATTTGTTATCCAATGCTTTAAACAATGAATCCAGTGTCTGAGATTTAATCTCTGATGGTGACCGGTCATTTTTGCATAAATAAAGAATGATTTCCTGCAGCACTTCATCTTTTTCTTCACTATTGAATTCATCATAATAATCAATTAAATCATGAAGTAACTTTCTCCTAATATTCTTTACTATTCTTTGACAATGTGTCAAAGGTTTGTAAGAGGAGATGTCTATATTTACCGGTGCGGATGTTGTCGGTTCATTCTTCTTCACCGTCTTGGTCTGTCTAGCCTTCTTTGGCTATTCATTAGACTTAGTTTCTTTGGAGTCCGGTTCATTTGCCTTAGTCTTCCTCTTTCTTTCGAAGACTTTTGCCGGTGTTACCTCCGATTTCTTCTTTGTCGATGACCGTTCGGTCACTCTTGGAGTCGCAGTGGTAGCTGGTGCTGATGCTGCAGGCACTGCCTTAGCTTTCTTAGCTGCTGGTTCTTTTCCCTTCTTTACCGATGGTTCTTCAACTGGTGCGATCCTCTCCAAGTAGGTTCCGGTTCACTTCGCCTTTGGATCAAGAGGTGAGGAAATAAGGGTTGAAGCATACCCTTCCAGCATGTTAAACATGACCTCATAGCCCATAGGCTCTACTTCCTCCATTCTAGGCTCAACAGCCTCCATTAGACATTTGTCCACCTGAATAGTGAAACAGATGTCATCTTCATACTTCTTCACTATATCACCTGAGATTCATACCCTCTGACTCATCTTTCTTCTGAACTCATCAAAGTATTTGTTCAGTACCTCAGGGTAGCCGGTTCCAATGGCTTGCACGCTTTCCTTTATCTGCTTGGTTACCAGTTGGTCAGGGGACCACTGGACATCTCCTACACCAGGAAAGTAGCCTTGGAAATAGAAAAACAACCCTACCAGTAGTTGTCCAAACTTAAATTTTAGTGAATTGTCCTTTTTGATTGCCTTGAGGTTTGACAAGAGTTGCCTCTGCATGCCGGTGCATAAGTCAAATGATTTATCCTCTATAATCATCCAGTAAGCGGCATTTACCGTTGTAGCAGATACAGAATTAATCCTACTGGCTGAGAATGTTCTGTAGCCTATGACCATGCAGGAATATTTTACCAGTTCATCCTTGATAGGATTAACTATCATACCTTGTGAATCACTTGTCGAACTGGTGAGCTTGGTCATTTTTGTTTTGCTTACCATTCTCAGGGCTGGCACTTCCCCTATGTTGCAGAAACCAGTGACTACATGAATTGCCTCAGGCATGATATCATGCGTTCTCTCCAAGTACATCTTGCCACCATGGACTCTAATCAAGATGATTCTGATGTGATCCTCTGTGAAGTCTTCTAGAAAATACACCGCATTATGGAGTTTCTTCTTCTCTAAGATACTGAACTCCGGTTTGATCCTTTTGTCCTTTCCGCAAAATAGACCTAATTGAGTATGAATGGCTAAGGGCCCTAGGTCTTCTATCTTGCAATCAATATAGTCTGAAATTCCTTCTTCGACTATGACTCTGGCTAGAACTTGTGACAAAGCATTATATTTTCCCTTCCTTTGAATAAAACTTTCTGACTCAATAGATGTGCTTGAACTGGTATGAGATGCGGAAGCCATTGAAGAGTATTGCAAGAACACAAAAAATACCTTAACGCGAAATTAGGGCTTCCTGATTCTACTTTACTTCACTCTCCATCGGATGCCAAATCACCGCCTTTGAGTTCTCCACTACCACTTGCAAACTATATTTGAATCTCTTTCAAAGCTCTCCAATTTCTCGAAATCTAAGCTCAAATCGCCTTTTCTTCGCTCTGCACTTGAAAACTTTTCTTCACTTGAAAACAGATAGTGAGAAATGATTTGAAAAATGCATTTATACATGTCTCTCACCTACCATCATTAATGCTCCTATATTAGGGCGTAAACCCTAATTTGCCTTTTTACCGTTTCCGGTCTTCTGCCAAGCGACAGGTGTAGCATACCGGTTAAGGTCTTTTACTGGTGTTAATCGGGGGTTTGAAAGCATTTTGCCGTTTGCTCCCCCTAAGCCTTTGAGGCTTAGTTTGTTGGTTCCGATATTTCCACACCAGGTGCAGAAACCGGTTCCTCCTCCAATAATATTGGTTTCTTCTTCCATGTTTTCTTCATGTCTCCTTGAACTTTTTCAACATCTATTTCTCCTTCCTAAGTGATTGGTATATCATCAGATATACTTTTTCTGCTTCTGCAGAATCTTGCAATGTGACCCAATTTGTTGCAGTGATAGCAAACAAGTCCAGGTGCTCTCCAAGGTCCATTGTATATGTTTCCATTCTTCCTTCTGCATGTTGCAGTAGTGTGACCATGACAATGACAGATCATACAACTTTCTCTCCATCCGTTTGCCACTTGATGACCACCGCTTCTTGACTGATGATTGAAGACATTAAACCGGTTGTGGTTCCGGTTCATAAAAGATTCAGGACCAGTTCCTTGGGTCCTCTGAGGATATCTTCCAGTGTTATCCATTACAGACCTGCATTCAAATGCTCTATGCCCAAACTTGTTGCATGCATAACAATGACCATTGAACTTATTGGATCTAGGTACATTGTTGATAAAATAAGGAAAATTATTGTAGGCTTTGCTCCTACATACATTGGCAGTGTGTCCTTCTTTAAGATAGTTAAAGCAAACAGGTTTGAATTTTTGCTTACCTTTTCCTTTGAGTGTCGGTTTCTTCTTTGATGCTTCAGCATTTTCTCCTGAGGATTCTCCTTCCTCATGTCTAGAAAAAACAAGACCATTGGTATCTTTGCCGGTCTAGATGACTCAAGCTTTTGCTCTAGCCTGACTGTACTTTTGCCAAACTTAGCAAATATTTCCTTTGACTCAAAGAGTTCTTTGGAAATAGCAGTGTTTGTCTCCATAAGACTTGCATTTTCAGAGATGGCAACATTCAGTTCTCCTTGCATGTCTTCTTTTTCCATTCTACTCTCATGAAGGCGAGCAGTTAGTGCACTAATCTCATGTTTCAACTTGGAGATCTCATGATCTTTGTCTTTTACTAGATCTTCACCTTTTCTCTGGTTCTCAATCTCTTGACTGAATTGAATAGTCAGTCCTTCCAACTCCTTTCTCAGATTGGAGTTTGAATCATTCATCTTATTCACTTCAGCAATCATAGCTTCCATGTGAGCTTCATCTTCAGAACTACTTTCAGATAGTTCCATCAGCCTTTCTGCATGTTCTCTTCTTTTTGCTTGAGATGCCTTGTATTTGACCATAAGATCATCATAGGCTTGCTCAGACTTAGTGAGCCATTGAGTAAGTTCCCTCAATGTGTATTCCCCCATATCTCTTTCCAAGTGGTTAAACTTATAGAAAGATTGGCTCTGATACTAATTGATGAATACTAAGAGGGGGGGTGAATTAGTATGCCAAAAATCTTTGCACTAAAACACTTACACAGTCTAAAGATAAACCGGTAAAGCAGTCTGACAATCAAACCGGTTATCACACATACAAACCAAAATGTGAATAAAACATTCACCCATAAAAGCAATACAACCATAACACAAGATATTTGACGTCGAAACCCAACTGGGAAAAACCACGGTGAGATGGAACTCACAAGTCACTATCTGCAGAATAGAAACCAAACCGGTTAAGGTCTTACAATGTTCTTCACTAGAACAGATCCTCTTAGGAATCTCAATCTCTATCAGGAGATAAGTCCGATTAAAGACTACCTTGTTAGAGGATTTTAGATTCACATGTGTGAACCACCTTGTTAGAGGATTTTACAAAGGCTTTGAGGCCTACCCAGTTAAGGGCTACTGACTTGTTAAAGATGTGAGTAATCAACAAGTGTTTGATCTATCTACTAGCACAAATTGCTTGGTTAGATCCAGTATTGCTCACAGCTAATGCATTCCAGCATTACTTCAGTCTCCTCTATCTCTCTCTCAATTACAACTCGATCTTCTCTCATAAGATCGCTCTCCACTTCCACCTTAAACCCTAGCTAAACATAAAACCTATTTGCAACTTCTTCAACAACTTACAAACCCTAGACATGATGTTCTTTTAAAGGAATTTGATTTCATGTTGGTCCAATAGGATTACATTACAATTTCCTAGGTTCAGTGAATCTAGACATACTTAGTAACATGACACAAGAATCACCGTCAATGTGTCGGCATCGTCAAACAATCGGTGGATTGGTAACTCATCACAAAATGCCGGTTGGTAACTCATCATAGAGTATTACCGGTTCATACAAAATGTCAGTTGCCAGTTTGACAAAAATGAAGACCGGTAAGAATGTGTTGTGCCGCTTTGCTTCCTTGTGCCGCTTGTGATCTACGAACCGCTTGGGGTCGACATGCCGCTTCAGACAGGGAAACACATTCTGCAAAATCACTACTAGTCTAAAGACTAGAATACAACATACCGGCTGGAACAAATACCGGTTGAACATGAACTCATACATATAAAAGGGATCTCAATACAAGTGTGTGTCCATCAATGACAATCACAACATAAACATCAAAAATGCCAATAGTTTATCTACGTTGATTCGAGAGTAGTGTCTAAGATTCGGTCTGGTTTCAGGGACGATCTATCATATATAAGACGTTATCTAAGTGACTTAGATTTTGATAGGTAGTTGATTGAACTAGCTAAAAAGATGATCGACCAAATCGTGCAATGCAAATGGTAGAGGTACACTATCTTGATCTGTTTATGCTTAGGATGATGATAACCAGTATTATGTTCATTGTAGACTTTTTGAGGCAAGTTTGACTGCTCTGTACTGACAAAACTAGAGATTCGTACGACAGAATTTACTGAGATGGATGCCAATTTAATAGTTCCAGGATGAGAACAGTTATGTTTCATACGAGTTGTTGCCTAGTACCGTATGACAAATGGGTATGTCCAGAACAACAAAAGATTCAGTGCAGTTATGTTTCATACGACACATGATTTAGCTTCAAATGACAGACTGCTAGGCTTTGTACGACAGAGGATTGAGCTCAAACGAAAAAATTATCAGGCTCGTACGACACAGGATATGGTGCAAGACGATAAATGATCAGATTTGTACGACTATTAACAGGGCAAAGGCTAAAATTCAGAGTTTTTCGATAGCTGAGTATGACCAATTCTAAGATGGAGTTATTTTTTACCAGGATAGACTAGTTTTGGACAGAATTTCAACTTAGGATGGACTAGTTCTGACACGGACAGAGTTTTTTCGATCACTGATTTGTTTCCTGTTTTCTCCAGTTTTTTGGTATTTCAATTTTTGTTTCAGGGATGAAAACACAGAAAACATGTAGTATGAATAGTAACTCCAATCATAGCATGCAAGCCCTAAGGAATTTGGTGAGAAAAGAAAACCTTTGCTTGTAGACTCAGGTACACACCCAATAACTAATCAGAATATGGCCATTGTCTCACACAATAGATTCTCAACACCGTATTATCCTACTCCAAATGTTAATGGGGGCACAAAATGACAAGTATCTTGGGAGAGTTACTATCTCTCTTGCACAAAGATTATCCCCCTTTTGGAGGTGAACCAGGTAGCTTCTAATTTTAATTGGATCTAGTAAGGGGTCTGTTCAGCGCATCGAGGTACAAACTCAATTAAGAGGTCTCCCAGCCTTGAAAACCAAGGTTTAATATACCCGAAGGTACAGAGGAGAGCTATTCCTGAGCACTGTCGTTGACTTGATTTTCATCAAATCACGTTTATTTTATAGTGGGTTGGAGTACTTGGCATTTAGCCATTCCCACTTAGGTCATTCCCCTCACACGGATAGAGTTTCGACTTAGGATGGACAAGTTCTGACACAGACAGAGTTTTGACTTAGGATGGACTAGTTCTGACACATACAGAGTTTGGACTTAGGATGGACTAGTTTTGACACGGGCAAAGTTTCTAATCACTGAGCTGGTTTCTTGTCTTCTCCAATTTTGGTATTTCATTTTTTGTTTCAGGGATGAAAACACAGAAAACACGTAGTATAAATAGTAACTCCAATCACAACATGCAAACCCTAAGGAATTTGGTGAGGAAAGAAAACCTTTTCTTGTAGACTCAAGTACACACCCAATAGCTAATCAGAATATGGCCACTGAGTCTCATGCAATGGATTCTCAACATTGTATTCTCCGACTCCAAACGCTAATGGGGGCACGAAATGACAAGTATATTGGGAGTTACTATCTCTCTTGCACAAAGATTATCCCCCTTTCGGAGATGAACCGGGTAGCTTCTAATTTTAATTGGAACTAGTAAGGGATCTGTTCAGTGCATCAATGTATAAACTCAATTAAGAGGTCTCCCAGCCTTGAAAACCAAGGTTTAATATACCCGAAGGTACGGAGGAGAGCTATTCCCGAGCACTATTGTTGACTTGATTTTCATCAAATCACGTTTATTTTATAGTGGGTTGGAGTAATTGGCGTTTAGCCATTCCCACTTAGGTCATTCCCCTCACACTGGCCGTAACGACTTTAAGAGTTTTTCAACCCCTCGGGAGGGCAGGCCTACTAAAGATGTACAAATCTCAAACAAAGAAAAAGCCTCAAGGGTCTAGATTTCTGATTGTCTAGAAAAAGACAAGAGCATATTCTTCTACCTCTCAGAATCTTCTAAAAACATGAAAGACAAATTTGTTCTTTAACCAGATAGAAATTTAGGTGCCTAAAAATGAATTGAAAGAATACATGATGTTTGGTCGATTCTCCTCAGGCAACCTGCAAAGACAACAAATCAGTAGTCATATTGTCTTTGTGTGACAAGCATATTCTTCGACAAGCGTTCTGCAAAAAACTGGTTAGGTTGTGAAAAAATTCTAAGATAGATAGATAAACAACCAGGGTTAGTCATCAGAATAATCAATTTGAACAGAAAACCAAAATCATGAAAAAAAAATTGAATCATACGACAGAGTTTAAGTTCGTACGATACATAATTCCAGATCGTACGATACAAAATTCTAGTTTGTACAACACTTGCAGTTTGTCATTTCAGCCTGTGGGAAATGTCGCACGAGATGATGTAGAGACTGTACGGACGAAAAAATCCGAAAAGTCAAAAATCTAAAAAATAACAAAAATAAAAAGGTCAGTCTTGGAGGCAGAAAAATGTAGTTTTCAACCCCACGGTGAGCACCAGAGATGTGTGTGTGAAAAATGGTCTGTAGCTGAAAGCACAACACTTCAATTAAGTCATTACATATATGGTTAGACAAATATAAGCATGAATAATAAAAGCATAAGAAATCGACCAATTGTCTTCTAAAAGATGTGAGTATAAGATTGCTCTCAGATTTTTATAAGCAATATCAGTGACTAGACTACACCAAGATGAAGGATTTAATCTATATGAGAATGATATTAAGCTAAAAATGGATGCAAGATGGATGAATAATTCAAGCAATAATGAATTCAAGCAATAATGGATTCAAGCAATATGAGTAAACTAAATATGGATGCAAATAATCTAAAAAAGCACAATGTATTCAATGACTCTAGAGGAAAATCAGTGTAATAATAATCTCCAAGAGTGTTCTCAAAAATCTCTAGGGTCAATTGATTGAGAGTTGAAGGCTGAATTTATAGAGAATTATAAGAGAGATGATGAAAAAGCTCAATTTAGGATTAATTGAAAATAATTGAGAAATCATGTTCAGTTAACCTTGAGATAGATTCCAATTATAGTTTAATTAATGCATCTAAATTAGAAATTCAAGTTGCATTAGAAAATAATATTAAATTAATTCCATGCATTTGAGATAAAAATAGATAATTCTTTGATTTATTCAAGAAAATAGTCTTTTCAATGCAACTGAACTTCTTTTTCTGAAAAGCCTTGAGTTCCAATTTGAAGAATAATTCAATAATTCAACTAATTGCTTTTCTGATTTCAAGTTCTAAATTTAGAAAAAGAAATAATATCTCAAGTTTGATTTCTCTCTCAATTCAATTCTTTTATTTTATTTTCAATTCAACCCTTGCTTTGTAATTAATTCTTCTTTTGTAATAAATTAATTCCTTTTTGCATGATTAAATGGCAAATTTATTAATTAATTAAATAAGCAAGGATATTTAATAATTTAAAATAGGATAATTGATTAAAATGATATTCTTGGGATGATTCAATTAATTAAATAAATATTTAATTAATATTGAGTAATTGATTTGTCATGTGACATTTGATGATTAAAGAATTAATAATGTGCTCAAGATTGATTTAATTGCCTTTGGTTAGGACCTTGGTGATGTTGTTGAGATTAGGGGCCCATGGTTTAGATGACCATTTTTATGGTATTATAAATAGAATTCAAATCAGAGTTTATGAGCAAGAACCGACAGTGGAAATGATCATAAATGAACTAGTAATACCTTTACCGGAACAGAATGTTGAACTAGTTACTCCGGCAGTATCAGAAAATTCAATAGTAACTGAAGAACCAGGAAGAGGAACGGAGAGTCAGAAGACAAGTAGGTATCTAAGATTGAACCATTCAGAAGATCAGATCATTAGGGATAAGAACAATGGAGTGATGACAAGAAGGAGATTGGCATCGAATGGGGTATGTTTAATTTCTCAAGTTGAACTGATATCAGTAATTGAAGCATGTAAAGATGAATGTTGGATGAAAGCTATGGAAGAAGAATTAGATCAGATTGAGAAGAATAACACATGGACTTTAGTTCCCCGGCCTAAAAATAAGAATGTTATTGGAACTAAATGGGTTTTAGGAATAAATTGAATGAAGATGGACAAGTTGTAAGGAGTAAAGCTAGATTGGTTTGTGAAGGATATTCTCAGAAGGAAGGAATTGATTATGGTGAAAAAATTTCACCTGTAGCTAGGATTGAAGCTGTAAGATTATTTCTTGCCTATATTTCACATAAAAACTACAAGGTTTATCAGATGGATGTTAAGTGTGCATTTTTGAATGGGGATCTTGATGAGAAAGTTTATATTGAGCAACCTAATGGTTTTTCACTTTTAGATGATAAAAACATGGTTTGTAGGTTAAGGAAAGCTTTATATGGATTGAAACAGACACCTAGAGCCTGGTATGCAAGGTTAGATAAATATCTTTTGAAGCTTGGATTCACTAAAGCTAATACTGATAGTAATCTATATTATAAAGTCATTGATGATGATATAGTGATTATTGAAGTTTTTGTTGATGACATCATTTTTGGAGGTGAAGATAAGTTGTGCATGGAATTTTCTAAGAATATGAAGAAAAAATTTGAAATGTCTATGATTGGGGAAATTAAATTTTTCTTAGGTTTGCAGATTTCTCAGACTAATAAAGTTATTTTCTTCTATCAAACTAAGTATGCTAGGGAATTGTTGAAGAAGTTTGGTATGATGGACTTTAAACCGGTAAGTACTCCTATGGTTACAAGTGATAAATTGACAAGGAAAGATGAATCTGCACCAGTAAATCCTACAAGATACAAATCTATGATTGGAGGTCTGATTTATTTGACTCAGACTAGGCCTGACATAATGAATGTTGTTTGTATTGTATCTAGATATCAAAGTGATCCTAAAGAATATCATGAGAGTGCGATGAAAAGAATTTTTAGATACTTGCAAGGTACATCTGAATATGGTTTATGGTACCCTAGGGACGATGACTTTACTTTATGTGCATATACAGATGCAGATTGGGTTAGTGATGTTGATGATCGGAAAAGTACTTCTGATGGAGCTTTCTTTCTTGGAAAGAAGTTGGTTTCATGGATTGACAACAAAACAATCATGTACTTCTTTATCTAATGTTGAAGCTGAGTATGTTGTTGTTGCTACTAATTGTACACAATTTCTATGGATGAAGCAAATGTTGAAGGACATTAAAGTGTATTGCATTGGACAGGTAGTTATTCATTGTGATAACTCTGTTGCTATTGACATATCAAAGAATCTGGTATTTCACTCTAAGACAAAGCACATATCTATCAAGTATAAATTTTTAAAGGAGAAGGTGGAAGAAAATGAAATTAGGCTATTTTGTGTGAACACTAAAGAGCAGATTGTAGATATTTTCACTAAACCTTTGCCTAAAGAATCATTTGAGTACCTGAGAGACAGATTAGGGGTTTCTGCCCCTCTGGCAGAGAACTGATTGATGTTATTTGGCATCAGTCTAGTATGCATTATCAAAGATATCATTCATTATGGCATTGATGTGGGGATGCTATTGCTCAAGGGGAGTAGTTAGCCTTGTGTTTCAGTAGTTTGTGTTTTTGCTTTGATATTTTTGTCAGATGTCTGGCATTGATGTCAAAGGGGGAGAGATATATGTGTAAAACATAGCTTTACAAAGATATGATTCACAAGGGGAGTTTGGTCTTTGTTTCAAAACTTCATTGCTATATCTTTGTGTGGGAGATTATTGGTTGTCTTCCATTGGGGGAGACTTGTTTGGCATTTCTTGGCACTTGGATGTTTTTCACATCTAGTGTTGCCATCAATGCCAAAGGGGGAGATTGTTGGCCATTTGGAGGAATTGATTATGTGTTGCATTAATGTTTTGTCATTGATGTCAACACTAACTGTTTTGGTTGTTTATCGGTATCCTTCTGGTCGCGGTAGGTTGTTTGGTTTCTGGTTGATTTAGATCCGGTATGCTCTGGTATGTTTGGGTTATGGAATTGTCTTGTTCATGTTCATGTTCAGTTAGTTGGTTTTGATCTAGTGATCGAATGTTATCCTATATGTTGGAAAGCTTGGTTTGTTGTTCCGAGGAGGGTTTCACCGGCAGAGCTTTGATGAAGACCTTTGTTGATATGCATAAGTGGTGTTGGTGCAGCTTCTGGTGGAGATTCAAGATGCTGATGGTGATTGTGTTCGAGACTTAGTTGATTGGGATTATTGCTATGGTGTGTATGGACCTAAATTGGGTCCCAGTATTATCTAGGTTATGGATCGGCTTAATGTAACATGTGGATTGAACCTCACGATGTGTTTCTGAGATGTCTTATGGGTTCGATATTATTTGTTTGGTCTCTAGCCGACATGTTTTGTAATTATGTAATTTTTTTATCGTCTGGTCACTGACTTTATTGTTTATGGTCGAGGATTTGTATATATATGATGTAAGATCTCATTGTAGATCATATGGTATGGGATATGGATATGTATGGAGCGAATAATGTAATAATCATTTAGGCAAAGGATTTGGTCGATCATTGGTGATCGAGTTGGGTTTATGTAAGAGGATTTAGTCATCCGGTATTGAGCTTAACCAGAATTATATTCAGGCATAGAAGATGTTATCTTTGCAGTTCATTCATTTCTCCATATTGTAGTCTGGATTTCTATGTAGTCAGTGAGACTCCTTTTGTGATGAGTAGTGCGTTTTAGGTTGTTGGTCTTCCTACAAGTGTAGGCCCCTCAATTGTAATTCACATACTTACTACAGAAGTATTATCTGACTGTGGGTAGGCTTCCCATCATGGTTTTTCCCTTTACTGGGTTTTCCACGTATAAATCTTGGTGTCATGTGGATGGTATTTATTCTCTGATTATTGTTTATGCTTAATTGGTTTATCTGTTATTTCGGTAATTGGTTTATGCATTTCGGTATTGATCTTTTGGGTTTTGGTATTAAAGTTTGAATTGCTTAAGGTTTTGGTAATCTCATGACAACTAATTCACCCCCCTCCCCCTCTCAGTTGTCTTCCAGTTATTTGAACTATCTAACATTAGTAGTGTTTGATAAATTTGGTAGAGGTGATTTTTTTAAAACTAAGGCCCCTCACCATTGGTGTTTTTGTTTTTGCACTCAAACTTTAAATGGCTTATTCTCACTCATACTGAGGCATTTTCAAGCACAATTTTTTTGATTTGGGGTAGAATTTCATGCTCTTTGCAGTGGTGGATTCAGTTTTTGCTCAAGTGATCTTAGATTTTTAGAAATTCAATTTTCTCATCAAATATGAAGGATAATCCTCATTTTTTAACTTCAAACATATGTAACTTTAACATGTGACCTCAAATCGAGGTGCTTTTTTTTAAAAGATTGATATTTTTTCAAGCACTACATTTTTGTTATAGTTTTAGGTTCTCATATTGATTTTTATTTGTACTTTTTGTATTTGAGTCCATATTTGGACATTATAGAACTCTGGAATATAACTCCAACATTATAAATGCACTAATCTATAAAGTGCCACAATCAGTTTTTGTTGGGGAGTATTGTTGATTGAGTGAAAAGGGGGGTCTCTCTTGGTGTGTGTGTTTTTGATCTACTTGCTTGTGCTCTTAATTTTATATTCACATGGATCATTCTAAGGTTCCTTTTCTTACACCATATAATTATACTACTTGGCATCAACATGCATGGAATGCCCTAATACAACTAGGGTATACTCCATATGTTGACCAAAAGGTAGCTGAACCTACAAAGTTTAAGGAAAAGATAAAATGGATGCTTGAACAAACAAAATCTCTTGGATGCCTTCATAGTTTTATTTCCCTTGATATAATGTTTCAAATTGAAGCATGTAAAACTTCACATGAAGCTTTGGAAAAGCTAAAAAAAAGGTATGGTACAACTGATGAAGTTAGAGGCTATTAGATTGATAATGATTTGATGAGCCTTGATCCAAAGAACTTTGACAACATCCAAGATTTCATAACTAAAGTTGATGATTTGAGAGAACAATGTAAAGAATGTGGCATTGAGAAAAAGGACATCTAATTGGTCTATCGTGTACTAAACAAAATTGATCCTGAATATTCATGTTTTGTTTCTAGCTTTCATACTCATAGGCTAACTATGGGATCAACTTATGTTAAGCCTTAATTTGCATCTTTTTCTTAGATGTTAATACATGGACAACAAAATCTTCTTTCTATGGGTCTCACCAAGCCATCAAAGAATCAGGCCTTGTTGGCTAGTCAACCTAAGGGACAAAGAGAGTCAAGACAATCTAACAAGAAACAAAAGAATTTGAAGAAAAAGCCACACATAGATCAAGCACAACATAAATCATTTTCAAAATATGATTCATCTAAGGAGAAGTCTACTTGTGCATATTGCAAAAGGATTGGACATGAAGAACATTCTTGTTACAAGAATATTATTGATGAACCGAAACATCTTCTTAAGAACAACAGCAATGATCCACCTTCTAGAATTTTTGAGTCAAACCATCAGGATATACTAAGGTAAAAGGTCATGCAGGACTTGCTTATGAAGCAACTAAAAACAATCGAAACCTCTTTGTGCTTCTACAAGTTGTGAATCAAGAAGATGGCTCCTAGATTCTGGAGCTTCTCATCATATGGATTCTACATAGTCTATGTTCTCTTCTTTTGAGGCTTGTGTAGTGCCACCTAGTCTAATGGGCAACAACATTTATATGAGTGTAATTGGAAAAGGTTATATTGATATTGGGGATGGAACCTTCAATACTATTTTGTGTGTACCTCATTTGTCAAACAATCTTCTTTCCATCTATTAGATCACCCATGGTGGACTAGGGAAGACTATGGAATTCACACCTTATTCAGTCATCATTCAAGACTTGGAAAGAAAAGAGATAATTGCTACTAAGATGGTTGATCATGCATTTCGGTTTTACACCTTTTATAACTTTGCACCTGGTAATGGTTATGATCCTTTGGATGTTGATCACACTCCTATTGTGAATTATAATTTCGAGAACTTTGGTTACTTGAACTTGGGTATCTCACATCAAATCCAGTTCTTGAACCACGCTTTCCTTCTCCTCCATTCACTGTTGCTTTTGAGGATACTTGTATTGATACAATCATGATTGCCTATGATTCAATGCAATAGGAAATACATCGTCTTCTAGATATAGTTTCATGGGATGACTACTTGACAAACATTGCGGGATTTTTTGTGGAGTCCCATATTTTAGACTTGGGAGACACTATTCATGACATTCATCTTATGTTTGATGAAGTTGATTCTTCTTCAGTTGCTATGGAGGAATCTTTGGATTTTCTTGTTCATTCTCCACATGATCATTCATCATAGTTTGAAATGAGTGTGGATACTCTTGATTAGCATTTGGAGGAGGCACCTTTATCTTTAGAGGAGACATTGGATTTTTTAGATCTTGTTCTACATACATCTCTAGTAGGTTCTAGAGTGTCATCTTCATCTGTGTGGCCTAGAACACTTGATTTGAATGTGACAACTTTCGGCATTGACATGGAGACACATGAGCAGTTTTTAGAGACTTCATACATTGTGCACTTTCTTCCTTCATATTCCTTTCAGGAATGGGAAGATGTTCTTCATCTACCTTTGGCTTTATCTAGTCTTCCTAAGAGGAGGAATGTTGTTTGAGAAGCATGGTCCATCTTCTACATCTTATTTCAAGCATCAAAAATTGGTGCAATTAGCTACTTGGAGGAAGGTTACATAGTCTTTCTTATCATTTCTATTTTGGAGAGGGATTCTTCCTTGCACAAGGTTCTTTCTTGTGTTGGGAAACTTATTTTCTTTTCTCTCTTTTGGGGATGTGTTTGTCCCATTGGGTTTTCTCCTTTTCTCCATTTGTGGGAGCTTGTTTTGTACATGGGTGTCTATCATGGACTTGTAGCTAGGACCCATCTTTATGTATTTTCACCCACCTAAGTTAAGATTAAGGGGGGGTGTTAGTGTAGGTTTTTATTTTCCTTATGAGGTAATATTTATTTTTCCTACACACATTATTAAGCTTGCTTAGGTTATATCAGAATGGTTAGGATGATGACACATGAAATAATCCTACAATCTCTTGTGTCATTCACACCCACGTTTGGGTAGTTGAATGTCGCACCCTCTTTTGTATTTATTAGCCACCTCCCATAACCATGTCTTTGTCTTTGCCTGAGTTGGCATAACCAGTAATTTGGCTTTACCAAGTAGGTAAAACTTATTTTTATTTTGGGCCATTGGGAGTTATTATTCCTCTTGGATTTACATGCACATATTTTCTTATATAAACATTTGTCACCTCTCACTATGCAAGAAGATCACTAGCTCACTTGATTTGAGTGCTAGTTTAGTGCTAACAAAGTGTTGATTTTTGTTCATCTCTAGATTCTTGTCATGCTTTCCTTCAGTCATTTTGATCTTGGGTGGCTTCACAACTAAAGTCAACACCAATGGTGTTGAGTATTTTCCTCATTGTCCTTTATACGATGTTAGATGTGGAACCACAACATACACACTAGATACTCTAGTTAGCAGGAGGATTCCCGATCCAAGATGTGGTTCACTCATTACCTATGGGGTAGGAAGAGTTAATTTCATATCCATAGATTTTGTAGTATACTTAGCCCAGGAACTACCTAAGAATTTCTCAACTATTCTCTTAGATTTAAACTTTAGGTAGGAAAGGAACAAAGAGTCCTCACAAGGTTGAATGGGTTGAGGTGGTTGTGGCCAAAAGTAGTCAAGTGTAAAGTTTTCACATCTGAACAAGGGCTAGAACCTATTGTGACATGTGGTATGCACATCTCCTTTAAATGGAAATGTTAAACACATATGGACTACAAAAGTGATTAGTTTCATGGAGGCGAGCCAAGGATTACCTAAGTTCACATGAAATTGGTTCAAGGTAGGAATTATGGTGAAGGGCACATCTAGTCTTTTAGGTCCATCCTTAACATGAAGGGTAATGGAACCAATAGTGGGATAGGTGAAATCATCATATACCTTAATCAAGACTTTATATTTATCCTTAAGTGTCTTGATATAATTCATATGTGTAAAGAAACTCTTCCATAACCACATTTACCATGCATACCATATCAATGAGCACCCCACATGTGGTTTTATCATGAATTCCAGTGGTTATGTAGAGTGGTCCATCAAGTGCATGCATTGAGTTATCACTTTGGGTGAAGATAATACTCGGTTCAAGGTTAGACCTAGGTTTCTCTTGTTTAAGACAATGTTCTATCACATTAACTAAATGTTCTTCTTGATTGGTTTAAGAATGGACATATCCATGTAATCAAAATTTGGTTCAACAACATTTATGCAATGGGAAGGTAAAAGGTTAGTAAAAATTTGCAAGTTTTTATTAGGAGATGCTATAGATTTATTCCCTTTACCAGTCACACCAACTACCTATTACACTAGAGTCAATGAGATATTGAAATTCATGTCTTAGATGTAGATAGAGTCAACATTAAAGCAAAAATCCACTAAAATATTTGGAAATCAGATCATCAAGTCCTACAAGAAAAAATAAAGGAAAATAAATTCGATTTATTAGGGTAATCTGTGAACCTATAGGCTCCTACATCATGCTACCTCTTTGAGATTTACAAAAAATGTTTCTTTATAAGAAATTGAACTTGTAGTTGGAAACCCTAACCAATCCTCAATATTTGTGTGGAGGTGGGAAAAGTGAGACTGGGTGACTAGGACCTAATCCTACTTTTGCCAACACATTGGGAATACAAAAGAGCCTAGGGAGATAGATCACTTTGGCTACTTCTTGTGAGGAAGAGAGAGCTAAGGATTATCTCTTAGGGTTTCTATTCCTCCTATTGCAAATGATGAGAAAAATTAGGGTTTGAATGATCAACTAGATTAGGAGATAAAGAATGAAGCATAAATGAACTCAGAATTGCACAAACTTGCAGCTATGAAACTGAGATAATGAAAGAATGAAAGGGGGGGGATTTTGGATGTGTACTTGATGCTGCAAACTGAGCCAAACTAACTAGGACCAGGGTTCCATGCCACTGTCTCTGAGAATCTGACAGAGAGCTGCAACTGAAAGACTGCAAATATGATGACCTGAAGCTGCAACCTGTCAAATTTCACTACAAAGTGGGGGGACCATGGCGCCACGCCACTGTCCTGGGTAGGACCAGGGTGCCACTCCCTTGTCCTAGGCAAATTAGGGCAAATATGAAGATTCTAGACTGTTCCTATGCCTTTTCCTGATCCAAAACTGCCTCTAGATGTCTATTTCTGCACCTGCAACTGAAAATGAAGGGTTTGGGTCACTATATAGGGTTTTGCCTCACTCAAAACCTTGTCTTGGTGATTTCCACCTCCATAAATAGCCGATAATGTACTGAAAATGTGTGTGTTAGAACCTTGTGTGTATGCAAGATCCTAAAATGAAAGCAAACAATCTAGAGCAACCCTAAAGAGTAAACCCTAAATGCTTGTAATTGACAAAGTAAATGCTCTAAATCAATGATGCAAAGTGATGTAAAGAATGAATGTAAATATGCACATTGATGTAAAGAAGCTCATACAAAGACATGAAAATAACATGAAATCATACCAATCCCCAAGGGAGAGATATGCCACTAGATCTCCTATTACTCTTCAATGTCTTCAAGGCTCCTAATTGATGATGAATGTTTGACAAATTCTTGATGAATGTTGTTGAATGTTGTTGAAGACTCTATATAGGCTTCTCTTTCACTACATAGAAGACTCCTCGTGCTCCAAAAACCTGCTCTTAGATTCTTAGATAGATCGATCTTAGTTGCCTTCAAATGAAGAAAGAGAGATCTTATGTATGAAACCCTAGATCTTAATTTCAACATAATTTTGTCTTTAGGCCGACCTAGGAATTGAATTTCCCACCAATCTTTTGGGGTTAAGCATTATAATATCATAGAATTATGCTCCCAAAATTTCGGGAAAAAAGTCGAGGACCATGTGCAATCCCGCCACATTCCGACCAACTTTTCACCAAATTTTCAGGGTCGTTAGATATGATGATATTAGAGCGAATCTCAAAGTTACAGCTGATTTCGAGGTGTTTTGATATGCAAAATCGGGCCTTAAAGGTTGAAATAAGACATAATTAGGGTTTATGATTAAATGATTTATTTGAGGAATAAAATAAAAAGGGGCACACTTAGGGTAAAGGGCCCAATTTTATGATGTATGAAGTGATGAAATAGGACTTTAGATTTAATTAAATTAATTAGTTAAATGCTTAAAGGGAAATTAGAAATGCAAGATGCAAGACACACTAAGGCAAGTGCTAACCTAAGTGTGAAATTGTACCACCCTAGCAAGGGTGTACAATTTACGACACTACAATTTGCAATTGTGCGGGAATGTAAAAATGACCATCCATTTTTTGGAAAACTAACAAATATTTATAGCTTTGTTCAATCATTTAGTCACTTGCGAGATTTTGATTGAAAACTAGAAATTACAAAGGTGCTATGTGAGACAAGTAAAATCTCATTATATATGTTGAATAGGCAACCTAGAGATGGCATGATCACCACATCTAGTATTCAACCATTACATCAGTCACATAATGATCACCCTTATCATCTATCACTAGTTTTGCAAGTAAATCCATGCATTTGAGAATGGACATGGGTTCTTAGGTGGAAAAATTATTTTAGAGTATTTGCAAGCCAAATCCAATTATCAATGGCTCTTGGGATGATTTGAGGAGTGGTTGGGGTGAACAAGAAGAAATGTGGGGACCTGATGCACAAGGAGAGGTGAGAACTAGACATAAAAAAGAATGTATGGAAGTTGGCTTGAACTATACACAAGAAAAAATAGAAAAATCCTTGAGAACTTTGTGAGAATTTGATGTGAAAGTGGACATTAGGATGAGACATTGGAATGTAAGTCTATAATTCCAATGAAATTCTTCGAGGAGAGCTTGAAGGAAATGCAGGAAAAATGTGGAAGGGTTAGAGGTGCAAAGTTTCATTATAGAATTGGACATAGGGATGAAAGTTTGGAAGTCCAATGAAACTCCACAATTAGATGAAAGGCATGTCAAAGTTAAGTGGAAACTTCTTGAGAAAAGAATGCAAGATCAGTAGAGGGAATTAGAGAGAACAGTGGGTAAAAGAAAGAAGTTTGACTTGGGGAAAGGAAGGTTGGGAATGGGGAAGGGAAATCTATATGTCACTTGAAAACCCACAAAAGGAATAAATGAAGTAAATGGAAAGGGAGAAAGACTCAAGCGACTGATAACTCAATGATGAACAGATAGTACCAAACCGGTACTGAGAGGGGGAGGTGAATCAGTACAGACAAAAACACAATCCTAAACCGGTTTGTCAATAGACACTGTGCTTTGACAGACAAACAATAACACCGGTCTTAAATAGAGTACAACCGGCAAAACCCAGAATAACTGAGACAAGCATAAACCGGTTGACACTTATCTTTTCATACAATCTAATACTTCATTTCCATTTCACCCTAGTGCATGAACATGTAATCTATCATCAAAGATATATAAACAGCTATTGAGATGATTTACCTTCAGACACAAATCACTTAAACCATCATATGAATAACACCACACATGACACATAGATTTTTCACATGGAAACCCAACTGGGAAAAACCACGGTGGGGATTTATACCCACAAGTTGTTTTTGAATTCTTTAGAAATCCACTCTATTAGGAGCCTTGTTCGGTTTAAGACTGACACAATAGGTTCTATTAGGAACCAATCCTGTTAGGGATCACCCGGTTAAGGGATGGCTAGAATACCTGGTTAAGGGTTAAACCCTGTTAAAGGTTACCTTGTTAGAGGATTTCAAGAACTCAATGGTTTTGAGTTACCCTGTTAATGGATTTACAGTAAGCCGGTTAAAGCTACCCTGTTAAGGGATTTCCCAACTGTTGAAGTGGTTAGAGATCAACAGGTATTACAATGATTTGGTAACAACACTCAATGTCAATGCAGGTCCGCTTTAGCTTCTCTTCACCTTCTGCACTTACACTCTACAGGTATCACTTCTCTCTTCTAGTTTGGAAAGAATCATGTATCTCTTCACTTGGATACTCACACACAACTTTTGCCAACAACCTCAAAAAGAAACACAACATCGACCTTATAGGAAACAGATAGGTCAGTAGCATAAACCCTAAACCCTAAACCTGTTAGGTTGAGCAATTCAAACGGTTCAATCCTGACCGTTGAGCACATTGCATTAAATGCAATAGTCTTGAACCAATCTCAAGACGTTTTCCATCATTCGTTTTCCACTGATTTCATGGCGGTTGATAACCCATCACGCGTTATCACCGTTTATAGACTTCGCACATTCTCGAGGTAGATAGGGACAATCTCCTTCATGCAAGATCCTTCACGCGCACAAGGCCGATGTGGCAACATGATCTGTTCTTCGTTACAATGCTAGCTCATCACACAAAGTCACCGATTGAGTCACACAGGCTTGAGGCACTTCAATCGAAAACCCTGAAGTTGAGACTACCAACCGATAGTCATACAAAGCTTCTATGTGCCAGTTCCCATAACCACATGCCGGTTCACCTTGAACAAACACACCGCTTCACTTTGGCACATATACCGGTTCACAATGTTATACCGGTTCTCACATATACCGGTTCTTGGTAACATACCAGTTCTCTCTTCTTCAGCGTATTAACATCAATGACAACATACAATGTCATCATGTCCTCATATTGGTTCACATAATGCCAACAGAGACTTTGGAGGAATTTTATATGGTCAAGACACAAGACATGGATAAATAGAACATGTCTAGTAGAAAGCCTACAACTCTACAAAAATACAAAAAGTGGCCATAAGACTAAAAAATTTAGAGCTTCCTTAGATTTTGGTAACTTCTAGCATTAGATAAGGACATGGAGGATGAAGAGGAATAATATTTAAGCAAACTTTACAAAGAGAGACCGATTAAAATTTTTCTTAGATTGGTCATAGATGATGGGTAAAATTGATGCCTAATGCACAAGGGGGTTGGGACTTGGGTAAAATTTAGCATTGTCAAATTGAGTCCCAACACCATATGGAGATGTATGTCACTCATCTTTGCATTTTATTATTTTGTTCTCCTTCCTTTTGTGTGTTGCTGACATGTATATTCCATGCATGTTTATTGTTATATGAAATTGAACATAGCAACTACACATGCACATGCAAGTTGTATAATTATTGGGTAGAACTTTTGTAATTAAAAAAAATCTACTGGCATTTGATAAAGTTATGTCCATATTGAATTAGGTATTAAATACTTCAAAATTGTTAATCTAGATTAATGCATTGAATGATTGAAAATAAAATTCAATACTTTAAATGCTAAAATAGACCCTTGAGTTCTCATTTCTAATCTTGCCACAAGTAAATCAATGGAAAGGTTAGGTATAATGTAAAAAAGGATGTCCACCTTAAAAATTCAAAAATAAATACGTAGTTTTCATTTGATAAAGTGTACAAGAATGTATCTTATGGAGTGCCAAGTTTTTGTATGTAAAGAATACATATTGTTAACAAAATCTTCATAGCTACCCACTTTTCTACTCTTATTGTTTGTTGTTTGCCAAGTCTAACAACACTTAAACTCTTCCATAAAGTTAAACAATCCTTTTGGGCAAATTGGGATGGGTAGACGGGTGTGCCTATGATCTCTTAGTTAAATTGCACCTCAAAAAATAGAGGGGGAATGGTATCTTATACCCTTGGGTTAAAGGTAATTGTGTAATTGATAGATGAATTGTTAGGGCATTACATGGAGGTGTTCCATGGCATATCCTTCCTTGGTGCTAATTTGTTGTGGCTATAGCTAAAGGATAATGGAATGAGGTTAAAAGAGGAGAGGGGTTGATAGTGGTGCACCAAAACTTTACTCGGTTCACATGGCATTGCACATGCGGTGTTGGCATTAAAAATTTATATCATCAAGTAGCTAGGGATGTAAACGACTTATATCTTTCATTTCAGTATGTCGCGCACATATTTTTTGTTGAGGTATAATAGGAGACCCAAAAAATGGTTAGACCAATAGTTGAAAATTAAGAACCAATAGTTGTGTGTGAAGTCATGTGTTGTTGGCATGTTAATATGACATCACATGATTTGTTACTTTTTGGATACAATAGACAATTTTTTTTCAATTATTAAAATTACGTATCAACTATAAGATCCTCTCTTCTTACAATTCGACTTAACCCTCAATTATTGGACACTGTCTCCTATCCAAAACAAAATGCTCAATGTGAAATACATTCAGCTGAAAGCCTCGTCGCCCATGGACAACATTGAGAAAGCTTAGCAAGAAAGTACTGGTGTACTTGTTTGGAATGGTTGCCCGCTTAGACAAGGTCTAAGCGTACCAACCAGTCCTTCCAGCTCTAGAAGGTGGAATCGGTTGGTTCAATTTAATAATCAAGCCTTGGCTCTTTTGTGGATTTGTGGCATCTTCCCACCCTCAAATTGAAATTATAGCACTTCCTAAAGTTTGCCTTTGCACTTTGCAAAAGTAACAGGAAACAATCAATGACATTATCAATCTTGTAAGTGATGATCTCATTGTCAAAATACCTGCCAATCAACAGTGTAACTTCTCTAAAAATTGGTGATAACAAAATGAAGATCGCTTTGACCACTTCCCACTAAAGCCAATCTTTCCTCAGAGTCTATAGCATGTAAATTGTTACATTACGATCTCCCAGTTAGCAAACTGATTATTTCCATCAAACATGATAATGTTGTCTATTCTCTTTGCAAGTGCAAGAAAAAAGTTAAGCGCGTCTTGTGGACTTGTAAAGCTGTCAAATCTACTTGAAGCATGGATCGATCAGACTCGCCTGAAAATATGTTCTTGGGTCTCAATATAACTCATAATGGGATCTCAGAATCCTTCAAGCAGACTTTCATGAGACGCATTTGGAAGAATAGATGCACCACCAGCTATAATCATGATTGGTTTCCTCTGGGAATTGAAACCCAAAGTCTTTTACACTGACTTCTTGTTGCAGATGTCCTTACTTTTTTTGGTTACTGCACACTTCCTGAAGGATAGCACAGAGCTTGCACAACATATGAAGGCCTTAGAACTATAATGATCCAAGTCACTACCAATTACAAGAATCTCTCTTAAACAGGTCTGATGATTCTTCCGAACAAGGAAAAGTCGGCCAACATGCCTAGTAGGATATCCGCAGCATGTATAACACCATGTCTAGCAAAGCAGGTGAAATGGATGTCAATCACTGCACTACAATCATATAAGAATAGTTCACTCTTTAGTTTGCCTGTGCTTTTCTGCTGTAATATGTGTATGGTGGTTCCCAATTGGGGGCCCAGCTCTTATGTTTTTATGTTGGCTTCTTTTCTTTCAGAAGTCTATGGCTGTTTCCGTGCTACTGATATGGTTGCTGTCTCGCTGTTTACTTTTCTGAACTTTTGGCAACTTAAATTTGAGAAAAAATAAATCTTATAATACTCAAATTTAAGCATTCAACCAAAAATATTTCTAAATGTTTTAATATATTGTTCTATGTGCAGTTGGTAACCATTTTTGGGCCTTATGCACTTCTAATTTTATGCTGGTATATATAGAAATTCTCAAATTAAAAAATATATTATATAAAAAAATCAAAGTGGCTATGGATTTCTTTTGTGTAAGTTGTCTAGCTCACAAAAAAACTGCCAGTGCCAGGCACCAATTAAGAGATGATACCTCGTTAAGATTTCCAAATTACCCTGCTGTGAAAAGAGAATCTGTTGTTCTTTATACCTGATCAATAGATATTCCCATGTAGTCAAAGCTCAAATAAAAGTCGTCTAGAATGATATGAACTTAACGGCAATAAATTAGGCAATATATGTAGAATGATAAAACTTAGACCATACAAATTACCATGTTTTCCATAACTTAAAATGTTTCAGCTAGTGATTATAAAGATTACGCATTGTGACTAGCATGTACTATTGTGTCATCTACAATAGTACACATTGGTTAAGCTGTTAGGTTAGTCTACCTTATTCCTTCTCAGAGTCCAATGTAGACATGGATACAAAAACAAGGCCACCTGTCATTGCCTTTGATATGAATGATGTGGAGATGCAAGCTGATGTTTTGGATGAGCAGGGGAGCGATATATATTCATATTTCCATTTCCATTGGCAGTGGCAGTTTCTTCATTACTAAGTCTATCCTTTATAGCTTGTATCGCTTCCAGCTTTTGAACTACTTCGTCCATGGCGGGCCTCTGTTTTGGGTCTCCACTAAGACACTGAAGAGCAACAAGGGCTGCTTTATGAGCTCCCTTTACTGGAAAGTTTCTGTCCAATCTAGCGTCCATAACTTGATACAGTTTTCGTTTATCACCTAAAAGAGGCATGCTCCATTCCACCAGTTTATGCTGGCCAGCCGGTCGGTTTGTATCTACAGCACGTTGCCCAGATAACATTTCCAGTAACACAACTCCAAAACCATATACATCACTTTTGGCTGTCAAATGCCCTGTTCAAATACACCAAGTTCATCAAGCCAAATCAAGATATAAGCTAAAACATGTCTTGAATGAAAACCATCTTGGGATTTTCCAATCTTGTCATGTTATGCATAAAATACTATACAAAAGAGGCCCTTGTATCCAAAACCACCTGCTCCAAGTTGATGCATGTTTTTGTTACGGAAAAAGGAAATATGGAATTAAAGGATAATCATGCATGCAGCTTAGGAAAAAGTAGTCTGGAAACCTGTTGCCATATACTCAGGAGCTGCATAACCATAAGTCCCCATGATCCTAGTGGAGACGTGTGTGTCACCTCCTGTTGGCCCATCCTTGGCTAGTCCAAAGTCTGAAAGCTTTGCATTATAAGCCTGCAATGATTTATAAATTTCAGGGTACCGTTCAACTAAAGGGTCTCACTACTGATTGAAAACAAACAGATAAAAACAGATCATCTCTAATAGCTAAAATAAAATAGGCATACCGAGTCAAGAAGTATGTTTGATGTCTTGAAATCACGATATATAACTTGTGGGTCTGCACTGTGCAGAAATGCAAGCCCCCTGGCAGCTCCAAGGGCTATTTTGATCCTTATGGCCCAAGAAAGGGGCTGATAGTATGTGCCTCCTACAAAATAAGAAATAACTTGGCTCAATGTATTAACTCATAACTGTAGCCCTAACAGTGCACATTCCCTCCACTTTCAGTGGATGCGAGTAAAGGGTTGTCCGTGTCCATTGCAAGCCCCATGTCAAACACGTATTCCATCTTCATAGTACAGTACTGTGGGCTTGGACTCCAATTATATGCAGTCATCCAGGCCACTAAAAAGTAAAAGCAAACACAATTAACCAGTCCAGCGAAGCACAAAATTCAAAAATTGGTTATTCTCAATGGAAAAGCATAAAACGGTTTCCGCAACCAAATTGCTAAAATATTTCCAGTTGGCTCTCTAAGAAAATACTCTGCGTATAGCCGCAAGAGGAATCAAAACAGATAACTCCATCTAAATTCAAAGGCCCTTGAAGGAAAATATATATCATTTTATAAGCTTTAGCATAAACAGACCTGACAGATAATGGATATGACGATGTTGATTGGCTTGAATATGGCACTAGGTCTAACAAAGCCTCATCTGAACGATACTAAGTTTGTATAAATGCGACATGTTTCTTTCATTTTCCTAACAATACATTTCCTGTATACCGGTATGAATTTGAACGGATAATGCGTTGCAGTTTCATTACCAATTAGCATTATGTATGTTTTCGGAATTGCTTCAGGTTTTTCGGAATTCAAGAAGATTTTTTTGCAGTGCCCGAAAAAGAGTGAAATGTATGTTTCACAACATTGATATTGTATGGAAGTTATTCAATTTTTTTTTAATGAATATGTAAGAAGTTCTGGATGTAATACTCACTTCTGAATAGATGATTCTCCAAACTCCCTTTTTGCATAAACTCGTAGACTAATAGGAGATGATCATCTTCAGTACAAAATCCTATGAGTTTCACAAGATTGGGATGGGAGAGCTGCCCCAGATAATTCACTTCAGCCTATCAAAAGTATCAAAGAAATTAAATCAGCTAGCATCTTAACTCAAAAAATGAAATGGAGTTAACCCATATATTTTTCTGTGATACTCAATTCAAGTTAGCTAAATTAGAATCCAATTCACACTGGATAGCTATTGACATAGAGCCAATTTCAGCAGTACCCAACTCAGATTGGATAAATACTGATGTAGAGTTGATTAGCTCAACAATTCAAATTGGATAGATGTTGATGTAGAGCCAATTAGCTAAACAAACTAGTACCCAATTCAAACGTGAAGCCAATTAGCAAAATACAATAGGCCCCAATTCAAATAGGATAGATATTGATGTAAAGAAAATTAGCTAAATAAAATAATACCCAATTCAAAATGGCTAGATTTCGATCCAAAGCAAATTAGAATCCGTAAGTATAAGGTTGTGCAAGAAGAAAAGAGTACCAGCCACTCCTTGTGACCCTGCAGACCCTCCTGGTTTAGCTTTTTGACGGCAATAACCATGCCAGTCCCGGGTTTTGTAGCTATGAAAGCATTTTCATCAATCCATCCCTTGAAAACACACCCAAATCCTCCTTCGCCCAAAACACTGTCAGGACGGAAGTTTCTAGTTGCGCTTTTGAGGTCGTTGAAGGTAAAAACCTTCAAATTTGGTGAAGGCAGGATTCGACCTTGAGGTCTGGGTGTGGATGGAGGTACAACAGAGGAATCGCTGTGGGTCGTGGAGGCTAAGGAAAATTGTTGCGTTGAAGGTGGAGAGAATTTCACATCTCTGCTATTGGGCCCTGCAATACATGAGTGAGGGATCAAATGATGTAGAGCGAGGAAATGAAAATAGCAAAGAGGTAACAAACATACCAGAAGAAGAACTGGCCGGTGTAGAATTGTGAATGTGACCATCCGATTTCCCATTCGTGCCCAAACAATTTCCCATGCCCAGAATGCTCAATCACATTTTCCTACAAACAAAGATGATTAATCTGAACCTGATGCCAACTTGATTTGAGAACCACCCGTACAACTGAAACCTGCAACCAATGGAGTACAAGTACAAGACAACTTGCTCCCTTCCAGACTTTGACTTTCCACTAATCGCCTATCGTTAAGTCTTCTGGTCACATGGCCTCATTCATAGCGGGGACTTTGATAACCAACCTCAATTTCGCATTCACACCTGCACGCTTGCCAAGCTTCACCGTCCCCGTTGAAGGATTATTAACTTCTTTTTTTAACCCTTTCATTTTAATGTATATAAAGATTTTAATAATATTAATGAGATTTAGTAGTGGCATTAACAGTTGTGATACAAGAGCAATTATGGGATATAAGGTTGTTTAGATAGTTCTATGAAAAATCATAATCAATTATGATTTGATTAATTGTTTTTATAGGATATAGATAGTTTTATTTAGGTCTTTTGATCAAAAAATTTATTGTTTTGATTAATTTATTAGATTCAGTAGTGGGATAAAGAGTTGTAATGCAAGATCAATTATAGGATATAAGGTTGTTCAAATAGTCTTTTATTTATTTTAGTATGGAATCTGATTAAAATGTTTGTTGTTTTGACTAGCTTTGCCTCTTTAAATAAGGTGTTATATCCCTCTTTCTCACATATATTTTGTTGTGTTTAATTTACATTGAAATGTGATATTTAGATAATGTTTTTGATATTAAAAGCAGCAAAACATGGGTGTTGTCCCAAACATACAACTACCTAGAGGGCGTACAAAAACCAGAGACTAGTAGGAGCACATTAACAACACTTTAATCACAAGCTACCAGTAACATAACAAAATAACACCACCTACAACAAAACAGTTCTAGTGGTAACAGTATTTCGCCAGCATATAACCATAGTTAATAGCAGTTTTATAAAACTATTTAAGCTACTAACAAACATCATGAAAAAAAGTTTTAAAGTCTAGCGAAGATGACATGAAATAAAAAAAGATAAACTAAAAGCGATGAGATCCCTAACAATTTTTTCCAATTTTGCATTCAGCATGATGAAACATATTCGTCTAGTCCTTATTTAGGAACTTGAAGAGTTCCTTGCATATCTCATCCTCTTTGGCATTCTTTCCAATCACTTCCTGTTGGACAAGGCACAGTGTGGTGGTCGATTTGTGCATCACACGAAGACCGAATCTGGAGAGGCTAGCCATTTTTTTCTCTAGCTCCTTCAATCTCCCATTGGTTTTGTTGGGCTCTACCTCCAAATTTGCACACTTTTGATAGGTCCCTGTTAGAATCTTTTCACAGGTCCCAGCTGAAATCTTTGCATTCCCTTCCACTTCCTTAGGCATCATTTCCTGGGTAAGGTCAATAGGTCCATTACCAAAGTCTGAAACATGAGTTGAGTTGTTGGTCATCTCTAAGTCCTCTTCATTTGTCTTCTCCTTTCTTGTGAGCACCTCCTTACACTTAATGATCATTTCCTCACTTCCTCGATCATCATCATCTTCTAACCCTAAATTTTCAATAATCATTTTTTTCTTTTTTTCCAAAAGGCTTAGAAGCAAGCCTATTAGATCTCCTTAGGGTATTGGTATCCTCTGCCACCTCATCTTTAGAGCCCACCTCATGAATGGTGAGTTTGGGTTTTTTGGCAGAAGTTCTCCCTTTTTTATTGGCAGAGGGAGTTTTATTTTTCCTTCGACAGTGTCAGACTTAGTGTTTTTGTGGATAGGGGTTTCAGGAGGGTTTCGGCTTTGTGATGCACTTTTTCCGGCTAGGTCCTGGAACATCAAGGACACTTAGAGAAGGGGGGGCGAATTTGTGGCTTCATAGACCACAATAGGTCACGGCTGACAGAGGGCCAAATGAAAGTGATACAGGCAGAAGATAAGACCTTGGTAGATGGGAATAGGTTTACGGTCTTGAGATTTGTCAGCCTCAACAACCTCCAAAATGGAATTTTCTAGAGAATGGAGTAGGAAGAAAGGAAAGGAGATGAGGGAGTGGTTGTAGAAGTGGTTCAACAAAGGAAAATGATAAAAATAGAAAACTTTAAACCTACCCTCCAGAGTAAAGTACTTCATAATCATCAAGCATACCTGGTCCCGAGGTTCGGGGAGCTCTTCTCTGTCAAAGTCGTCATGAATTTTAACAAGGTTCTCGTCCTCCTTGAAGAATTGGCTGAGGCTTTCATTATCCGCCACCTAACTTGTTTTCTTCCATTTTCTTCCCTTGGTAGCGAGACCAGCTGCTTTAGCAATTACCTCTTCATTGATTTCAAAAGAGATCCCCCCCAACGTCACTTTGCGATCTCTCCAAGAAGAGGCAAATTGCATGGAGAGAACTTTGTCATATCTGTTCATGCCCTCAATGAACTGGGCCACCCCTCCCTCCTTGCAGATATGCCAAACAGTGGTCTTGTTCTTGAATTCTTCATGCTTGTCTGATTCAGTTCTCACTTTGTCGCTTCCCATTTTGTCACACTCCACAATAGTAAACTTTTTCCACTTTGAAATTTTACTATTAACACTATTTTTTGAAAAGAAAGGTTTCTTCAAGAAGCTAGTTGAGTCCATGGTGAAATTGAGGCCATCACTGCACTGTAAGTCATTAAATTACCCATTTCTAGTAATGACACCCCACACATGCTAGAAGGCAATTCTCATCAAAAAAAATTGAGCTAAATATAGCTACCACAATCTTGCCAAATATGTTTGTTGAAGAGATGTCCAATAATTTTCCTATATTTATCATATAGGTGATGCCATCTCATAATTATAGCGAAAACACCTTTCTGATTCAAATAATACCTCTCAAGCCACGTCATTTTGTCTTCATGGGTTATTGCTTTGTCATCTCTCCATCTATCTATCTTCATTTGCTTAGTCATAAATTTAAATTTTCTCCCGCCCTTACCTGGTATTGTCAAAAGGTTGGCAACCTTATTTTCTCCTGGTCATCACTAGGGCATAAGAGCATCCCCAGAAAGAAACACCAAATCTAGTTATTTGGCTCCAACTTTTGCTATTCTAGCAGTTGAACATTTAGTTATGATGAAAAATAATCTTTTGATATCCATGGATCTTTAATTGATCTAATTAGATAGATCGGTCTAATCCTTGAAATTCATTCATCTTTATCTAACCAAGTGAGATTTTACCCACTCTACCTGGTACCCTCCCTTTTGAATCAAATTTTATTGATAGGGCCTAAGGAAACTGGACGATCAATAACTAGTTTGGTGTCTCCTTCAATCGCAAGGGTCCTAATGTTCATCAAGAGAGAAAAATTGATTCCATGGTAAAGAGCCATACATTTTGCCTGGTTGTTGTTAGAACCATTGAGATTACTAGAGTAAGCAATGAACAATTTCCCTTCAGTCCTTCCGATCACACCCCCTCCAATAGCCTTATATTGTCTTGTTGCCCCATCAAAATTCAATTTATACCATCCAGGCTTGGGGGGTTTCCAAATGGTGTTCTTTTTTGCCAGTCTTTTTGCATTGTCAAATGTAGCATAATCTTTAGACAATCTCCATTTTTTGGCTACTCTATCATCATAAGAAGTTAAGGGATAGCTCAGACACTCCAAGTAGTGACCAAAAGATTCTCAAGAAGCAATTTACACGTGGATTTGAAAATGTCTCAACTAAGTTTTTTGAATCTCTAAAGATTCTATGTTTCGTTCCTTCCATATGCTCCAACAAATGTGGGGAGGGATCTATCTCTAGAGCTGTTGAATCAAAGGATTGTGAGATGGACTTTTCATTCGTCAATGAAATGACGGAGCTCACAATTTTTGGCCCAAGAAATTTCCAGCTTATCTAAGACACTCAACCACATTTGTTCAACAAATTGGCAATTGATCATTACATGTAAAATGGATTCAGCTTCCTACTTACACAAAATGCACATATTGGGGAGTTGGAATCCCCTTTTAATGAGGTTATCTTATCCGAGGATTTTGCCATGCAAAGTTGTCCACCAGAAGAAGTTAATTTTAGGGATAAGGTGGGGATTCCAAACCTTGTGCCAACACTCAGTTGGCCAATTATATTTTAACAATGCATTGTTAGCAAATTTAACTGAGAAATCCCCTTTAGTATCATTTTTCCAGATAAAATTGTCCTCTTTTCGAAACAGAGGGATTCTCATCCATATTTAGACAATGTTTATATTAAACTATGATTTAGAATTTCCTTTGAGAAATGTTATCAAATAACAATTAATGAGGTTATGATTTTCTAACTATACATATATCTATACATGTTTGAATGTTAAAGAGATTTCAGACTAACTACATTATTATGACCAAGTCATTGCAGGTTGTTGAACACAAGATGCCACTAAGAGGGGGGGTGAATCATTGGTTTCCAAATCTTTTCCCTTTTCTATCCTATGTGTATATACTGGTTAACAAATCTAACATAAAGCAGACATACTGGTTAGATAGGAGGATAACACAAATGCAACCACACATAAAAGGGACATCTCATAACACTAGATGTACGAGGAAAACCCAAGATGGGAAAAACCTCAGTGAGAAATGCTGCAGGAGACTACTGCTCCAATCCAGACTTACAATGAAACATTCGATTACAACATTTAGGGCACCGATCCAAGGAGTACCACTCTTTCTTTAGGGCACCAATCCAAAGAGCACCAACCCTTAATTTTAGGGCACCAACCCAAGGAGCACCAACCCCTGCACCGAGCTCCAACTCAGTGATTACAAAATCATATATCAGATACAAAAGTAATATCCTTGTTACAAAATAACTTTGTAACCCTCATGCACGTCTCTCCATCAGTTCTCCTCTATCTAATTCTTTGTTCATTCTCTGCTCACCTCTCTATTGCAACCTTATCTCCTGCTGCAACTCACTCTTTGTTGCAACCTTATCGGTTCAGCCTCTACTTCTTCTTTGTCGGTACACTGCTCTCTGTCGGTTCTCTTCTTTCACACTACTGCTAACCACCACCGGTCTTCTTGACTTTGTCAATTGTCTGCTAACGGATCACTGCCAGTTCACAGCTTACCGATTCTTCACTGACTCTCTCTGTGCTCTTCTCTTCTCTGCAATCTTCTTTGTTGGTTCAAACAGTACCAGTGCACTTCACTATCTAACTCAATGATAGTTTATCGGTCACCTCACCCTCGCCGGTTGAACTCTTCTAACTGGTTCTCTCTCACTTACAATCTCCTATGTGATTGTCGATGGATTCTCTATTGCTCTTTCACTCTCTATCTTTCATCACCTAGCCTGCAACATCATCAATCGTCTTTAGTCATGAGTCGGCATATTTATCCTTGAGTTTTCCTGCCATGATCGACATTCAAACTTCTGGCTTTCTAGGGTTTCTTCATCGACCCCGAGGCAAACCAAATCCAATCAAATCTTCATCCAAAGATCAACCACCTACAACGGATCAATCAAACTTCACTAATCCTACTGCATTTAGAACATGTTTGCCCTATTTTGCAAACATGAAGCCTCCTTCGGTCTGCACTTGTCAAAAACCTATGAAGCGATCACGCAAATAACTTTACCAATTCTGCACCTTGTCAGCTTTATTAGTGGACATACTTACCGGTAGCCACCTTGATGACACCATGTCATCAACCTTCAACAATCTCCATTTGTCTGCATTTGTTGAAACACCTTTCTCCATCTTCAATCCGGTTGCTCTCTCTATCTACAACTGCTTCAACTTTGCCTTCTACATCACTAGACCAGTTCTCCTATTAACTAGTTTGTCAAAGTGACAAACATATCCTTCAATCTTTGTACCAGCCACTCATCATGTCTGCCCTTGCAGATTCGGTGGACATCTATGATTTTATGAACCTAAGGCAACTTAGTGTTTCACCAGTTCATCCGATGTTGGCCTTTAACTCTTGACAACCTATTCCAAAGAGATGTAATGCATTCCAAGCATATTAGGGGATAAGCACCACTCACCGGTGGGAGTGGATCCTTGACATCTGCATTTTGAAATGCATCAATATGGCTTCCCTATTTGAGTAGGCATATCTTCAAACATGCACATATGATCTGGTTGGTCATACTCTCTGAGAGTCTTCTCATCAATTGGTGACAACATCTTTATCTGGTGGGAGTCCTCTTGTTTTACATCCAATCATCCAACATCATACCAGTTGGAAATTCTCTACACACTCACCCTACTTGCTTACTTGCTAGCTGACAACAATACACAGCCAACAAGCCACTCACCGATTGTTACCACTTACCAGTCTCTGGCAATCGCTCTGAATGCAAGCTGATAAAAATGAAGTGGATTCAACCTTTTAACCTTCAAAAAACTCTAATCTGCCATTGATATGAATGACTTCCGGTGGAACATACTAGATCTCGATCGAACATCTCCATACCAGATAAACCTTTTTTAATGTTTGGAACATCTTCCAGATCTCCTTCCCAGGGTTTATACAATATTTTAATGAAATTTTCCTACCCCTAAGGCATCTGCCTCAGTTATTGGATGAGCTTCCTGTTGGTGCAGGAGTAATCTCCTCTATCGGTTGAGTAACCAGAGCAATTCCATCTGTTGATTGATCATCTGACTTCCCGACCCATTTCTTGGTATGATCTTGTTAGATTTCATTGATCTTTTCTTTCCCTTTATCATTTGATCCATCATTTCTAACCGGCCAATTTTTTCTTCTACAAAACTTAGCTATGTGTCCAATCTTGTTGTATGCATAACATGTAACATTGTTCTTTTGCATTTCTTTGCTATAACCGGTATAATTGCTTGACCTACACTGATTAGCCATATGTCTAAATTTTCCACATGCATGCCATTTTACATTCATTCTGCAATCTTTTGTCTTATGACCATATTTATTGCATTTAGAACATTGACCAGGAGTAGAGTTATAGTTCTGATTTGCTCTCTTTCTACATTGCCTAGCCATATGACCAAATTTATTACAAACAAAACATCTACCATTGAATTTGTAAGCATTAAGTTGCCTTACCAGTGTCTTATGGTTTTGATCTTCATTTGCAATACTAGGGCTTTGACCATGTTCAAATCCAAGTCCACTGGAATCTCCATTCCGCCTTTGGATTTTCAATAATTCATTAAGATGTACTGAACTAACCTTGAATTTATCCTTGTACTCACTTGCAATAGTCAAATCATCTCTTAGGATTATCATCTGTCTTTCAAGTTCTTGTTCACTGCTTTGGGATTGCACTAAGTTTTTTCTCAACATATCATTTTCATGAGCCAACCGGATGCATTCTTCATATTTGTCTTTTAGAGATCTCCCAAGGTTTTCTTCATTCATCTTCTAGTCTTCAATCTCTTTTGACATCCTCATAGTTAGATCTTGCATTTCATTCCTCATGACCCTATTCTCTTGACTCAGCTTCTGACATTTTTTATTAAGGGCATATTTCTCTTCATTATCCTGATTTTGTAGAAGTTCCTTCCTCCTAGCTTGAATAGATGACAGCCTCTCTTGTGGGATAAGAATGAATTCTTTTGTAGAATTTAATTCATCTTGTAACTTCAAGTTCTTCATCCTTTTAGCATCATAATATTCAAGTGCTACCTCAAGTTGCTTCTCCATACTCATATCCATGGATTCTGGATTCAAGATCTTCCTCAAGCTATTAGACTTCCTTCGAGGCACAAGGCTCTGATACCAATTGTTGGAATCCAAGAACACTGAGAGGGGGGGTGAATCAGTGTTCTGCTAGAATGTTCAATTTTAAACTTATTATAACATGCATTCACCAACCGGTATATCGATACATATTTAATTGAAAGAAGTAAAGAAATCAATGAACCAATGACACAAATGAACACCATAACACAGAGAATTTATACATGGAAAACCTCAAAGAGGAAAAACCACAGTGGGATTTGTGACCCACAATATCAATTCACTAGCCATATGAAAAGATATTACATAATATGGGGGCCTTCACATGCAGGAAGGCTTACCGCCTAGAGCACACTGCTCAACACAAAGGAGTCTCACTGACTACAATCACTTAAATGAGAAAACATAAAACTGAACTCATTTAGTGCATTTTCTATCCCTGATTGAGTTCTGGTTCAATCTCTGACTATTCTGGTTCTGAAACCCTAAACCCTTACCGGAATAACCTTCACTCTATGAGCGCATCCAAAATCATCTACAGACCTCATATGCATGATTTTTGCATTATAAACATCATACTTTGTATCATACATCGACATGATCTAACAACTGACCTATATACCCTTACAATCCTTCATGACTCATGTCGACTTACATAGATATTACAAAATGATTATACATGTTGACTCATTACATATATACATAAATAACAAAATGATTTGCCAATTGTTGGATCTCCCCATGATGTCGGCCTCCAATGCCAATATCCTGTATGTAAATCATGTCAGCCTCCAATGCTGATAACAATAGAATTCTTCTTACCAGTGAAGATACTTGTTGGTGTCGGTGAAGTGTCTGTCGATGAAGTACCAAACCAAAGAATGAAGCTGGAACATGTTGCCATCAATGACAACATATGAAACTAATCAAATGTGTGTCAATTGCCAACACTATTAAACAAGTTAGACCATCTTCTTCTGGTCATGCTATTGTAACTAGCTACCGAAACCGGTGGACCACTTGATCTTGCAGGAGCAAAACCTCTTCTCCTTTTCTTCCACACAACATTTTGCCTCTCATATGCTCTAAACCCATTTTCATACTGAGCATAGGTGCTATACCGGTTGACATATGACTGCATGTTCACCCTTCTGCAATCATGACTTTTATAGCCAAAACCATTACACCTCCAACAGACAACAATATTGTTTCTAGGAAGAGCAAATTGTCTATTCCTAGACTTCATTATGCGTTCATCTGCCCTATGACCATATTCTTTGCATGCAAAACAATAACCAGAGAAAGGGGGCTTGTGACTTACAAATTTGTTTTGCCATGCATGAGGAGATCTTACCGATTTGGTATCTCCATATCTGCTTCTCCAGGGATGGATCTTGGATTGTCCACACTCTGCACCTCTTCCATCTGATCTCTTATTTTCCCACACTTTCTTTGTCATGTGGGTGGCATAATTTCCTTGTCTTCTACTGGTAGGAGGTCTTCTTTGTTGTCTTCTCATGTTCTTTCTTTCTTTCAGTGAAGCTGCCTTCTCCCATCTTTCCTTTTCCTTTGGGATCTACATTGTTTCTCCTTCTTGTAGCACTGGTCTTCATCCTTGGCTTCATGTATTCACTGGTTGTGGTTAGATCAACCTTCTTTTGGGGAGTATTCTGGATAGTGAAGGTTTGTCCCTTGTTATCTCCATTTGAGGAGACAAACAAAATGTCTTTGTGGGGGACATTCTTGCTGGTGGAGCATTCACCGACACCACTTTCTAATCCTTTAGTATCCTTGGAGTGATTTTGCTTCTTCAATATTTTGTCCAAGGCACCAGTGTTGCCATCAAACTAGATTCTCATCTTGAGCTCATCCTGACATTTCTCAAGGTCATTTCAGAGATTTTCCATTTCTCCTTCTAGCTGCTGATACTTTTTATCCTTGGCCTCTAGTTCAAACTCTAGATCTTTACACCGACACTCATTGGTGTCTTCTTGTTGAGTCTTCAACTCTGAGATACATTTTTCAGATTCTTCAAGGCATTTGATCAACCAGTTTTGTTCCACAACTGCAACATTCTTGAACAATTTGTATTCATTCCTCACTCTACTAAGTTCTTTGAGTGCACTTACAAGTTCTCTTTCAAGATCTACTTCTGCTTCATCTTCTTCTTCACCTTCACTTTCATTGCCAAACACATCTTGCCGGTAGAAATGATCTGCATGATCATTCTCAGATGTGTGCCTCTCATCTTCTGATTCTTGAGCCATGAAGATGTGAGTTTCCTTTTCATCATTTCTATTGCTGCATACTGATCTACCTTCATCTACAGACTCGTGTGTTACATTTTCCTTCTTGCTTCCACAAACCGGTTCTCCAGTGCTAGGCTCATTTCCATAGAGCTTCTTCAATCTATGTCATAAACTCTTTATCTATTTGCACCTATCCACCTATGAGGAGATATTATCTATGAGCCCACAAAATATAGCCTTTATTGCTACATCATTGCACCGATATCTTCTTTCTGCTTCTGAATTAGTGGGAGGACAGACTTGACTAGGGCAGTCATTAACAACTGACATCCACACATCAAACCCTAAGGAGGATAGGTAGACTTCCATCCTACAACTCCAAATAGAATAATTTGAACCATCAAAAACTAGAGTAGGGATTGACACTAAACAAACCATTATGTTCAAATACCAGTCACTACCCAAGTTGGAGAAAGCTTGTCAACCGGGAACCTAGGCTTTGATACCAATTATTGAACACAAGATGCCACTGAGAGGGGGGGTGAATCAATGGTTTTCATATCTTTTCCCTTTTCTATCCTATATGTATATATTGGTTAACATATCTAACATAAAGCAGACATATCGGTTAGATAGGAGGATAACACAAATGCAACCACACATAAAAGGGACATCTCATAACAACAGATGTACAAGGAAAACCCAAGATGGGAAAAACCTCAGTGAGAAATGTTGTTGGAGACTACTGCTCCAATCCAGCCTCACAATGAAATATCCGGTTACAACATTTAGGGCACCAACCCAAGGAGTACCACTCCTTCTTTAGGGCACCAACCCAAGGAGCACCAACCCCTAATTTTAGGGCACCAACCCCTGCAACAAGCTCCAACTCAGTGATTACAAAATCATATATCAGATACAAAAGTAGTATCCTTGTTACAAAAGAACTTTGTAACCCTCATGCACGTCTCTCCACTGATTCTCCTCTATCCAATTCTCTGTCAGTTCTCTGCTCACCTCTCTGCTGCAACCTTATCTCATGGTGCAACTCACTCTCTGCTGCAACCTTATTGGTTCAGCCATTGCTTCTTCTTTGTTGGTACACTTCTCTCCGTTGGTTCTCTTCTCTCATACTGTTGCTAATCACCACTGGTCTTTTGCACTGTGTCAGTTGTCTGCTAACAGATCACTGCCAGTTCACAGCTTACCATTTCTTCACTAATTCTCTCTGTGCTCTTATCTTCTCTGCAATCTTCTATGTCAGTTCAATTACTACCAGTGCACTTCATTGTCTGACTCAATGACAGTTTACTGGTCCCCTGACCCTCATCGGTTGAACTCTTCTAACCGGTTCTCTCTCACACACAATCTCCTATGTGATTGTCGATGGATTCTCTACTGCTCTTTCACTCTCTATCTTTCATCACCCAGCCTGCAGCATCATCAATCATCTCCAATCACGAGTCGACATATTTATCCTTGAGTTTTCCTTCCATGACCATCATTCAAACTTCTGGCTCGCTAGGGTTTCTTCATCAACCCCGAGGCAAACCAAATCCAATCAGATCTTCATCCAAAGATCGACACCTGCAATGTTCAGAACATGTTTGCCCTATTTAGAAAACATGACACCTTCTTCAGTCTGCACTTGTCAAAAACCTATGAAATGATCACGTAGATAGCTTTACCTACCCTGATCAACACCTGGACACTCGACCTCAATCATGAATTCATCAAATCATATCACTATCCTCTGATCAGTCTCGAGCCGCACCCTTCTTCTCTCAACCCGTGAAATGTGCTATTGATATTAATATCGAGCAGTCACAACCTACTTCACCGACACTTGGACTCCATGTGGAATCTCTGTCGACATCCACCTTTGCTGAGTCTTCTGAGTTGGTTTAGACAAGATCACCGACCAATTACACAATCGGGTTCATCTACCGGTTCACAAACCTTGTCGATTATACCCTAACCAGTTTGTCTTCAACCTTGCACTTTTCTTCTCTTCTGGTGGAACACCTAAACTGGACAACACACTTGCCAACCTACCTCATGCACATCTTCAACAGATGGGAGCCTTTCACTTTTGCACATTTTCAGCTTTACCGATGGACATCTATTTGTTCACAAACCTTGTCGATTATACCCTAACTAGTTTGTCTTCAACCTTGCACTTTTCTTCTCTTCTGGTGGAACACCTAAACCGGACAACACACTTGCCAACCTACCTCATGCACATCTTCAATAGATGGGAGCCTTTAAATTTTGCACATTGTCATCTTTACTAGTGGACATAATTACCAGTAGCCACCTTGATGACACCATGTCATCAACCTTCAACAATCTCCATCTATCTGCATTTGTGGAAACACCTTTCTCCATCTTCAATTTGGTTGCTCTCTTTATCTGCAATTGCTTCAACTTTGCGTTCTTCATCACTAGACTAGTTATCCTATTAACTGTTTTGTCAAAGTGACAAATATATCCTTCAATCTCTGTCCCGACCACTCATCATGTATGCCCTTTCATATCCAATGCACATATGTGATTTTATGCACCTAAGGCAACTTAGTGTTTCACTTGTTCATCTGGTGTGGGCCTTCAATCTCCTGCATTTAACTCTTAACAACCTATCCCGGAGAGATGTAATGCATTCCAAGCATGTTAGGGGATAAGAACCACTCACTGGTGAGAGTGCATCCTTGACATATACATTTTGCAATGCACTAATATGGCTTCCTTGTTTGAGCAGGCATATCTTCAAACATGCACATATGTGTTGGCCATTTGGTGGAATTGATTATGTGTTGCATTGATGTTTTGTCATTGATGTCAACACTAGTTGTTTGGATGCTTTACTGGCACCCTTTTGGTCCTAGTAGGTTGAGTGGTTTCTGGTTAACTTAGATCTGGCATGATCTGGTAGGCTCTGTATAATCCGGTGATGGAATTGGCTTGTTCATGATACTCATACTCATATTTGGTCAGTTGGTTTCAGTCTAGTGATTGGATGCTATCCTATATACTTAGAAGATTGGTTTCTGGTTTCGACGAGGGTTTCACCGGCAGAGCTTATGGTGGAGATCTTTGATGGATTGCATAATTGGTGTTGGTGCAACTTTTGATGGAGTTTTAGGATATTGTTGGTGATCATGTTCGAGACTTGGCATTTGGAGATCATTGTTGAAGTGTGTGGACCTATACTTGGTCTCGGTTGATCTAGGTTATGGATCGGCATTAATGTAACGTGTGGGTAGGACCTATTGTTGTATTTATGGGATGTCTTATGTGTTGGATATTATTTGTTTGGTCTAAGGCTGACATGGTTTGTAATTATGTAATTGGTTTATTGTCTGGTGGCCAACTTGATTGTTTATGGTCGAGGGTTTGTATAAATAAGATGTAAGATCTCATTGTAGATCATCATGGTTATTATAAGAGGTCATGGTCAAGGAATGTAATGTGCGAATAATGTAATATCATTCATGCAGAGGAGTTGGTTGATCATTGGAGATCGAATTGGATTTGTGTAAGAGTATTTAGTCCTTCGATATTGAGCTTAACCGGAACTATACTCAGGCATAGGAGATGCTACCTTTTTGCAGTTCAACACTTCTCCAGATTGTAGTCTAGAATTATATGTAATTGGTGAGACTACTTTTGTGATGAGCAGTGTGCTCTAGGTTGTTTCCCTTCCTGCAAGTGTAGGCCCCTTCATTGTAATTCACATACTTACTACAAAAGTATTATCTGACAGTGGGTAGGATTCCCACCGTGGTTTTTCCCTTTATCGGGTTTTCCACGTACAAATATTGGTGTTGTGTGGATGGATTTTATTTTGTGATTATTGTTTATGCTTAATTGGATTAACTTCTATTCTAGTATTATTGTTTTGGGTTTTGGTATTAAAGTTTTAAATTGCTAATACTTTTGGTAATCTATGACAACTGATTCACCCCCCTGCTCTTAGTTGTCTTCTGGTTATCTGAATTGTCTAACAATTGGTATCAAAGTTTTGGTCCTCTCTGCAAAAAGCTTAACTGCTTGAGAAGATCCTATGGTGACTAATAGTTCAAGTTCTTCTAGAGCTATCTTTCAAAGGGATATACTGAGGTTTGAAGGAAGAAATTACATAGTATGGAAGATTTGTATGGAGACGCATTTGAGATGTCTTGGCAAGGAGATTTGGGAGATCACATGGAATGGTGTCACACCACATAATCGAGGATCTAGCAATCCTCCTCCTGCTAACCTAGACAACGAGCTTGAGAATTATTGTAGAGAAAGAGAAGCCCTCTTGTGTGCACTTTCTGATCAGCAAATCATGGGATTAACAGACAAATCATCTGGAAAGGCTATATGGGATAAGTTGCAGACTCTTAATGAAGGTGAACGTATAGTGAAGATTTCTAAACTTTATGGTTACCGGGTGAGATATGAGAACTTGAAGATGGAAGAAGATGAAAGGATTACTACATTCATGGAAAGAGTAAATGAGATTGTTATGGGAATTCAATGTTGTGGTGGAACTTTGAGTGAAGATGAAATTGTTTCTAAAGTCCTAATATCCCTACCACTAGCTTACAAAATGAAGGTTGCCGCTATTAATGAGTTGAGAACAATGGATAATACATCTGTCAATAGAGATACTTTGGTTGGGAAACTATCTTCTTTTGAGATTGAGGAATTTGGACCTTTTGGAGTTGTGAAGACTGAACCTGTTTTTCATGCATCTACATCTACAACTGGTAAGAAAGACTGAAAAGCTTTATATGCAAAAGAATTAGAAGATATGAAGAGAGAACATGATGAATTTGAGAAACTTGAAGAACTATTTGTTAGAAGAGTACTGAAAGGACCGGTAGGAAGTAAGTATGAAGGAAAAGCACCTTTTAAATGTTTTGCATGCATTAAGATTGGTCATTTTTCATCTAGATGTCCTAAAAGAAATTCAAGATTTGAAGAAAGAGTTTAAAGATCATTTAAGCCTAACCCTAGATATCAGACTAAGTATAGATTCAAGAAAAACAAAGACAAATCATGCTACATAGCGGATGAGGAAGGCATTATTGATCCAGATGATGAACCGGTGTAAGATTGAACCGACGGAAGACTCTGCTAGTGGATCAAACAATGGGAAGGAATGGGTATTCTTGGCTATCAAGGAAGATGATCCGACACTGTAAGAGAATGTACCTGAGGAGAAGGCACTTGCTGCTAAAATTGAGGACAAGGATGAATTCGTAATTGATAGTGGTTGTTCACATCATAAGACTGGAGATAAAGGGAAGTTTTTGTATTTGTAAGAATTTGATGGTGGACTAGTTAGATTTGGAGATGACAAGGCATGTATGATCAAGGGAAAAGGAACTATATCATTGGATGGTAAGAACAATATTGACAATGTTTATTATGTTGAAGGTTTGAAGCATAATATTTTGAGTGTAGGACAATTGGTAGATAAGGGATTTCAATTACAGTTCAAGGATGGAAAATGCAAAATCATTAACAGATTTGGCTTGAAGATTGCAACCGGTACACAGACAAAAGGTAACATATTTTATTTGAACGTCGGTGAGAAGACATGTTTGATTACACAGATTGATGAGAGTTGGTAATGGAATAAAAGGTCGTGTCATGTGAATTTTGATTGCATTGTGAAGATCAGTTCAACTAAGGTTGTTAGAGATATACCTAAGATTATGAAGCCCCATAATTCGGTATGTAAAGAATGTCAAATGGGTAAATAGGTCAGAACCTCTTTTAGGAGTATACAAGATAAATCAAATGATGTTCTTGATCTTACTCATACTGATTTGTGTGGCCCTGCTAGAGTTAAAAGTTTTCATGGTGATAGATATTTCATGCTAATCATTGATGATTATTCTAGAATGATGTGGGTTACTTTTTTGAGAGAAAAATCTGAAGCATTTGAAAAGTTTAAAATCTTTAAGGCTAAAGTGGAAACTGAGACAAGATTAGAGATTAAATGTTTGAGATCAGATCATGGTGGAGAATTCACATCTGGTGAGTTTAATAACTTTTGTGACAAGCATGGTATTAGAAGACAATTTTCTGCTCCCCAGACACCTCAGCAGAATGGAGTTGTGGAAAGGAAAAACAAAACTATCTGGATGCTTCTAGAACAATGATGATGGAAGCTAATATACCTCATATCTATTGGAGAGAAGCAGTTATTACATCAGTTTATACATTCAACATAGTACATATCAAAGGAGAAACTGGTAAGACACCTTATGAATTATGGTTTGGCAATACACCTACAATTAAGTATTTCTGAATTTTTGGTAGTAAATGTTATATCAGAAGAGATGATACTATTGGGAAATTTGATTCTAGATGTGATGAAGGCATATTTCTTCGTTATTCTAATGAAAGAAAATCATATAGATGTTATAACAAGAGATTGCAGAGAATTATGGAGAGTATTAATGTCAAATTAGATGAGCTGAGCAAAAGTCAAATTAGAGTTTATGAGAAGGAACCGGCAATGGAAATGATTATATCTGAACTAGTAGCACCTTTACCAGAATAGAGAGTTGAACCAGTTACTCCAGCAAAATCAAAGAATTCTACAGTAATTGAAGAATGGGGAAAAGGAACAAAGAGTCAAAAGACTCCTAGGTATGTAAGATTGAATTATTTTGAAGATCAAATCATTGAGGATAAGAGAAATGGAGTGATGACAAGAAGAAGACTGGAAAATAATGAGGTAGTTAATTTCACAAGTTGAACCGGTATCAGTAATTGAGGTATGTAAAGATGAATTTTGGTTAAAAGCTATGGAAGAAGAATTAGATTAGATTGAGAAAAATAACACATGGACTTTGGTTTCCCAGCCTAAAATTAAAAATGTTATTGGAACTAAATGGGTTTTTAGGAATAAATTGAATGAGGATGGTCAAGTTATAAGGAATAAGGCTAGATTGGTTTGTAAAGGATATTCTTAGAAGGAAGGAATTGATTATGGAGAAACTTTTGCACCGATCGCTAGGATTGAAGCTGTAAGATTATTTCTTGCCTATGCTGCTTATATAAACTATAAGGTTTATCATATGGATGTTAAATGTGCATTTTTGAATTGGGATCTTGATGAAGAAGTTTATATTGAGCAACCTAATAGTCTCTCACTATCAGATGATACTGATATGGTTTGCATGTTAAGGAAAGGTTTATATGGATTGAAACAAGCACCTAGAGCTTGGTATGCAAGGTTGGATAAATAGCTTTTGAAGCTTGGTTTTATTAAAGGCAGTGCTGATAGTAATTTATATTATAAAATCATTGATGACTTTATATTGATTGTTGAAGTATTTGTTGATGACATTATTTTTGGAGGTGAAGATAAACTTGTAGCATAGAAATTAGGAATCATCAAAACATAAGTAGATCAATCAAAACACTAGACATGATAACTCAATCAAAAGAACACTCATTGCAAATGAACCTAATTCTAAGCACACTCAATAGAGATATGAAAACAAAGCATTCAAAATGAAAGATTATGCAAACCAAATGCAAAATTGAATGCTCCTTCCATGCAGCTCCATTGTTGTTCTTTCCTCTTCAATGGGTTTGTGGATCTCACCTACAAGTGCACATACAATTGAAAGCAAGATTGATGAAAAGCTCAAGAGTACTAGAAGCATAAGTTCGATAGTTTGATAGAAATTCGGATTCAGGATTCGAAGGGGTTTGATTGAAAAAAACATCCAATTTATAGAAGAATTGGATAAATGACAAGATTAGCATGATGCAATTCAAATGGAAATTGCAAATCAATATGACAATTTATGACAAATTATGCACTTTCCATGCACAATTTGATTGATTGATAATTGATGACAAATTATGACACATTCCATGTATCAATTATGACAATTTCATGACAAATTGAAATGTCATTCCCATAGAATTAGGAGATGAAATAGGAGGGAAAAGAAATTAGAAATTTAGAAAATTAGGAAATTGAAATTGATGAAAATTAGAAAATTGAAATTGATGGAAATTAGGATTTAGTGAATTAATCAATAATTTTTCATTTATTAATTAATTCACTCACAAAGAGGAATAATTAGCCAATTAAATAAAGATTTAATTGTAAAGAGAGGACTTAGGATTAATAAATAATTTAGTAATCCTAAAGGAAGAAATGACACATTAGGTTAAATGAATAAATCATAAAACCCTAAAGAGATGAATTAAGTCTTGATGAAAGATAATTGACTTGATCATGATTTGATTTTGGATTGATAAATGACCAATGCGACAAAATGATTTGATTGATAAATGTGCTAATTGATGAGGAACAATGACAAATTGATCCAAATTGACATAATTAAGATAGACAATGATCGATAGCGAAATGATCGCAAAATGACAAAATTGACAAGAGGACGAGGATCGATGATAAAATAGATTTCAAGATGACAAGGTTGATAATGACCATGATTGATGACAAATTGATCGCCAAATGACAAAATTGAACAAGACAACGATCGATGACAAATCGATCATAAAACGACAAGATTGATAAACCGATCGCCAGATGATAAGATTGAAAAGAGGACAAAACCCTAATTAGGATTGACGATGTCCAAAATGATAAGATTGATGATACGATTGATAAGATTGACAGGAGGACAAAACCCTAATTAGGATTGACGATGTCCAAAATGATGACAAATAAGCATGCTCATTGATGCAATAAGATAAAATCAATCAAAATCATGACTGGATAATGTTGTCGACAAGACCAAATTCGAGGACGAGATGATTGAAGAATATAGAAGAATGACTCAATGTTCACAAATGATAAAGACCAAATGCGTGACATAGGAGAAATGTTAATGTGATGCAAAAAACCTAAAATGAGGCAATGCGCAAATGTTAAAGTATGACTTCGCAAGCGTTTGACCATTTTTGGGTGTCTACATTTTGCCCCTCTTTGAGACAATGCGATTTTAAGCGTTGTTTCAAAGAATAATAATGAAAATGCCCCAGACAATAATAATGACATATGCATGCCCCCTCGAGGAATTGGCTGGAAACATTCAGAGAAGAGACCAATTGATCGATAAAAATGATAGAAAATGATAGGAGCAAACAGACTGACAAGACTGACCGAAGAAATGTTAGTAAGCAGAAATTAGACAGAGGACAGGTAGAGATGAAGAAAAAAACTTGCTTTCAGTAATGCACTTTGTAGGTGAGAACCTTTATTTTAATGTAGCAAAGCGGTTGCAGAGCATCATGGCATTGAAGGCCAGAGCTGAAATGCAACCCTTTTTGCAAAAGACAGACACATCACAGACAAACAACAATCACAATCAAAAAAGAAAAAGACCATGAGCCATCCTGGTCACTCTAAATCACTCAGTGACATCATCGAGCAACATAGGAACATGATCGAAGCCAAAGATAAATTAATAAAAAGATAAGACTCACAAATTCAAGCAAATCAAACAAACACCTTGATCTTCATTGTCAAAAGTTGAAAGTGCTGAAAGGACGATCATGCTGTCTAGTTTCAGGGAATGTGATACCCCGTCTAAGACAGGACACAGTCTGGTTTCGAGTATACCACACCCTGTATAAGACCCATGATAGTGTGACAAGGACAAATGATTTGGATGCTGATATTCGATTGATAAGACAATTTGGATCAGTTTGAATATTTGATTTTATTGAAAAGGTTCATCTATTTATGCATGATTTCATTAAAGCACGATGTTGGATTGCGAGTATGCTCAGTGATCTATCGATGCATAAAGGGAATACTTTATTGCAAAATGCGTGTTTTTGTGTTTGTTTTTGAGTTTTACAATTTTTTTGTGTTCATTTTTTTTTCAGGGCTTTATATGATTTTTATGGATTTTTTCAGGACATTTTTGAAATTTTTAGGATTTTTTCATGACATTTTTCAATTTTTATGACTTTTTTCATGACATTTTTCAATTTTTATGAGATTTTTTCAGGACTTTTTTTCAATTTTTAAGACTTTTTTTCAGGAGTTTTTTCAATTTTTTTTGAATTATTTTGCCCCTAGTGTCTAGCAAGGAAAGGAATATGACAGGTGAATAAATAGGCTTGCTGAAATATTGGTGGATAGAGGGAAGACAAAGGCCTTTTATTATGGAGACAATGCAGATGCAATTTGCAAGGGCTATGGCATGATGGGACAAGAGACTGGATATGACAATGTAAAGCAGTGACATGGCATGAGGGACATGTCAAGAGGTTTTTGAAACCATGTTTAAATTTTGCATTTCACGTCCTTACGTCAGATCAAGATCAAGGAATGAAAAAGAGTGTATGGATAGTGATAAGATATGGATAGGATAAGCAAGACCAAGAATGGATAAGGGACATGGACTGAAGGTCGGGATTGGCTATGGGATAATGGTAGAAAGTTGCAATAAGCCAGGGAATATGGATGAAAGGTTGTAATAAGCAAATGGATAAAGACCAAAAGCTATGATGGACTAAAAGCTGCAAACAAGATGCATGATGCTCATGACGATCCTCAGCCTTGTCAAGATCAAAGGTGGAAAGAGAAACTGGACATGAGGGAGAATAGGATATGAAGGGTAATGACATGGTGTGATAGGATAATGAAGGGCAATAGGATATGAAGGAGGAAACCTGCCCCCAAGTGTAGTGTGCAAGAAGTTCATAAATTACACATGATGCCTATTTGCCAGGTTTTCATCACGGTACTTGCCCAAGGCGCCTGTTTGCCAGGTTTTCACCAGTGGACGAATTATTTTTCTTTACTTTTTTCTTCTTTTGACTTTTTTTTTTTTTTTTTTCATTTTTTTTGTATTTTTTTTTTTTTTTCACTTTTTTTGTATTTTTTTTTTTTTGCTTTTTGATTTTTTGCTTTGTTTGTATTTTGACTTTTTCAAGAGAAGATGGAAACATGATAGGGGATGGAAGAAGGACTCAAACATCTTGAAATAAATGGATCATGACCTTTAAAAGTATGCTCAAAGACGTTGGTAGGATAAGGACATGGAAAATGAGATAAAACTAAGGCAAGGATTTATGCAAAGGATTGGATCAAAGGGATCGAAGGATGGAAAATATGCATTGGATAATAGGTAGGGTATTGGAAGAATTGGGCTTCAGTGGATGGAAATGAAGGCAAGATCGACATTGGCACACACCTTGAGGGGTGATGGACTGATGGAGGAAAAATGTATTTTGGATATTGAGATTTTGATGAAGGAAAGGCTATGGATTTTGGGACATAAGGGCCCAAAACGGATGAAGGAGGTGATGGAGAAATAGACTTGGAAGGTTTGGATGGAGGAATAGCAATTTTGGATGCCAAGTTGGATTTTTCTTTAGGCTTTTGTGCTTCAAGTAGCCGCTTAGGGATCCACATGGTTTTTGATTTTTCATGCTTTTGGGGTTCCTTGGAGTGCATTGCTTGCACAAGGGATTTAGGAACCCATATATATTTTGACTTTGCTTTATTTTGCTCAGTGGGCCTTTGTGGCCTTTGTGGCCTTTTGTATTTTTCTTTTTCTTTATAGATCATATTGTTCTTTGTTTTGACATGTCGATTAGATTGGACATGTTGATCTTTGAATACATGTGGATTGCTAGACTTACGACTTTTATGCTTGGCATCCAAATTGCTTGGAGGGGGAAAGGAATGCATGGATGGATATGAATGAAATGGAGGCATGTGGGATGGATGGAAGGTTCTCCAAGATGTGTGCCTTTGCTGATGTTGCATAGGAGATGGAGGGATATAGGGACCTAGAATGGATGGAAGCGATGATGGGGAAGGTGGACATTTGGATTTTGACTTTGAAGGGATACCAACGCCTTGAGTGTGAGCTCTGTAGCCATGACCATTAGTATATTCTTTGATATGGAGGGGTTCTTGCTTGTGAAGGTCTACTCCTTTGCCTTTATGAATATCTTGACTTGTAGGATACTCTTTTCTTTGGGATGAAGATGCGAGTCCATTATGAGGTGGATATGGTATGAGAGAAATAATGAGATCTTGAAGTGGATCAGATTTCACCAAAGTGGAAGAACCCATTATGCATGTCGAGGGTTCATGAACATCTTGCACTGACACGTTAGAATCATGAGGGGGATTAGGATCATGAGGGGGATTAGGATCATGTAGTGGGCATGGTTCAATGATAGGCTCTTCAAGAGATGGAATGGGAGAAATAATGGGATCATCAAAAGAAATGAGATTAGGACAAGGAGATGGAGGAACAAGTGGATCTTGTGGAGGATCTGAAGGAATGATAGGGTCTTGTGTTGGAAATGAATTTGGAAGGATACTTTGATCTTGACAAGGAGGAAGATCATTGGATTCCTCTTTAAAATTGCTTTGCTCTTGACTTTCAATGGGATCATCGGAAAAGATGGAAGGGATATCTTGCTCTTATTTAGGAAGTGGAATGTCAATGGGATTTGAAAGGACATTGTGTTCATGAAATGGAAGGGGATCGTTTGGGATTGGATGGATTGGGATATCTTGATCTTGCTCAGGGAATGGATTGCCAATAGGACTTTGGATAGGATGGACAAGAAAAGGGGAATCATCGTGAGTGTCTGGGAAGATGGGGTCCTGGTCAACAATTGGATGGGATGATAAGGTTTCAGGATCTTGATCTTGATTTTCTTTAGGACTCATTTCTTCGTGCTCTAAATTATCTTCTTGACATGAGGTTGGACTTTGGATATGTATGGGGGATTCTGACAAGGGATCAATGATTTGGCATGAAGGGGATGCACTTTGAACATTTGTAAGATCAGACATTCCAATCGTAAAGCTTTCTTGCATCTTAGATTTGGATCCACTTTTTGGTATTCGAGGAATCACTTCTTGTTGAGGCACACCTGTCATCAACATTTGTGTGGCCTTCATTTGATCTGGTGTTAAAGGTGTTGCATTAAACAATGGATTGTTTATTATTTTGAATGTGGACTTTTGAGGAATAGTCACTGTCAATGCCTTTGAAGCACGTTTACTCATCAAGGTAGGTTGGGTTTCTTGTTGCACATGTTCTTCATTTGGATGCAGAGAGAAAATTAACAACTCACTGCCTTGTTGTTTTTGCACATTAATTTGCTTACTCGAGGAGGTCACATTACTCATCATGTCAAGATATTTTTGTGGGAACCTCTTAAAGACCTTATTCAAGAATTTATCCATCTTTTTTGTCAACTTTGGATCCTTAAGGAACATAACAACATCATCAGAGACATCAAAATCTGATGAAGAATCTGGTAAAATATTTGGATTTGTTTCTTGCTGAATGCCTTGATCTGAACCAAATCCTTGTGAGAGAGTTTGTTCTTCATACAATGTTTGTATTTCATGTTGCAAGTTTGGTTGATTCCAATCGAAAGGTGCATTTCCTCTTGGAGTTGGTGGAGCACTCCCATGTCCTGGTTTCATAGGTACAAACACTGGTTCATATAATGGAGGTGGTCCAAGTTGAACCATTCCATATGGTGGTAGAGAGGTGTTTAATGAACCTTCAACTTGCACTGTTTGACTAGTTTGAAACTGCGAATTTACTATGTTATCCATGGATTGATACATTGGTTCACTCATCTTCTTAGATCTTGATCTTGTCTCAACAGGCATGTCACTTATGCAAATGCAATTTTTTTTGGAATTTTTCAAAGACAATATATGATATGTAACTAAATGCAAACTAAATATATGAAAATGCAATCTATGTTTTTGGTTGTTTTGAAGATTTTGACAAACTTTTGAAATGAAAATCTAAAAAGAGACCCTTAGGAAATTGAAATGATGTCTAGACCTCAAAGGACAAAAGGAATTAATGGACAAAGGACAAGATGACAATGTCTCCCCTATATGCTTGGATACTAAGCTAGGTTTGACGAAATGATATTGATGACAAAAGGACAAAAGATTTGATAAGGTCTAGACCTCCTAACAATGACTTAGGGTTTATCAAAGATTTGGATTACCCAAGTATGACAAGACCTAGGTTTGACACTATATGCTAAGGGACAATCAATATGCAAATGATCTTAATATGATATGACAATGACTTAGGCTTAATGAAGAGACTTGGGATATGCAAATGCAAATGTATGACAATGTCAACCTAAGATGAAACCTAAGGTTTAATTATGAAATGATATTACTCTTATGCAAGAGGACATATGCAAATGGATGACTTTTATTAATATGTAAAAGAGTATAACTTAGATGAAACTTAACCTTGATACTTGATAATGACTTTGAAAAATGCAACCTAGGATGAACCTAAATGTAAGTGACATAAGAGTTGAGACAAGTTTTTGAACAATATTGGATAACCATGTTTTAGGAATATGATCTTTGAATCTTGTTGAATTTTTGTTGGATGAGTGTCTCTTGTGCTTAATCTTATGTTAGATCAATTTGCTTTGCTCTTGAAATGGGATAACATTCAACTTTTGACAATCAAAGAATACAAGATGTTATAACTTAGACTCAAGACAATCATGCTCATTTCCACATTCCTTATGGTAGGCAAAGACATTAGGTACTTGAGAGGTAGACTCATTATGGGATTCAAGGAGAATACATAGATGCTTGACCCCACGGGCTCCCCTCCATGACACTCACTTCTTAGGGCAGCCAAGCATCAGTCCCCATGGAAAGCTCCCCATGGCGAACTTAGTATCTCTTCCAAGTATCTGAATTTGTCCTTCTCAAGCAACTAGAAGGGTTTTTGGCCTCTAAAAACAAGGTGTTTAGTAAGGATTTCTGTTAAGCATTACTCCTTGATGTCATGCAAGCATGATTGAGACATTAATCCCATCAAGATACCAAACAAATGTAGTCGCGCAAGCACGATTTAGACCAAGAGGCCCTACTTAGATGTTGATATGAGAAAGAGTCCAAGGGTCATCACTTCCCAAGTAACTGCAATTCCCACGTAACACTTCCTTCAAAGCTTTCGCTCATCGGGTATTTTTTTATAGTGAGTTAGAATGCCAAGGAATTCTAGCCGTACTCACTTTGGTTCGTCCCCTTCTCATGATTATCACTTGCTTGCTAAAGCAAAGTGGTCAGGAAGGCAGGCCCTCTAATGGAGACAAACAATCAACAACACAAGCATGGTATCGAAGATCTGGATTTCTGATCACCCTTTGAAGGATGAGAGCATACTCTCCTACTCCAATGTCATACTTAACAAACAAAGCAAACAAGGGTTCATTTCCACCTATTTATAAATCACTAAGTGCCTAATTAAAAACTCAAACACACAATTTGGTTGTTTCTCCAAGGCAACCTGCAAAACCCAATTTAGATGTTTGATTTGTTGTCTTTGACCATCGAATCTTCATAACACATGTTAGTAGTTTGATTTTTAGTCTTTTTCATGCGTATGCCAAGATCCTACACAAATAATCAGTACCAAAATCCAAAGCATAGAAAATAGAATGCAAAAACACCAAAGATTTCAAGTAAAAACTGCATTTTTCACCTCTGATCTGGACTTTACACAGGCGCAGAAGTCAGAACACAAGTGCAGGATGTCTAACACAAGCGCAGAATGTTTTAACACAGGTGCAAGATGTCTCAACACAGGCGCAGAATGCTTCACACAAGCGCAGAAGTGTCCAGAATGCACTGCACGGCTCTGTTTTTGAGTTTTTGACCTGCAAATCAGCTTAGAAGCACTCCAAAACACAGTAAGATGGTTAGAAGGTTAGTATTCACGTCGGGTTCACCAGTTAATGTAGCGTAGAAATTAGGAATCATCAAAACATAAGTAGATCAATCAAAACACTAGACATGATAACTCAATCAAAAGAACACTCATTGCAAATGAACCTAATTCTAAGCACACTCAATAGAGATATGAAAACAAAGCATTCAAAATGAAAGATTATGCAAACCAAATGCAAAATTGAATGCTCCTTCCATGCGGCTCCATTGTTGTTCTTTCCTCTTCAATGGGTTTGTGGATCTCACCTACAAGTGCACATACAATTGAAAGCAAGATTGATGAAAAGCTCAAGAGTACTAGAAGCATAAGTTCGATAGTTTGATAGAAATTCGGATTCAGGATTCGAAGGGGTTTGATTGAAAAAAACATCCAATTTATAGAAGAATTGGATAAATGACAAGATTAGCATGATGCAATTCAAATGGAAATTGCAAATCAATATGACAATTTATGACAAATTATGCACTTTCCATGCACAATTTGATTGATTGATAATTGATGACAAATTATGACACATTCCATGTATCAATTATGACAATTTCATGACAAATTGAAATGTCATTCCCATAGAATTAGGAGATGAAATAGGAGGGAAAATAAATTAGAAATTTAGAAAATTAGGAAATTGAAATTGATGAAAATTAGAAAATAGAAATTGATGGAAATTAGGATTTAGTGAATTAATCAATAATTTTTCATTTATTAATTAATTCACTCACAAAGAGGAATAATTAGCCAATTAAATAAAGATTTAATTGTAAAGAGAGGACTTAGGATTAATAAATAATTTAGTAATCCTAAAGGAAGAAATGACACATTAGGTTAAATGAATAAATCATAAAACCCTAAAGAGATGAATTAAGTCTTGATGAAAGATAATTGACTTGATCATGATTTGATTTTGGATTGATAAATGACCAATGCGGCAAAATGATTTGATTGATAAATGTGCCAATTGACGAGGAACAATGACAAATTGATCCAAATTGACATAATTAAGACAGACAATGATTGATAGCGAAATGATCGCAAAATGACAAAATTGACAAGAGGACGAGGATCGATGATAAAATAGATTTCAAGATGACAAGGTTGATAATGACCAAAATTGATGACAAATTGATCGCCAAATGACAAAATTGAACAAGACAACGATCGATGACAAATCGATCGTAAAACGACAAGATTGATAAACCGATCGCCAGATGATAAGATTGAAAAGAGGACAAAACCCTAATTAGGATTGACGATGTCCAAAATGATAAGATTGATGATACGATTGATAAGATTGACATGAGGACAAAACCCTAATTAGGATTGACGATGTCCAAAATGATGACAAATAAGCATGCTCATTGATGCAATAAGATAAAATCGATCAAAATCATGACTGGATAATGTTGTCGACAAGACCAAATTCGAGGACGAGATGATTGAAGAATATAGAAGAATGACTCAATGTTCACAAATGATAAAGACCAAATGCGTGACATAGGAGAAATGTTAATGCGATGCAAAAAACCTAAAATGAGGCAATGCGCAAATGTTAAAGTATGACTTTGCAAGCGTTTGACCATTTTTGGGTGTCTACAAAACTATGCATAGAATTTTCTAAAAATATGAAGAAAGAATTTGAGATGTCTATGATTGGTGAGATGAAATTTTTCTTAGGTTTGCAGATTACTCAGACTGACAAAGGTATTTTTATCTGTCTAACTAAATATGCTAAGGAATTGTTGAAGAAATTTGGTATGGGAGATCCTAAACCGGTAAGTACACCTATGATCACAAGTGAGAAATTGACAAGAAAAGATGTTTTTGCACCAATAAATCCTACAAGATACAAATCTATGATTGGAGGTCTACTATATTTGACTCAAACTAGGCTTGACATTATGAATGTTTGTATTGTTTCAATATTTGAAAGTGATCCTAAAGAAAATCATGAGATGGCAGTGAAAAGGATTTTTAGATACTTGCAAGGTACATCAGAATATGGTTTGTGGTACCCTAAGGATGATAACTTCACTTTATGTGCATATACAGATGTTGACTGGGATGGAGATGTTGATGACTAGAAAAATACTTCTGGTGAAGCTTTCTTTCTTGGAAATAAGTTGGTTTCATGGATCAGTAGGAAATAGTCATGTACTTCTTTATCTAATGCTGAAGCTGAGTATGTTGTTGCTGCTACTAATTGTACACAAGTTTTATGGATGAAGCAAATGTTGAAAGATATAAAGGTGGATTGTGACACATCGGTAGTTATTCATTGTGATAACTCTATTGCTATTGATATATCAAAGAATCCGGTATTTCATTCTAAGACAAAGCACATATCTATCAAGTTTAACTTTTTGAAGGAAAAGGTGGAAGAAAATGAAGTTAAACTAGTTTATGTGAACACTAAAGAACAAATTGTAGGTATTTTCACTAAACCTTCATCCAAGGAATCATTTGAGTACCTGAGAGATAGATTGGGGGTTTCTACCCCTTCGGTAGAGACTTGATTGATGTGGTTGGGCATCAGTCTGACATGCATTATCAGAGATACTATTATTCTGGCACTGGTATGGGATGTGGTGCGGGATGCTACTGCTCAGGGGGAGTAGTCAACTTTGAGATTCAGAGGCTTATGTTTTTGCTTTGATATTTCTGTCAGATTTCTGGCATTGATGTCAAAGGGGGAGAGATAGTGATGTGAAAAAGAAATTCATAACTTTAAAGAGATATTATTCAAAGAAGGAGATATATTGATATTCAGATCTATATGCTGGTGATTGGTTGGTTATCTTCCACAGGGGGAGACTTGTTTGGCATTTCTTGGTACTTAGATGTTTTTCACACCTAGTGTTGCCATCAATACCAAAGGGGGAGATTGTTGGCCATTTGGTGGAATTGATTATGTGTTGCATTGATGTTTTGTCATTGATGTCAACACTAGATGTTTGGATGCTTTACTGACACCCTTCTGGTCCCAGTAGGTTGAGTGGTTTCTGGTTAACTTGGATCTGGCATGATCCAGTAGGTTTTGGTATAATCTGGTGATGGAATTGGCTTGTTCATGATACTCATACTCATGTTTGGTAAGTTGGTTTTGGTCTGGTGATTGGATGTTATTTTGTTTACTTAGAAGATTGGTTTCTAGTTCCGGTGAGGGTTTCACCGTCAGAGCTTTTGGTGGAGATCTTTGATGGACTGCATAACTAGTGTTGGTGCAGCTTCTGATGGAGTTTCAAGATGTTGTTGGTGATCATGTTCAAGACTTGGTGTTTGGAGATCATTGTTGAAGCGTGTGGACCTATACTTGGTCCCGGTTGATCTAGGTTACGGACCGACATTAACGTAACATGTGGATAGGAACTATTGTTATATTTTTGGGATGTCTTATGTGTTGAATATTATTTGTTTGGTCTAAGGCCGACATGGTTTATAATTATGTAATTTTTTTATTGTCTGGTGGCCGACCTGATTGTTTATGGTCGAGGGTTTGTATAAATAAGATGTAAGATCTCATTGTAGATCATCATGGTTATTGTAAGAGGTCATGGTCAAGGAATGTAATGTACACATAATGTAATATCATTCAGGCAGAGGATTTGGTCGATCATTGGAGATTGAATGGGGTTTGTGTAAGAGGATTTAGTCCTCTGATGTTGAGTTTAACCAGAATTGTACTCAAGCATAGGAGATGCTATCTTTTGTAGCTCAACACTTCTCTGGATTGTAGTCTGGATTTATATGTAGTCAGTGAGACTCCTTTTGTGATGAGCAGTGTGTTCTAGGTTGTTTTCCTTCCTACAAGTGTAGGCCCCTTCATTGTAATTCACATACTTACTGTAGAAGTATTATCTGACTGTGGGTAGGCTTCCCACTGTGGTTTTTCCCTTTACTGGGTTTTCCATGTACAAATATTAGTGTTATGTGGATGGCTTTTATTCTGTGATTATTGTTTATGCTCAATTCGATTAACTACTATTTCGTTATTATTATTTTGGGTTTTGATATTAAAGTTTTAAATTTCTAATGCTTCTGGTAATCTGTGACAATTGATTCACCCCCCCCTCTCAGTTGTCTTCTGATTATCTGAACTGCCTAACGATATGATCTGGTTGGGCATACTCTCTGAGAGTCTTCTCATCAACTGGTGAAAACATCTTTATCTAGTGGGAGTCCTGTTATTTTACATCCAATCATCCAACATCATACCGGTTGGCACTTTTGCACGCACTCACCCTACTTGCTTACTTGCTAGCTGACAATAATGCACAACCAACAAGTCACTCACTGGTTGTTACCACTTACCAGTCTCCAATCCTTATGTCTTCAAAAAAATTCAACACTAACTTGTGTACTGGTGACCTGCTATGCTAATTAACATCAATGACACCATTTTTGGTATGCATCAATGACAACACTACTCACCAATCTCCCATACTAGTTGTCATCCTATACTGGTTGATATCAATGACAACACAATGCCAACACAGGTAACTCAACATCTTTGAGAAGGAAGGGGGAGTATCATCAGGTAGAGGGTGTAAATGGATTAAAGGTTGAGTTGCCTTTTGAGTCAAATGAGCCTGTAAGTATTGGGCATATCTAGGGATGTTAGTGTTTAGGGTTGCAAAGTCATGATCTAGGTTTCTAGTTGCCAAACCCTAGAACAACAATTGAGTCATTAGGATTTCCTTCTTTATTATGAACTTATTATGTTAATCTTAGTTCTTATTTAAATAATTTTCTTACTACGGCATTGGATCAAGCGAATTAATTATGGTCTATCATTTTAAAAATTAAAATTCAATACATACATAGTTGTGTGTATATGTGAATGCTAAGTTTATATTATGGTCTATCGACGATTGAGTCATTTGGGTTTCCTTCTTTATTGTGAATTTATTATGTTAATATTAGTTCTTATTTAAATAATATTCTTAGTGAGGTATTGGATCAAGTGAATTAATTATGGTCAATCATTTTAAAAATTAAAATTCAATACATACATAGGTGTGTGTATATGTGAACGATAAGTTTAGATATACGTATGTATGTATATGTGTACACATGTGCAATACGTGATGTAAGAACGTGCAAACATATATACATATATAAGTATATATGTTATAATTCATATATAAACATAAGTATGTATTAATGCATCCCATGTATTTATTTCAAATTTATTTGAAATATCATAATCTCAAATGGTATAAGGATACAATTTACGATGCTATAGCTACATAGGTTTTATACCCTATAAGAAAAAGTATCATTACACTTAGAATATTATCACTATAGGTGATGTGTGAGTATTAAGAGTTTTCAAAAGATTATAAAAGTGAGGAAATATTTATTAAGGAAAGAGGTCAAAAACAAATCTTATTAGAACAATGAGATAAGAGGAATGAGAAAAATATTAGTGAAGAATTAGAAATGATCTTGGCTAGGTTATATGTATTAGAGATTGAGAAGTATAAAGAATTTAAAGTAGATAAGAGTGTTGAACACACCATGGGATTGAGAGGGGGGTTGAATCAGTCTGGACCTCAAAATACTTTACTTCTAATTTATTAAAATTCAAGTCACAAGTAACTGATTATTGCAAATATGAAACATGAAATCACAAGGCACAACAAACACATGACACCATATTTATGTGGAAAACCCTAAATATGAAAAAACTATGATGAGAATCACACTAACAATATGAATAATTGACTACAATATTTAGGCTCAAGGCCAATGAGCTCACTATCTCTAAAAGGACTTGTAATACTAAGGTGTACAACCTTAGGGAAAGATACAAAGAGTTGCACAAACTACGAAAAGGAACACAACTTCTTCTAGTAGGTGTAGAGGATCAATGAATTGAAATGAACAAGATCTCCTAATCATGAAATTGTCCTTGAACCACTATTTCAAGTGACCAATATTATTGCAAACACATTTAATAGCAATCATTGTCTAAAAATCTCTTCACAAACTATCTTTTGTATGTTTTCTATACCAAATTTTCTTGTGCATCATTCACATCAATTCACATACATCTCATACCTAACTCATACATCCGCACTCATATATATATATAAGATAATGCATTGAAAACCTCAATTAGGTTGGCCATATATAGAATAAACAATATTACTTAAATTATGCCACCCGGACTTATAACATCCATTGCGGTCCACTCCAAGAGATAAAGAGGACCCAAACACATCATAACACATCCTTCCTAAATTATTCCAATGAACCGCACATGCTATCACATCCTCCAAATTTGACATCAAATGAAATGTTTAGATCAACAATTAAGCATGCTAACCAGTCAGCCCAAAAACATGTTCCAATGCATAAAACTCAAGGACCAAAAGCATCCACCAATGCAGAAAAGTCATTGTGGATCTACATACAACATAGTGAGACCCATATCACCATCCAACCTCAACCACCAAAGCATATTCAGACCAAAAAGACATGATCCATATAAGACACATCACCTCAATCAACTAGAAACAAACCAACTAATAACATTGAACTAACAACAACATAACTTCACTTTCGCATTATAAAAATGAACTGGAACACTGCAAAAACCAAATGAACATGTCTTGTAAGATGCAACACTTGATTCCACATATCAAAGAACGGTCAAGAATTCTTCAGACTAGTTTTGATTAATACCCCACTATTATATTTAACAACTAACTCTACCCTCTAATCAACAAAGGACCTATAAACTTGATAGTGCAATGCACACAAATCATAAGCATTATATATAGAAGCACACTCCATAAAATTCAAATAACAAAGGAATGAAAATCATTCTTCCACTGAGACATTAAATACTCTTTCCTGCATTTAAATATTATTTCTTGCATATTAAAATTTCTACTACACCAACCTTTTGGAAACATCCCATACTCAACATCACTACCAAACCACACAACATCATAACACTCACTTTCAAACCATTTTTAACATATTGTAACATTAATGACAACACTAAATAGGTTGACATTAATGATAACACAATTGAGAATAACTCAATTTTCTAACATTCTCACCCTTTGTCCTTGATGGCAACACCTATACCATCAAAAATAAAGAACACTAAACTTGTTGGAAATATTAATGAAGGAAGACTGAGAGGGGGCATTGAATCAGTCTTCACCGAATCAACAAACTTAATAAAAAATATAGATCTGATAAACTATAGCAATAACAAAGATAAGCAAATTGAAAGCACAATGCATAACACCAAGATTTTTTACATGGAAAACTTGGTTCAGGAAAAAACCATGGTGGGAACCTCCCCATAGTAAGATGATACTCTGCAGTATTATGTGTAAATATTACAATGGAGAATGCACATGCATTCAGGAACACTGCCCAGAGCTCACTGCTAAAAAGATAATGACCTAGAAGGCTACAACCCTTAGGGAAGTCTCACTTAGTTACAACAAGATTCAGACTAGAATGTAGAAGAAATGAACTGCAAAAATAGCATCTCCAAGTGCTTGATGACAGTTCCGGTTAAGCACAAATGTTTGCCTTGCAACACCAATCTTTTCTCAATCAAAATGTCGAAGGATGAATCCTTGTTCGTGCATAAACCTCTCTTTGATAATGTAGACACAACCTCTACTTCTAAATTGAATGACAATATCACCTATATATACAAATCATCAACCTTGACAACAAGGTTGGCTAAACCCTCAACTCATATTTATAAAACTACATCACATGATACAAGGATCGATCACCAGACCAATATAATGAATTACATGACATAACATCGACCTAAATCAAATTCTCAAATTCTCAACTCCACCGGAAATAATGTCAAGATCAACTTGCAACACGCTACACCACCAAAAATATCACATAACATGAAAATCATCATCGGTTCATAAAAACCACCAAAAACTAACACAACGATCAATGCAGATCATAAAAAAAATAGGACACAATTAGAAAACACCAACAAGCATGTTAGAATCATCAAAAATAGTTGCACCAACACCACTTATCAAATCTTCATTTGTCAATGTCTGAAACTCAAGAACATAGCCAATTAACAATTGTCCCAAACAAAGATAACTTATAGAGCACCAAATCACAAACCATCTGAAATGAAGATGCACAAGATCATACCAAGATATATTCCAAAATATTAGCTCAAGATCGGATCACACTGGAATATATAGTAGGAAATACCAAACTCTGCAAAACACCAAAACAACAAGGCAAAACTGCAAACAAATCATAAGATCTTCCCAATCTGCAAACACCCGTTCAATTCATAGGAATATGTTGACATCAATGACAATAACATATCCTAGCAATAGCAATGACCAATAATCTCCCCCTTTGGCATTGATAGCAACATATAAATGTGAAAAATAATCAATGCAAAGAAAGAAGAAAAAGAAGATATCTCTAGCAAACTCCCCCTTAGATCAAGATAGATAAAGAAGTTTTTCACATGATCTCTCTCCCCCTTTGACAGAAATGGCAAAGATCTCAAAACAGAAAACTCTCCCCAAAAACAGAAACATGAATTTCAAGAATCTCTCCCCCTAAAACACAAACTACTCCACCAGAGGAGCAACACTAACTCATCAATCTGGATAAAGAGATAAGACTATGAAGTCCACTGGATTGATGCAACTCAATGCATCTAGTTTTCATCAGGAGAGGTAGATACCCCTAAATTGTCGCTCAAATAGAAAAATTTATCTGCAGGCAAAGGCTTTGTGAAAATTCAACAATTTGTTCCTTTGCAGATACATACTCCAGCTTCACTTTCTCTTCACTAACTTGCTCTCTCAAGTAATGATATTTGATTGACACATGCTTATTCTTTAAATGTTGCACCAGATTCTTTGACATGTTAATAGCATTGGAATTATCACAGTAAATGATAGTAGGCTCATCATAGATAACTTTGATATCCTTCAACATTTGCTTCATCCAGACTACCTGAGTGCAATTACTAGGAGCAGCAATGTACTCAGCTTCAACAGTAGATAAGGACACTAAATATTGTTTCTTACTTGCCCATGAAGCCAATTTCTTACCCAAAAATAATGCTCCACCGGTAGTGCTCTTTTGGTCATCAACATCACCAGCTCAATCAGCATCAGTGTAAGCACATAACATGAAATCATCATTCCTCAGATACCACAAACCATAATCCATAGTACCCTTCAAGTATCTGAATATCCTTTTAACAACAATGACATGATTCTCTTTCAAATCAACTTGATATCTAGCAGCCATGCACATAGCATGCATAATGTCTTGCCTAGTGTGAGTAAGATATAAGAGTCCACCAACCATAAATCTATACAAGCTCTAATTAGCTTTCAAAGATTCATCATTCTTAGACAATTTACAACCAGACACCATAGGAGTTCCAACTAGTTTGGAGTCATCCAATCCAAACTTCTTCAACAATTCCTTCACATATTTAGTTTGAGATATAAATATACCTTTTTCTAGTCTACGAAATGTGCAAACCTAAGAAAAATTTCATCTCGCCAATCATAGACATGTCAAATTCTTTATGCATATCATCGGCAAACTTCATGCTCAAGTCATCATCACCTCCAAAGATAATATCATCAACAAAGACTTCAACAATCAAGATTTTATCATTCTCAATTTTAAAGTACAGATTACTATCAACAACACCTTTATTAAATCCCAATTTCAATAAATACTTATCTAATCTATCATACTAGGCTCTAGAGGCTTGCTTCAATCCATAAAGAGATTTCTTTAGTTTACATACTATGTCACCATCATCTGATAATGAAAATCCATCAGGTTGCTCAATGTAGACTTCTTCCTCAAGATCACCATTCAAAAAGGCAGATTTGACATCCATCTGATATACATCAAAATCTTTATAGGCAGCATATGCAAGCAACAATCCAACAACTTCAAGTCTAGCCATCGGAGAAAAAGTCTCCTCATAATCTATTCCTTCTTTCTGTGAATATCCTTTGCAAACCAGACTAGATTTATTTTTGACAACTTCACCGCCTTCATTCAATTTAATTTTGAATGCCCATTTAGTACCAATAAAATTCTTATCCTTAGGTCTAGGCACAAGGTCCCATGTGTTATTCTTCTCAAACTGATTTAATTCTTCTTCCATAGCTCTCATCCAATTTTCATCTTTAGAAGCTTCAACAATATCTTTAGGTTCAATTTTAGAAATCAAACATACCTCTTCTGTAGCTAGCCTTCTTCTAGTCATCACACCTTTATTTTTATCTCCAATAATCTAATTTTCTGAATGATTCAATATTACATACCTTAGAGTCTTCTGATTGTTCTGATTTTTAAAGTTCCTGCACTTCTTCACCGATAGCAGCAACATTTAGATTAACAGTCTCTACCGGATCAATTTTCTTTGTCTCTTCAGTCTGAATAGGGTTTAGAACAATATGTTAACCATCATCATATCTGCATGCTTTGATATATTTCCCAAGGTTCTCATCCACCTTCACATTTGCACTTTCTACTATCTTCCTCAATCTCTTATTGTAGGACCAGTAGGCTTTGCTCTTTGTTGAATATCCCAAGAAAATTCCTTCATCACTTCTAGCATCAAACTTTCTTATGTCATCATCTCTCTTTATATCATTTGCTACCAAATACTCTGAAATATCTTATGGTAGGAACATGACCAAACCATAACTCATAAGGAGTCTTATCGGTATCACCTTTAATATGAACTCTATTGAATGTGTAAACAACAGTGCTAATAGATTCTCTCTAGTAGATCTTCAGAACATTCCCTTCAATCAGCATAGTCCTTGCAACCTCTAAGACACTTATGTTCTTCCTTTCAACTACTCCATTATGTTGAGGGGTTCTAGGAGTAGATAATTGTCTTCTAATCCCATGCTTCTCATAGAATGAATTAAACTCACCCGAACAGAATGCTCCACCTCTGTCAAATCTTAGACATTTTAGCTTCAATTCAAACTTAGTCTCAACCTTTTCTTTGAATATCTTCAATTTGTCTAATGCTTCTGATTTCTCCTTCAAAAAGACAACCCACATCATTCTGGAATAATCATCAATTAGCAACATAAAATATCTGTCACCCTACACATTTCTAACATTTGTAGGTCCACATAGGTCAGTATGCACAAGATCTAGCAATCCATCAAATGTATATTGCTTGCTCTTGAAGGAAATCCTTGTTTTCTTACCCAATTGACATTCTTTACATACTAGATTAGCAAGCTTAACAATATTAGGTAGATCCCTAATAGCTTCAGTAGAACTGATCTTAATCATTGAATCAAAATTTACATGACACATTCTCCTATGCCACAACCAACTTTCATCAATATGAGCAATCAAACAACTTTTCTCACCAACATTCAAGTGAAAAATGTTAACTTTAGTCTTAGTTCCAGATGCAATCTCTATACCAGAGGCATTCAGGATTTTGTATTTTCCATTCTTGAATTATAGACCATAACCTTTATCAACCATCTATCCAACACTCAAAATATTATGCCTCAAACCTTCAACATATAAGACATCATCGGTGTTATGCTTACCATCAAAAGAAATATAACCTCTACCATGGATCACACAGGCTTTGTCATCTCCAATTCTTACTATTCCACCATCATATCTTTTCATACTCACAAATTTTCCTTTATCACTAGTCATATGATGTGAGTAACCATTGTCAATCACCCATTCATCTTTCTCTTCAACTTTAGCAACTAAATCTTTCTCCTCAATAGAGCAGCTTGTGGAATCAATAGGTACCAGTCTATCTTCTTTAATGAAAATAAACACAACTTCATCTCCTTCTGATTCTTCATCAATAACACCTTCATCATCAACATATCAACAATTCTTCTAGTTCTTATACTTCCAGTTAGGCTTATAAGGCTTATCATACTTCTCATGCTTCTCATATCTATCATTCTTATCATGCTTATCAAACTTATCATGCTTGTCATATTTCACCATTCTCTTCAGGCATCTAGAAGAAAAATTTCCTATCTTATTACAAGAGAAAAATTTCAAAGGCATTTTTCCATCATACTTACTGGCTCCTTTTGGTAGTCTACGGGCAATCAATGCTTCAAGTTCATCTAAGTCTCTTTCTTGCTCTTCCATCTCTCTTCTCTCTCTTTCATACCTAGATATTCTACACTCATCATGATCATGCTTCTTCTTTCTAGATATAGTTGTTGATGCTCTAAATGTTATCACAAACTTTCCATGTGATTCTCCAAATTTGCTTAGTTCAAATGCAACAATCTTTCCAACCAACACATCTCTTGTCACTGTAGTCACACTCTGGATCTCATCAATAGCAACTACCTTATGTTTATAAGTAGCAGGCAAAGATCTCAACATCTTAGCAACTATTTCATCTTCCTCAATGGTTCCACCAACACATCTGATACCTAGGACAAGGTCATTTACCTTAGCCATGAAAGAGTGTATGTTCTCTTCTTATCCCATCTTCAACATCTCATACTTTCCTTTCAAACTCTGCAACTTAGCAACTTTCACTTGTTTGTCTCCTTCATACAAGATTTCAAGATTCTCCCATATCTCATGTGCAGTCTGAAGCCCCATTATATTTGTCATCTCAGAATTAGTCAGGGCACTAAGAAATGCTTCCTTCGCTCTAATATTATGTTCAGCTTCCTTGATCTCATCAGTAGTGACCGGTCCATTCAAAGGAGCAGAATAGGCATTCTTTGTAATCTTCCAATAGTCTTCTCCAAGATATTTCAAGTCTACTTCCATTTAGTTCTTCCATATAGCATAGTTATTTCCATCAAATCTCAGACTGTCCTTCTTGAAGTTAACACTTCTAGTTCCAGTTGCCATACCTGATCTCCTCAAGTGGTTAAGCTTCTTCGGAAGGATCTAGCTCTGATACAAATTGTTAGGAAATAATAATGAGAAAGACTAAGAGGTGGGGTGAATCAATCTTCACTGGATCAACAAACTTAATCACAAATACAGATTTGATAAACTGCAGCAATAACAAAGACAAGAAAATTGAAAGCACAACACATAACACCAAGATTTTTAAAGTGGAAAACCCGGTTAAGGGAAAAACCATGGTGGGAAGCTACCCACAGTAAGATGATACTCTGCAATTGTATGTGTAAATATTACAATAGGGATTGCACATGCATTCAAGCACACTGCCTAGAGATCACTTCTCAAAAGATAATGATCCAAAAGGCTACAACCCTTAGGGAAGTCTCATTGACTTACAACAAGATTTAGACTACAATCTAGAAGAAATGAACTGCAAAAATAGCATATCCAAATGCCTGATGACAATTTTGATTAAGCACAAATGTCTACCCTACAACACCAATCTCTGCTCAATCACAACGCTAAAGGATGAATCCCTGTTCGCACATAAACCTCTCTCTGATAATGCAGACACAACCTCTACTTCTAAAATACATGACAATATCACCTATATATACAAATCATCAACCTTGACAATAAGGTTGACTAAACCCTCAACTCATAAATACAAAATTACATCACACGATAAAAGAATTGATCACCTAACCAATATAATGATTTACATGACATACACTAGTACAAAAACAACAATATATGACTAAAAAAACTACCAAAAATTATAGATAAATGACTAAATTTCATCACGTGACCACTCGTAGTTTATTGCCAGTCATAAATCAATTTGGTCACGTGACCACTAGTTGTTTTTATTGATCAATTTGGTAATTGATTTAGTCATATATTTAGTCACTAATTTAGTCATATATTTAGTCACTAATTTAGTCATATATTTAATCATTAATTTAGTCATTGATTGTTGTTATCTGGACATTTATTTAGTCATGATAGTCACTAATTTAGTCATATATTTAGTTATATATTTAATCATTAATTTAGTCATTGATTGTTGTTCTCTGGTCATTTATTTAGTCATATTAGTGATTTATTTAGTCATGTATTTAGTCATTTAGTTATATATTGAGTCATTAATTTAATAATTGATTTTTGTTAAATGGTCATGTATTTAGTCATCATAGTCATATATTTAGTCCTTATTTTAGTCATATATTTACATCCATTGGCAGTATATTTAATCATTTTTATTTATTGGTAGTATATTTAATCATTTTATAATGGAAAAATAATATAACATTAAACTCATACTAGATCATAAAAGCAAATAAAAATATTACATATGGGAACAAGCTACATGTTAGAATTAAAAGATTGATTGAACATTATGACAAACAAGGTAATCTACAATAAAAAAATATAATGCAAATATGTATATATAAATCAAGTTATAAGATGTCAAATTTGTCTAAGGGTATATATGTAAATATAATAAAAAATGTCAAAGTTGTCTAAGAGTTTCCAACTCTTTCAAAATATTCAAAGTACTACATAAAACAATAAGAAACATGATAAACATATTCAAGTACTATATCATTTTCTGCAAATATTTTAATAGCCACCTTGCGAAGGTTCCCTCTTTCTCTTTCAGATGGATGGCTCTGTTGGTTTCTAAAACCACAGATTGGAAAACCAAAAGACTTGCCAAATCCTCAAGTAGTCCAATCGGCCTTGGCCAACGAACAGGGATAGTCAAGGACTAGATCACTCTACACTTTAGGATCCATTGAACCTAGGTGGGTGTGTCTCTTCCTCTCAAGCACAAAAGAGGTTATTTATAGTGGATTTAATCCTTTTAGAAAGTTTACACAACTAGCAATTTTTTGTTATGCAACTATGCTTTATTATGTGCTTTAACTAAATGCTTTGAAAAGAAGTGATTGTGAATGTATATTGAAAATGAGATTGCTTTCAGGACTTAAATGAAATCTGCATAGATCGGTTCATATAGGATTTGGGAAGAACGTTTCTCTATCAAGGACTTTGAATGTATACAGATCAAAACCTTAAAAGATCAATAACAGACCAGTGCCTCTATCTAGGGATATATATGACACTTTGTGGACAAAATATCTTATCAACTCAAGAGACAATTTCTCATCAACTATGAAGGTTTAGTATGCGTTACACAAACAATAAGAACTCAATCTTTCACTTAATGCAATGGCATGTGATTCACATCATAGCAAATCTATAAACAGATTTATCAAGAGGACAAAGATAATCATCAACACAAAAGTGTACACAATATTTGGAAAAAGAAATAGCGAACCTTGTATATTAATCTTTAGGAAATAGTTGCATACATAAGCTACACTTGCAGATACCCCATTACAGATTTCTTGCACAAAACAATACTTCTTCCTCCTATAGACTTCCCTAATATAAAATGACATTCAGTCCTTACAGTAGTATGTTGTTCTCATGATTCTTCTATTACATACAAAAATAACTCCTTATAAATATGTCCATCAAAAGCCATATATGAAAGGACACACCCTTTCATACACAGAAAGAAAAATTATAGACAGTTACATTCCAAAGGACACACCCTTTGCTTTAATAAATAATTACAAATGAGAATCCTAAAAATACTAAATGATGCTTCAATAATGTGTCTTTATTCTTCCACCTTGATAAAATTCCTTAGCAAATATCCATCATCTTTTCATTATCTCCTGCACACAAAGATAAGCCAATCAAATTCCTTGATTTGAAAATTAAAATATCTCACCTTCAATTAGGTTTTAATTGGAAGAATCAATAATCTTTATTTCCTTATACAAATACTTATTTAAAATAATTCATTTAAATCAAAGTATTAAGCACTTGTAAATATTTATTTAAATAAAATAATTTACCCTAATGATAGTTTTTTCATAAACTAAGGTAAAAGATTTTATATGACAAATAAAACAAAATACTTCCCTTTTAAAGATGACATTTGTGAATCAATATTCTAGCCGCATTTTCACCCTACATTCTGGACTATACATTTAACTTTAATTATTCCCTTTGCTGCGCATCTGTTCATGCCACATATCTTCTTCTTGTTCACTCGCAAATCACCCTTTATCGATGAAGTTTCCGTTGGTTTATTCTTTTGGCCAAACTTCCTCCCTCGGTGATTTGCTCATATGTCTTATCAATTATGTAGTTTCATCGATACCTTTTATTTTCAATGGGAGCACTTCTGATTTCTTCGATGAACTTCATGTCGATGAAACCGCTGCTTTCGGTGAGTCCTTTTAGAGATCCATCGCATCCAAGGTTTGTTCAATAAGTCACTCGATAACATGCCACCTGACTACCAATTCATCATCGCCGGTCTACTATCTCACTTGAACTGTCTACCCTTATCTGTCTACCTTATCGAGGTGACTGCTAGCGGTTAGTCACTAAGTCGTGGTGGCTAACTGATGAGCTATTTCCCATCGCGATATAGCGATAGCCATCGATCTTCATCAAACCTGCACAACCATTAACTTGCCTACAGACCCCTGCCATGTGTCATATCTTGATTTGTTCATGCATCAGCTAGCCACCCTCTGTCTTGCCACCTCATTGCCACTTTAGTTGTTAACTCATCTTGACCAGACCCACCACAAGACTTGGGCCCACCTTGTTGCCAAGTCATGATGATTAACCGGCGATCTATTTCTCATCGCGGTATAGCGACGACCATTGGATCTCATTGGACTTGCTTGATCTTTATCTTGCATGCACTTCTCTCTTCTGTCATCTATCACCACATGTCCGCCTCTAGTTCGCTCATGAGTACACCTAGACCTGCCACCTCATCAGTCGCCATGTCGTAGGGAATAATGGGTGTGCATCTTCATCTTGCGGTATAGTGACAATCGTTGATCTAACTTCAACCTACTCGATCATTAGTCATCCCTTTTCCGCATGTTCTTTATCGCCAAGTCGCGAGGATTAACTAGCAAGTTGTTTCTCACTGCGGTATAGTGACCACCGTTGGATCATCTGCTCGATCATTAGATCTGTTTGACTTGCTTGATCTTTAGCCTCCATCCTCGCCAGTCTATCATAAAACTTTGGTTGCCTCGAGATGCGCATCCGCATGCATGGGGTCCACTAGGTTCAGCTTTCTTCATGCCAAAAGCTATTTGTCTTTCGACAATTATCATACGAGTCGTTGTGGGTTTAAATGTTAAAAGAGCCTATCCCACAAACAATGTGGTGGATAAAGGCTTTCCCCTCTTTGGCATAACGTTATTTCCTTCAACCATGCTGCTGCAAAACAATTTACTAATATCCGAGTGGAAAGATCTAAATTTAGATTTGCCTTTAGAAAACATATCAAATAATCTTATATGAATCCAAAATTTGAAACGTAGGTCTTGAGCTGACCTCTTGATGGATGCATTAGACTTGGTCTCTGAAAGTTAAAATTGAACAAACCTACCTTATTGAACATAGAAATTTGCTTTCTGGCATGAATCTAGAACTCTAAAATTTGAAAATTTTAGGGTTCCAACAGTGGCTCTTTTTGGGGATGTATGCTCCATGTGAGCATAGCGAGATCTCAGTTATCTCTCGAAAAGTAGACCATTAGATAGCACCCCTTCTATAGGTTCTCCTCTGAATAAAATTGGGTGGCCCAAGGCCCCCCCAAAAATGATGATATTCCCTTTCCTCTATCAAACACCTGATTCTGCTCTTGTAATAACATGCACCTCCTGAAGATGTCATTACTCTTACTACTTGAAATATTATTTCTTTTCCTGCTATAAAACCCTTTTCCAATATATTTAATTAACTTCCTTGTCATTTGGGTTAAAATGTGATACACATAATCTCTTTCATCCTCTTGTATCAACCCTAATTGAAATAAATTATATCTTTAAATAATATTTTACCCTTATTCTTATATTCCTCTTCTTCCTGAAGAATTTTGAAATATCTTTTGTCATATGTGAATTTTATCTGCATATGAGTTTCAGAACACCACTCAAAATTCCCATTTTTATACTCTGTAACACTCATTTGAGGGGAAGATTCTTCCAAAAATGTTATGGTGGTCTCTTAAGGAATATTTAGTAACAATAAATATACTCAATAGAGTCTATTTAACAATGGAGCTGGGAGGAGTAGGAAACGACAATGGGAGAACCCAAAATTCAAATTCTGTGAAAGGCGGGAACTCTGGGTCCAATGGTGGGAGCGGCCAGAACAAAGTTGCTAATTCTATGGGAGGGAAGGACAATGATGAGGAGGTAGATTAGAAGTTAGTCTTCTTTTGAGGTTGGTGGGCTTTGTTCTCAATGTGCTTCCCAAATCAATCCCTAGGCACAAATGGGATTCTTCTAAACCTTTCTCCTATCCCCTCCTCTCTATTCAACACTACTTGCACCCTATTGTATTGGACATCACTCCTCTTTACCTTCCATGCTAAGGCATTCAAGTCTGAAATGAGATCCTCTTGTGTGTCACCAAAAATGAACAAGTTTGGTTGTCCAACTAGCTGAATCTCCTCTCTTCCAGGAATGGGCAACTATTGGAGAACCATGGTTTACCTAACCTTGTTTGCACCTTTAAGGATTTCAATCATATTAATGTGTTGAATGAGCATCTAAACAGGTCCACAAAGTGTGATGACTATCCTTCACCTTTCAAGAATGAAAATTTCCAAGTTGGGTGCAAAGAACGTTGGTTTACTCAAGGCAACTTCTAGGTTCAAATGGTCATTTTGATCAAATGACTTAGTACAATGCTAAGGAGCTTGTAGTAGGGTGTCTCAGGTCTTAACTTATCAGTTTTGATGATTTGAAACCATCACTTACTCCTCCTTCCTTACCGATTTCATGAAATTGTCAAATTTGCTCCAAAAAGGCTACTAGAATTAGCCCTAGTTTTTAGTGAAATTTGTTCACCTTGCTCAATCTATTATACTTCATGGAAAACCCTTGGAGATGTGGTCTATTGATGATGAAGACTCAAGGATTTTTGCTATGGCAAGTACTGTACGGACTGTTTGAGGACTGCCCCACAAAATAGGCACTTTTCAAGGGTTTTTAAGAGTTTTGGTGAGGGTTTGCAAATTAAAGGTCTCCTCCATCATGCTAGACCCAAGTTAAATGTTCAAACCTTGCTTAAACATATACCAAACACTTCCAAAGATTCAAAAGCCAACTTAGGATGTGATCATTATATCAAACAAATGCCATACTGCTGCCCTTACACAGAAAAAATAGTCTAGAGGACTGGGACAACAATGATTTTAATGTTTTTGCATACATTTCAACATTTGTAAACCAAATACAATGTAATACTGTCAAATATAGATGCAATAAAGACTTGACAGAAGTTGGAGCAGCCTGCAAATAAGTAGGAAAGGAGTTTTTTATGACTGTTGGTCATACACCGCCATCACTGCACTTTTAACAGTCTTAAAACTGTTTGCACTTTCTTTCTTTGTTTTAATTTATTTCTTCAATCTGTCCCTGGCCTGCAAAGGGGTGTTAATGGAAAGGCAAAAACAATACATATAGCCTCTTAAAGATCTTAAAAGTCGAACACTCAAGGGATGCCACAAAACATGACAGCCTTATGAGACTATGACAGAAAATACACCTTTCTAGGATCCTTATTTAGGTCCTTTACAACCAAATAGTGTACCTTGTCTTCTTAGCATTGAATAAATTTACAAATACATTCCATGATGCATAAAAACAAGAATCCATCATTCCATACTATCTTGGAAGATTGGCAAATGAGGTTTTGATAATGAAAAAAGTGACTCACAGTTTTACAGTCTGATTACACTTTTGCTTCTTGCATCCAACCAAGTCATGAGAGAGACAAGGATGGTAAAAGGCAATGATAACTCTTGCCAACTCAACTCTTCTTCAACATTTCAAAAGTACAGTGCTATGAACAGCAAAGTACCATTCAAACAAATCTAAGATTACCCAAGCCAAGTTGCTCACTCCACATACTTGCCATGGGTTTACAAACACCTGTGCATTGTTAGAAAAGGAAAATGGATGTATGGTACAGTATGTACACATCCAACAAATTCCCTCAAAGCCATGGATGAAGAGACTTTGAAGAAATTAGTTGGACCATGAATGGTCTTCCATTGGAACCACAAAACAATGCCTTTCTCAAGAGCACTTCAAACAAAAATTGTTCCAAACCCGAAGAAAAGATCAGAGATCACTACTAAAACATCAAAGGAGATCACATCAATCAAAAACAGGTCCAGTACGGACTCATGGAGCCATGGTACGGACTGTACTCTAAAAAGTGCAGAAAACTAGTTAAAAACTCACAAAATACAAGCACAAACAAGTATTTCTCTTATTTTTCCAACATGAACAACTCATACAATGATTGGAACATGGTTTTTATACATGTGCCAACTTATTGAAGCCCTTGTATGAACAGATATAGGCTGGAACTAACCAAAACCACCAAAAACCACTTTTTTGACAACTTTTGACAACTTTTTGACAACTTTTTGTTGCTCAAAAATTGCATTTTGACTTCTGGTGACTTGGCACTCAAAACAATGACTCAAAATCATTTAGAAACACTAAATAAACATGCTCCAATGCCTTTCAAGGCTTTACAACATCAAAAATTCAAAAATGCTCATTTGGACCCAAAATTGACAATTTTTAGCCTACCGAGCAAAAAACCAAAAAAATCTTGGAAACTCACAAAATGAGCTCCAAACCTTATTACACCACAAAACAAACCTATTAAACCTACTAGAAGCATAAAAATAAACAGACATGCTTAATTTGCAATAAAATGTTATACCTGCTAGGATTTGAGCATTCAGGTGCTCAGGTTGTCCTGCACCATACTCCCCTAAGGACAAAGAAGTCATGTGACTCCTTTGGGTAGTAAAGAAAGAGGAATTCCAGCTTTGAGAAAGTCACTTTCAGGTATCCATGTGGCTTCAGAAGCTGGTTTATCCTTCCACTTGATAAGATGCTCCATGTAGGTATGGTGTCTTGTCTTTTTGATGATTCTTGAGCCTAGTACCTGCTGAGGAATGGGAGTAGAAGAAGAGGGGAGAGAAAGATCAGAAAGGGAATGAGAAAGATCTGAAACTCTTTGTGAATCTGATGGTAGCTCCCCTTTGAATGGCACCAAATCTGCAACATTGAAAATAGGAGACATAGAAACTTCATTAGGCAAATCAACTTTGTAAGCATTATGGCCATATTTAGCCAAGATTTTGCATGGTCCTACTCTTCTCATTTGCAAATTAGTAGGCACTCCTTTCTGTAACCGTGACTTGTTGAGATGGACCATCACATAATCACCCACTAAAAATTGAACATCTCTTTTTGAAGCATCAACTCTCTCCTTAACTTTTTGAGTAGTTTCCTGTAAAGACTTCTGTACCTGCTCATGAATTTCTTTCATAGACTGTGCCATATCTTCTGCTGTACCACTCACTTGCTGCAAATTAGTTACATCATTTAACTCAAAAACACCTCTAGGATGCATTCCATAAACAATCTGAAATGGGCTCTTACCAGTGGATCTGTTTACACTGTCATTGTATGCAAACTCTGCCTAATGGATGAGTTGATCCCAACTTTGCCCATATTCTTTGGTAAGACATTTGAGTAGATTACCCAATGTTCTGTTCACCACTTCTGTTTGGCCATCTGTCTATGGATGGTAAGCGGAGCCAAAAGACAAGTTAGTACCCAATTTCTTCCATAAAGTTTTCCAAAAATGACCCAAAAACTTAGCATCTCTATCAGATACAATGCTGGATGGCAAACCATGAATTCTTACAACTTCCTTAAAGAAAAGAAAAGCAATGTGACTAGCATCATTAGTAGTTTTGCAAGGTATGAAATGTGCCATTTTACTGAATCTGTCAACAACCACAAAAATACTATCACATCCTATTTTTGTTTTGGGCAAACCTACCACAAAATCCATACTGATGCAATCCCAAGGCCTAGAAGGTATGGGAAGAGGCTGATACAAACCAACATTCATGCTAGTACCCTTGGCTTTCTGACATACCATGCATTGCTCAACATATTTCCTGACATCTGCCTGCATCTTAGGCCAAAAATAGTGCCTCTGAACCAATTCCAAAGTCTTATTAAGACCAAAGTGACCACTCAAGCAACCATTGTGCTTTTCTTGTATTAGATTCTCCCTCATTGAACCTTTTGGCACACACAACTATCCACCCCTGAATAACAATCCATTCTGCAAAGTATAGTCAGCATATTCACTATGAAAAGTATTCTGAAAATCTTGACAAACCTTGTAAATATCAGCAAAAGCAGAATCATGTGGATATAAATCCTTGAAACATTCTATACCAATACTTCTAATCTGAATTTCTTGAATAGTAAGTAACCTTCTACTCAATGCATCAGCTACTTTATTGCACTGTCCTTTCTTATGCTTCAAAGTAAAGGTATATGCTTGCAAAGACTCTACCCATTTAACATGTCTGTGACTAAGCTTATCCTGTGAATTGAGAAAACTAAGTGCCTGGTTGTCAGTGTAAACCACAGATTCTTTAGGAAGAAGGTAATGCCTCCATTTCCTAAGTGCCTAAACCAAAGCATACATTTCAAGATCATATGAAGAATATTTCTTCTTAGCATCATTAAGCTTTTCACTGAAAAATGCAACAGGTCTATTATCCTAACTCAAAACAGCACCAATAGCAATATTACTTGAATCACACTCTAAGGTAAACAATTTGTCAAAACTAGGTAGAATCAACACTGGTTGGGTAGCAACTCTGACTTTCAACAATTCAAATCCCCTGTTGGCTGCTTCTGTCCACTGAAATTTCACTTTCACACCACCCTTAATGGTTTCTAACATAGGTGCACATATTTCACTAAAACCTCTGATAAATTTCCTATAAAATTGAGCAAGTCCATGAAAACTCCTAACATCACTAGTATTCTTAGGGGTTGGCCAATGAACTATGGCTTCTACCTTATCTGGATCCATCTTCAAATCACCCCCTGAAACAACAAAACCCAAATAGACCAACTCTTGCTTAAGGAAATCACATTTTTCTAGGTTGATAGTAAGTTGTTCATCATTCAATCTTTGTAAGACAATCTGCAAATGTTGGAGGTGTTCTTCCTTGGTTTGACTGAAAATTAAGATGTCATCAAGGTACACAACTACAAACCTGCCTATGAAGTCATGTAACACCTCATTCATCAATCTCATGAATGTACTGGGTGAATTTGTTAACCCAAATGGCATGACTAGCCATTCATACAACCCCTCATTTGTCTTGAAAGCTGTTTTCCATTCATCTCCCTCTTTGATGCGGATTTGATGATAACCACTTTTTAGGTCTATCTTACTGAAATATTTTGCTCCCCCTAAACAATCCATAAGATATTCTATCCTAGGAATGGGGAATCTATACTTGATTGTGATCCTATTTATTGCTCTTGAATCTGTACAAAGTCTCCAAGCCCCACCTTTCTTAGGTGCTAACACTGTGGGTACTGCACATGGACTAATACTTTTTCTAATCATTCCTTGGTCTAATAGCTCTTGGATTTGTCTTGCCACTTCCTGATTTTGTTCAGGTGTCATTTTGTAAGCAGATTTTTTTGGTAAGGATGCACCTGGGATGAAATCTATCTGGTGGCTAATGGCTCTCTGAGGAGGTAGAGAGGTTGGTTGACCATCATTAACAATTGACTTAAACTGATCTAGAAGTTGCTGCACCTCATTTGGGATTTCTATCTTCTTTTCTTTCTTTTCATCAACTGGTTTAGTTACTAATGCAAAACCTATGCCATCACCTTCTTTTAGGGTATGAATGAACTCCTTTTCACCAACTAACAAAATGTTGGGAACTTTTGGTTTGCTTCCCTCACTCTCTTCGTCAAGGGACTGAATTTTATAGTTGATACCATTCTTGAAAAATGAGTATGAGTTCTTTTCTCCATCATATTGTGCTTTCCTGTCAAATTGCCAAGGTCTTCCTAAAAGCAAATGACAAGCATCCATAGGTAGTATATCGCACAAAATCTTATCTTGGTACTCACCTATGTTAAACTCTACCCATGTTTGTTCACTCACCAATACATGCTGCCCTTTTTCCAACCATGTGACCTTGTAGGGCTCATTGTGCTGTATTCTAGGTAGATGAAGTTTTGTAGCAGCTTCTTCTGATATGATGTTATCAGTTGATCCTGAGTCAATGATAACTTTGCACACCTTTCCTTGGATCTTACATTTGATCTTGAAAAAGAGCTTTCCTTTGAGACATATCTTTCTGAGATGGCTCTTTCATGAGGATCCTCCTGATCATGAGGTTTTCCCCTTCTTCTGATGGTAGACACCTTTGACTTGGTGTGGTTTCTTCTTGCACAAAATGGACTCTCTTATCACCTCCTTGAGATGAGCTTGGATTTTCTGGGCATCTATATGCCGGATGGCCTAGTTTTTGATAGTTGTAACACTTCATTGTGGAGAAGTATGAACCTCTTCCAGGTCAATTAGATCTACCCCTTCCTGGGTTGCCTGATCCCCTACCCCTATAGTTGGGTTTGCTCTGAGAACCCCCACTTTACTCAATAAGCTTAGACTCTCCCTAGGACCTATGATCTATGTATCTTCCCCCAAAACTACCTCTATGACTGCCTCTATTTCCTCTGCCTCTGCCTCTACCATTATGTTCTTGTTTCTTCTTGTTTCTCTCTTCTACCTTCAATGCTAATTGATAACACTTCTGTAATGTGTTGGGACACCATAGGCTTAACTCTTCTTGAATATTCCATCTTAACCCATTGAGATACCTAGCTACTCTGACATTTTCATCTTTTGAGGAGGTAGATTAGAAGTTAGTCTTCTTTTGAGGTTGGTGGGCTTTGTTCTCAATGTGCTTCCCAAATCAATCCCTAGGCACAAATGGGATTCTTCTAAACCTTTCTCCTATCTCCTCCTCTCTATTCAACACTACTTGCACCCTATTGTATTGGACATCACTCCTCCTTACCTTCCATGCTAAGGCATTCAAGTTTGAAATGAGATCCTCTTGTGTGTCACCAAAAATGAACAAGTTTGGTTGTCCAACTGGCTGAATCTCCTCTCTTCCAGGAATGGGCAACTATTGGAGAACCATGGTTTACCTAACCTTGTTTGCACCTTTAAGGATTTAAATCATATTAATGTGTTGAATGAGCATCTAAACAGGTCTGCAAAGTGTGATGACTGTCCTTCACCTTTCAAGAATGAAAATTTCCAAGTTGGGTGCAAAGAACGTTGGTTTACTCAAGGCAACTTCTAGGTTCAAATGGTCATTTTGATCAAATGACTTAGTGAAATGCCGAGGAGCTTGTAGTAGGGTGTCTCAGGTCTTAACTTATCAGTTTTGATGATTTGAAACCATCACTTACTCCTCCTTCCTTACCGATTTCATGAAATTGTCAAATTTGCTCCAAAAAGGCTACTAGAATTAGCCCTAGTTTTTAGTGAAATTTGTTCACCTTGCTCAATCTATTATACTTCATGGAAAACCCTTGGAGATGTGGTCTATTGATGATGAAGACTCAAGGATTTTTTCTATGGCAAGTACTGTACGGACTGTTTGAGGACTGCCCCACAAAATAGGCACTTTTCAAGGGTTTTTAAGAGTTTTGGTGAGGGTTTGCAAATTAAAGGTCTCCTCCATGATGCTAGACCCAAGTTAAATGTTCAAACCTTGCTTCAACATATACCAAACACTTCCAAAGATTCAAAATCCAACTTAGGATGTGATCATTATATCAAACAAATGCCATACTGCTGCCCTTACACAGAAAAAACAATCTAGAGGACTGGGACAACAATGATTTTAATGTTTTTGCATACATTTCAACATTTGTAAACCAAATACAATGTAATACTGTCAAATATAGGTGCAATAAAGACTTGACAGAAGTTGGAGAAGCCTGCAAACAAGTAGGAAAGGAGTTTTTTATGACTGTTGGTCATACACCGCCATCACTGCACTTTTAACAGTCTTAAAACTGTTTGCACTTTCTTTCTTTGTTTTAATTTATTTCTTCAATCTGTCCCTGGCCTGCAAAGGGGTGTTAATGGAAAGGCAAAAACAATACATATAGCCTCTTAAAGATCTTAAAAGTTGAACACTCAAGGGATGCCACAAAACATGACAGCCTTATGAGACTATGACAGAAAATACACCTTTCTAGGATCCTTATTTAGGTCCTTTACAACCAAATAGTACACCTTGTCTTCTTAGCATTGAATACATTTACAAATACATTCCATGATGCATAAAAACAAGAATCCATCATTCCATACTGTCTTGGAAGATTGGCAAATGAGGTTTTGATAATGAAAACAGTGACTCACAGTTTTACAGTCTGATTACACTTTTGCTTCTTGCATCCAACCAAGTCATGAGAGAGACAAGGATGGTAAAAGGCAATGATAACTCTTGCCAACTCAACTCTTCTTCAACATTTCAAAAGTACAGTGCTATGAACAACAAAGTACCATTCAAACAAATCTAAGAATACCCAAGCCAAGTTGCTCACTCCACATACTTGCCATGGGTTTACAAACACCTGTGCATTGTTAGAAAAGGAAAATGGATGTATGGTACAGTATGTATAGATCCAACAAATTCCCTCAAAGCCATGGATGAAGAGACTTTGAAGAAATTAGTTGGACCATGAATGGTCTTCCATTGGAACCACAAAACAATGCCTTTCTCAAGAGCACTCCAAACAAAACTTGTTCCAAACCCAAAGAAAAGATCAGAGATCACTACTAAAACATCAAAGGAGATCACATCAATCAAAAATAGGTCCAGTACGGACTCATGGAGCCACGGTACAGATTGTACTCTAAAAAGTGCAGAAAACTAGTTAAAAACTCACAAAATACAAGCACAAACAAGTATTTCTCTTATTTTTCCAACATGAACAACCCATACAATGATTGGAACATGGTTTTTATACATGTGCCAACTTATTGAAGCCCTTGTATGAGCAGGTATAGGCTGGAACTAACCAAAACCATCAAAAACCACTTTTTTGACAACTTTTGACAACTTTTTGACAACTTTTTGTTGCTCAAAAATTGCATTTTGACTTCCAATGACTTGGCACTCAAACCAATGACTCAACATCATTTAGAAACACTAAATAAACATGCTCCAATTCCTTTCAAGGCTTTACAACATCAAAAATTCAAAAATGCTCATTTGGACCCAAAATTGACAATTTTTAGCCTACCGAGCAAAAAACCAAAAAAATCTTGGAAAATCACAAAATGAGCTCCAAACCTTATTACACCACAAGAAAAACCTATTAAACCTACTAGAAGCATAAAAATAAACACACATTCTTAATTTGCAATAAAATGTTATACCTACTAGGATTTGAGCATTCAGGTGCTTAGGTGCTCCTGCACCAGACAAGCCTCCAGATATTCTGAAGGCTGTTGACATTCCGCAGACTTGTGGTACTTTGCTAGAGAAGAAAGTGGGTTCTGGGTTTTCGGGGGAGGGGTCCAGCCCATGTGAAGAGACCTTGGAGAACGGAAAAGAATCTAGAAAATGGTCATCCCTTTTTGGAACAAAACCATCTGGTAAATCCTCTTTACCTGCTATCAAGAATATTTCTGATCCAACTGGCAGAAAGTTCGCTATCTCTATCCCTGATCTGATTCTGGATCATAATATAAACAACATGTCGAACTCCCTGGTAGGTAAATTTATGGGTTCACGTCCAAACATCGAAGTTGTTAGGGCTTACATCAAATGAAAATGGGCTCTGAAGGGTAACGTTGAAATCTCGGCATTGCCTAAAGGCCTCCTTTCTTTTACTTTCTCATGTGAAGAAGATAAATTAAGGATACTTTGTGGTAGCCCTTGGATGGTAGGAAGGATAGCCTTGGTCCTTCAGAAATGGCATCCGAATCTGAACATGAATGACTCTCTTTTGGCACAAGTTCCAGTTTGGGTAAAGTTACTAGGGCTGCCTCTTGAATATTGGGCAGAAAGCATATTCTTAGGAATAGCAAGCTCCTTTGGTGAACTCCTCTCTATAGACCCAGTAACAACATCAAGAAGGAGACTCACTCATGCTAGGTTTTGTGTAGGGATAGCACATGATGCAAATATGCCGGAACAGATAGATATAGTTTCAAAGTTGGGGACATGGAAACAACAAATAGAATATGAATCTATCCCCTTTACCTGCTTCCATTGCAAGAAAGTAGGTCACTGGGCAAAATCATGTCCTATCAAGCCTAAAGGAGAGCTCAAGTAGACTAAATCCCCAGGTGAAAGTAAAAAGGTTCTAGAAAAAAAGGTATGGAAAGTTAAAAACTCAGAAAATAAGGAAGCTAACTTTGTTGACAACAACTATTTTGAACCCTTGGGGGAAAATAAGGAAGTGGTCTCCTCAACTTCTGTCTCCAACCTTCCAATCCCAAAAGTATTGAGGAATGAGTCAACAAAAGTTAACAACCCCGTAACAAAGTAGATCCGAATAGAGGAATTGAAAGAACAGACTGTATCTTCAAAAGACACAGCTGAAGTGGTAACTATTGCTACTTTTGCTGGTAAAGAAATGCAAAATAAAGAGGAACAACCTAAGGAAGGGGAGATCACTGGCTCCCAAGAAGAAAAGACTGACTCTTCCCCACTTACGATCAATACTGAAATGCAAGAAGCCCAAAAATGTGCTATACTGGGTATGACCCTTTCAGATTTAGATCAAAATTTAAAAATAGTAAATAGTGCATCACATGATTCTAGATTCCCTAATTGGGGCAATGAAGATGAAATATCCAGACTCCTCAGTAATCTTGAAGCGGTTCTCAAGAAATAAGCTGACTAGAAAATACCAAAATACAGGAACAAGAAAGGATCCACTCCCTCAGCTTCTCAACTAAGGAAATCTAGCAGAATAGCTCAAGTTGATGTTGGGTACATTTCTTCTTCCCCAGGTCGACCTTCTAACCACAAAGTCAGAGACAAGGAGGCTAGTAAGAACATTGCAGATGGGACTCAGAAGACTCTTAAGGAGTTAGGAATCGGTAAATAACTATGAAGATTATCTCTTGGAATATTAGGGGACTTAATAATCCTCATAAACATGATATTATTAGGAATATGATAAGGGATAGTAAACCTGATGTTTTTCTAATTCAAGAGACCAAAATGAGTAGAGAAAAAGTTGAAACTCTGAAGCTTTTTAAAAATGGGAGTATCAGTGGTGGAAGCTTGGAAGGTGCTTTGGGAGGCATAGCTACTATGTGGAATCTCAATAGTGTCAAAGGCCATGTTCTTATTCAAGAAAAAAATTTCTCTTGCATTAGATTTGAGAATTTAAAAGATGGAACTTCATGGGTCCTCACCAACATATATGCACCCAACACCTTAAAAGCTAGAAACTCCTTCTGGAAAAAACTTATAGAAACTAGGGACAGCTTCAAGAATCTTAGTTGGTTGGTCATGGGAGACTTTAATACTCCTTTGAGAGAGGAGGAAAAATTTGGTGGAAGCCCCTCTCAGTTGGAAAGTAGGTTGGCCCTTATTGATTTCATAAATACTCAGGCTCTCAATGATGTGGAGATACAGGGATGCAATTACACATGGACTAATAGGAGAACTGGCAATGATCTTATCCAAGTTCGCCTTGACAGGGCTCTTATTTCTGATGTCTGGTTTAGACATTATTTCTGCTCCCTGTCTACCCACATCTGGGTTGGGTCTGATCACTTTCCCATCACTCTCTTTGCTAATCCAATTAATAGAAGAAGACATTTTCTTTTAGATTTGAAAAAATGTGGACTCATCACCCTGATTTTACTTGTAATATTCAGAATTGGTGGAATATCCAAGTTGAGGGCACTACTATGTACAAAGTTGTGAAGAAAATCAAAAGTGTTAAGGACAATATAAGACTCTGGAATAAATCCAGCTTCGGAACATTTTTGAGGCCAAAGGTAAAGTCCAGGATGACCTTAAGAAAATACAGGTCCAAATTCAGAAGGATGGTTTCTCTACTGTGTCTATTGCTGAAGAGAATGAAACCCTTAAAAAATACCATGAAATCATTGCTAAAGAGGAAAATTTTTGGAAGCAGAGATCAAGATGCACTTGGCTAAAGGAAGGGGATAGGAATACAAGATTCTTTCATATGTCAACTATCAAACATAAAGTGGCAAATAGGATTACTAAACTGGCAGTGGACAATGGGGAGCTGGTTAAGGAGGAAGAGATAAGGAATGAGGCCAAAAGGTACTTTTCAGATCTTCTAAGGAGGGATCACAGGTTGGATGTTGATGCTCAATCTTCTTTTCTTAAAAATATTCCTTGCCTCATTGATGAGCAGATGAATGCCTACCTTTCTTCCATACCTTCGAACTTGGAAATCAAAAATGTTGTTTTTTCTTTTGATGGTAATAAAGCTTCCGGTCCAGATGGCTTCCCCATGTTCTTCTTCCAAGATTTCTGGGACATTGTAGGGAAAGATGTTTCCAACGGGGTCAAGGAATTTTTTGGGGCTAGAAGACTTTTAAAAGAAATTAATGGCACTTTCATTGCACTAATTCCCAAAATTCAAGGTGCTGACTCCATGGACAAGTTCAAACCAATCAACTCATGTAACTCTTTTTATAAGATTATCTCCAAGGTTTTTACCACCAAAATCCTGACTGTCCTTCCCTCTTTGATTAATCATTAGCAAAATGATTTTGTCCTAGGAAGACAAATTCTTGATTCCATTATTATTGTCCATGAGAATATTCATTCTCTTGTAAGGGGCAAGAAATAGGGTCTCATCCTCAAGCTTGATCTCTCTAAGGCCTATGAACGGGTTGATTGGTCTTTTCTTGTGAAGGTTCTTGTGGCTTATGGTTTCTCCACCAAATGTGTTGACCTCTTTAGTCAGCTTATTACCTTAGCCTCTTTTTCTATTCTTATCAATGGATCTCCATCCCCCTTCTTCCAAGCGTCTAGAGGATTGAAGCAAGGGGATCCCATTTCCCCTATCATCTTCATTATTATGGCTGAATGTTTTGGTAGGTCTATGGAAATCATGGTGATGTGAGGATCTTTTAAGAGACTTCAACCTTCTTCAGCTGATCATTCTTGTTCTCACCAACAGTTTGTGGATGATACCATTGTCATGGGGGAATCAAGTATCTCAGAAGCTAGAACCTTGAAGGACACTCTTTGTAAGTTTTCCTCTGCATCTGGCCAGTTCATTAATTGGGTCAAAAGCAAAGTTTTTTTCATTAATACACTAGAGAGAAGATAACATAGAATCAACAAAATCCTGGAATATTGGATTGCATATCTTACTGCCACTTATCTTGGCCTCCCCTTGGGAATTGCACCTCCTGATTCTTTCTGGAGCTCACTGGTGGACAAATTTCATAAAAAGCTAGCTGGATGAAAAGGAGCCTTTTTAAGTCAGGCTGGAAAGCTTCAACTTCTAAAAGCTTCTCTTCAAAGCATACCTATCTATGCCCTTAGCCTTTTCAGAATTCCAGTAAAGTATGCTGATGCAATTGAGAAAATTCAAAGAAAATTTCTTTGGTCAGGGGTTGAGGAAAAGAAAAGAATGTCTCTTGTGGCTTGGGATTAGGTATGCAGACCGAAAAGTAAAGGAGGTCTAGGCCTGAGAAGAATCCAGACCCTAAATGAAGCTCTCTTGTCTAAATAGGTTTGGAGAATGTTCCACTCAGATAGTGAATGGTGTAAAATCTGGAGAAGTAAGTATTTTCTTATTTCCTCTTCTCTTTCCTCTTTTACCAATTCTGACATTAGTATGAATGGGTCCCATATCTAGAATCATGCCTCTAAGTGTAGAGACAACATTGCTAAAGGGGTTATATGGAAAGTAGGCAATGGCAGGAAAATTAAATTTTAGGATGATCCCTAGCTTTTTGATAAATCTTTGATCGATATCCCAGAATGGGCCCCTTATGCCTCCTCCTATATTAGAATGTTTGGTCCTTTAGTTGAAGGGTATTGAATAGGTAATAAATGGTAGAACATTGAAAGTATCCACCCAAACCTTATTAAGCTTAAAAACCATATGTCATCAGCCTGGTTGAATAAAGAGGAAGACTCCCTCATTTGGAAATATGATCCTAAAGGTAATATTATTGTCTCTTCAATGTTTGGTGTTCTCTCCCTTGCCCCTTCTGAAAATCCTTTTTGGTCTAAAGCCTGGATAAAGGGACAGATCCCTAAAATCAACTTTTTCTATTAGACTATTCTTCAAAATAAAATCTTGACCTTAGATAATCTCAAGGGCAGAGGTTTTGCATTCCCTAATAGATGTGCTTTGTGTCTTGAGGAGGAAGAGTCTGTGGACCATCTGGCCATCCACTGTTCCTATTCTGCTTCAATCTGGGAAAGATTTCTTAAGAGTTTTTGCATTGAATGGGTGTTTCCTAACTCTATCAGTGATTTGTTCTACTCCTAGAATTATCATTGGTCTAACTCCTTTTTTGAGAACTATATGGTAGCTATCACTCCCTCACATTCTATGGGGGTTATGGAAAGAAAGAAACAATCGTATTTTTAGGGACACTTCTCTTACTCAGGATATTGTTTTCTAGAAAATAAAATGGGCTATAGTGGAGAACATTGGGATCATTGGGGTCCCTGCTTTTTGGTCAACCCATTGGAATCTCACATTTTAAGTTCCTAGAGGTTGAAGAATGCTAGCAGTTCTGACCCTAAGCAAAAAAAAAGATTAGAAGCAAGATGGAAAACTCCCCCTCATCGTTGGTTCAAAGTCAATTTCGATGGTGCTGCAAAAGGTAATCTGGGCCTTGTTGGATGTGGAGCTATTCTTAGAGATAATAAAGGTATATACAAGGAAATGATTGTTGTTCCAATATGAAGCCAAACAAACCACAAGGCAGAAGCAATGGCAACACTCCAAGGTTTCTCCTCAAAAAGATGGAATTGCCCCTACCTATGGATTGAAGGGGACTCTAACAACATCATCAAATGCCTCAAGGGGACCTCTAAGCCCTCATGGTCTATCAATAACATTATAAAGGCTACTAGAGACCTCATTAACACTTTTGAGAAAAGTTTCATATCTCATATCTACCATGAAGCTAATGGTTCTGCTGACTGGGCAGCCAATGTGGCGGTCAATCAAGATGAAATGATTACATGGAAGGGAGAACAGGTTCTCCAAGAGGATGTCAGATTAATCATCTTTAAGGATCGATGCAATAGCACCCCAAAGATCATTAATGGACAAAATAATAATGAAATGAATTAAAAAGGAGTGCTTTGAGCTATTATAATATTGTCAGTACCAGAATCCAGATTCTGGAAACTAACAATGGAATCCAGATTCTGGAAACTATTAGTAGAACCCAGATTCTGGAAACTATCAACATTGGTAAAGGGAAGTCAATAGCAGATTATGTGGAGAATTTGACCAAAACTATTGATAGAGCCAAAAATATAAGAGACTCCTTCAATCCCAGATTTGAGCAAAATGAGAAAGACCTGATTGAGAGGAAAGCAAATGCCAATGCTATGGATCAAACAATGGCAGAAACTGTCGATAAAGTCAACAAAATTGAGGAAAGCCTTAAAATTATCACAGAGCAAAACTTAAACATTCTGAAGGCCTCTGCTGGAAATACCAAAACCCTCATTAGCAATTTGGAGGAGGAGAAGGATACCTTGAAAATTGACCCTGACATTGAAGGCACAAGAGATGTTCAAGGACCCAAAACAAGAACCAGAGGTAAAAAGAAGGAGAAGAAGCCAAATAAGGACCTGGATGAACTTAAAGCTGTTGCAGCCAATTATGAATAGCTGGTGATTAAGGCGGAGGACCTCCTAAAGGCTTTATAATTGTGCAGTGTTTTCCCTGGTTTCTTATGTTTTGTTGTTTCTTTCATCTGCTGTCCTTTCTGTTTACTAGCTTTACTGTCAGTCGTTTTGTTAGTTTTTCTTTCATGGTCTGGATACTCTTTGATGATCTATTTTAAACTCCTTTGTTAAAGGTTTCGGGTCCTTAAAACCTATTTTTCCTATTAATCAGAACACTCATTTGAGGGAAAATACTTGATTATTTTTTTTCCTTTCCTTTTTCTTGCAAAGTATTCGTGCCTCCTATGTTGCAATTTTTTAAACTTTTTATTCCTTTGGGATTATGTTCCATATAGTTTGTTTTTACCGTATCCTCATTTTTGAAACATATTTTATATTTCTCAAATAGTGAATTGGGACAGAAATAAGAATTCTTTTCACATATGATTTTATCATAATGTAAATTTGAAAAAACTTCCATGTTTTTTTAGACATATTTTCTTCTTCCTTATGGTTAAAGAATGTTTTCCCCTTTTCACATAAGTATTCAGGACATGTATCCTTCTTAGTAATATTTTGCAAAAGTATCACCTCCTATTCACCCATACTTTTACTATATGGTATTTCTAGAACCTTATTTAGGGATGTATTTTCCATTCCCCTTCAAGTAATGGACTTGAAATCACAAAACATGTATGCATATTTTCTCGAACACTTTTTTCTAATTCATTACACAAAAGATTATCATACTACATGCCTTTATTGAAAGTATTCTCTTGATAATTGCTATCTGTCTCATTGATAGGAACAATATCTTCATTATTGCTTTTTGCGGAAGTTTTTTCATGTATGTATCCTGAATGTAAATTCATCTTGCCTTCACTTCCTAGATGGTCAATGTTACTTTCACAGGAGGGACTAAAAAATGATTCACATTTAAAAATCATCTCCTCACATTCATGTGGAGTTTCATGATACTGAGGATTTAAAAAAAAATCAAAAGGATTTTCAAACACACATTTCCTATTACTCTCCTCACTGTGTATATATTCCTTGATGTATTGTTTTCCTGGGAATCATCATTTTCTTCACCAAATAGACCCTGAATGTGCCCTAATCCATTAATCTATTTATTCTAGAAAAAAATTGGATCCTCTTGAATGTGCCCTAATCCATTAATCTACTGAACATATCTTTCATATTCTTTATCTAACAAATACGAAATTTCTTCTGGACCGAGGAATGTTTCCTCTTTATTATTCATGTCTGTACCTACACATATGGATTATTCCCTACTTAAATCCATAATTTCTTCTTTATCATCAGATTCTTCCTCTAACATGCCTTCATATAAAATCTCAAGTAGAAGCCTTACCTGAGGATCATGATAAATCCCCAACTCATGCATTTTTCTTGAAAATGGGGGCTTGATGTTTGAAGGTATTTTTGTGTATATATTGAACATCCTCATAAATAATTGTGCTCCAGATTCACCTTCCTATTTTTCTATGTCAAGAAATGTATCCAAAGGATAAATGCAAGATTATTCCTCCATAGTGTAAGTCTGGTTTCCGTCATGCTCATAGTAGATATCATCCTCTTCACCAGGGTCTTCTGTAATTGTCATCCTGCATTCATTATCTTCTGCAACCATTTCATCAAGTAAATACTCAAGAAAATTATACAACTGAGAGTCATACCCTAACTTATATATCTTATTTAATAACTCATAAAATGGAGGCTTGACATCTGAAGATATCTCTTGATAAAATTTGAACATCCTCATGAAGAAATCTACTGTAGATTCATCTTCTTGTTTTTTTATATTTAGAAATTTATCCAAAGGATACATACATACTTCTAGTTCTATTATGTATTGTTGGTCCTCCTCTGGCTCATAGCTCATGCTTCCCTCTTCACCTGCATCATGAAACACATCAAGGAACCATTTCTCCAACTCCCTCCATGATGAGATGCCCTGTGTAGGGAGTGATTCATAAGCTTCTCTTGCATTGTCCTTCAAAGTCCTAACAAATAATTTCATCACATAATCTTTTGCATAAACCTCATAATCCTTTACAAATGTATAAAATACATCCAAATGATCAATTGTTGATTCATCATATTCCCCATGGAATTTTGGTACAAGTTGTGGAAGCTTAGGAAACAACTTGTTTGGAATACATTAAAAGCCACTGAGATCCAATGGCCTGATGCCATCTAGAATAAAAGGCTTTCTTTGAAACATTTTCAGAAATGAAATTTTTCATCTCCCTCTGGGTCTTTTCCCCTAGTAGAGTCACCAATTGAATAAAACCTTGTTAGATAGAGTCACCATCTCCTAAGCAGAAAATATTACCAACTTAACTGATCTTCTAGGGTCCTCCCTCTAGTAGAGTCTAAAACAAATTACCAAAGATTATAAAAATGTCCTCTAAATAATTCCCCAATAGAGTCACCAATCTATTGGCTCCCAAAACCACAGATTGGAAAATTAAAAGACTTGCCAAATCCTCAAGTAGTCCAATCAGCCTTGGCCAATGAACAAGGACAGTCAAGGACTAGATCTCTTTGCACTTTAGGCTCCACTAAACCTAGGTGGGTGTGCATCTTCCTCTCAAGCACAAAAGAGGTTATTTATAGTGGATTTGAAACTTTTAGCAAGTTTACACAACTGGCAAGTTTTTGTTATTCAAATATGCTTTATTATGTGCTTTAACTAAATGCTTTGAAAAGAAGTGATTGTGAATGTATATTAAAAATGAGATTGCTTTCCAGACTTAAATGAAATCTGCATAGATCAGTTCATATAGGATTTGGGAAGAACATTTCTCTATCAAGGACTTTGAATGCATACAGATCAAAACCTTAAAAGATCAATAATAAACCAGTGCCTCTATCCAGGGATATATATGACACTTTGTGGACAAAATATCTTATCAACTCAAGAGACAATTTCTCATCAACTATGAAGGTTCAATATGTGTTACACAAACAATAAGAACTCAATCTTTCACTTAATGCAACGGCATGTGATTCACATCATAGCAAATATATAAACAAACTTATCAAGAGGACAAAGATAATCATCAACACAAAAGTGTACACAATATTTGGAAAAAGAAACAATGAACCTTGTATATTAATCTTTAGGAAATAGTTGCATACATAAGCTACACTTGTAGATACTCCATTATAGATTGCTTGCACAAAATGATACTTCTTCTTCCTATAGACTTCCCTAATACAAAATGACATTCAGTCCTTACAGCAGTATGTTGTTCTCATGATTCTTCTATTACCTACAAAAATGACTCCCTATAAATATGTCCATCAAAAGCCATATATGAAAGGACACACCCTTTCATACACAGAAAGGAAAATTACAGACAACTACATTCCAAAGGACACACCCTTTGGTTTAATAAATAATTACAAATGAGAATCCTAAAAATAATAAATGATGCTTCAATAATGTGTCTTTTATTCTTCTGCCTTGATAAAATTCCTTAGAAAATATCCATCATCTTTTCATTATCTCTTGCACACAAAGATAAGCCAATCAAATTCCTTGATTTAAAAATTAAAATATCTCACCTTCAATTAGGTCTTAATTGGAAGAATCAATAATATTTATTTCCTTATACAAATACTTATTTAAAATAATTCATTTAAATCAAAGTATTAAACACTCGTAAATATTTATTGAAATAAAATAACTTACCCTAATGATAGTTTTTTCATAAACTAAGGTAAAAGATTTTATATGATAAATAAAACAAAATACTTCCCTTTTAAAGATGACATCTGTGAATCAATATTCTGACCGCATTTTCACCCTACAGTCTGGACTATACATTTAACTTTAATTTTTCCCTTTGATGCGCATCCATTCATGCCACGTATCTTCTTCTGGTTCGCTCACGGATCACCCTTTATCGATGAAGTTTCCATTGGTTTATTCTTTCGACCAAACTTCCTTCCTCGATGATCTGTTCATATGTCTTATTGATTTTATAGTTTCATCGATACCTTTTATTTTTGATGGGACTGCTTCTGATTTCTTCGATGAACTTCCTGTTGATGAAACTGCTGCTTTCTGTGAGTCCTTTTAGAGATTCATTGCATCCAAGGTTTGTTCAATAAGTCACTTGATGACATGCCACCTGACTACAGTTCATCACTATCAGTCTACCATTTCACTTTAATTGTCTGCCCTTATCCGTTTGCCTTATTGGGGTGGCTGCTAGTGGTTAGTCGCCAAGTCACGGTGGGTAACTGACAAGCAGTTTCCCATCGTGGTATAGTGATGGCCATCAACTTTCATCTGTGAGATTTTGCCAAGATCAAGGGCACAATGAAAAGTATAAAGAGAGACAAAAGAATGACAAGAACAAATGGTATTCTCATCAATATGCAAATGATCAACTGGATTCACCAATACAATGAATATAGGCATTCTTATATAGGAAAGGCCATATGGATGTACGAGCACACAATCATGACATCTGGCTCAATGAGAAACAAGGTTAGGTAAGAAATACTAGGGGTAGGTAGGAGAAATAAGAATATTCCACAAGAGGTGGATGACCCACCGAATGTGGAGTGTAACAGCAAAATAAGACCACAAAAGGTGGAATTTCTCCTACAAGCTATATCCCTATGTGTACACTTCCCTAAGTGTCTCAAATCCAAACTACGAAGAGATGTATTATCCTAAGTTAACTTAAGTAAAGTGTAATAATATCCATAATGAATATTTATTTACACCAACACCCCCCTTTAAGTGCAACTTAGGTCGAATGAAGACTCAAGTCAACAATGCAAGATGGCTCCCGGCTATGACGAGGCCATGATAGGTACCCATGTACAATATGCAAATGCAAGCAAAACTATGCAATGCAATCTCTCAAAAATGGATAAAGGGAGAAAACCCAGTGGGAAAAAACTCCCCCCAAAAGAGAGATGAATGTACAAAAGACTCTCAAAGAAGAAGGACAAAACCTCAAAGAGGATAAAGTCCCCCCCATAAGAGAGGAAGGAAAAGTTAGTTGACCCCCCCCAATGACACATCCCACACCCCCAAGAGAGCTCACAACTATTGGAACTTACTCTCGGTGAAAGGTTTGGTGAATATGTCTGCAACCTGCTCCATTGTAGGACAATAATGCAAATCAATGACCTGCTCCTGAATCAACTCTCGGATATAGTGCATATGGATCTCGATGTGCTTGGTTCGTTGGTGTTGGACTGGGTTCTTCAAGATTGCAATAACACTCTAATTGTCACAATGTAGAACTCTCGGTCATGGAGTGGTGAACCCAAACTCTTTAAGAATCTGTTGAAGCCAAATGGTCTCAGTCACTGCATTAATAGCTCCTCGATACTCAGCCTTAGTCGAAGAGAGAGCAATAACATGCTGCTTCTTTCTCTACCAACAAATGGGGCCCAAACCAAGGTGAAAATTGTAACTTGAAGTAGACTTATGATCATCAAGATCACTAACCCAATCAGAGTCTATGTAACCAACCAAGCAAAGTCCTATGCCTGCTGCATAGTGAATCCCATAGTGATGTGTACCTTGGAAGTAATGAAGGATGTGTTTGGTTGCTTTCCAATGAATCTCATGTGGTTCCTGCATGAAGCGGGAAACCATGCCAACCAAAAATGAAATATTAGGGCATGTATGAGTCAAGTAGATGAGACTACCCACAAGCTAATGATACAATGTGGCATCAACTAGTGGATAAGAACACTGAGTCTCAAGCTTGACTCCTGAAAGAAAGGGAGTTGGTGCAGGCTTACAATCAACCATATGAAAGTGTGAAAGTAGATCAATAGCATACTTGGGTTTGGATAGTGTAATCCCAAAAGATGACTGTGAAATCTCTATCCCAAGAAAATAGTGCAAAAGGCTGAAGTCAGTCATAGAAAATCTATCATGCAAAGCAGATTTTACCCTCCTAATGATGGATGTGGTGCTCCCTGTAATGATCAAATCATCAACATAGAGAACAAGTATTAAGTGAGAGTCATCCTGTCACAAAATATAGACATTCGGATCAGAATGACACCTGGTGAACCCTGTTGAGAGAAGAAAAGAGTCCATCTTGGCGTACCAAGCCCTAGGGGCCTGCTTAAGTCCATAGAGAGATTTCCTTAGTCTGCAAACCAAGGAATTAACCTGGATGAAACCCTGTGGCTGCTCCATATAAATCTCCTCATCAAGATCCCCACGATGAAAAGTACTCTTCACATCCATCTGATGTACAACCCAACCATGAGTTGCAGCAATAGCAAGTGTCAAGCGAATGGAGTTCATCTTGGCTATGGGCGCAAAGCTCTTAGTATAGTCAACACTTGGAACATGAGAGAAACCTTATGCAACAAGTCAAGCCTTATACTTATCCACACTACCATCCGCTGCAAACTTGGTTTGATAGATCCACTTACATCAAACCATCTTTCTCCCATTAGGGAAATGGACTAAATCCCATGTGTTGTTCCTCAGCAAGGAACTATACTCTTCCTCCATAGCTTGGTCCCACTCAGGAACCCCTGATGCTTCTCGAAATGTCTATGGATTGGAAGCGGTAGCAATGAATGCATGTGGAAGGTCCTGATGCTATGATCAAGTCCTCCATGTATCTGAAGGATCACCAACAAGAGAACCTGCAGACTCAAGTGTCTGTCGAGCCCAATGAGGTCTAGGTGGAGGTGGAGAATGAGGCTCGTCAACTGCAAGTAGACCCTACAGAGGTGTAACCCTGCAAGTCGGAGTTGAAGGAGTCTCATCATCTGAATCACTAGCATCACTATCCACAATGGAGGAAGGTGGAGGAGGTAGAGAGGCTAAGCTAGGAGAGCTTTCCTCAAAGTGAACACTCCTCTCAATAAACACCTCACGTGTCTTAGGATCTTTCAATCTATATGCCTTAACACCCTCAGGATATCCAACAAATATGCAAGGCCTACTCTGAGGTTCCAATGCCTTACATTTCTGCGGAGGTATGCGAGCCCATGTTGGATACCCAAAGACTCTAAAATGTCTCACAATTAGTTTCCTACCAGCCCAAGCTTCAAAAGGAGTAATGCATTGTAAAGATTTGTGAGGAACTCGATTCTGGATGTGTGTGGCACAACTGATAGCCTCTGCCCAAAAGGTAGGATCAAGAGAATGTGCATGTATCATACAACTAGCCATTTCTTTGAGAGTTCTATTCTTGCATTCTACAACTTCATTCTGATGTGGAGTGTATGCAACAGAATGTTGAAGATCAATCCCCTCAAATGTACAAAAATCCTCAAGTCTTTTGTTCACATATTCCCTTCCATTATCTATACAAAGAATCTTGACCACTTTCCTAGATTGCTTCTCCACATGAGTCTTGAAGTCCTGAAATCTATCAAATACTTCACTCTTATGAATGAGAAAGTAGACCCAAGTGAAGCAGGAGTAGTCATCAATGAAGGCGAGGACATAGCGGGCCTTGCTAAATGAAGGTGTTGGAAATGGACCTGCTACATTGCTGTGAACAAGTTGAAGAACTTACAAAGCTCTCCAAGCTTCCCCTTATCAAACTTCTCCTTGGGATGCTTGCCCATGGAACAACCTGAACATACACCCTTTGAAAAACTAATTCGAGGTAGACATGTGACCTTGTCTTTAGTGCTGATCTGCTGAAGATAGTGGTAGTTGAGGTGACCAAACCGCTCATGCCATAGCTTACTTTCTGAATTTGAATGAGTAAGCAAGGCCCTAGAAGGAGAACTTGGCACAAAGTGGGAGAATGAATAAAGCCTTGATTTGTCATTGACTTGTTCCACTGCTACCAAGGCATCATCATCAAGTTCCTTTACAACAACTGAATTAGGTGTAAACTCAACGTTTTTCCCATTTCCATAGTGAGTGATTTGGTAGATAGAGAGAAGGTTGGTAGACAAGTTAGGAACATAAAGAACATTCTCAAATGTTCCATCATCCATGTCAACTAAACCTTTCTCTTCAACCTCTACTTGTGTATCATCACCTATGTAAATGTGAGGTACCTTAGATGGCTCCAACGAAGAAAACTACTCCTTTGTAGAACCCATGTGATAAGAGGCACCTGAGTCAAGTATCCACTACTGTGAAGAACCTGTTGTAGCCACAAATGCTTGCCATTTTCCCTTAGATTGTGAGGAAGAGGGAGGAGATGAATCCTTCTTTGTGTAGGCGTATGGCAAGTTGATGTTGCTTTTCTTAAGAAGATTTGTCAACTCATCAACTTGCTTGGTGTGGCATCGATGCTCATCATGACCATACTTCTTGCAGTATGCATAAGTTGGTTTATCCCTCTTAGGTGGAGTCCCCTTCTTGAAAGAGGATGAAAAATTGCCTTGTGAGGGAGAGGATGATTGTCCTTTTTCCTGTTGTGGCTTTGACTTAGATTGCTTCTTCTTCTTGTTGGAATCTTTCCCTTGACTCCCTTGATTAGCCACCAAAGCCTTGGACTTTGAAGACTTGAGAAGCCCCATGTTCAATAGCTTAGATTGTTCCAATATCAACATTTTTGTGAAAGCATCAAATGAAGGCATAATGTAGGAACTCCCCACTGTCAAACGATGAGTTTGGAAGCTAGACACAAATGCTGCATATTCTGGTGCAAGCTTGTTCAACAAGTTGAATATCAACTGAGCATCTTTTTTATCAATTCCACAATCCTTAAGCTTTACTCTTAGCTCATTTGCTTCGGTGACATAATCTTGGATTGTATCAAAACTCTTGGGATCCAAGTTGGTGAGCTCATTGTCAATCTTGTAACCTCTGATTTCATCAACTTGACCATACAATTTTTGATACATATCCCAAGCCTCTTTGATTGTTGTACACTTCTCAATGTGAAAAATGAGGTTATCTGATACACACTTACACAAATTTCCAAGAGCCATGCAATTCTTAGTGAGCCATTCTAACTAATCATTAGGATCAGCCTTAGGATCAGGTGGTGCTGCTATAGTTCCATCTATGTAATGCCTAAGACTTTTTTCCATTAATTTGCTTCATACTTTAATTTTCCATGATGCATAATTATGTGGAGTTAAAGGTGGAAATTTATGAGGACTCATTGCAACAAAAATGAAAGAGCACAAGGAAAGAGAGGTACAATCACACAAGACACCCCCAAATTCCCTCAATCAAAGAACCCCCCCCCCAAAAAAAAATAAAAATAAAATGATGATTTGACACTTCTGATTTCAACTTTACAACTGCCTCAATAAGGTCAAAAAAGACTCAAATTAATAATGCAAGAGATCTAAACTAAGATCCAAGCAATTTACAAGTACCAAATAGGCCAAATAAGACCAATTTCTGAAAGTACAATTTTCACTCAAAATCTCTAAAATATGATCATAGATTATGAAATTAGATGAAAAAATATGTACTTTAAAAAAAAACAGCACTTGAAAAGGAGGTCGTATGAGCTCAAACAAAGCCTTTGAAGTTGCAAAATTGAGGATTAGATAGGGACAGCTGAGAGAATCCAAAAATTCTGAAAAACCTGTGCACCAAAATTAGAACATAACCACACCATTGCGAAGAGCATGAAAAATTATCCCAAATCAAAAAACAATTGCACCAAAAAAGGAGCAAAATTGAGCAAGATATGGGCCTCCAAAGTTGACCCAAAAATCCAAAGTGCTCAACGGAGAGGGGTCTAAATTTTTTTCAAAAAATGCTGATTGGGAGTTGACTGAGCACTGACTGGGCGCTGCTAACAAGGCAGAAGATACAGACGCACAAAAAAAATATTATTTTTTTTCTTTTCCAAATTTTTTTTTTCAAAACTGGAAAAAAAAAATTCAGAAAAAAAAATTGTTTTTTTTAGATCCGAAAATTCCATACCGTACCACCCAAATTGGGTAAAAACTTCCTCCAACACCCAAAATTCAATTTTCATCAAAATAGGCTGAGTTTATACCTGATTTTTATGGAAACGGCCTCTCGAATGCAATGGTGAGGTCGAAAACGTTCTAAGATGCCTCCAAAAAACATTGTCCCTCAGATCCAAAAATAGAAGCCTTCCAAGATGTCTCTAAAAACTAATGAATTGAAGCCCCAATGGCTCTGATACCATGTGAGATTTTGCCAAGATCAATGGCACAATGAAAAGTATAAAGAGAGACAAAAGAATGACAAGAACAAACTGTATTCTCATCAATATGCAAATGATCAAATGGATTCACCAATATAATGAATATAGGCTTGTTTATATAAGCAAGGCCATATGGATGTACAAGCACACAATCATGACATGTGGCTCAATGAGAAACAAGGGTAGGTACGAAATACTAGGGGTAGGTAGGAGAAATAATATAATATTCCACAAGAGGTGGATGACCTAGTGAATGTGGAGTGTAAAAGCAAAATAAGATCACAAAAGGTGGAATTTCTCTTACAAGCTATATCCTTATTTGCACACTTCCCTAAGTGTCTCAAATCCAAACTATGAAGAGATGCATTATCCTAAGTTAACTTAAGTAAAGTGTAATAATATCCATAATAAATATTTATTTACACCAACATCATCAAACCTGCACAACCATCAACTCGCCTGCAGACCCCTGCCATGTGTCATTTCTTGATTTGTCCGTGCATCAACTGGTCACCCTCTGTCTTGCCACCTCATTGCCACTTTAGTTGCTCACTCATCTTGACCAGACTCACCAAAAGACTTGGGTCCACCTTGTCACCAAGTCGCGATGATTAACCAATGATCTATTTCTCATCGCGGTATAGCTACAGTCGTTGGATCTCATCGGACTTGCTTGATCTTTATCTTGCCTATGCTGCTCTCTTTTTCCATGTGTCACCACATGTCTGCCTTTGGTTTGCTCATGATTACACCTAGACCTGCCACCTAGATGCCACCTCATTAGTCACCATGTTGCAGGGAATAACAGGTGTGCATCTTCATCTTGCGGTATAGCGACAATAGTTGATCTACCTTCAACCTACTTGATCATTAGTCATCCCTTTTCCGCACGTGCTTTGTCGCCAAGTCACGAGGATTAACCAGTGAGCTATTTCTCATTGAGGTATAGAGACCATCGTTGGATCATCTACCTGATCGTTAGATCTATCTGACTTGCTCAATCTTTAGCCTCCATCCTCGCTAGTCTATCGTAAAACTTTGGTTGCCTTGAGATGCGTGTCTACATGCGTGGGGTCCACTGGGTTCAACTTTCTTCATGCCAAAAGCCATTTGTCTTTCGACAGTTATCATATGGGTCATTGTGGGTTTAAATGTTAAAAGAGCCTATCCCACAAACAATGTGGGATAAAGGCTTTCCCCTCTTTGGCACAACATCATTTCCTTCAAGCATGCTCCTGCAAAACAATTTACTAATATCCGACTAGAAAGATCTGAATTTAGATTTGCATTTAGAAAACATATCAAATAATCTTATATGAATCCGAAAGTTGAATCGTAGGTCTTGAGCTGTCCTCTTGATGGATGCATCAGACCTGGTCTCTGAAAGTTAAAATTGAATGAACCTACTTGATTGAACATATAAATTTGCTTTCGGGCATGAATCTGGAACTCTAAAATTTGAAAATTTTAGGGTTCCAACAAGCTCCATCTATTTTGTCTTCATAAGGAAGAGGTATGTTACTTGTGACCATTAAAATGTTCACATTGGTGATGCCTAATCCTTTTAAGTATACTCCATGTAGAACAAATAGGGAGTGAATCCTCCTAATGCCAACAACAACACTATCAAATGGATCCAATAGCCTAAGTTTATCACCTTCATTGAATTTATCAGTGGATTTCTACAAAAAGAAAAAATAATACATTATATTAATACATATGTAATGATTGCCCTCATTTGCATAATAAAACAACCGTTAATTTAATAGTATGTGTGTTAGAATAACTACAAAAATAAAATTTCTAAAAAAATTGCAATGATTCTATAGTTGAAAAAAAAAGACATCTAGCAGACCAAAGTTATGAATTCACCGTAATAGTCATACAATTATAAGAAATATTGCTATGTCAGTACAAGTAGTTTTCTGCGTACATTTTCTTATATTATTATGCATAACAGTCTAATTACAGATGATATTTTGTGTCATAGACTTAGTGCCGAGATCTGAAACCTATTGGGTTGGATGGAGGCATGAATCCACTTTATTTTGGCTTTCAAATCACCTAATTCCATTAAGTATTGGCTAAGATATTCACATTTTAGTGGAAGGTTGTCAAAGCCCTCATTAGGGTAACCCGAGAGGCATTAAAATGTAACCAGAAAAGCCTTTCAATGAAAGAGAGATGTTGAGGAAATAAAAAAGGCACCTAGCGACACTAAAGTTTCATCAAAAACCCAACATCAATGAAAATAACAATGGTCTTGCCAAAGCAAACTTTTTCAATGAAAGGATGATGTCGAAAGAATCGAATGAACTCTTGGCGAAGGCAAAGTTTCATTGAAATATGTATTGTGATGGAATCATGCCAAATTTCAGAGAAAGGAACTCGTCGATAAAACAAGGATTTTGATGAATGGGATAAACAACTTATCGAAGCAGCATGTTCCATCCAAATGAAAAGAAAGCGAGACAAGCACATCAGCTTGACCCTCAAAGTATCTATCAAAAGACTGAGTTCCATAAAAGTATCTAGTTCAATGACAATGGGCATGGTCTCATAGAGATGATCTCATCGATGAAAAGAAAATATTGGTGAAATCCCAAAAGAATCTACCAAAGCATGAGACTCATTGAAGTGGATATGAAGTGGGGCCCTCTAGCCAGAGTCACAGATTGATGAAATGGAATGAGATCTCATCGAAGTAAAAGGGGTTTTGATGAAAACAAGCTATCGAGTAAAGCATTAGAGTGCATGGTGAAATGGGACCTTTCATCGAAAATCCAATATCGATGAATTCAATGGATAACTCATCGAAATATGGTTGTCGATAGAAAATGCATATTGATAAAAAGTGAAAACACTTGAGCAAAGAGAGAGTTTCATCGAAACAAAATAAATAGTTTTGGGTCTATACTGAAGATGGGCATCGAGGAAACTGGAGCGTCGAATAACATGAAAGAAAGTCATTGAAGGGGTATGTTTCAATGAAATAAGAGTTACCTTCAGGAAATGTGGCACACTCATGCATCGAAAGGCAGAAATCAGCAAAAAAGCACAATCCATCGGGAAATATTACACGAATCCAAATGAGTCACATCATCATAAATTTAAAATGCATTTCTTAATGACCTTTGTAGTCACAAAAGTAATCAATGAAAAGGACATCCCGGTGAAATCCCAAAAGCATCTACCAAAGCACGAGACTCATCGAAGTGGATATGAAGTTGGGCCCTTTGGCCGGAGTCACAGATTGATGAAATGGAATGAGATCTCATTGAAGTAAAAGGGGTTTCGATGAAAATAAGCTATAGAGTAAAGCATTAGAGTGCATGGAGAAATGAGACCTTTCATCAAAAATCCAATATCGATGAATTCAATGGATAACTCATCGAAATATGGTTGTCAATATAAAATGCATAGCGATAAAAGGTGAAAACACTTAAGTGAAGAGAGTGTTTCATCGAAACAAAATAAATAGTGTTGGGTCTATACCGAAGATGGGCATCGATGAAATTTGGGGTTTGAAGAACATGAAAAGAAAGTCATCGAAGGGGTATGTTTCATCAAAATAAGAGTTCCCTTGAGGAAATGTGGCATGCTTATGCATCGAAAGGCAGAAATCAGCAAAAAAGCACAATCAATCCACTGAGAAATATTACACGAATCCAAACGAGTCACATCATCATAAATTCAAAACACATTTCTTAATGACTGTTGCAGTACTCCGAGTAATAAAACTACTTAGATACCAAAATTATTCAGGCAGATAAATTTGTCAAGGAAAGAAGGAACTGGTGTAGTAGGGGGCATATAATTCTTCATGAAAAGAAGTACAAAGTGTAAGTGCTTCTCAAAATTTCTTGTCTTCTTTTGAATTAAACATAAAGATGAAATCTTCATCATCTAGGAAAGCTAAAACAAAGAAGAACAAAGAGCCTCACCCTCCTGAAACCAAAGAAGAAAATCTAAAATGACAAAAAAAGGAAGGTCGACCCTTAGACTAGGACCTAATAGACCAATTCCCTCTCTCAAGTCACTAGTCTAGAAAGATTAAGAATGATGATGAGGGAATGGAAGATAGATTTGAAAACATAGGGGACATTTGGACAGAGGTTCGAGGGCATGAATTGTTAATTTTCAGCTATGCTAGAAGTTTTGCAGTAGAACTAGTGTGCAATATTTGGAAGCTAAATCTAGGGAGACTTGTCATTCCCAACGTCTTTGTGAATATAGAGCTAATAACAACGTTGGTAGATAGGTATGACCCACAAATGCAGACCATTTGTTGGCAATTGACACTCATCGGATTCATTTTTTTTATCATTGAAGGCAACAAGATTAGATGGAAATCATATACCGACATTAGGAGGCATATACTGGCAGACACTGGCATTGGAGTATCCAGGATTATACTAGCACTAACAACAACATTAGTACTTGAAGGAAGCCGACATCAAGAAAGATTTATTTAGTAAATCATTTTGTAATTATTGTCGAGGCCAACATTGAATATCTTTTGTAATGCATTGTAAGCTGACATAAGGCATATTGTTTGTAATGGGTATATAGGTCAGTTTGCTAGGTCATTTTGTATATGACATAGGATGCGACATAGGAGAATATACCAGAATTGCATAATGCGAAGTATATGTATGTAGATTATTTTTATGCAAGTGTTATATCATGCAATGATCTGTAGATAGCTTGGAAAGAATTCTTGGAGGAGAAGAGATACCAGTAGTAGTGTTCAGGGTTTATGAACCGGTACAGAGCAGAGCTAGAACTGGAACTCTATTTGGCATAGCAGATGCATTTTTGAGTTCAATTTTATTGTTTTACATTAGCAGAAGCTTGTAGTCAATGAGACTCTTTAGTGATGAGCAGTATGCTCTAGGAAGTGTGCCTTCCTACATGTGTAGGACCCCATTATATGTAATATCCTTTCATATGGCCAGTGAATTGATATTATGGGTCACAAATCCCACCATGGTTTTTCCTGTTTAAGTTTTTCCATGTATAAATTTTGTGTGTTATGGTGTTCATTTATGTGGATGGTTTATTTGCTTCATGTTATATGTTTATTTATTTACCAATTTATATGTGTGTGGTATAAAAGGATAAAGTCTTGTGTTACCGGAAAAACAATGACTCACCCCCCACCCTCTCAGTGTTCTTGGATCCCAACAATTGGTATCAGAGCTTGGTACCTCAGAAGAAGTTTAACAACTTGAGGAAGATCTTGAAACTGGAATCTTTGAACATGGCTATGGAGAAGCAACTTGATATGGCTCTTGAGGATTATGATGCTAAAAGGATAAAGAACTTGAAATTGCAAGATGAATTGAATTCTGCTAATGAGTTCATTTTTATCCTGCAAGAAAGGTTATCATTAGCTCAAACCAAGAGAAAAGAACTTTTGCAAAACCCAGATGATGAGGAGAAGAATGCACTTAAGGAACAATGTCAGAAACTAAGTCAAGCAAACATTCTCATGAAGAATGAAATGCAAGATCTGACTATGAGGTTATCAAAAGATATTGAGGACAGAAAGAAGGAAGATAATCTTGTTATATCTCTGAAGAACAAATTTCATGAATGTACCAGATTGACTCATGAGAATAATTTGTTGAGAACTGATTTGGCACACTCCCGGAACAATGAACAAGAACTTGAAAGACAGATAACTACTCTGAGAGATGATCTAACTACTGCAAGTGAGTATAAAGAAAAATTCAGGATTAGTGTTGCACAGTTGGATGTCTTATTGAAAAGACAAAGGCAGATTGATGATTCTAGAGGACTTGGATTTGTACAAGGTGAAAGCACCGGTAATGCAAATGAAGACAGACAACCGGTATGTAGAACTCATCAGAATAGAGGAAACTGGTAAGGCAATCTAATGCTTATACATTCAATGGTAGATGTTTTGTTTGCAATAAATTTGGGTATATGGCTAAAAATGTAGAAATAAAGCAAATCAAAACTACAATTTTGTTCCCAGTAAATGCACAAATTGCAAGAAATATGGTCATAGATCAAAAGATTGCAGAATAAATAATAAATTTCATGCATGTGGAAAGTTTGGACATTTTTTTAATCACTGTATGTCAAGGAATGACACTGGAATTGTCAAAGCAATTCAAAAGAACAATGATACATGTTATGCAAACAACAAAATAGTTCATATTGCTAAATACTATAGAAGCAAGACTCAACCGGTTAGCAATGATAAATATAATGAGAAAGGAAAGCAAAAGGTAGATGAAATACAATAAGATCACACCAAGATATGGGTTAGAAAATCTGAAGAACCAAGTCGAGATGGATCTACACTAGTAACTCAACCAGTAGAGCAGGGTATTCCTCCACCGACAAGAAATTCCACCAGTAACTGAGGCATAAACCTTAGGGGTTGGAACAATCATTGTAAAATCTTGCATATTACCCCGGAGGAGATCTAAGGAAATATGGAGAGTTGTGTTCATCATAGAGAAAGGTTCACTTGGCACAAGACTATGAAACCGACACCCGGTAGGGTTGTTCATGAAGCATTTATTATAGAGAAAGATTAGGTTTTTATTCACTGATAAAAAGGGTAAGTGAATTCATTCTCACTCATTGAGAATTCAAGCATTCAGAGTGAAGAAAAGGTGAATTTTAGGTGAATTAAGAGCATGGAGAAGCATTGTGAAAGAATTTTGAGCAGTTATAAATCTTCCACTAGCGTTCACTTTCAAGTATTCTTCAAAAATGGCATCTGGATCTTCAACTCCTACTTTAATTACAAATCCCACCATTGTTGAAGTAAAGGATAGGTTAAGACTCATATTCAAGGAGGTTCCCTTTATTGCTAAGAAAGAAGACTCTATGGGAGAATTTTCTAAGGTTCTTGATGGCGTGATGTATGTTGAAGATGTGAGGGCATACATTCACTGTACCCTGGAGGATCTAGGCATAGAGGACATCAAAAGAATGTACCAATCCATGATAATGGGAGACTTCAAAACCATCAAACCAAAATACAAAGCAATTGAGGATCTAGGGTTAACCGGTATTCTGTACATACTGGAATTCAAGGATGAAGTCATCAGATACATTTTGAGAAGGGTTCACAACAAATTTATCTAGCTGGATTGACCTTACATGATCACCAAGGAGGCTATTCAAGCAGTCACCAGCTTACCCAAAGTCAAACAAGAACCTGGCAAGAAAATTTACAACATAGAGGTCAAGAAACTCACTAGTGCAACTCCTGATAGCAGATCAATGAGGATCAACACAATCACCGACACTGATGTGAAATTTTCAAGAATGATAATAGGTTATAAGGTAACTCAATCTAATTGATTGAATTCTATTGCTAGTTCATGCATTCATGTTGCATATCAGATACTAAGAAATAATGCAAAGTCTGATTTATTTGAATGGATGAGGAGTGAATTGATGTTGAACCTTGGAAAGATCAAGGGAATCAAGAAAGGAACTTTTAGATATGGTAATTGCATTGTATGTCTGATGCTTTACTTCCTGAATGAGCTACCTAGTCTTGGCAAGAAGCATTAGGCTCATGACATACTAGTAGGTATGCAGATCAAGGAAGAAATCACCAGTCTTGGTACCGACAGAGATAAGAAACTTTGGGGGTATTTCAAAATATTCCAAGAAAACATGAGGCAGAGGAAGAGAATATAAAAGAAAATTATGGAGAAGTACTCCACTGATATCTATTTTATGGCAAAAACTGATGAAACTCTTATGGAGGAAGTTTAAACTAGAACAATCTGGGTTACAGAGCTTGGATATGAGGTAGATGATCTCATTTTTGAACTCTATGCAAAAATGTTTCTTGAAGCTCCATTGGATGACAAAACATAGCATTTTGGTACAACAGAGGAGAAGTCCCTTGAAGTCAAAACTGGCTTCAACAAGAAGAGAAGAGAGAAGAAAATAGAAAAGATGTATGCATATGTACAAGATTTAATTCATAAGATAGACACTCAACTGGGTTTTGGATCCAAACCAGCAGCAGAACCGACAGTGTCTAGTACTACAGAGGTGAAGAAGCCTGAAGCTTACATTTCTACCATCACTTCTGATTCTGACCCTGAGGACAATGAACCTCTAGCTTTCAGAAGGGTACAAAGGAAGTAAATAGATCAACCACCGTGGTGTAGGAACACCTCCTCAACAATCCAATCATGGATCTGATGATGAAGATTAGGATCTTAGGATCATTGTGAATGTATTTTGTTTGTGAACTTTTCATGTATTCAATAAGGACCCCACCATGTAAACCATTATCACAAATTAGGCAACTTGATAAGCCAATTTGGATAATTTGGTGTAGAAGGGGTAGATTGATGGTTGATTTGATGTTTGATGGGATTTCAGGGCATGCAGGTGATTTTTGGTTGATCCAAGTTGTGTGGATCCCAAATTGGTGTGAATTGACAACTTTGTCAAAAAGTGTAACTTTTGAAAATGCAACTTTTGCAAGCAAAAGTGCAACTTTTCCACTTTTGGTTGTTGTAAGCCTCTCAATGGCTCCAACCTATTCAAAATTTGGTTGGAAACCATTGGGGAAGGATATAAGCCTTCTAGACATGATTCCCAAGGTTAGTGTTACTGTGGATTGAAATTTGAAGACAATAAGATACTGAAAATTTGAGTTTTTCCCAGAAATTCTGAGTTTGCAGAGTTGTACGTCCTTGTACGGATTGAAATTGATAAAATAACTCATGGAGAAGATTAAGGGTTTAATCACATTTTTTTTGGTGGTGGTCTAAGGATTTGATCTTTTGTGAGTAGGGATAACCCTTCAATTTGCTGACTGTAACCTAAAAAGTAAGGGTTTGGCTAGGGTTTTACTTAAATATGGCCATATCTTGTATCTCCTTCCTCGAGAAGTTATTTCCTTTGGTGGAATGAAATACTGGAAATTTTAAATTAAATTTTTCATGGTTTTTTGTAGTGAATACTTGGTTGTGGAGAGCATGATGCAAAACTAGGTAGGCATCTCTATGTGACTACCTTAGACAAAATTAGGACAGTTACCCTAAAATATTGCAGCGGTGGATTCCAGGCATGAAACCTTGGAATTAGAGGTTATTTACCATCCCCCCATACTCATGAATTTTATTTTGTAATTGGGAATCTATAAATGTGTGTTGCTTTGTAAATTATGCCTAATCGCCCTAATTAGGTCTCTAGGATCCTAAAGGGTTCAGACCCTTAGAGTACATATCTTGCCAAACAATTTTGGGGATGAGTGTAACTCCATAAAGGATTTATAGAATGATAAGTAGTTTTTTAGGTTGTGTGCAATAATTTGGAGATAAGGGCAAAATACTCACTCAATAGGGGTACTAGCCTAGGGGGTAGGTTTCCAAAGGAGGTATAGGGCATTGATGCCTTAGTCTAAAACTAATGCTTGGAACAGTTCTTAGGTGTCATGATTGGACCAAATACCATGCCCCTAAGAGAAATAATCATGGTGAGTCATGTTGGGAATGTGGAAGCTACCTACTCATCTTGAGTAGGTGCTAGTCTAAAGAGGAGTGTTTGTAGTTTAAACCTTAAGGTGTGGAGTCCTTCTTGTAGGATCCTTGTTACCATTTGGAAGGGATCAAATTGAACCTTTTGGACCTATCCTTAGGTGTAAGAAGGCGTCTACATCAAGTAGTATAAGAGCTTAGGAGTGTACTTTGGATCGGAGAAGAAGACAAGATGTCAGAGGAAGAGGGATCCCAAGATATCCCACCAAGGATGACCAATGTTGACTTGGGTGTCTTGGTAAAGAAGCAGATGGCAGAAAGAAGTGCAATCAGAGCTAAGAATTAGGCCTTGAGAAATGAAATGGACTAGTTGAAGGGCAAAGTGGAGAGGGGAGAGAGAGACTCTGGAGGAGATGAAGAAGGGGATGAAGAGGAGATCCCTAGGCAAGAAGAATTAGAGGTTCTTGCAGACCAGAGTCCCTTGATGAGTGTCCTCAAGTCCATGGAAAGAAGAAAAATGGATGTGAAGTTGGATCTGCGAGTGTTTGCAGGAAAGATGGAGCCTGATACAGTGATGGAGTGGATAGACTCCTTGGATAATTTCTTTGAGAGTGAAGACATACCAAAGCACCAAAGAGTGAAGATGGCCCAATCCAAAATGAAAGGGGCTGCACTAACTTGGTGGAATTTCATCCAAGATGAGAGGGTGAAAGAGGGAAAGAGAAAAGTGGCTACTTGGAAGAAGATGATGGCTTTGGTGAAGGAAGCCTAAGTTCCAGTGGACTATAATGTCCAATTGCATAAGAGAAGATAGAACATGAAGCAAAAGGAAATGGATGTGAGTTCCTACATAGAGGAGTTCATAAAGTTGTGTGTGAAGACCAAGGTAAAGGAGAGTGAATATGAGAAGGTGGCGAGATATCTCAATGGACTGAGAGTTTCCATCCAAAAAGATTTGAATCTCCACACCTCGGAGATAGTCCAAAAATGTTTTCAGTTGGCACTCAAGGTGGAGAAGCTAAAGAGGAGGCAGGAACAAAATAGCAGAGGCAAAGGTAGACAATAAAGAGGGGGAAGAGGCTCTTTCAGAGGTAGAGGAAATGGTTTTGGAAACCAAGGTGAGTCTAATCAAGAAGGCACCAAAGGAGAGAGAAATACAACCAAAGAGGAGGATACAATCAAAGAGGGAACTTTAGGGGCAGAAGGTCATTCTCTAGAGGAAGATCCCAAGGCAGAGGACCTCCTAGATGCTTCAACTACAACCAAGAAGGGCACATGGCCAATAGGTGTCTGGAGAAGGCTACAAGCTCCATGGGAGAAAGGAGGAGCAACTTGGTATAGGAATATGATTGCCAAAGTGTCGCAAGTGCAAACACCTATCAAAGTGTTAAGGCTCCTGATAGCTATGGCTATCCTAAAAGAGGAGAGGCTCTAATGATGAGGAGAGCAGTAACCACCATGAAATTACCTGACAAGGATCCCCCACAAAGAAAGTATGCAAGGTCTTGATAGACTCCGGGTCTACTGAAAATTTTGTGTCACTTGAAATGGTAGAGAAGCTTAAGCTGAGAAGGTTGCCACATCCTTACCCCTACAAGGTCTCATGACTCACCCAGGGTCAGCAAGCAATGGTAGAAGAGTAGGCTTGGGTAGAGTTTCAGATTGGATCATACAAGGATAGACTGCTATTTGATATAGCCAAGATGGATGCATGTCATCTCCTATTTGGGAGACCCTGGCAGTTTGGTTTGAAGGCTTATCATGATGGGGTTAGAAACACCTATTCAATCACCAAGGATGGTAAGGTGATAGAACTCTTATCTCTGATGGACGATGAGATGGAACCAAAGGGGAAGGATGCCAAAGTATTATTGATAGAAGGGAAGCAATTCATGAAGGAGATTGCAAAGAAGGATGCAATTTTCTATGCCTTCATTCCCAAGTCCAAGGTGACAAAGAAGGAACAGTTTGTAGAGAGGAAAGAATAAGGACAAAGGCACATAGACCCTATAGTTAGACAGTTACTTGACAAGTACAAAGGCATCATCTCAAATGGTATGCCAAGATACTTGCCACGGATGAGAGACATAAGTCATTGCATAGATCTGATCCCTTGATCTACCCTACCAAATAAGGTAGCATACAAGCTTACCCCAGATCAGAATGTAGAGATGGCAAGACAAATTGAGGAGTTGCTAGAATCAGGGCTAATTGTCAAAAGTCTAAGCCCATGTGTAGTACCTATTGTCCTTGCACCCAAGAAAGAAGGCACTTGGAGGCTATGCACAGACTCAAGGGCCATCAACAAGATAACTATAAGGTATAGATTCCCAATTCCTAGGATAGAGGATTTACTTGATTTCTTGGGGAGTGCAAGATATTTCACCAAAAGGGATCTAAAGAGTGGATACCATCAGATTATAATAAGGCTAGGGGATGAATGGAAAACAACTTTTAAAACCAATGAGGGGTTGTATGAATGGAAATTCATGCTTTTTGGGTTGTCCAATGCCCCTAGTACCTTTATGAGGTTGATGAATGAGGTCTTGGTGGATTTCATAGGCAAGTTTGTGATAGTATACCTTGATGATATATTGATCTTTAGCCACTCAAGAGAAGAGAACCTCAAACATATAGATATGTTCCTCAAAATCCTACATGAAGAGAAACTAATGATAAATTTGGACAAGTGTTTGTTCATGCAGGAGGAGATCATCTACTTGGGCTTTATAATCTCACAAGGTGAGTTGAAAATGGACCAGGAGAAGGTAAGTGCTATAATATCTTGGCCAACACCTAAAACTATGAATGATGTCTGGAGTTTCCATGGCTTAGCAACTTTTTATAGGAAGTTTATAAGGGGATTTAGTCATGTTTGTGCACCAATGCTTGACACCATAAAGGGAGGACAAAAGTTCAGGTTTAGTTGGACCAAGGAGGTAGATGACTCATTTGAAACTTTGAAGAAGAAAGTTGTAGAACTACCAGTCCTTGCCCTACCAGACTTCAACAAGATATTTTAGGTAGAATGTGATGCAAGTCATGTGGCTATTGGGGTAGTACTCAATCAAGAAGGAAGGCCAATTTCCTTTTTTAGTGAAAAACTAAATGATGCCAAGAGGAGATACTCATCCTATGATTTGGAGATGTATGCTTTGGTTTAGTCATTGAAGAAATGGAGGAACTATTTATTTCCTAAAGAGTTTATAGTTTTCACTAATAATCAGGCACTTAGTTTCATAAACAATCAAGAGAAGTTAAACCACATGCACATGAAGTGGTTAGAGACCCTACAAGCCTTCACTTGCAACCTCAAGCACAAAAAGGGGGTCAAGAACAAATTTGTAGATGCCTTGAGCATGAGGGTCTTAACCATCAACCAAATTAAGATGGAGATTGTTGGCATTGACTCCTTGAAGAACATGTATAATGTTGATGAAGATTTTGGAGAGATCTACAAGGTATGTGAGTCTTTCAGTGAGATGTATCATGTTGAATTTTCTAAGTTTTTGATACAAGAAAGATTTCTATTAAAGGGTGGACAATTATGCATTCCTAAGTGTTCAATGAGATAGAATATTATTAGGAAGAAGCATTATGGAGCAATGGCAGGTCATTTTGGCCTTGACAAGACACTTGACCTTGTAAAAAGACATTACTACTGGCCTAAGTTGCAGGCAGATGTAAGGAAGTTTTTAGAAACATATGTGATATGTCAGAAAGCCAAGGGGAAATCCACAAATGTAGGTTTGTACCAACCCTTACCCATTCCTTCTAGGCCATGGAAAATCATAAGCATGGATTTTGTGTTGGGTATGCCTAGGACAAGGAGGGGTTTTGACAGTGTCTTTGTAGTGGTGGACAGATTTAGCAAAATGGCTCATTTCTTGCCATGCAAAACCTCTTATGATGCCTCATATGTTGCAGACTTGTTTTTCAAAGAGATAATCTGAATACATGGGTTGCCTCTAAACATAGTTTTAGACAGGGATGTGAAGTTCATAGGACACTTTTGGAGGACCCTATGGAAGAAGTTGGGAACCAACCTAGCTTTCTCATCTGCCTACCATCCCCAAACGGATGGACAAACTAAAGTTATCAATAGGTCCTTAGGGAACCTATTAAGATGTTTGACAAGACAACATGGAGAGAAATGGGACAACATACTGTCACAAACAAATTTCTCATACAATGACACCATAAATAGAAGCACTAGGAATTCTCCTTTCCAAATTGTGTATGGCATCCACCCAAAAGGTGTGTTAGAGTTGAGGGAGTTTCCCAAAGAAGAATCCATCAGTGCAGATGGTGAGGCTTTTGCATCAGCTATCAAGGAGGTACATGATCAAGTGAAGTCTCATCTCCAATAATCTGCGGATAAGTACAAGGCTCATGCTGTCAAGAAAAAGAGGGATGTGTAGTTTAGTAATGGGGATTTAGTATGGGTACATTTGAAGAAGGAGAGACTCCCAAAAGGAAAACACACAAAGCTCATGCTTAGGAAGATTGGACCATGTCAGATTTTGAAGAAATGTGGGCAGGATGCTTATGAAATCCAACTTCCTCCTGATCTTGGATTGTCACCCATCTTCAATGTGTGTGATCTTACACCTTACAAAGCCAATGGAAATGAAGGAGAAGAACCAATGCAAGTTGTAGTAGATGATGATATTCCAAAGCATAATCCACCAAAGTTGAGCAAGGTTCTAGACACTAGAGTCACAAAGAGGACAAGGAATAGGGAGTACATAGAGTATTTGGTGGCTTGGCAAGGCAAACTAGACTCTGAAGCAGTTTGGATGACAGACAAACAAATTTCTAACCATGGTGCAAACCTTTAAACTCTGATCTCAAGTGGGCTTGAGATCTCTTCTCTTAGGGAGTATGGTGCAAGAACACCTCCTCAACAACCCAATCATGGATCTGATGATGAATATTAGGATCTTAGGATCATTGTGAATGTCTTTTCTTTGTGAACTTTTCATGTATTCAATAAGGACCCCACCATGTAAACCATTGTCAAAAATTAGGCAACTTGATAAGCCAATTTGGACAATTTGGTGTAGAAGGGGTAGATTGATGGTTGTTTTGATGTTTTATGGGATTTTAGGGTGTGTAGGTTATGTTTGGTTGATCCAAGTTGTGTGGATCCCAAATTGGTGTGAATTGACAACTTTGTCAAAAAGTGCAACTTTTGAAAATACAACTTTTGCAAGCAAAAGTGCAACTTTTCCATTGTTGATTGTTGTAAGCCTCTCAACAGCTCCAACCTCTTAAAAATTAGGTTGGAAAATATTGGGGAAGGATATAAGCCTTGTGGACATGATTCCCAAGGTTAGTGTTACCGTGGATTGAAATTTGAAGACAATAAGATACTGAAAATTTGAGTTTTTCCCAGAAATTCTGAGTTTGCAGAGGTTGTATGTCCTTGTATGGATTGAAATTGATAAAATAACTCATGTAAAAGATGGAGGGTTGAATCACCTTTTTTTTGGTGGTGGTTTGATGATTTGATCTTTTGTGAGTAGGGAGAACCCTTCAATTTGCTGACTCTAACCCGAAAAGTAAGGGTTTGGTTAGGGTTTTACTTAAATATGGCCATATCTTGCATCTCCTTCCTCTAGAAGTTCTTTCCTTTGGTTGAATGCAATATTGGCTAGTGTACATTAAGGTTTTCATGTTTTTTTGTAGGGAAGACTCGGTTGTGGAGATCATGATGCTAAACTAGGTACGAATCTCTATGTGACTACCTTAGACAAAATTATGACAGTCACCCTAAAATATTGTAGCGGTGGATTTCAGATGTGCAACCCTAGAATTAGAGGTTATTTACCATCCCCCCCATTCTCATGAATTTTATTTTGTAATTGGGAATCTAGAAATGGGTGTTGCTTTGTAAATTAGGCCTAATTTCCCTAATTAGGTCTCTAGGCTCCTAAAGGGTTCAGACCCTTAGAGTGCAAATCTTGCGAAACAATTTTGGGGATGAGTGTAACTCCATAAAGGGTATCTATAATGATAATTATTTTATTAGGTTGTGTGCAATAATTTGGAGATAAGGGAAAAATACTCACTCAATAGGGCTACTAGCCTAGGGGGTAGGTTTCCAAATGAGGTATAGGGCATTGATGCCTAAGTCTAAAACCAATGCTTTGAATAGTTCTTAGGTGTCATGAGTGGACCAAATCCAAGGACCCTAAGAGAAAGAATCACGGTAAGTCATGTTGGGTATGTGGAAGCTACCTACTCATCTTGAGTAGATGCCAGTCTAAAGACAAGTGTGAGTAGTTCAAACCTTAAGATGTGGAGTCCTTCTTGTAGGATCCTTGTTACCATTTGGAAGGGATCAAATTGAACCTTTTGGACCTATCCTTAGGTTTAAGAAGGCCTCCGCATCACACTGGTAGAGCAGAAGAAGGTGAACCCTAGGAGGAGACTTGAAAGAAAGGCAACTAAACCTACTGCACCACCACCTCTGGTAAGAAAGCCTATGCTAAAGAGGTTGAGGATAAAGTAAAGGAAACTGAGTCTATATCAACAATTAAAACTGATTCCTCAGCAAAGGTTTTGGCAATCTTAGGTTGAAAAGAAATCTATCACTGAGATGAGTCCAACTGAGTTAATGATGATGGCTACTCAAAAACTATTAAAGGGGGGTACTGTAGACAAGGGAATAATTAATCAATCAATTAAAATATTGCACAGATTGACACTTGATTATAAGATTGAAGATGGAGAAATCTCTTCTGGAAAGCTCAAGACTCTAACAAAACATATTTCTAAAAATTCTCAATCTCTGAGGCAGATTGCAGACCAACGGGCTTTAGAAAGATTAACTACAGCTAAAAGAATAGCCTTTGACCAGATCATAGAAATAGAGAAAAATAAAATTGAGGCCAAACACATTCTTATTGAGAATTTTTTGAAAAAAGGTACAAATATCTACAGGGTCTGTTGTAACATAGGAACTCTTATAGCTAATGTAGATATCAGACTAAAGGAGTTATATGATAAGATAGCTAACACTGCTAATTCTTTTGATGGATTAACCGCATTGACCACATCTATTGATGGAAAAAAATTATCCTTAGAGAACCAAACTTTTTCTTTTGAGAAAGAAAGAGATAAAGTTATTAGGAGAGCAAGAAGTCTTAGAGGACTGGTGAGTCCCAGATTAAATTCATTGGGTGTTCATAAGAGAGAATGCATGGACATGATTGCTAAACCCACACCGGTAGATGTCAAAGAGAAGGAAACACTTGCCCACTTACTAAGTGGACTAGCATCCATTTCTGAAACTTTCAAAACCAGATGGGATAAATATCTTCAATTGTTGGATAAGGCTTAGCCCAAAACTTAGAAGTTAGTCAAGCTCCAATGAAATTAAGAGTATTCATTTATTCTTTCATTCCGAATTCTTTCAATTATTTCACCAGTATTTGGCATTGATGCCAAAGGGGGAGTATGTATATATGTGAAAAATATCAAAAACTATCACATGGGAAGGATATCATGATATCTAAAGCAGTGTATTGCTCAGGGGGAGCATATTTCAGTTAAACTAGCAAGGAATCCATTTTTCACATGAGTGTTGCCATCAATGCCAAAGGGGGAGATTGTTGGCAATTGACACTCATTGTATTCATTTTTTTTCATTGATGACAACAAGATTAGGTGGAAATCATATACCGACAGACACCGACATTGGAGTATCCAGGATTATACCAGCACCGACACCGGCATCAGTACTTGAAGTAAGATGACATCAAGAAAGATTTATTTATTAAATCATTTTGTAATTATTGTCGAGGTCAACATTGAATATCTTTTGTAATGCATTGTAATTCGACATAAGGCATATTGTTTGTAATGGGTATATAGGTCAGTCTGCTAGGTCATTTTTGTATATGACATAGGATGCGACATAGGAGAATATAGAAGAACTGCATAATGTGAAGTATATGTATGTAGATCATTTTTATGTGAATGTTATATCATACAATAACCTGTAGATAGCTTGGAAAGCATTCTTGGAGGAGAATAGATACTGGTAGTAGTGTTTAGGATTTATGAACCGATATAGATTAAAGCTAGAACCAGAAGTCTATTTGGCATAGCAGATGCATTTTTGAGTTCAATTTTATTGTTTTACATTAGCAGAAGCTTGTAGTCAGTGAGACTCTTTAGTGATGAGTAGTATGCTCTAGGAAGTGTGCCTTCCTGCATGTGCAAGCCCCCATTATATGTAATATCCTTTCATATGGTCAGTGAACTGATATTGTGGGTCACAAATCCCACCGTGGTTTTTCCTATTTGATGTTTTCCACGTATAAATTCTATGTGTTATGGTGTTCATTTATGTAGATAGTTTATTTTCTTCATGTTATATGTTTATTTGTTTACTAGTTTATATGTGTGTGGTATAAAAGGATAAAGTGTTGTGTTACTGACAGAACATTGATTCACCCTCCCCTCTCAGTGTTCTTGGATCCCAACACCATCTACAACTATAAAGGGAACTGCCTTTTGCTGATTAGTAAAGAGTATATTGAGCAAGTTTTCAGTCTGGAATGGGGGCATGAGGATGAAGTTGATGCCAAAAAGTTGGTGGACGAGTATTTAAACATGGAGAGAACATATAAACGATGGAGACTCCCACCACACAAACTAAAGACCAAAGGAGCTTTGACTTTGTTTGTAGATACTGACAAAGCCCCATTTGATGTTAACTTGTTTTCTCCCTACTCTAAGTTCACCTATTATTGTACTGCACAAGTGTTGGTCATGGAAGCCTCCCCATTAATGGACATTTCTGCTATGGTGATTTGTGCCGACATCTAATCAAAGGACCCAAGGGCCTTTGATTATGCTTCTTACTTAGCTCATGCCATCAACCATGGGTTAGAAAAATTAAAGGGAGACAGGGTTAATGTGAATTTCAAATACTACTCACACCTTATGCATATGTTGCTATACGTTGGTCAAGATATAGGGTTGTGGACTCAAATTCTATCCATTAGGGATTATGATAGTGCAGGAATTTGCAAGCCAGTGCAATTATGGTTACCAGCTTGGGACCAAAGATACATTAACATCCAGTACATGCACTTTGAAGAACATTTTGTGAAACCGTTATACAAATTGCTTGGACATCCATGTGATTTTTTACTTTCACCTCAGGTTAAAAAATTCCTTCGACCTAAAGATTTTGATGAAGAAAGCCACATTACCCATAACTGGGGGGATTGGTACTATTTCTTGGATTACACATAGATTACGGTGTATGGATTCAAGGGAGAACCTTACTTATTGCCTGTGACTGTCCCAGATAGAATTGCTTATTTGGAAATCATTAGGAAATTGTCTATAGCCAATGTCGAAAATCTTACAGATCATGGGAAGCTATCAATTGTGTCTAGCTTGTTGTCCTTTTCTGATTTTGTTATTAAGAGTTCAAAAAGTTATGGTTTACTGCAAATATTTCCACCTTGTGAAAGGAGACCCTAGGCCCAACTTTGATCTAGAAGGATATATGCGGGGGGCTAGAATGTCACAGAGATTGAAAGCCATAGAACATGTGCCATTAATGATTGATGACTTCATCAGAAATGAGGAAAGGGAGGAAGCAATCAAAAAGAGGTCGATGCTTGATAAGGTAGCTAAAGCATATGAAAGGAATTTGAGGAGGGGCATGATCAACAAAGAAATACTAGAAGCAATTGACGAGCTCGTGGCCAAAGCAAACAAACTAATATCTCATGAATTGAAGATTCTAGATAATGCAGTGTTATTGTATGTCTTTAGAGAAAGGATTAAAGATCCTACGGAGACTACTCCCATTTCCCGCTTATCCCCTGAACCCACTGCTGAATTTGTTAACATAGAAGAAGATGTGCCACTTGCTAGGTTTAGACTTGATCACAACATGGATCTAACAACATGACAACCCTACGAGATTGAAATTGATAATGTGAGAATCCTCGAGCATGAGGAATTTGTTTCAAATCAGGAGTTTGTTAACACTCTTGAGTTTGAAACATTCTTATATCAATACAAAGGTAGGATGATCAGGCAACAGATGGGAAACATGATAGAGGAAGACACTCTATGAATGTTGTAAGAGAAAATCAATGCTAAGAAAATAGAAGTGATCCCTGAAAGGGGAAGACAACTCCTCAAGGATGTTGGTGTGATAATTTACCCTGGGTGGGAAATGAAAGTTGCTATTATGTTTGACAAATTCAGGAGAAAGTAGCATAATGACAAGCAATTGTTACCAGAGGAGGTTGATAGGATCTTTATAGGTTTAGGGTATTATCTAGATCATAAGGCCTTGTTGCTATGGGCTCTATATCTAAGAGGCAAGAGTCCCCCACTAGTAGACACAGATGAAGCATTTGGCCACCTCATGATCCATCAAGTTGGAAAAATAGACCCTAGGATCACTACCCAGTTAAACCTCAATGTTGCGAAGATAAAAAAAGAACAAGTTGAGTTCTTAGTGAGGGAAAACCAAACTATCAAAGGCCTTTATGAGAAAGCATAGGAAGAGAAACAATAATAGCAAGATAAGGTATTATAGTTGAATCGACCCCAAGGATTATAGAGGTTGAACTTGATACTTATGAAACTGATAAAGATATACTTGAAACAATCCAGGATGATTCATATTCGAGGTATAAGAGCGAGAAGGGGAATAGATTGCTGAAAGTTTCATAGGCTTGCACTGTCAAGCTTGTTGATGACATAGTTGATGCTCATTTTAAGGTTATGCTAAATTATTATAAAGACTTCTGGAAGATGCACACTGGTACCATCAAATCATACACAGATCACATGAGGTTGCATGAATAGATCTAGGAGATCATGACCACTCACGACTCTATGACTCTAGAGGATAAGAATGAAGCAGATGCCTTGTTAGAGGCACACAATGATTTTGGGGACAAGTCAAAAAATGCCATCCAATTCCTAGAGAATGAACAATCGATCCAATTGCCAGCCATGCTCCATGATGGAGAACTCATGTCGTTGGGAGAATGGCAACTTCAATTGATAGGTTGCATGAGCATAGCTAGAAGACTAGTTGATGAGGATGGGGATCTAGCACCATATTTTTAGGCCCAATATGGAAAGCTAATATATTGAGAGGGGAGGGGTAAAGTCAGTATTCCAAAACTTTTCTTGAATAATAACTTTACTGTTATGCATAAATAGAATAGTGCAGTAACATAAAATAAAGTTGAAACAAATAGATAACAATCATACATGATTCACTCCATAACACATATATTTTGGTTACGTAGAAACTCTTGGTTAGAGAGAAAAACTATGGTGGGGATGGCACCCACAACTTCACCACTGCAATAATAAAGAGTGCTTGGTTAGAGGTACATGTTAGCTATTTCTGATAGCTTACCCTATTAGGAGTAACAAGATCTATTAGATCTACCTTGCTAAAGGATTTTACAACATTTAATTTGAATGCTGCACCTGGTTAGAGGCTTTACAATTTATAGACTTGATTAGAGTCTTTTACCCTATTAAAGGTTTCTCTTACAACTTCACAATATTACAATAAAATCATTACAAATATCTGCAACTTTACATCTAAAATGTTATAGCAGATTCTATGTGCTCAGAATATATTACCTTGCTTATAGTATACCTCGGTAACCCATATAGTAACTCAGTAAACCCTTATGTTTACTCTATTCTTTGACTGTTCTCTGAAAACCTTCTCGGTGACCTCTTTGTCTCTGTAACAGTCTTCTTTTTCTCATGCATACATCCTTAACTCATGTTGTATAAATAGATCTCTTAAGACGGTGATCTAATTCATTGCTTCAATCTTACAAACATGATTCCTCGAATGAATAACTATACAAAATATTTCATTGGTTAGATTGATCTCAAAATCATACACAATCTTCTAGTGCAATTTCCAATGTGATAACGGTTAGATGTGCCTCGATCTTGTAACATGTTTTCATATGCACATCCAGGTTCAATGAATCTAGTAACACATTTCACTCGGTGTATATCAACTCGGTGTGTCATCTTTGCTGCTCAGTAGACATAAAAAGATACTCGGTAGACAGCTCGGTGTATACTGCGTTCTGTGACTGCTTTCCTTTGTAACCGACTAGACTATGCATACCGACTTCTCTGTGTATACCGACTGCATGATTCGGTAGTGTTAACCGACTAGAGTATATAGTATGACTTTGAATATAAAAACTAATGGCAACTTGATAAGTAGTAACAATCTCCCCTTTTGACATTAGTTGAGATGTTTGACAAAAACTACTTTCAAAGTCATAACTCAAAAATCTATATACTTTGCAAAATGATTATACTTGGCAGTATATACAAGAGTTAATGAAATAGTATATTCAGATATACTCTCCTTATCATTATACTTTACATAACTCTGATTTTGCATGCTCGATTTTGTGCTTGTGTGCTCTGCTTACTGTCCTTGGATACTCTGCATACTCTGCTCGGTATACTCCCCCTATATACTATACTCTGAATACTATATCAAAATTGTATCACCAAAACTATATCACTCCCCAAATATATAGTATCACTCTCAAGACTATTATATTACTCCCTCTTTTTGACAAACATCAAAAACTTAATTTCTATCTGGGGGTGATAACTGATCAAAAATGGATTTGTACTTTTTTTGGGCATTGGTGAGAGCGACAGAGAGTGCATCCTTTACACTTTCCATTAAAGAATTTTGTGCTTGAATATCAGCCAATAGTGATATTAAGCCATCAAGAGTGCTTCCCTCTTGTGTAGTAGGTAGGTGTGTGGCTCAGTTAATCTGTTCTTGAGCTGATGAAAGATGAGGAAGGAATAATGTCTGGAGTGTCATTATATCCATCTTGATCTTATGTTCTTCATTTCTTAGTTCCAATTGTTAAGCCATGAGCTATTGAAGCTTGGTATAAAATTTTTGAACTGAATTGGGCTCTGGAGTCAACTTATTTGAGAGATCAGTGATCTCTTTCTCAATTGCATTAGTTTTATTCTTGATATCTTTAATGAATATAGAAAATGTACAGAGTTTCTGAAATAAATAAAGAATGTGCTTGAGTTGAGGGGACAACTCAGCAATGAATTTGACAAGTTTGACTTTTCCAATAGCTAGAGCTTTCTGTACCTCTTCTATCATTTTTGTAGTAAGCTCCTTGTCTTTTATCTTGCTCAAATACTCAGATGCATCAACTCTAGATGTTTCTATTTGATTAAGGAGTTCATCCAGTTGAATATGGTTGGCTGCATTGGTTGACATTGTAGCTATAGGTAGCATATCTGATAGTAGTGTCTTCACCTTCTGAAGTACTTTATTCTTCTTTTGTATGGCCATCTGTTTTTCTTGTTCAGCCTTTGCTTTGCATAGTTCACCAAAATCAATGAGTGCTTTCCCCTTTAATTTTGATATATCCACATTGGGCAACACTATTTGTTTAGATAAATCAACTTTGAAACTATGCTTTTTCACCTTCTTCTCTTTACCTTTGGTCAGTTGGATCAAGACAATAGCTTGAGAGGCTTGCTAACCCCCGGTTGGTTGCTCGGTAGAGGTAACACTTTGGTCAGTTCCTATAGCTGCTGTGGTGTCTTTTGGTGTCTTGGTACTGGGTTTCTCAGCTGCTATATTTTTAGTGCTCAAAGGTGCTTGAGAGATCTATTCTATAGTAGTATCTTCTCCTGTTGTAGACTTGTGACCTTTGGTGCGTTGTGCTATATCTTGAGGAGCTTTGGTAGAGACATGTTGATTGATTGGTGGATAAGGCTGAACTTGTTCTAAAATGGATTCACTAGATACAAGTTTTGCATATGTAGTGCCTTCTATCATTTCCTGCTCCTGTTCCTTTGTATCCATGACATCTTCATCAATTTGAATAGTGTCAGTCGGGTCTTGCTCAGTATCATCAGGCCCTTGCTTAGTGACATTAGGATCTTGTTCGGTGACATTAATGATTTCAACTTTAGATTGTTCACCAACATCGTTGATTTTGAATATTTCCTGCCATTTTGCTTTTGTCTCATTCTCTACATCAATATATAGCCCATTCATCAGTTTTAAGGCTCTCTGTTTGACAAGAAATTTTGAATTGTAGGTTGTCAAATGTTCCTTTGTTTCTGCTACTGACATATCATGAAATAGATGGACTGGACTTCTTTATCCGATTTTTTTTCTCTGAGTCCATTGCATACTTCCACCTATTATCAGTATGCAAGTAAAGTTCATTTGGAAGTGACTTTACTAGTTCCAATGGAGCTAGCCGAAACTTTAGAAGTGTGCAGATGATAGCTTCTTCAATTTGTCTCTTCTCATCATTATTTCTAGTTTCATACTTGACATATCTAAATGAACCACATCTGCCATATTCTTTCAGATTGGCACAGAAGTTTTCAACACTATGTATATTTATCTTCTTGCTCTTGACAATCTAGAATTTGTTGGCATCCTCAAATTCTGTATCACTAGACTCTTTTGCCAAAATGAGTCTCCAAGTAGATTTCTTGTAGGTCTTGGTTACCTTGGGAGTAGTAACACTCTTTTGTTTCTTACTCGGTGATGTAGTTGATGCTCTAGTGTTAGGTCTCTTTGTTGGAGGAGTCGGTAGGGCCTTTGAAGTGTCTTGTTTCTTTCTTTTTAACAATTTACCCTTAGGCAGTTCGATGCTCAGTGTTATGGCTGCCTCTTGAGCTTTTGATTCCTCTTTGGTGATGGCAAGAGTGCCTTTGACAGGTGTGGAGGAAGAATCTTCTCTGAATTTATCTGTTAAAACCTTTATCATCTTTGTTGCTTTCCTTGTAGCTTTGGGTACTACAATGCTCATTTTTACTTTCCCCTTCACTTCTTCATAGGTTCCATACCTCAGCTCGGTAGCATGCCTTGGTAATGTAAGAAATGCATCAATTTGCTATTGTGTGATGTCAAAGTCAATCTCATAACCCATAGGTGGCAAAGATTGAGTCCTCGGTTCCACAACATTCACATAATAGTAATCAGTGTCTACCTCAAAGCATATATCATCTTTATATTTCTCCACTAGCTGGGGTGGAATCCAGTACCTGTTGTGCATCTTCTCTTGAAATTTATTGAAATAATCATCCATGATGTCATTGAAATTATCTCCTAACTTCTTAATAAAGTCATTAATCTGATGGGTGATTGTTCAGTGTAGCTCCCAAACTACTTTACCGACTGATGGAAAGAATTTTTCAAAGTAGAAAAACATGCATACAAGAAGTGAACCAAACTTTAGAGTATTTACCAAGTTGTTCTTCTTCGGCTTCCTTATTGTGTTCAGATTCTCAAATAGGTTCTTCAGTAACACTTCACATAAATCAACTTTCATTCCCTTTTTCACAATTTTATAAGCTATGTCAACTGCTGCACAGGGTACACTATTTTCCCTTGCTGATTGGAAGAAACAGTAACTGATTACTCTAATAGAAAACTTAAGTTCTGCATTAGTGACATTGTTCAGTTTCAGTCCTCTGTAATCAGATTCAACTCTGGTTAAACTGATCAATTCCTTTTGTGATATCATCTTTTGAGCTCGTGCATGATCATAGATAGGATAACCATTGATCACATGAATGATTTCCTTGGTGATTTTGAATGGTTGCTCTTCTAGCCACATGAAGTCATCATGAACTCTGCTCAGAACAAACTTGACCCATTGGGGCTTGAACACATGAGGATAGGTTAGGGCTTCAGTCAATCCTTAGATTTTGATGTGTTCATACTTGTCGTTTAATACACCATCGGTACATAGTTCATCATAGGTGTCTCTTATCTCAACATGACCAAGTTCTTCAGCACGACATTTGGTGAAGAATATCACATCTTCAACTAACAAGACTTGATTTGGGATGAGTGAAAAGGCAGTTTTGTCATCCGGTTCGGAGGCGACTTTAGGAGTCAAAGAGTATTTCAGTGAGGGCTTCTCTATGTTCTTGACAACTATGGGATCTTGGATCTTGGGCGCCATTAAAGATTTCAAGTAAAAACTTAGCAAACTATCCTTAGGGTTTGATAGTTTACAAACGGCAGATGCTTCGCACTCAGTAGATAATAACAATTTGATAAGATCGGTAAGCTAGCTTAAAAGTTCGATGAGATTTGATGTAAATACCTTGAATTCACTTTGAATGAGGTTTGATCACCTTGGAATCGCTTTGCTCTGCTCTTTCGAAAACTTGGTAAGTGTAAATGACCGTGAATAATGCTTTTAAGTACACAAAATACCTTATCGGGCTCCGTGCGGGTTAGGTCAAAAACATTAAATGCACTCGGTTCCTCTTTAACCAATTTACTCTCCTTTTTGTTTTAACCGAGTAACCAAATTTCCTTCATTGACCGACTTGACAGGCTTCTTGTATTCACCGACTTGACAGGTTTCCTGTAAAGTACTTTTGATATAATTTCAAACTTACTAATGCATCTTAACTATGCAAATTTTGAATTTAGTACATAATAGAATAGAAACTATTATGATTTTAACCTTTAGAGAATGTAGTCCCTTCATACCTTTAATGATTAATTTGGAATAGGTGCACCTAACTCGGTAGGTAAGGTGCTTTCTTCATTTGACACAATTTCCTTCTTTTTCCAAATCATCTGTAATTTGCCTTTTATTTCTTCAGTGTCTTTTCTAGGTTGACCTCTGCAGTCTCCAGCTAAATGTCCAACTTTGTGACAATGAAAACATGCCATACCAGGATTTCTCCATGATCTTCGGTTGTTCATTCCAAACCTTATAAAATAGTTAGCACTAATATGTCCATATCTTCCACAACATTCACACCATATCCTCATGTTGTAATCCCATGGTACTACTGTATATTGTTGGTAAGGATCTGTGTGAGTTCGGTAACCTCTAGTGTTTGCTCGGTGTGCAGACCACAAGTAGTTCTTTTGCTTAAGCTAGCACTTCTCAGTACTATGTCCATATCTATTGCAGTTTCTACAAAACCCTTTGTATTTTGCCTTCTGATAGTTGTTAATAGACTTTGTCCTACATTGGTTAAATATGTGACCATATTTATTGCAATTGTAACAATAACCATTCGACTTAGTGGTATTCAGTTGTTTACCTTTTTTGATTTGGCACATGTTGGCAGTGTGACCTTGATTTCCACAGTAGTAGCAAATAGGCTTCTTTCTTTTGATGTTATTCCTTTTTCTAGCTTGCTTTAATGATTCTCCTCTCTCAATAGTATGAATTCCTTTCTCGGTAGAGTCTTTTCCTTTGTAACCAAGTCCTGCATCTCTGTTGGGTTCTTGTATTCAATTGCTCATCCAACATCTTTGATGCTTCATAACTCTTCTTCAGTGTTTCTTTGGATTTCTTCTCTATTTCAAGTTCATCGGTCAACCTTGATACTTCAAGTTTCAATGCTTGGTTCTCATCATTATTCAGAATTGCTTCATGATGTGCATAACCTAGTTGATCTATCATATTTTGTTGAATCCTAGTCAACCTTATGATCTCATCATTTTTATCAGATACTAAGACTTCAAGTTGTTGTTTCTCTCTTTCTAGATCTCTTGCTTTATCCTTAGCTATCCTTAATGCATCTAGATTTTCAATCATTTGTGTGCTGAAATGTTCATGTTCTCTTTTCATTGCTTTTAGTTGATCAGCCAGTGCTTTTTTCTTTTCTTTCAATACTCCAATCATTTCTTCAGTCTCTTTAGATATAATGTTCTCAGATGATGTCTCAATTTGTTCTACTAATTCTTGAGAATCCTACAAGTCATCAGATAATTTTCTTCTTACTTTCAGAGATTTTTGCATTTGCCTTTGCATGTCTGCAATCACTTGATTAGCATGATCCAGCTCTTCTTGTAGATACACAATCCTTCGAGATTGTTTGTAGCCTTCCATTGATAAGATCTTTCTCTTTAGGTAGTTAAACCCTTTTCCAAGATTCGAGCTCTGATACTAATTGTTAGGCCCAATATGGAAAGCTAATATATTGAGAGGGGAGGGGTGAATCAGTATTCCAAATTTTTTCTTGAATAATAACTTTACTGTTATGCATAAACAGAATAGTGCAGTAACATAAAATAAAGTTGAAACAAATAGATAACAATCATACATGATTCACTCCATAACACATATATTTTGGTTATGCAGAAACTCTTGGTTAGAGAGAAAAACTGCGGTGGGGATGACACCCACAACTTCACTACTGCAATAATAAAGAGAGCTCGGTTAGAGCTACATGTTAGTTATTTGCTTACCCTATTAGGAGTAACAAGATCTATTAGATCTACCTTGCTAAAGGATTTTACAACATTTAATTTGAATGCTGCACCTGGTTAGAGGCTTTACAATTTATAGACTTGATTAGAGTCTTTTACCTTTTTAAAGGTTTCTCTTACAACTTCACAATATTACAATAAAATCATTACAAATATTTGCAACTCTACATCTAAAATGTTATAGCAGATTCTATGTGCTCAGAATAGATTACCTTGCTTATAGCATACCTCGGTAACCCATATAGTAACTCGATAAACCCTTCTATTTACTCTGTTCTTTGACTGTTCTCTAAAAACCTTCTTGGTGACCTCTGTGTCTCTATAATAGTCTTCTTTTTCTCATGCATACACCCTTAACTCATGCTGTATAAATAGATCTCTTAAGACAGTGATCTAATTCATTGCTTCGATCTTACAAATATGATTCCTCGAATGAATAACTATACAAAATATTTTATTGGTTAGATTGATCTCAAAATCATACACAATCTTCTGGTGCAATTTGCAATGTGATAACGGTTAGATGTGCCTCGATCTTGTAACACATTTTCATATGCACATCCACGTTCAATGAATTTGGTAACACATTTCACTTGGTGTGTCATCTCTGCTGCTTGGTAGACATAAAAAGATACTCGATAGACAGCTCGGTGTATACTGCGTTCTGTGACTACTTTCCTCTGTAACTGACTAGACTGTGCATACCGACTTCTCTATGTATACCGACTACATGATTCGGTAGTGTTAACCGACTAGAGTATATGGTATGACTTTGAATATAAAAACTAATGGCAACTTGATAAGTAGTAACACATATGTGATCTGGATGATAGAGAGATCCTATACCATGGAGAGTGCAATGAAGAAATGGACCTCAAACTTCCAGTGTTACCAGGATGATGATTATATCAATCTTATTGGCATGCTTAATTTGTTTATGTCTAAGTTTAACAAACTATAGTTGTTTAGTTCAAAAGGGGTGCGCCCCTTCATTTCAAAAGACTTGTGACTCTCATATATATGAGAATGTTTTGTAATACTAGTCATCATCAGATAGTTTAAGATCTCTGCAAGAATTTATCAAGACTTTGTTAATGCAATACAATAGACTTTTCTTTGTTTGTACAAGTTGTAGAACATATTGTCATGGGTATCAATTCCTTGTGATATTATCTACAATAGATAAGGTTGCTAATCCCTCTCCCTCTCCAGCTCCTGGATCTCATCTACCTGGCCCTGGTAGATCTCCCTCAGATCTAGCAGCTCATCCTCCACTAGGTCAGACCCCTCTGCCTCTACCTGTGGCTCCCCCTGTATGGGTGCCTGCCCCTATGCCTGTACCTATACTTGTACTGGTGCCTATACAGGTACTTGTCTCTGTCCCTATCCCTATATCTGTACTTGCCTGGGACCTTGTGCTGCTGGCACCTGTAGCGGCAATCCACCGCAACCCCTCCTCGCCACCCTCCCTCTGAGGTGCAACCCACCTCTCTCCAACTACTCCCCTCCTCCTTTGTCAGCCTCTACCCCCATCACCTCCACCCTCCTCATCATCTCCCCCCCCATCTCCCTCCAATGCCTCTCCTAGATTTGTCAACCGTGGGAATGGATGCTCTGCCCAATAAGCTGTATACTCAGCATCCATGCTAGCATCCTCAATCTTAGGCCACATATCCCAGGGTAGGGGCATCATCTCCACCAGCTGTGTCATTGCCTGATCATACGACAACAATGACCCAAACTATGCTTGATCTCTAACTGTGCGGGCATACATGCCTGAGCCCCGGGGCATCCTCTGAATCTGGCCAAACTGTCGGCCAATCTTGTCCACAAGCTGTCTCTCTAGTACATAGGGTGTCTGCCTAATCAGGTACCTACTCCGGAAGGTGTACGACAACTCAACTGCATCATCCTCCCACTGCTCGCAGCCCAGATATGGTCTCCATATGACCTCATCAATATCGTCTATCACTCGCCGCCAATACTCTAGCCTGCCAATCCGTGGCTGTGATGTGATCATATCATACAAATGAGCAAAGCTGCGTCCATGACCTCTGCCCCTAAAGTGTATCGGTTGGGTAACCGACAGATGCTCGTAGGCCCATACCTGCAGCAGTGTCACTCCACAGCCCAATCCCACTGATCCATGATAAACAAACTGATGAAGCTCATAATACAAATGGGCCAGCACACATGGTCCCCAGGCATATCTAGTGTGCTGCATCACCAGTGTCTCTAGTGCTCCTCCCTAGCCCATAGCCAAACCCCGTGTCACCCTATCTAGACACAGGAACCCACTGATTGCTCCTCCTACCACTGCCGACAGCGCTAGTCCTGTGGCTGTCATGGTGTTCCATGCCACATGTCCTACCCTCATCTCCAGTCCAGGGTCCTGAAACACCCATCTCAAGGCCTCTCTATCACCATCTCGTTCATATGGGATCAACTCCCCATCGATCGATATCCTCAATATCCTATATACATCCTCTAGGGTGACTATCATCTCACCCATCGGTAAATGGAATGTGCACGTCTCAAAGTGCCATCTCTTAGCTAATGCAATCAGCAGTCCCATGTTCGCCCGAAACTTAGGCACATACAACACATGTCTCAATCCCATCTCCTCGATGGCAGCTCGCTCCTTGGCTGTCAGCTCAGGTCGCAACCTCTGAGTAGACGGGAATCTCTCCCATGACTCCAGCATCAGCAAATACTCCTGCAGTCAAGCAAATCAATCATGTCAGTCATTGTGGCATTCACTGTTCATCACAAAATGCTACTTTTTTATCTAAATGCATATGGCTATCTATCCTAGCGACACTCACTATTCATCACAAAGTGTTGCTTCTATCCTAGTGACACTCACTGTTCATCACAAAGTGTTGCTATTTATCCTAGTGGTACTTCCTGTTCATCACAAAGTACTACGTGTGTGACACTCACTGTTCATCACAAAGTGTTACTCACATTTGCACTCCCTGTTCATCACAAAGTGCTGCTCATACTCTAGTACTCCTTGTTCATCACAAAGTACTCTATCTTGGTACTCACTGTTCATCACAAAGTGCCTTGATCTATCCTAGTCTTCCCTAGAGGACCTGCTTGAGTGTATCCTCTCAGCAGCTTATCCAATCGACAGCGTATGTTCATCACAGAACTGTCGATTTGACCTAGAAGATGCAAATTCACACTTTTTCAAACGCAAACGCGCTTACCTGACATAAATGCGCTTTCAGACTGCACAGACGTGCCTGAAAAACACAGACGCGCCTGTTTGACACAGATGTGCCTATGCTCTACACAGACGCACCTGGGCTGCACAAACGTGCCTTCTTGGCACAAACGCACTTGAACATCACAGACGCGGCCGCAATTGACACAGACACGGGTTCCAATGCAGATGTGCCTGGCACAAACACAGACGCGCCTGGCACCAACGCAGATGCGCCTGAATGTTTTTGACACTTTTTGGACCCTAGCCTAAGCGCATTTATTACCCTATCTAGCATGCATTAATGACAAAAAATTAAATGCATCAAAGTACGAGGAGGTTTGGTGGTACTTACCGACTCTCCTGCCTTTGCTGGCCTCTGAAATCGGTGAATGCGATCGAATCTGTGAGTGAAGGCCATCGCTGCTGACTGCTGCTGCTCTATCTTCGCTCTACAATCTAATCTCATGGATGTGTAGATGACAATGAGGATGTATTTTCCCCCGTGGTCTATCTTATAGACTACCCCTAGCCTTCGTTTCCCGAGTCAGTCTTCTTTATCCCGTGACTTTGTCACTTTATCCGGTCAGTCCATTCTAGCCTTTCTTTCTTATCGAGAGATTGTCTGTGATCTTTCCAGACATTTTCACCCAATCTCTCGAGGGTACATATCATTCCCATCCTGGGGCAACTTTGTATCAGTTCATCTTATCTTCTTTGAAACAACGTGACAAGCCGCATTGTCTCAAAGAGGGGCAAAATGTAGACACCTAAAATTGTCATGTCTAATTAAATAAATATTTTATTTATTTAATTACTTTAGCCTAATTCTTCTATTAATTAAATAAATCTTTATTTATTTAATTAATTCATTTATCCTCTTCTAGTCTTATTTCTCATTTAAATAAATACATTTATTTATTTAAATTATCTTTTTCCTAAATTAAATAAATATTTTATTTATTTAATTGATCCCTATTCCTCTATTAATTAAATAAATCTTTATTTATTTAATTAATTCATTAACCTTTTCTACCTATGACACATGTCATTCATCTCTTAATTCATACACTACCTACGCCTTTCATTATTTTATTATTTCTTTTACCTACCCTCTAATCATAGCCGACCTCCTTTTACACCTCTCAATCTTATCCCTCCATTTCATATAGTGTCTTCTATATAAGGAGATGCTTCCCTCATTATCAAACCCTAATGATGCATTCTAACTACTTGATCAATTGACTACACTACGATCCTACTTGCAACCACATTCCGTTCTTTGTTGAGCTCTTGTGCACATAAAATCTGAGAGCAAATATATCAAGCAAGATCAATGGAGATAGGAAGAATGGAGATCAAAACCCTATTGGACATGTGATGGTATAATCTTTGTGATTTCGTTTGATTTGCATTGTCTTAGGTAATCTTCATATGTTATGGTGGATCTTTGTTGATTGTTAGGCTAGGGTTTTGTGGTTGGATTCATTTAGCCTTTCAATATCGTTATTATTGTTATCCATTTTCACCATATACAGATACAAAGATAGAGTAAAGTATAGTCTAAGATAATGGCTATCTACAAAGATATTTCATCAAATTCTTGTCTTGTAGTCATTACTGTTATAAGGCACAACTGACAGTCACAGTGTAGCATGGTTACAAAGATTAAAAGCTAACATATTCATATAGCAACTTTGTTCAACATTAAAGATTTCAAACAAGTATTAATTAGAAGGTCTGTGTCCTTACAACATATAATAGTCTTAAAACAACATAAAAGTCTTAAATAAAAAGTCATAAAATGGGGCCCATCAATAATCATTTGCATTGTTAGGGAGATCAGAATCTTGATCACTAGTTTCTGCATTTGCTTGATTTTCTTCCTCCTCGTCATTTGAGAAATGTAATACATTCTCTCTCCCAATTTCTTCATTTGTAATCAAAATTTCTTCTTCAAACAGTCCCTCATTGTCTTCATCCACTTCTTTGAATGTTTCTTGTAAATTAACATATTTCCCATCAGGCATTATATCGACAACTTCCATGAATTTTTGTTTCAAACGAGACTCTATTTAAATGACATAAGACCATCCCAGGCTTCTTACATCATCAATTAGAAATGACTGGTTAATTTGAAGAGGGGAAACAAATGACTCATCCGTCTCTGATAAAAATTATCGTGTATTTGCACGCACAAATCCATAGTTGTCAAATTGTACCACGAATGGTTGGATCCACTTATATTTTAATAATATGGGACTATTTTCACCAACATCCACTTGAATAATATCTTGGATGAATCCAACATAAAATTTCTTCTCATTTCCATGAAGAAATTCAGCACTAACAACACAATCACAATTAGTTTTTCCTTTGTCTTTTTCTTTCACTCTTAAGTGACTACCATAGGCCCACATTCAACTAAAACACATAGCCCATAAATGTGGAGATTGTGAAAGTTCACTTTCCTTTGTTGTTATATCGTGACCTCCTTCTTTTGCATCATTGATTGCATTAGCAATCCATTCTTCAAATTTTGGAAAAGAATCTCCTCCAATCAAATCATCACGGTTGCGCTTTTGAGGTTGATGTTGAATCCAAGTTTGATTCTCTTCTTCATATTTTATACATACATACGTACAAATAGTAAGATTAATAATATAAATGTGTAAATACAATTGAGTAAATAAATTATTGTGTAATTTATTTTTTTCCTGCGCCACTTATCGAACAAATATGTGTTTTGAAGAATAAAGGCATGTATTGCACTTCTTTCTTGATATGATAGCTTGAAGCGACATCCATTGCCTTCTAATAATTCAGTTGCAACTCTATCATCTTCGTCATCATCCCATACATGTTGATTGACATTTTTAAAATTCTTCATATATTTTATGCAAAATGCCATGGCCTCTTGCATTGAATATCCCTCAGACATGCTTCCTTCTAGTTTTTACCTAGTACGGACAATGTTTTTCAAAACCTTCATATATCATTCTATAGGATACATCCATCTCATTCTTATTTGGCCACAATGCTCTAGTTCATATTCTAGATGTATAAAAACATGCATAGAAATGTTAAAGATTGTTGTTGGAAATTCTCATTCCAATAGACAAAGAAATTCAACAACCTCCTCCCTCAAACTATCAAAATTCAAAGTATCTAATACATGTAAGCTCATTCTCTTTAATTTTAGGCCCAACCTTATAATTGCCAATCTCGGCCCCTTTGCCAAAATTTATATATTTACCATAATAGGTAAGATATTCTTGATTATGACATCATAATCATGGGTCTTGAGGCCTCTTAAGCTATTAATGTCAGTTTTGCTTCTGATGCTACCACTTACATATCCAGTGGGAAAGCGAGTCTGAGACATCAACTGTAAGAATTGTGCACGTTGTTCCTTTGTCCAGACATAAGGAGCACCAAGTTTTCTATATTTTTCATTATCATATTTTTCAACCCAAATATTTTGATGAATCTTTATTTCTCGAAAGGCTTCACGTGATGAAATAGTATCTAAGGCACCAAAAAGAGTATCATAGGCTATTTTTTATTCAGTATGCATAAAGTCAATAGTATGCCTAATGGCTATATCCTTAAAGTATGGCAACTTATACAATATACACAACCTTTTTACACCACTTTCATTACATGGATCATGTATACTACGTGCAATCCCATCATTTTCAATAAATGATATTCTTTTCTATCCATACTCAATAATGTAGTCACCTATTATTAGCAATGGCGCTTCACGATTCTCTTCTTGACCATTGAAATGTGTTTTTTGCTGAAGATATGGATGATCCATTTTAAGGTAAGCACGATGTCCACAATAAATACACTTACACAAACTTCTTGAGTGCCTCACAAAATCCTTAAAGTTGCAAGCAAGACATCCATGGTATCCATGAATAAAGAGACTAGATAATGTGCCATATGCAGGAAGATCATGAATCATAAACAATAAGGAATCTCTTAAAGTGAATTTGATTGAATGACCATCCCTTAAAGATTGAATTGCTTCAATTCCTTTCTACAATTTCATTATCTCGTCATACAATGACTCTAGATAAGCATCTATTATTTCTAAAGTCACACTTTTCTTTCCTGGTATAATCAATGATAACATTAAGAAAAATGGTTTAGTTGCTAACCATGGAGGAAAGTTATAATTTATTAGAAACATTGGCCAAGTTGACCATTTAGTACTTTTATCTGAGAATGGGTTCACCCCATCTAGAGCCAAACCCAACCTTATATTATGAGGATCTTGAGAAACATCAGGTCATCTATTATCAAATTCCATCCATGTCCTTGAATCAGGCACATGTCATTGTTTTCCATCAATGCTCTTATTTAGGGCATGCCACTGCATAAGTTCAACAATGTCTTTGCACCTATACATTCAGAGTAATCGTGGGATTATCAAAAAGTGGCAAAGAAATTTTCTAGGAACCACAGTTTATTTCAACCCTTGTCTATACCTCGCTTCATGACATTTCGAACATTCATTGTCACTTGCAAGATTTTTGTGAAATAATACACAACCATTCACACAAGTATGGATGTTTTCATACCCCAAGCTAAGCTTACTGATTTGCTTTTTACATTGACTTCATTTTGTTGGCAATGTGGAGTCAGCTGGTAACAATGAACTTAATAATGCCAATAACTGATCTACACTCTCCTTTGTCCAACCATGCACCACTTGCAAGTTAAGAATTTGAAGGATTGTCATCAAATGACTTAACTTACAATTAGCATAAATAGGCTTTAAAGCATCCTCCATTGACTTGGCCCAATCATCTCTTAGACCCTCATTCAACATTTTATCAACTTCCAAAATTCCTAGTCTAATCTCACATTGTTTGAACTATCTTTGTGCATCTCATCATCAGATTGGCTAGACTAGGAACCTGATTTGGAAGGGGAGGGAAATTTCTTGTTTAATTCCTGGAGTAAACAAATTCGAGCTCATGCAATTGCATCGCGACAAGAAGGGATATTGAATTTTGAATGATCAAGTTGATGAATATGACACTAACCTAGTAGAAGTAACCTCATTGGCTTAGATATTCTTAGAGAAATGGAGGGAACAACGAAAGGAACAACATTTGCAGTGGGAAATTTGAATTCGAGACAGGATGGGGACCCACGAACATGGGACCCTCCTCCCAATCTTGAAAACTTAAAAGATTCTCAAGATTCAAGCCCCGAGGCAGTGAAGATCGACTTAGAAAAAACCAAGGAGGGGTGAATACCTAAACCCTGGAATAGTCTCTTCACAAGACAAGCATCTAGTAAACTGACTGGTAAATCATCTTTCCCCTTTGTGAAGGATATATCAAACAATAGAACTGGTAAACTTGTGATTGAGATTCCTGATTTGGTTATTGATCATAGTATCTCTTTAATGACTCTTTCTCTGGTGGGGAAATTTGTTGGACCCTGACCTAATATTGAGGATGTTAGATCCTTTGTTAAGAGAAAATGGAGAATGAAAGGACAGGTTGAAGTCTCTGCCCTGCCTAGAGGCTTTTTTGTGTTCTCTTTTTCATGTGGGGAAGATTTGGAAGCGGTGTTAAGTGGTGGCCCTTGGATGTTTGGTAAATCCTCTCTTTCTGTTAGAAAATGGTATACAATGTGATAACACAAGTTCTATAAACATTTCAAAGAACCCAATATTGCATGCTAGGACTAAACATATTGAATTGAAGTATCACTTTCTGAGAAAAATAGTGCACGAAAAGAAAGTGAGATTGGAGCATGTGTCAAGTAAGGAGCAAGATATATTCACTAAGACATTGCATGGAACTCAATGACTCTTTTTTTGAATCTGCTCCGATGTGGGTTAGGTTGCCTGGGCTGCCATTGGAATACTGGGTGGAGGATTTTTTCTCAAGAATCGCTAACTCCTTTGGGAAGCTTGTTGCGATAGACCCAATGGCATCAGCTCGCAAGAGATTGGTGTATGCGCGCATCTGCCTCAACATATCACAGAATATGGATCTCCCAAGTACTATTGACATAAACTCCAAACTTGGGGTATGCGAACAAGCCATTGAATTTGAATCTCTCCCTTTTGTGTGCTTCTCTTGCAAAAAAGTAGGTCACTAGGCTAAGGCTTGCCCCAACAACCCTAAAAGACCTTTGATGAAAGAAAAAAACATTCACAAACCGGTTTGGAAAAAAAATAATAACAACAAAGACTACAGCAAGTTAGAAGAAAAAAGTGGAAACTTGGTAAACATACCAGAACATCTGAAAGTTGATTCCACTGACCCTCCTAAAGACCCCCCCTGAAGGGGAACAAAAAGATTGAAACCAAGGAGTTTGAGATCAAAATAGGCAATACCTTTGAGGCTCTACAGTCACAGGAGAAGGAGAATGAAATCAGCGTAGAGACACTTGAAGATGGTGAGATTGAGGATATCACTGACTCTCAGCCTGAGGATCTACATGAACCCATATCAAAGAAAGAAGAACCATGTTTAGGGGAAGAGTTTCAAGAACAAGAAATAAAAATGGGAAGGAGTAACAAGTTTGGGTCGCCGCAAGCAAACTTAAATGCTTTATTCCAGAATATAGAAGTAAATATGACCACTTCATCCCAAAAAAGAGAAGATCTATGGAGCAACATGCAAGATGAATCTAGAGCAGAACAACAAGAAGAAAACACAACAGGAAATGGAAAGAAAATTAAAACCAAGAAGGTAGGAGGTCCTAATGGAGTAAAAACTAGAACCAGCTCTAAGGCTGATTTTGGGGCCTCAAGATCCCCACTGGGACGCAAAACTATGAAATAACATAGGGACCAGGAGAGTAAGAAAAACATAGCTGATGGAAGGCAGCAAACTATCAAGGAGTCTTGCCCCTAGGCTTCCAATTGAAAGTAATATCTTGGAACATCAGAGGCCTAAATGGTCTCAATAAATAGGATATATTAAGGAACCTTATTCGAGATCAAAATCCAGATATTATCCTGGTTTAGGAAACCAAAATGAGTTAAGAGAAAGTGGAGAAATTAAAGTTTTTCAAAAATGGAGGGGTCTGTGGCAGTAGCTCGAATGGAGCCTCAGGAGGGGTTGCTATATTCTAGAATAAAAGCACAACCTCTAGAGATATGATTGATGTGGATGGCAATATTTTATCCCTAAAAGCTAAAAGCATCTTTGATGGTAAGGAATTTGTTATCACTAATATCTATTCCCCTAACTCCAAATCTGCTAGAAGTATATTCTGGAATAAAGTTTAGCATAAAAGGAAAAAATTCCCTCTGCACAGCTGGGTTGTGATGGGAGATTTCAATACTCCTCTACAAGACATAGAAAAATTTGGAGGTAGTCAAGCTCAACTAGATAGCAGATCTGACCTGATGGACTTTATTAATGACAATGCTCTCATTGATTTGGATCTCAACGGGGCTTCCTACACTTGGTATAACCAACGAGATGGTGAAGAACTCATCCAGGTAAGACTTGATAGGTCCCTTCTCTCTAATGATTGGATTCTTTCTCATAGTTGCTCCCTTTCTGTTATTAATAGAATTGGGTCATATCATTATCCCATTTCTTTCATTGCTGAGAACTCTAAGAATAATCAGAGATTCCCTTTTGTTTCGAAAAGATGTGGACCTCCCACCCTAATCTTGAAAAATCCATTGTTGAATGGTGGAATCTTGATGTTAATGGAACTGCCATGTATAAAGTTGCCAAAAAACTTAAAAATATCAAAACCAACATTAAGACCTGGAACAAGAAGGTCTTGGTGATATCTTTGATTCAAAGAAAAAATTAAAGGAGGAATTGGACCAGATACAAAATTCAATCCAGAAAGAAGGCTACAAAAAGTATTCCAAAGCCATGGAAGATAAGGTCCTAGTCAACATCCACAACATTATTTCTAGGGAAGAAATATATTGGAGACAGAGATCTAGGGCTATATGGCTAAAGGTAGGGGACAAAAACACTAAATTTTTCCACATGACTTCTCTAAAACATAAGGCTACAAATAGAATCACAAGACTGACTATTGAGAACAACATTTTGCTTAATAAGGATGAAATCAGGGATAAAGCTATCAGATTCTTCAAGCAGCTCCTTTCTAGTAACAAGGACATTGATCAGACCCATCAACTCAATTTGGTTAATATTATTCCTAAGATCATTAACCCTATTCAAAATAAGGCCCTTACTGCTATTCCGTATGCTAGAGAAATAAAAAAAGTTGTCTTCTCATTTCAAGGAGATAAAGCTCCAGGCCCTAATGGTTTCCCTATGTTCTTCTTCCAAGAATTTTGGCATATTGTGGGGGAGGATACGGTTGATGCAGTTAAAGAATTTTTTGGATCCAGAAGAATCCTTAAGGAACTTAATTCCACTTTTATAGCCTTAATCCCCAAAGTTGCTGGGGCGGATTCTATGGGAAAATTTAGGCCAATTAGCCTATGCAACTCTTTCTACAAAATTATATCCAAAGTTTTGACCACTAGAATTTTGGCGGTGCTTCCTTTCATCATATCTAAGGAGCAGAAAGGCTTTGTTCCTGGTAGGCAGATCCTTGACTCAATCATTCTTGTTCATGAGAACATTCATTCCCTTAGTGTTGCTAAAAAAAAAGGTTTCTTGATAAAGCTGGATCTAGCAAAGGCTTATGATAGAGTTGAGTGGGATGTTCTCTTTAAAATCATGGGGGCTTTTGGTTTTGATGATAAGATTATCAAAATAATCAGAGAACTAATCACTACTCCTATGTTCTCTATTCTAGTTAATGGATCTCCAACAAATTTTTTTAAAACTTCAAGAGGGCTAAGACAAGGAGATCCCATATCTCCTATCCTTTTTACCATTTTGGCTGAAAGTATGAGCAGATTGATTTATAAGTTGAAACAAAGAAAAACTATCAAAGGTCTTCAACCTTCCTCTGCTAATGTTTTTTGCACTCATCAACAATTTGTTGATGACACTATCCTCATGGGATATTCTTTAGTCAAGGAGGTTGATGCCTTCAAAACAACTCTTAACTCCTATTCTTTGGCAACTGGCCAGCAAGTTAATTGGGACAAATCGGCTATGTACTTCCTCAATACTCCAGTCACAAGACAACAAAAAATTGATAACATTATTGGGTGTAAAGTGGAAATGCTCCCTTCTACCTAACGGGGCCTTCCTTTAGGGTTAGCTCCCCCAAATTCCTTCTGGAATATGCTCATTGATAAAATTAATAAGAGACTTTCTAGATGGAAAGGCTCAATGTTATCTCAGGCTAGGAAAATGCAACTCCTTCAAGCTACTCTTCAAAATCTCCCTGTTTATGCCCTTAGCCTGTTTGGTATTCCGACTAAATTTGCTGAAGCTATGGAAAGAATCCAGAAGAGATTTTTATGGTTAAGAGTGGAAGAAAAAAAGAGAATACCTTTAATTGCCTGGGACAAAGTGTGTAGACCAAAGAACAAAGGAGGGTTGGGGATTAAATTTATAAAAACCTTTAACAAATCTCTTCTTGCCAACCTGTTATGGAGAGCCTATGACACTAAGAAAGATTGGAATCAAATTTGGTTTGACAAATACATTCAGAATCAGACTATCCAAGGGATCCTTAACTCTGAAGATATCCCTGCAAGATCCTTCATCTGGAATAGTATTACCAAATCCATAAAAGCGGCAAAAGCTGGGGCTGGATGGGTCCTTGGAAAAGGTGATAGAATAAGGTTTCAGGAAGACCCCTGGATGAAGAATGAAGCCCTTTATGATCAAAACAATAGTCAAATTATTGAAGAGTGTAAAAGGAGGTTTGGGCTTATGATAGGTGACTATTGGAAGGAGAATAAGTGGGTTAGACTTGATGACCTCCATTATGGATTTTCCTCTCTCCAGAAGGAGTTGCTATCCTTTTCCACTAACAAAAGCCATGATGATGTTTTCCTCTAGAAAAGTGATCCTAAAGGTGAATTTACGATTGCTTCTGCCTATAAAAATACTTTCTCTCAAACCAGCAATCCCATTTAGAGCAAAGTTTGGAACAACATCCTGATCCCTAAAGTCAACATTTTCTTTTGGCTTGCTTCTCATAATAGCACCCTTACTCTTGACAATTTAATCCGAAGGGGTTTCAAATTCCCTAATAGATGTGAGCTTTGTCAGAAGGAGGGGGAATCAGTTGATCACCTATTTTTTCACTATTCCTTCACCTAGGATATTTGGTGCAAAATGTGGGAAAAATGGAAAATTAACTGGGTCATGAACAAGAGCATCAAGGATATCATCTGGCAATGGAATTTTCCAACCAAATGTCAAATCATCAAGAACCTGTGGTCTTTGAACCTCCCCATGATATGCTGGGGCATTTGGAAAGAAAGGAATAACAGGATATTTAGGGAAGTTAAGTGTAATACTCAGGTGGTCTTTGAAAAAATATGCAGGGCTATAAAGGAGAACATCAACATTCCTCACAAGAATAATCAGCAATGGTCTACTACTGATATGAATGATATGGAAAAAGACATCCTTACTGAATGGAACCTAATACATAAGGTCTACAGATCGGACAATAAGAAGAAGAGAGATAACATTGTATGGAGGTTTCCTAATTATGACTAGATAAAGGTTAATTTTGATGGGGTGGCTAAAGGGAACCTTGGAAAGGCTGGTGGAGGGGGAGTTATTAGAAATGCTCAAGGAATTTGAATTGCTTCTTTTGCTTCCCCTTTTAGAACCCAAAATAACCATGTGGCTGAAGCTCTGGCAATGTTAAAGAGCCTCCAGCTAGCTCAGGAATTCAAATTCAAAAAAATTTGGCTCGAAGGGGACTCTTTAAACATCATACAAGCCCTTAAAGGTACTAGTTTTGTTTCCTGGAATATTGCCAATGTTATTAAAAATGGTAAAGATATTCTAAATAACTATGTTAGCATTATTATAACTCATACCTTTAGAGAGGGCAATAAGGTTGCAGATATCCTTGCCAATGAAGGGGTCAATTTGGAGAAGGATTTCAAATACATAGGAGAAAATCACATCAAATGGGAGATTAAGGAGCAATTATACTTTGATCGCCTCAATGGATCAAGCTAATATCATGATTTATTTCTAGGGAATGAGTACCAATGATAGATTTTGGGGGCAGATTAACTGTCAGATGATGAGTGTTTCTCGGCATCATAACCAAGATCATATGTGTGTAAAAGATAATAGTAATAATAGCTGCGTTTGTGTGGACATGAGTAGCAATCTCAAAACTGTGAAAGAGTCTTTACACAGGGAAACTAGAAATAACAAGTTTTCAGAGCTTTATCCATGGATTGAGAATTGCAGCAGAGGGTATCTTTACCTGGAAATCAGAATGGGCGGTAACCTAAACAGGAATGAGCCTTCAGGTTTTGAGAATTGGAAGAGCAAAAGAAAGGTTTGGAGAAGGCTCCACAGACACGGCTTCATTGATTATATGGAGAAGCTCCATGGTAGTAGAAACTTGGTGTCTCATGGTTTCGCTAAACGCTGGAGCAACAACAGGGCTACCCTGTTTGGGAAAATTTGGCAAATTGATGAAAATTTGATTGCGGAGGTCACGGGACTCAATATGGAGGGGACTAAATTCTACAGGGATAGGAAGTATGTTGCTAAGGCTTTCAAAAATTTCCCGAAGATGGAGGACAAGAAGGGCAACCTGGCGAAGAAGGACAACATATCATACTACACCCCCCAATAGGTAAAACCTTTTTGGCAAAAATTTCTTAGGGCTTTAATGGAATAGTTGATTGTGGATGGCAGATTTACAAAAATTTATATCTATCATTTCGCTATCTTGAACCACTTCCGCCATGGGGCTAAAATATCTTTGCCCTTCTATTTAGCCTCCTCTGTAAACGAGAGCCTTGCCGACCATGCCAAAAAGCCCAACTCCTATCCTTTAGCGCACCAGGGACTCATTCTGCTTATTTATGAACATATTAAGAATAAGGCTAGTGCAACCAAGGATGATCCTTTGATCATCAATGCTCAAATATCTGAGAAATGCATAGATTCTAATTCAAATGGGGAGCCCAACATCCCTACCCATAAAAAAAGGAAGGTTGAAACTGAGCATGAAGAAAAGATGTGCATTGTGATGAAGAAGAGGGAAAGGATAAGGACACTGATACTAAAATGGAGCCTAACAAGGAGGAGAGTTATGGTGAAGGGGAGGAAAGGGGGAATTCTGAGAATCTTCACTCCAACCCTAAGGGCCTAGAAAGTGAGAATGAGGCTCTGAATCCTAAGGAGGGTGATAACCCTAATGCTGAGGAGACTAAACAGAGCAAGGACTCTGCGGATACCATCCTAGACACCGCCTACAACTGTATCCTTGAATTCTTCAATTTTCAGAAGTGGGTTGTTGAAAACATCACCAGCATGCAGGGTAAGCAAAGGGAGCTAGAAGATAAGATCAATAAGCTGATTAAGATGTCTGACTCTGGGAAACAGAATGAGGAGACAGAAAACAGTGAAGTGGAGGAGGAAATGGAAATGGAGGACTGGCTGGAGAAAGATCTGATAAAAGGCAACCTGAAACATTTGAAGGATGTTATTAAAACCATGAAAGAACATGTGGAGGAGGACAAAGACAACGTCAATGCCCAGATGGCCCGTAATGAGAAAGCATTGAAAAGCCTTATGAACCATAGCCTCCAAGTCCTTAAATTTTCCTCCCAGAATATGAATGCGCTAGTGGATCATCTGGAAAAGAAAAACCAGGAGAACCTGGTAATTATAGAAGATGCTCCAACTTCCAGCCTAACCCACCAGACCCCTAGGCGCAAAACCAGGCAGACTATTGCTGAGAAGGACACAAAAATGAAAGAGAGTTAGACTGTTTAGGAAAACACCAACTTGAGGGAAGCAGCCAAGGCAATGATGCTCTTGGTGCAGAATGCAAAGGAAACCATGAAGAGTTTTTAATTTTCTTGTAATGCTGGGCTTGGGGTCAATTTCTTGCTGGCCTCTTGCTGTCCTTTTCTTTGCTACTGGTTTTTTTGTTGGTCTTTTGTAGCTGTTTTGTTTTGTTTCCTTCCTGAATATCTTTCGATTGTAATTGGGTTTTGGGTCCCTTAAAACCTATTTTTACTTAATCAAAAACATTTTATCAACTTCAAACCCTTCATCAAACATTTATGCCTCTTCATCTATGTTTGGTGCCACTTCATCTATGTTTGTTTCCACTTTGTCTATGTTTGTTTCCTTTTCATCTCTCACAGTCTGCAATTCTATCATATCTTCATAATAATTGTAATCCCGAGGGCTTATACCACTATGCCCACAACTTATCATATGTTGATAAATCACATTTTTTTTCACCTTTCCACCAAGACAATCATTACATGGACATGGATATTTGTCCAAGCTCCTCTCATTAGCTAATCTTTCATCATGTGCATGATATTTCTCTGTAGTCAACCTTTGACACTGATCCATCTATAATATTCTGCAATCTAGTATTGTTTTGAGATCTATCTTACATTCTGAGACCGTAATAGAAAGAAGAGGATACAATGATTCATTTTTTTAAGATCTATCTTACATTCATTTGAAGTTTACCTACTAAGAGTGGAATATGTGTGTGTTTCCTATCATCTTACTTTTAGCAATAATGGTTTCAAATTACCTCTAAATTTGCTGCAGAGGGCCTCATTGACTTTAAATTTGTTGCAGAAAACTCTGATTTCCTTGCCCGCCTTTTCAAAAGTCTCTACATCCTATCCAAACAAGATTTATCGCCCATGCAAGTGCTTCAATATGTGTCCATGAGAATAACAAAATGTAAAAAATAATCCAAAGATGACATATTCAAGGCACATTCAAGTAACTAGTGATATTCAATGATGACACATTAATGATTCATACTCTGATGCAAAGAAATTCAAATACTACATAATCATGAAAGTTTTGTTTAATACATAAATTTATACAACATTGAAATCTCATTTTATATATCTTACTATTGATGTAACCATTGCACTTTATTTGGTGCAAGTGCTAGTTATTTTGTGGATGACTAATGGTAAGAAGATGAAAGATATGCACTTTACAAGGCACTAGTCTTTTCAAGTAAAAGTTAAACTCATTTAGATTAACTATTGTGACAAGAAAATAGTGGAGTAGTATTGGATGTTGGAATAGTTGACAGATCCATTCTAGCAGTGGATTCAAAAATTGTCTCACAAGAGTTATATGTGAGATTTTAGGAATTAATGACTCTTTAGCCCAAGAGGAGGAAGGCATTGATCAGTCATTAAGTTACATTTAATCAATTCAAATATTTATATTTTCATTTTAGTTTAAATATATAAGAAGAAAACAAAAATAGGAAGTAGGGATAAATAGAATAAGCTAAAGAATTTTATCTCATAAAAGAGATATCATTTTGAGATAAATAATCAAAATTAGAATATAGTAGAGAGGCACAATCTTCTATAGAAAACATCATCATGAAGAATCAGTTGATGAAGAGGTATACCTGCCTAGGTCCTAGAGAACCTGAAGTGTAGGATTTGGTATAATCTTATAACTTTCCAATCTGTTGATTTGGGAACCAACAGGATCCATGAAAATTTAAAATAAATTATTGAAATGGATGAATATAATAAAATATATCTTCATAATCCCAAAAAAAATCACTTGAATCACTGAAAATGGAGCTAATTTTCACATTTTCCAAGAAAGAGCCCAAAATAGATAAGATTGAGATTTGATTGCCTAATAAAAAAATTGCATAAAAAGACTTGAGATCTAAATAGGAGACATTAATAGGTTTTTGACTTTCAGAAATGAGGGTTTCAAGTTACCTCTGAATTTGTTGTGGAGGGCCTTGCTGACTTTGAATACGTTGTAGCAAACTCTGAATTCCTTGCTCGCCTTTTCAAAAGTCTCCAGGTCCTATCCAAACAAGCTATATTGCCCATGCAAGTGCTTCAATACCTGTCCATGAGAATAACAAACGTAACTAGTGATATTCAATGATGACTCATTCAAGTAACTAGTGATATTCAATAATGACACATTCAAGGTAGTCTTTGATCAAAGAAAAAAAGTAAGACTTGGGATAAGATAGTGTGTTATCTACAAAAAACTATGATATGGTCAAATCCAAAGATTATGGACAATAATAATCCAAAATCAATGACAGAGAACAATAATAAGCCAAGAATTTTAGCTTAATAAATGCAATAACCAATACATAGTAATAGATTCAATCTTTTAGTACCAAAGAACACTACAAGTTAACATCTCAAAAACTAATCAAAATGACACTATAATGAAGAATATGTGTCCTTAATCAAAATGACACTATCATATGTTTCCAATATACTTTGATATGATAGTCGAATAATGGTTAATTTAAACTATATATTTTAAATAAGATTTATTTGATTATATAGAAAAGATAAATGGAAATTAAGTCCAATTGACATGAAGATAAACAATAGTCATTGCTAAAATCAGTTTAAAGTGTATTCATTTAGGGACCTTTCATAAAATATTGCCAACTTTCACATCATAAAAATCTCTTAAAATATTCATTTTTTATAATGATAAGAATTTGGTTGTTCTATACACCTTCCTTTACTATTTTAAAAATCCCATCGACCAAAATATTGTGCAGCAGTAGTATGGAGTGCATTTCATCTATTTTATGCCCAAAGATTTCATCATACCACTTTCTTTTCAAAGGCACCCAAAATTTGATGTGTAGTTACTTCCAAAATCTCTAAAATAACCCTACTTCTTGGTGTTGGCATCAGTTCTAAGATTTATAGCAAGGGTTTCTATATTTTAAATGTTTGTATTAAAATATCCATTACACCCCCAACATTCAATTGTTGTGCTGGTATATAAGAAATATATGCATATCAAACCTTGTTCCTAAAATCTTTATTTTTTGAAATCGTAGAAACATTACATAGTTTAAATGAAGGCAATGAAAATAATGCAGAGAGATAAAAAAAAACTCTATAGAGCAACTATTTTACATACCTCAAATATAAAATCGTAGGGTGGAACAATAAAAAATGGCAAATCAAGGAAAGAATGAAAGATCCACACCAAATTCTTATACAATGCAGTCTAGTTGAAGGATTTTCATTCAACACAAGATAGTGAAGGAGTCGTTATGATGATTTGTTTGAAGGTTCATAAGTTAAAGGTAGTCACTACCATATAAAGAGTGAATATATTGAAGAGCTTGATGAATTGCTAGTGTAGCATGAGGATGTATGATGTTAACAATAGCAAAATGATATTATGATGGTGGCGAAACTACAAAAAGTTTTGATCATATTTTTATTGAGCATGAAAGCAACCAGCTTGAGCCCATGAATGATAGGCATCCTTTTGTAGACTATAAACCCTTTTTGAACAAGGGTGTCACATTTTTTTGAGGCTCGATCAGTGCAAGGAGCCATCCTCTTTGCTTCATAAGTAGGTGAAGAAATATGAATGCACGAAGCTGGTAATGGTGGCTACAATGATATATTTCAGTTGAAGGATTTTCATTTAGCACAAGATAGTGGAGAGGTCATTACTGACAGTAATATATGTGCAAATTTTGTTTGCATCTTTGTATAAAACATGACACGAGTTGAAAAGTTTGAAAATTAAATATGAAGTGGTTTTGATTCACCATTTTGTATATAAGCAGAGAGGAGAGGTCGATGTCTTTGTTTATTTGCCTACAAAACAATGATGAAATGGGTCATGGTTATTATTACAACCATAAGTTGAATACATGAGATATTCCTTGACTCAAATGAATGATAACATACTAATTTCTTCAAAACCTACTACCTTCTTCCCTAGCTCTCTTTCCTCTCAGCTACATAAGACTATTTTTACTTGTAAAACTATTGATCTGGGTTGGTTGAGTTCTTGTTTCCTTTGTAAGAACGAACATTCCAAAAGGAGCTACCTATGCTTATTAAGGCCCCAATAGTTTGAGGTCAGAAGATACCGGGGATTCTAACCACTTTGGGGTGAATATGGATATAGAGTTTAACATGAAGAGTATGGTAGGCTAAGGATCCTTTCAAGGTCAAGAGTTAGAGATGCTACAAGACAATATGATGTTTGAATCAAACACAATGAAAAAAAGTATCAAAATGATAGTGATATGTTAGAAAGGGGTATTCTTGCAATTAGGAGGTTTTGTCTCAATTTTCACAATCAATTAACAAAGAGCTTCAAAAAATTCTTTCAATGATAATAACAAAACATAGTCTTTCGAATAGTCACAACTTTTAGAAGAGAACATGCCAGATTCTCACAATCAAGAGTCACTACCAAGAGACATTAATGCTTGCATGAAAGATTGTAGTAGCATTCAACACAAACCATTGCAACCCTAGCACAAATAGGAATGAATGAATGAAGGTTTGTTAGAAAATCCATCAAAAGGGTAGAGATAATCAATCATGAGGCTTATCAAAGCATACATTGCAGAAGATACTATGATTGAATCAAAAGACCACAATGCATAAAATCCTAAAAAAGGTTATGAAGCCACAAAATACAGTTGTGAAGATAAAGATACAGTCACTTGAAGGTTTTAATAACCTTGCAGAGTGACAATGGTTAGTCTAAGGACATAATAATGAAGATCAAAACCCTCAAGATTAGACAAAGATAATCCAATCATGAAAGTATAGTGAAGAAGGACAAGTAAATGACCTAGAACAGTAATATAGAAGCACCATCAAAGCAAAATCCCTGTCAAAATGTTAGGATAGTCATGGGCAATGGATGCAGACCTCAAAAGATGAGAGCAATTTTGATGATAATAGTAGAGCAATTTTGAACACTTAAAGCAGATTTGACCTGAAAAAAGATACTTTATAGATATGCCTATATATTAGCAGCAATTTGCATCCCAAAACTTTCATTTTTGGAACATTTGGGAGTCTCTCTTAGCATGAAATAATTTCTATCTAACATCTGAGCTCTTGGAATCTAATCAATCATTTGATCATCATGCAAAATTAGTTGACTATATATGAATGCATCTCTATATTTATCAATAGGCACACTACCCTTGCTGTGACTATTGCTTCAAAAGTAAACAAGGCAAAACCAGGAGCAAATAGTATATTTAATGTTAGAGGCAAGATGAATACATACCTGCAAGCCTTGTAGCAGCTAGAGAAAAAGGTAGACATGAGATGAAAGCATATATTCTATGAATAAGCTACCACCTGGAGATAAAAAACTTGGTGCTATTCATTTGCCACTTGATATGCTAAATGTTTTTCACACAAAAATCCACTTGGTGCCATTCATTTGCCCTTAATTAGCAGCTCAATATGCTAAAATTCAAGTTTTTCTATGTTTATTTTTTATTTAAGGCAATCAAAATACTTTTATTTTTTAATTTAAGATAATTTAAATGTTTAAGAAAATAATTATTTTGTCTTTAAAAATTGTCTTGAACCTTCTTTTTATGTAGTAGTGGTGAAATGTTATTACTTTTATTCTTATTATATTTTTAATGGAAATAAAAATAAAATATAATATAATACATATGCTAATATAATTATTTATTATTTATAAATAAAATTAATATTTAAAATGATTAATAATTTACAAACAAAAATATTACAATCGATCAATTTTTTTAAATATCTATTATAAACCAAAAGTTATGTATAAATGCGCATAGAATATATAGTACCTAGTTTGAAAGCAATGAAACATATGCTAATATAGTTATTTATTATTTATAAATAAAATTAATATTTAAAATGATTAATAATTTACAAACAAAATATTACAATCGATCATTTTTTTAAAATATCTATTATAAATCAAAAGTTATGTATAAATGCACATAGAATATATAGTTCCTAGTTTGAAAGCAATGTTGTTTCATTTTTAATTAAAAGCTAAATAGGGGAAAGTACCTAGTATTTGAGTGCATTCCTATTCTTGTGATGGAAATTGTTGATTTAATTCCCTATACTTGTTGATTTAATGTCCAACTTTTGTATAATGTGCTATCAAATGAGGGATACCTCATGACTAATAGTATAGAGGAGCAGTAGTCATTTATTTAGTCATTTTTATTTATGTGACTAATCATTTAGTTGTGTTTCTTACCTAATGACCAAATTAGTCATTTATAGTTGCCTTTCTTACTCGATGACCAAATTAGTCATTTATTTAGTCATTTTTATTTGTGTGATCTCATCCAATGACCAAATTAGTCATTTATTTAGTCATTTTTATTCATAACTTTTTTGTGAAAAAATGCTAAAATTTGGTCTCGTGACTAAATTTTGGTCAGGTAGTCATTTATTGGCCATATTTCTACTAGTGATAACATGGACCTAAATCAAATTCCCAAATGTACAACTCCAGCAGAAATCATGCCAAGATCAACCACAACACGCTACACCACCAAAAATACCGCATAACATGAAAATCATTACCAGTTCATAAAAACCACCAAAAAATTGCACAACAATCAATGAAGATCATCAAAACAGATAGGAAACAATTAGGAAACACCAACAAGCACGCTAGAATCATCATAAATAGCTGCACCAACACCACTTATCAAATCTTCATCTGTCAACGTCTAAAATTTAAGAACATAGCCAATCAGCAACTGACACGAAGAAAGATAACTTGTGGAGCACAAAATCATGAACCATCTGAAATGAAGATGCACAAGATCATCCAAAGCGATATCTTAAAATCTCATCTCAAGATCTGATCACACCAAAATATACCGGAGGAAATACCAAACTCTGCAAAACACCAAAACAGCAAGTTAGAACTGTAAACCGGATCATAAGATCTTCCCAATCTACAAACACCGGATTAATTCTCAGGAATATGTTGACATGAATGACAACAACATATCCTACCAGTAGCAATGACCAAATTATATTTAACAAAACTCACACTTGATCTTTGTCCCCCTTTGACATCAAGGAAAAGGGCACAACAACTACCAACAACAACTTTCTTTCTATTCTGGATCAAACTTTTATAACTGCAACACACACTACTCCCCCACACTACTCCCCCTAAGAATAACTTTTGCAGCAATCTAGGAGCAAAAGTTGAACTTTAGAACTCCCCCTAAACAAATGCACCACTTAAATGCATCTAGTTTGAAGGAGGGGCAATAAGCCCCAACTTATATCATAGATAATCAAAGGTATCCTTCACCAAAGACTTAGTAGAGGTATCTACAATCTATTTTTTAGTAGGTATATACTCCAATTTGACTTCTTTCTCTTCAAATTTCTCTCTCAAGAAATGATACCAAATTGAAAAGTGTTAGTTCTTGAATGCATTACCGGATTATTTAAAATGTTAATAAAACTTGTATTATCACACATAATAGGAATTGCCTCATCATACTTCACCTTGATATCTCTAAGAGTTTTCTTCATCCACATAACCTGAGCATGACAAGATGTTGCTATAATGTATATTCCCTTTGTAGTAGATACTGACATTGAATCATATTTCCTACTCAACCAAGAGACCTATAGATAATCTATTGTCTCTTTCAAATATATAAATATCCTTTTCATTGCTTGATCATGGAATTGCTTATGATTAGCTTGATATCTAGCAACCGATCAGACAACCTACATAATATTTGGTCTTGAATCAATAAAATACAACAATCCTGCAATCATAGATCTATATTTTTGATTCACATCTAGAGATATATCATCCTTGCTTAACTTAAAAACCAATAGTTGTAGGGGTTGCAACTAGTTTAGAATTCTCCATACCAAACTTCTTCAAAATCTCCTTGATATACTTGGCCTAAAATATGGAAATGTCTTTTTCTGATTGAGTAACTTGAAGACCAGGGAAAAATGACAACTCACCTATCATAAACATCTCAAGATCCATCTACATCTCTTTTGCACATTTCTTATATAAATTATCATCTCCTCTTAATATGATATAATGAACATACACAACAACAACCAATAGTTAATCACCTTAAAATTTGAAATAAAGATTACTATCTATAGTACCTTTTCTAAAATTCTGCTCCAACAAATACCTATCCAACCTTGGATACCAAGCTCTAGGAGCTTTCTTGAGTCCACAAAGCACCTTCTTGAGCTTGAAAAAACCATATTTGGATCTTTTGATAGCTTGAATCCATCTAGTTATTCAATGTATATTTCTTTTTCAAGTTCTTCACTCAAGAATGTTGACTTGATGTAATGCCCCACCAGGGAACCCTGAAGGAATAACAAAAAAGAAATTAAAACACATAGCAAATGATTATTTTTTTAAAGGAAGACATAATACATCAACCATATTTTAACTCAATACAACACTAAGTAAAATTATTACATAACATAGAATTATAAAAATGTTTAGCAGAAGACTTAATCATGGCTCCTAACAATCCTCTAAGGGTTCCCTAACATGTATTCAACACCACTAATGTTACTTACACGAGGATAACTTTACCTCATTACATTATTTCAAATCATATAAACATTCCTAATACGATACATCGACTTAACTTAATCAAATAAACTCCTAATCATTATTCATATTGCTCATCATACAAAGGCCTATGCTAAGTTCATTTTAAAAGAACCAAATGAAAGATTCCTAAGAACATACATATAATCCACGTGATTACATTCACTTACAAGTTATCCATTAATACAATGCATTTATCATAATAGTACTTTTACAATCCTTTCCACTAGGAGTATCCAATTATAAATATTCTTTCAGTTACAAGTACAAACATACAATTACATGTTCTTTTTCATCACTTCTAAAAGATATATATCCAATACAACTTTGATTATTGAACAATCTAAATCTGAATGTGAAAACACTAGAATACAAGATAAGAACGATCCAGACCATACGAACAAGAACTCTAAAAATCCCAATGGATGGTAAATACTACCACCCGACCATGTGGAACCCAAAGGTCCACCCCCCATGTTGAAAATAGACACGAGGCATTAAACAATAAGCAAGAAGGGTAGGGATAAAAGAAGTTGAACATACACCACAACGAAGATACACATGACACCACTACACAAGATAAGAAAGTAAGGATAACAACCAAAGGACTTCTAAAGACTTCCACATAAAAGGGCACAATAGGATGCTAGGATACATACGGAGAGAGTGTCATCACATAGCCTCAACATGTGTTTCCTGGCAGCCTAACCCTCTCTGAACTCTATACCTTGGCCCCCATGGATAACTCATGCGGTACCATAATATACTTTCCTAATGATAAGTTATTTCATGATAATGCAAGTTCCAAATGTCTCTTTAGATAGAGGCCTTTTAAATCTCATCCTCTATCTATAGAAGCACACAAGGCCATGAGTGGGGCACTAAAATATTATCTTATTAGTATGTTAACCCAAGAAAGCCCAACCCAAATTTTTATTTATGTTACCACTTATTAATCAACTCTCCTATGGGTTATCCTGGCTACCACTTTGGGCCTTGACAACCATAGAGAGTGGTGCAGGGCACCTAACACTCCAGGTATGAAAGATTGGTTTTCTTTTAATTTTATGTGTTATATTTGTGATGTAATAATGTACCAACCATTGAGGACTCATTAGAGGCATGGTTGAGTTGTCCAAGTTTTGGTTTGAATCAATTGTGTTCAGGATGCTGACAGCTTGAGAAGTGAGATGCTTAGGTAGTTCATAGGTAAAATACTCTAGATTGAGTTGAGGTCAATTGAGCTGTGTTTAGGTCTTCTAGGGTGTTTGAGGACCTTCAGGAGTCTTAAAATGCATTAGAATGCAAAATTGCATCCTAGACCAAAAAGTTGTAAAAAGTTGTTGAGCAACATTTTGCAATTTCTTGCAAAAGTTGCATTTTTTATTTTAGGCATTAGAATTTGGTTGAACCGACTAAAACAAGAGCATTTAAGCCAAAAATTCACTTCATTGTAAAGGTTGGAGGATTGGAAATGCAAGAGCAATTTTTTGGTTTGTGAAGCAATTTTGTTTCCATTGGTTTTTGATAGTTTTACTCTTATTTTCATTGTTTGTATGGTCCAGTACGGACTAGATGGTGTAAATCCATTGCAATTCTGAGTATTCATTGTATTTGTCTTTTTTAAGGTTGATTTTCAGGTTTGATTGTCCTAAGTTGTAGAGATTACTTCCATTCTTTGCAACTAGGAGCAAAACCCTTGCAAGTAGGGTTTAAGAGCAAGAAAATGGCTCTAACCTTGGCATTTTTGGTTTTAGGTGTTAGAATTTGGTTGAACCGACTGAAACAATAGTATTTAAGCCAAAAATTCACTTCATTGTAAAGGTTGGAGGATTGGAAATGCAAGAGCAAGTTTTTGGTTTGTGAAGCAACCTTGTTTCCACTGATTTTTGATAGTTTTACTCTTATGTTCATTGTTTGTATGGTCCAGTACGGACTAGATGGTGTAAATCCATTGAAATTCTGAGTATTCATTGTATTTGTCTTCTTTAAGGTTGATTTTTGAGTTTGATTGTCCTAAGTTGTAGAGATTACTTCCATTCTTTGTAACTAGGAGCAAAACCCTTGCAAGTAGGGTTTAAGAGCAAGAAAATGGCTCTAACCTTGGCATTATTTGATGGCACATATTGAAATCATTAAGAATTATAGGTTAGGGTATGTACATAGTTTTAGAATAGGGTGTGTGGTGTTTCAGGTCCAAGAGGAGGAGAAACAATGATGCCCTAGGCTCACCACTGGGAGTACGTGAGTTAGGACAGCAAGAAAGGTGTGATTTATAAGCACATGGGGATTGGTGAGGGACCAAGTGACACATGAATGGAAATCCCTCTAAGTTCCCTTGAAGGTTCCCAAATTTTTTGGAGAAGGAGATTTGACTAGTGAATAGTTTTAGACCCATTTTGCCAAGTCACCAGTGAGCCTAAACCCGTTAAAATAGTGAAGCATTGGAAACCCCATTTGTACGGATAACCTAGATACACTTTTCTAGTATTGTCTGTAGCTTCCAAAAGGGTACTCAAATCCATGATTTATTTATAGGATTTTTTGTGACTTTTGAAAATTAAGACCCTAAAACCGCCTAAGGAGGGCTAATGCAATTAGGCCTATTTTGGTGCTAGTAGAGACCTAGAAGGGTTAGGAAGCCAAGGTGATGGATTTGATAGCCTTAAACCTCAAAATACATTGAAGACACCTTGTAGATGCATTAGGAAACCATAAGAAGTGATTGTGTGTTGAGATCCTTGTAGGAGTGGCTGGAGCCCACGAGAAGAGTGTGTGAGTAATTGAGGTGGCAACCTCAAGTGGTGGAGTTGATTGTCTAGAAACCATTGGCTATACCTAGGAAGAAATTCAAGAAGGTTCAGACCATGGAAGTCTCATTATCACAACCCCTTCCAAGTGCCATAGGAAGGACTTGAGTAGTTGAAGGTTTGAGTAGGACAAGTCACTCAAGAAGGTGTAACAAACAAAGCTCCAAGACTCTTTGCATCAGAGTGGTATCAGATCATTCTTTGAAAGATTTGGTTTATGTCAGATTGTGAAGAATCATAAGCAAGTTCAATGCCTCTAAAGGCAGTGACTCTAGAAGCCATCTGATAGTTGGTGGCAGAGATGATAGAAGGATTGAAGGATGCAGAAGGCAATGGAGGAACCATAGAGGTTAAGAATGGAGAAAGGGAAGGTTAAGACAGAATGGGATGATGAGACTGATGAAGAAGTGGAAGATGGAGAGGAACCAATAGTAGTAGCCATGCCTCAAGACCAAAATCTATTCTTGGATGCAGTCAAATTCATTTCTAAAGACAACTTGGATGGATTACCCACATATGGAGGAAACCTCAATGCAGAAGAGTTGCTAGATTAGATAGAGGCTCTCAATAATCACTTTGATTATAAAGAGGTAGCAGAAGAGAAAAGAGTCAATGTAGCCAAATCAAGAATGAGAGGATCTGCATTAGTTTGGTGGAATATTATGCAAGAAGAAAATATACAAGAAGGCAAAAATAAGATAACTTCATGGGAGTGTATGAAGATCAGACTTAAGGCACAATTCCTTCTAGGAGATTATGAAGTTCAAATCAATAAGAGACTACAAAATCTGAAACAAATGGAGTTAGATGTCAATGCATACACTAAGGAATTTCATAAACTCAGTTTGAGGTCTAGGAAGCATGAGAATGAAGTGGAGAAGTTGGCTAGGTACATGAATGGCCTTAGACAAAATATACAAGATGAGATAAGTATCCTCACACTGGACACTATCCATAAGTGTTTTCAGTTGGCCCTAAGGGAAGAAGAGAAGATCAAAAGGAGGAGTGAATAAAATTAGATATATAGGGGAGGTAAGAATTTTAGAGGTAGAGGAAACTTTGGTAGAGGACAACAATCACCAAGAAATGAAGAGTAGTGAGGTCAAGAAGGTAGTGGGGACTCTCAGAGAGGAGAATTTAGAGGATCCTATAGAGGAAGGAACAATTTTAGGGGCAAGTTTGGAAACTCAAGAAGAGTTAATACAGTCTTCATCAGTAGGTGTTATCATTGAAATCAAGTTGGGCATACCATGAGTAAGTGCCTAGGGAAAGCCTCAAGCTCCACAAGCTCATACATGGGGGAAAGAAGAACTCAATTGTTGCAAGAAGAGGACACTTAGAGTGTAACTTCTTCAATTAGCAAGGCAGGGCCAGTGACAGATGGAGAAAACTTGATAATGAGGAGAACAATGCTCAAGATACCCCAAGCTCAAGAGCCACCACAAAGGAAAAGATTGTTTAGGACCACTTGTAGGTCACATGGGAAGATTTGTAAAGTGGTTGTAGATTCAGGTTCCACTAAGAATATTGTCTCAGTTGAAATGGTGGACAAACTCAAACTGAAAATATTGCCACACCTCACTCCTTACAAGGTATCATGGCTCAATTGGGGTCAACATGTATTGGTTGATGAACAAGCATGGGTGGATTTTAAAATTGGTGAGTACAAGGAAAGATTGTTATGTGACATATTGCCTATGGATGCTTGTCATTTTATGTTGGGCTGACCATGGCAATATGATGTGAGAGCTACTCAAGATGGGGAGAAGAACAACTATCTTATCACCAAGAATGGGAAGAAGTATCAAATGGATCCACTACTTGAACCAAAGGAAGAAAAGAAAATAGGTTCAAGTGTGATGCTAATGAGAGGAAAAGAGTTTCTCAAAGTTTTGAAACTAGAAGGTCATCAAGGCCATGCTATAGTGTTGAAGCCTAGAGATGAAGCTAAGGTAGATCCAATGAGTGAAGTGCCTCAAGAGGTGCAAGGTATACTCAAACAATATGCAGAAGTGCTAGGGGATGACGTACCTAATTATTTGCCTCTAATGAGAGATGTGAATCATCAAATAGACTTAATACCAGGGGCCAATCTGCCAAACAAAGTTACCTACAAATGACACCTAGTCAAAATGAAGAGATCACCAAACAAGTGCAAGAACTCTTAGACAAAGGATTTATCAAGAAGAGTTTGAGTCCATGTGTTGTTCCTACTATGTTAGTGCCAAAAAAGGGAGGAAAATGGAGAATATGCATGTACTCCAGAGCAATCAACAAGATTACTATGAGGTACCGGTTTCCCATGCCAAGGACTGAGGACCTATTAGACAATCTAGGGGGTGCAAGCTAATTCACAAAAGTTGACTTGAAATATGGTTATCATTAGATCAGAATCAGACCTAGAGATGAATGGAAAACAACCTTTAGAACCAATGCAGGCCTATATGAGTGGTTGGTGATGCCATTTGGCCTCACTAATGCACCTAGTACCTTCTGAAGTCTCATGAATCAAGTCTCCATTGAGTTTATTGGTAGATTTGTAATTGTGTATCTTGATGACATTTTGATCTACAATGGGTTCAAGGAGGAACACCTCAGGCATTTGGAGATGGTTTTGAAGAAGTTGAAGGAGGCTCAACTCAAGATTAACCTTGACAAATGTGAGTTTTTGAAAATAGAGCTAGTATACCTTGGTTTTGTTATTTCTCATGGATGTTTAAAGATGGATCCAAGTAAGGTAGAAGCAATACTTAATTGGCCTATACCTAGGGGCATAAGTGAAGTTAGAAGCTTTCATGGAATGGCATCTTTTTATAGGAAATTTGTGAGAAACTTTAGCCATGTTTGTGCTCCTATTCTCAATGCCATTAAAGGATGGATTAAATGTCACTTTAAGTGGACAAAGGAAGCCAATAAGGGGTTTGAAATGTTGAAAACCAAGATAGAAGAGCTGCCAACCCTTATATTGCCTGACTTCAATCAGTTGTTTACAGTAGAATGTGATGCAAGCCAAAGGGCAATAGGGGCAGTTTTAATCCAAGAGGGACATCCTATAACTTTCTTCTCAGAAAAGTTAAATGAAGCTAAGAAAAGGTACTCCACATATGAATTGGAGTTGTATGCAATGGTTCAAGCACTGAAAAAGTGGCATCATTTCTTTTTGCCCAAAGAATTTGTAGTCTTCACTGACAACCATGCCCTTAGTTTCCTCATTGGGCAAGATAATTTGAACCAAAGACACCTAAAGTGGGTTGAGTACCTACAATCCTGTACATTCACTATCAAACACAAGAAAGGGACAACCAACAAAGTAGTTGATTCACTAAGTAGGAGAATCATGACCATGCAGGAGATTCAATTGCAAAGTGTGGGTTTGAGTGAGTTAAAAGACCTCTACAAGGATGATAAGGATTTTGCAAAGATATATAATGTTTGTACTAATTTTTATAACACCTCACATGTCTCTTATTCAGAATACATGATACAAGAGGGTTTTTTGTTCAAAGGCCATCTTCTTTGCATACCTCAAAGTTCTATGAGGCAAAATATTATTCAAGAGAAGCACCAAGGAGGTCTAGGAGGTCATTTTGGCATTGATAAGACTTTGGAGCAGGCTAGTAGGTTTTACTGTTGGCCCAAGATGAAATAAAAAGTGAGAAAGTTTGTAGAGAAATGTACCATTTGTCAAAGAGAAAAAGGAACCTCAAAGTAATGCAGGTCTATATCAACCCTTGGTCATACCTCAAAGGCCTTGGGAATGTTTGAGCATGGATTTTGTGCTAGGCTTGCCTAGGACACCAAGAGGATTTGATAGTGTGTATGTGGTGGTAAATAGGCTCAAAAAAATGGCACATTTCATACCTTGCAAGAGCACCAATGATGCCACCTATATTGCAGGCCTCTTCTTCAAGGAGATAGTCAGAATTCATGGTCTTCCAATCAGCATTGTTAGTGATAGAGATGTGAAGTTTTTGAGCCACTTTTGGAGGACACTTTGGAGGAAGTTGGGCACCAAGTTATCTTTCTCATCTGCCTATCATCCTCAATTAGATGGTCAGATAGACGTAGTCAACCAATCATTGGGTAACTTGCTAAGATATCTTACCAAACAACATGGGCAGACTTGGGATCTAGTACTTGGACAGGCAAAATATGCATCTAGTGACTCAGTGAACTGTAGAAAAGGTAAAAGTCATTTTGAGATAGTGTATAGATTCCATCCTAGGGGTATATTAGAGCTCAGAGATCTCAGTTCAATGGCATGCAAGAGTGCACAAGGGGAGAATTTTGCAGAAGGTATTAAAGAGGTGCATGATAAGGTAAGGCAGTCCTTACAACAAAAATCTGAGTAGTATAAGGTTCAAGCTGATAAAACAAGGAGGAAGGTACAATTTAAAGTAGGAGACTTAGTGCTGGCATACCTTAGGAAGGAGAGACCTCCAAAAGGACATCCTATCAAGCTCATGATGAAGAAAATTGGACCTCTTAAGGTGGTGCACAAGTATGGGTAGAATGCATATGAGGTTGAACTTCCTCCTACCTTGGGGATATATCCTATTTTTAATGTATGTGATCTCTATCCATACAAGGCAGAGTCACCAACAAATTAGATAGACATGCCATCACCGATTCATGAAGATTGGATAAAGGATTTGCCACATAGTCAACCGGTTGAGTTAGAGAGTATCTTGGATACCAAGATAGTAAAAAAGACAAGGAAAGGAGTCTACAAGAACTATCTTGTCAAGTGGAAAGGGTTACCTGATTCAAATGCTATGTGGATGTCAGAGGCAGATATACTTCAGCATGGAGTGGAGATTTTAGACCTTATAACTCAAGGGACTTGAGTTCTTTGACCCAAGGGAGTATGGTGCAGGGCACCTAACACTCCAAGTATGAAAGATTGGTTTTCTTTTAAGTTTGTGTGTTATCTTTGTGATGTTATAATGGACCAACCATTGAGGACTCAGTAGAGCCATGGTTGAGTTGTCCAAGTTTTGGTTTGAATCAATTGTGTTCAGGATGCTGACAGCCTGAGAAGTGAGATGCTTAGGTAGTTCACACGTGAAATACTCTAGATGAATGCATTCATGTATTAGGGGTAAATTGAGTTGTGTTTAGGTCTTATAGGGTGTTTGAGGACCTTCAGGAGTCTTAAAATGCATTAGAATGCAAAATTGCATCCTGGAGCAAAAACTTGTAAAAAGTTGTTGAGCAACATTTTGCTATTTCTTGCAAAAGTTGCATTTTTTGTTTTAGGCGTTAGAAGTTGGTTGAACCGACTGAAACAAGAGAATTTAAGCCAAAAATTCACTTCATTGTAAAGGTTGGAGGATTGGAAATGGAAGAGAAAGTTTTTGGTGTGTGAAGCAACCTTGTTTCCATCGGGTTTTGACAGTTTTACTCTTATTTTCATTGTTTGTATGGTCCAGTATGGACTAGATGGTGTAAATACATTGAAATTCTGAGTATTCATTGTATTTTTCTTCTTTAAGTTTGATTTTCAGGTTTGATTGTCCTAAGTTGTAGAGATTACTTCCATTCTTTGCAACTAGGAGCAAAACCCTTGCAAGTAGGGTTTAAGAGAAAGAAATGGCTCTAACCTTAGCATTCTTTGATGGAATATGTTGAAATCACTAAGAATTTTAGGTTAGGGTCTTTACATAGCTTTATAATAGGGTGTGTGGTGTTGCAGGTCCAGGAGAAGGAGAAACAATGAAGCCCTAGGCTCACTGCTGGGAGTAGGTGAGTTAGGACAGCAAGAAAGGTGTGATTTATGAGCACATGGGGATTGGTGCGGGACCAAGTGACACATGAATGGAAAGCCCTCAGAGTTCCCTTGAATTTTCCCAAATTTTTTGGAGCAGGAGATTTTATTGGTGAAGAGTTTTAGACCCATCTTGCCAAGTCACCGGTGAGGCCTAAACCCTTCAAAATAGTGCAACATTGGAAACCCCACTTGTACGGATAACCCAGATGCACTTTTCTAGTATTATCTGTAAATTCCAAAAGGGTACTCAAATCCATGATTTATTTATAGGCTTGTTTGGGACTTTTGCAAATTAAGACCCTAAAACTGAGTAAAGGAGGGCTAATGCAATTAGGCCTATTTTGGTGTCGGTAGAGACCTAGAAGGGTTAGGAAGCCAATGCGATGGATTTGGTGACCCTTAAACCTCAAAATACATTTAAGAAACCTTGTAGATGCATTAGGAAACCATAGGAAGTGATTGTGTGTTGAGATCCTTGAAGGAGTGGTTGGAGCCCAGGAGAGGAGTGTGTAAGTGACTGAGGTGGCAACCTCAAGTGGTGAAGTTGATTGTCCATAAACCATTGGCTATACCTAGGAGGCAAGTCAAGAAGGTTCAAACCTTGGAGGTCTCATTATAACAACCCCTTCCAAGTGCCATAGGAAGGACTTGAGTAGTTGAAGTGTTGTGTAGGACAAGTCACTCAAGAAGGTGTAACAAACAAAGCTCCAAGACTCTTTGCATCAGAGAGCCACTCCCCCTTAATGCACATAGTTAACCTATCCCCTGTGCCTCAAAATAGGCATCATGAAACATATGATATACAAATAGGAACATCAAGAATCCATATACATGAATAGATTGCACAATCTGTAATTAGGACTTCCAAACAAAGAGCAATCACAAGGTCAAGTCCTAAGACTGAATCATAACCTCAAAATTACTATTCCTTCTTGTTTTAATGTCTAAAATCATCGTCAAATAATAAATCTAATTAGAGTAAAAGGAAATCACAAATCCATAACTAATTAACAATTCTAAAATGTAAATCACTAAAAGTATTTCAAATAAATGATTAATCAAATGAAAAACCCCCTATTATAAATATCGCTTCCATTTTCCTTCTCTTCCTTGAGTAATGTTGGCTCTTAGATATTGAAAAACCATAGAAATTTGAAGTTCATGATTCTTGAAAATGGAGAATTGATGTTGAATTTATAGATTTTTTGGAGAAGATTGATTGAGAGGTGGAACTCAAGTCAAATCACAGTCAGATTGATACTTGCCCTGGATTGATTATGAGGTGGAACTCAATAGATTGAATTGTTAAGTGAATAGATTGAATAGATGACTAGATTGATTGATTAGTTAACAAAGTTAACTAGGGAGATGAGTGATTGAATCCATTGTTAGAAAAAGCTGATTTAGAGTTGAAAAAGGAGATTAAAGAGTTAACTAAGTTAACTGGTGAGTTAACAGAATTGATTAATGGGTTATAATTTTAGCATGTGTTGTAGGATATTTAATTCAAATTCAATTTGATTTGCATGTGAATTGAACTTGATTTAGAAATTCTTTGAATTTAGATTTTCAAAATCATGAAATTGAAATGCACATTCACTAGAATTAATTGAAATTAGAATTTGGGGATTTGGATTTTGAATTTTAGTTAATTAAATAGTTTAAAGAAATTATTTAAATATCAGAAATTGAATTTAATTATATAATAAAGATTATTCAATTAATGGTTTAATTCGTAATTAATTAAATAATAAATATTTTATTAATATTAGACAAGGGTTGATGATTAATTGATTAAGATAGAAATAGAATAGAAATTGAGTAATTAGTAAGATGATAAAGGTGATGATTAAATTAATTTGGAAGAATAAAATTAATAGGATCAATTAAAGAATTAAAGAATTATTTAACTAATAAGACGAATAATTAGTAAGCCATCAATAAGACACTTTTAGGTGTCTACATTTAACCCTCTTTGAGACAATATCGAAACGATATTGTTTCAAATAAAATGAAAAATTTCCTGCCCTAGTATGCCCCACTGACGCTTTAGGGTGTAAATATGCCCCCTCAGAAAAGTGGTCGGAAAATTATGGAATTGAGACCAATTTAATGATACAATGCTAGTGAGCTATAGTTTCAAGTTTCACACAATTTCGAGTCCATTTGACTATCCTACAAGTGTGTTGAAGTTAAGGGGGTCCATGATCGTTTTGGAGGGAAAAAACCCTAATTTTGGGTGATAAATAGAAATTCAACCCTTCATTTTCTCATTTACTTTGTTTTGAGTTCATAGCTTCCTTTAGTGATTTTCAAGCATTCATTAATCTTTTGATCACGATGGTTGACTTCAAAGAACAACTCCACTTGTCCAAGTGAGTCTAATCGTACAAGCATCCACCTGGCACTAGAGGCATGGTGAGTTTCCAAGAAAAATTTGCTCGATTCTTGCCTATTTTTTGGATTTTTTTAAAATTTGTTAGAGCTCCTCTTTTTAAATGTTTCACATAACACTTTTCACATAGGTTTTAACTATTTTGCATCCATCCTTAATGCTTCACATGCGTATACCTACGTCACATTAGTCCTTAAATGTGTTGCATTTGACTGTTGATTTTACATAGGTTATAAATGATGAATACTAAGAGGGGGGGTGAATTAGTATGCCAAAAATCAATGCACTAAAACACTTAAACAGTTTGAAGATAAACCGGTAAAACAGTTTAACAAACAGACCGGTTATCACACATGCAAACCAAAATGCAAGTAAAGCATTCACCCACAAAAGCAATACAACCATAACACGTGGAAACCCAAATGGGAAAAACCATGGTGAGATGGAACTCACAAGTCACTATCTGCAGAATAGAAACCAGACTGGGTAAGGTCAAACCAGTTAAGGTCTTACAATGTTCTTCACCAAAAGAGATCCTGTTAGGAATCTCAATCTCTATTAGGAGATAAGTCCGATTAAAGACTACCTTGTTAGAGGATTTTAGATTCACAGAAGTGAAACACCTTGTTAGAGGATTTTACAAAGGCTTTTGTGCCTACCCAGTTAAGGGCTATAGACTTGTCAAAGGTGTGAGTAATCAAAAAGTGTTTGATCTATCTAATAGCACAGACTGCTTGATTAGATCCAGTATAGTTCACTGCTAATGCATTCCAGCATTACTTCAATCTTCTCTATCTCTCTCTCAGTTACAACTTGATCTTCTCAGACAAGATCGCTCTTACAACAACTCATCAACCACCTTAAACCCTAGTCACAACATAAACCCTTTTCCGCAACAACCTAAAATCCTAGACATGATGTCCTTTTAAAGGAATCTGATTTCATGTCGTCCAATAGGATTACATTACAATTTCCTAGGTTCAATGAATCTAGACATACTCAGTAACATGACACAAAAAGCACCGTCAGTGTGTCGGCACCGTCAATCAATCGATGGATTGGTAACTCATCACAAAATGTCGGTTGGTAACTCATCACAGAGTATTATCAGTTCATAGAAAATACCGGTTGCCAGTTTGACAAAAATGAAGACTGGTAAGAATGTGTTATACTACTTTTCTCCCTCATACCTCTTCAGATCTACGAACCGCTTGGGGTCGACATGCCACTTCAGACGGGAAACACATTCTGCAAAATCACCAATAGTCTAAAGACTAGAATACAACATACCCGTTGGAACAAATATCGGTTGAGCTCTAGCTCATACATATAAAGGGGATCTCAATACAAGTGTGTGTCCATCAATGACAATCACAACATAAACATAAAAAATGCCAATGATCTCCCCCTTTGGCATTAATGGCAACACTTAGGAAAATAAAATTTTGACATCTAAGTGTTTTACCAAAAAAAACATGCCATTAACAAAATTGCTCCCCCTAAGCATACACACTATCCCTTAATCAATACAATGTATAGAAATTTTGCATACAGAGCATAAACATTGAGATATCAGAGCATATAGCATATATCAAAACATATATCAAAATTTTAAAGCTAGATACTTCTCCCTATTCTTCTCCAAAATAGATAAAGTACTTCTCCCCCTTTGCCAACAATGACAACATACCGCTGAACAACCCCGCTTCCATTAAAATAATAAAAGTTTATGACGACAATGAATATTACTTGTCAAAAACCGATTTATAGTCCTACAAAAATTGTTTCATGGATAGATACCAGGACTCAAGTAGGGAGGTTGCCACTTCTTTTTCTATTTGCATCTGGGATACCTGTTCCTCCATTGCATCAACTATGCTCATCTCCTGCATAACTGTCAAGGCATCCAAGTTCAGATAACACTTCTGAAGAATTTGTAGACGTGGAAGTAAAACTAGTTGAAGCTCCTGCAAATCCCTAGACCGTGTACTGATCTCCTGCTCCATTTGGGCTGACTGGATCTGAAACTGGTGAATGATTTGCCCATAAGTTGCAAATGAATCATAGGGTGGCTTAAATGTGCTCAAGTAGGACTGTAAGTCCCTTTGAAGCTTTTGCTTCTGAGCTAGCACATCATCGCAGAATAGATGGGGTTGACAGATTTTGCTTAGTAGCAAGTTTCCCTCATCCAAAGCGTCCCTTATATCCTTTTGGTCTTTCAGAAGTTCAGACCAAAGCTCATTCAACTTTTTCACCAGAGCAATGTTAAGAGCCTTTAGATGCTCTTTCTTGATATTTGCCTCAGCTACTTCTTCCAGGCTCTGCACCTGATCATCCACTACAATACATAGTAGTTTGAGTTGTGCTAGTGATGATTCAGTGCTGGGAAGATTGGTACTGGGGATCAAATCGGTAAGGGTGTCTACAACTGCTTGAATGATATCTTGCTCCTTTTTTCTTTGTATGATTTCAAGGCGCTCTTGAGCAACCTTGATGCTCTGCATAAGCTCTGACTCACTAGCAGACTGGAGATCGATAGGACTGGAGATATCAGCCGATTTGGCTTGACTCCTGGTTTCCTTCGGAGTCTCCATCTATGTGCTTTTCATCGCTTTCGCTGCCTTGTCTACTTCTTCCTTCTTCCTTTTCTCTACTTCCTGCTTCTGTTCTTGTGCCTTGTCTTCCTCTACTTTCTTTTTCCTCTCTATTTCCTTCCTCTTCTCTTCTTCTTTCTCTTCATCTTCCTTCTTCTTCTTTTCTTCCTCTTCCTTCTTCTTTTCTTCCTCTTCCTTCTTCTTCTTCTCTTCCTCTTCCTTCTTTTTCTTTTCTTCCTCTTCCTTCTTCTTCTTCTCTTCCTCTTCCTTCTTTTTCTTCTCTACCTTATCGTCTTCTTCTTTCTTTTTCCTCTCATCTTCCTCTTTCCTTTTTTTCTCATCTTCATCTTTTCTTTTCTCCTCTTCCTCTTTCTCTTTCTTCTTTTTCTCATCTTCATCCCTCTTCTTCTTCTCTGTCTGTTTCTCAGCCACTTCTTGTGTGTCCTTGTCTTGCTCACTGCCCTATTTGGCTTGTTGCCCCTGTTATGTTCCCTCAAAAGGTATGGCTTGAGTGACATCTTCTATGTCTAGTGCATCGACATCAATGGTGTCAATTGGTTCTTCAACTGGGTTTCCTTCTTCATCAAAAACTTCATCCAGTTTGGATACAACTGATTCTTTTTCCGCTTGTAGGTTGGCCATCCATGCTTTGTGAGAATTGATAGCATAATCCATATGTTGATGAGTGTCTTTTTCAACATCATCAATTCTCCCCTCTAACAGCCAGAGTCTTCTTCTCCTTGTGAAGAAGAGTCCTTTATTTTGATCCAAAACATCAGATAATTCTGAATTTGAGAGGTCGGGAAAGTATTGTGCAAAGACTTTCTCCCTAATCTCCTGTTATTTTTCTATGGCAATGTGCCATTTATTATCTAATGCCTTAAATAATGAATCCAATGTCTGAGATTTAATCTCTGAAGGTGATCAGTCATATTTACACAAATAAAGAATAATTTCTTGTAGTACTTCATCTTTCTCCTCACTATTAAAATCATCACAATAATCTATCAAATCATGAAGTAACTTTCTCCTAATGTTCTTTACTATCCTTTGAAAATGTGTCAAAGGTTTGTATGAGGAGATATCAATATTTACCAGTGCGGATGCTGTCGGTTCATTCTTCTTCATCTTCTTTGTCTGTCTAGCCTTCTTTGGCTTTTCATTAGACTCAGTCTCTTCGGAGTCCGGTTCAATTGACTTAGTCTTCCTTTTCCTTTCGAAGACTTTTGCCGGTGCTACTTCTGGATTCTTCTTTGCAGGTGACCACTTGGTCACTCTTGGAGTTGCAGTAGTAGCCGGTGCCAATGCTATAGGCACTGCCTTTGCTTTCTTTGCTACAGGTTCTTTTCCTTTCTTAATAGATGGTTCCTCAGCTGGTGCAATCCTCTCCAAGTAAGTTCTGGTCCTCTTAGCCTTAGGATCAAGAGGTGAGGAAATAAGGGTTGAGGCATACCCTTCCAGCATATCATACATAACCTCATAGCCCATTGGCTCCACTTCCTCCATTCTAGGCTCAACAGCCTCCATTAGGCATTTGTCCACCTAGATGGTGAAACAAATGTCATCTTCATATTTCTTAACAATATCGCCTAAGATCCTCACCCTTTGACTCATCTTCCTCCTGAACTCATCAAAATACTTGTTTAGCACCTCAGGGTAAAATAGCTTGAATGCTTTCCTTGATTTGTTTGGTTATTGGTTGGTCAGGGGACCACTGGACATCTCCTACTCTAGGAAAGAAGCCTTGGAAATAGAAGAACAACCCAACCAATAGTTGTCCAAATTTGAATCTTAGTGCATTATCTTGTTTAATCGACTTCAGATTAGATAGGATTTGCCTCTGCATACTGGTGCATAGGTCAAATGATGCATCCTCTTTAATCATTCGGTAAACGACATTTACTACTGCGGCAGATACAGAATTAATCCTACTGGCTGAGAATGTTCTGTAGCCTATCACCATGTAGGCGTACTTCACCAGATCATCCTTGATAGGATTGACTATCATTCCTTGTGAGTCACTTGTTGAACCGGTGAGCTTGGCCATTTCCGTTTTGCTTACCATTCTCAGGGCTGGCACTTCCCCTGTGTTGCAAAAATCGGTGACTACATAAATTGCCTTTGGCATGATATCATGCATCCTCTCCAAGTACATCTTGTCACCATGGACTCTGCTCAAGATGATCCTGATGTGATCCTCCGTAAAGTCTTCCAGAAAGTATACTGCATTATGGAGTTTCTTCTTCTCTAGGATACTAAACTCCGGTTTGATTTTCTTGTCCTTGCTGCAAAATAAACCTAACTGGGTGTGAATCGCTAAAGACCCTAGGTCTTCTATTTTGCAATCAATATAATCTGAAATTCCCTCTTCAACTATGACTCCAGCCGAAACTTGTGATAAGGCATTATATTTGGACTTCCTTTGAATAAAACTTTCTGACTCAATGGATGTACTAGAACTGGTATGAGATGTGGAAGCCATTGTTGAGTATTTCAAGAACATGAAAAATACCTTTACAATGCGAATTTAGGGCTTCCTGATTCTGCTTCACTCCACTGTCAATTGGTTGCCAAATCACCACTTTGTATTCTCCACGACCGTTTGCAAAGTAGATTTGAATCTCCTTCAAGACTTGTCAATTTCTTGAAATCTTAGCTCAAATCGCCTTTTCTTCGCTTGAAAATAGATAGTGAGAAATGATTTGAAATATGCTTTTATACATGTCTCTCACCTACCACCATTAATGCTCCTCTATTAGGGTGTAAACCCTAATTTGCCTCTTTTTCCATTTCTGGTCTTCTGCGAAGCGATAGGTATCACATACCGGTTAAGGTCTTTTACCTGTGTAACTGGGGGTTCACAATCATTTCGCCGTTTGCTCCCCCTAAGCCTCTTTGGAGCTTAGTTTGTCAGTTTCGATATTTCCACACTAGGTGCAAAAACTAGTTCCTCTTCCAACATTGTTGCTTTCTTCCTCCAGGTTCTGTTCATGTCTGCATGAACTATTTCAACATCAATTTCTCCTTTCTGAGTGACTGGTATATCATCAAATATACTCTTTCTACTTCTGTAGAATCTTGCAATGTGACCCGGTTTATTACAGTGATAGCAAACCAATCCAGGTGCTCTCCAAGGTCCATTATTCATGTTTCCATTCTTCCTTCTGCATGTAGCAGCAGTGTGACCATGTCCATGACAAATCCAATAGTTTTCTCTCCATCCGGTTGCCGGTTGATAACCATTGTTGCCTGACTAATAATTGTGAGCATTAAACCGGTTAGGGTTCCGGTTCACAAAAGATTTCGGACCAGCTCCTTGGGTCCTCTAAGGATATCTTCCAGTATTGTTCATGACAGACTTGCATTTAGATGCTTTATGCCCAAACTTGTTGCATGCATAACAATGACCATTGAAATTATTGGATCTAGGTACATTGTTGATAAAATAAGGAAAATTATTGTTGGCTATGCTCCTACATATATTGGCAGTGTGTCCTTCTTTAAGATAGTTAAAGCAAATAGGTTTGAATTTTTGCTAACCTTTTCCTTTGAGTGTCGGTTGCTTCTTTGATGCTTCAGCATTTGTCCTGAGGATTCTCCTTCCTCATGTCTAGAGAAACCAAGTCCGTTGGTATTCTTTACCGGTCTAGATGACTCAAGCTTTTGCTCTAATTTGACAGTACTTTTGCTGAACTTAGCAAGTATTTCCTTTTACTTAGAGAGTTCTTTGGAAATAGCAGTATTTGTCTCCATTAGTCTTGCATTTTCAGAGATGGCTATGTTCAGTTCTCCTTGCATGTCTTCCTTTTCCATTCTGCTCTCATGAAGTTGAGCATTTAGGGCACTAATCTCTTGTTTCAACTTGGAGATCTCATGATCTCTGTCCTTTACCAGATCTTCAGCTTTCCTCTAGTTCTCAAGCTCTTGACTAAATCGAATAGTCAGTCCTTCCAACTCCTTTCTCAGATTGGAGTTTGAATCATTCATCTTATTTACTTCTACAATCATGGCTTCCATGTTTGCTTCATCTTCATAACTACTTTCCAATAGCTCCATCAGCTTCTTTGCATGTTCTGTCCTTTTTGCTTGAGATGCCTTGTATTTGACCATAAGATCATCATAGGCTTGCTCAGACTGAGTGAGCCATTGAGTAAGTTCCCTCAAGGTGTATTCTCCCATATCTCTTTCCAAGTGGTTAAACTTATAGAAAGGTAGGCTCTGATACCAATTGATGAATACTAAGAGGGGGGGGGTGAATTAGTATGCCAAAAATTAATGCACTAAAACACTTAAACAGTCTGAAGATGAACCGGTAAAACAGTTTAACAGATAGACCAGTTATCACACATGCAAACCAAAATGCAAGTAAAGCATTCACCCACAAAAGCAATACAACCATAACACAAGATATTTGACGTGGAAACCCAAATGGGAAAAACCACAGTGAGATGGAACTCACAAGTCACTATCTGCATAATAGAAACCAGACTGGTTAAGGTCTTACAATGTTTTTCACCAGAACAGATCCTGTTAGGAATCTCAATCTCTGTTAGGAGATAAGTCCAATTAAAGACTACCTTGTTAGAGGATTTTAGATTCACAGAAGTGAAACACCTTGTTAGAGGATTTTACAAAGGCTTTTGGGCCTACCCAGTTAAGGGCTAAAGAATTGTCAAAGATGTGAGTAATCAACAAGTGTTTGATCTATCTAATAGCATAGACTTCTTGATTAGATCCAGTATAGTTCACTGCTAATGCATTCCAGCATTACTTCAGTCTTCTCTATCTCTCTCTTAGTTACAACTTGATCTTCTCAGACAAGATCGCTTTTACAACAACTCATCAACCACCTTAAACCCTAGTCACAACATAAACCCTTTTCCGCAACAACCTAAAACCCTAGACATGATGTCCTTTTAAAGGAATCTGATTTCATGTCGGTCCAATAGGATTACATTAAAATTTCCTAGGTTCAATGAATCTAGACATACTCAGTAACATGACACAAAAAGAACTATCAGTGTGTTGGCACCATCAATCAATCGGTGGATTGGTAACTCATCACAAAATGCTAGTTGGTAACTCATCATAGAGTATTACCAGTTCATACAAAATACCGGTTGCCAGTTTGACAAAAATGAAGACTGGTAAGAATGTGCTATGCCGCTTTGCTCCCTCATACTGCTTGAGATCTACGAACCACTTGGGGTCGACATGCTACTTCAGACCGGGAAATACATTCTGCAAAATCACCAATAGTCTAAAGACTAGAATACAACATACCGGTTGGAACAAATACTGGTTGAGCTCTAGCTCATACATATAAAGGGGATCTCAATACAAGTGTGTGTCCATCAATGACAATCACAACATAAACATCAAAAATGCCAACAATAAATGTATTGCATGAGTTGTAAATGTTACACACTCATCCTAAATGCTTCACAAAAGTCATAAGTGTATCGCGAGAGTCTTAATCATGTTGCATAATTTGCATAGTTGTTTCTTTTTATTGTGTAACCTATGATATCTGACATTTTATCCTTCTTCTCTATAGGAGAAACTTGGTGTTCTAATTACTAGGCAAAATAGGCCTGGTGAACTCGCATTGCTTACATAGTTACTGCTAGAGGAGATAGTCATGATTCGATAGGTGGGTCTATACCATGTTCTTCATTTGCTTGAGGTTACCGCCAACAGGGCCTTGATTATAACTTTAGTTGTGATGGTACTCAGAGACATGCTCATTTCATTTCTTGACTGGTGAGGCATCCATCACACTTGAGGATGTTTGGCTCATTCTTCACATACCAATCCATGGTGAGAGTTACTTATGATCATAGTGCATGTGTCACAACTTTATGTTAGCTATTTGAGTGTGAGGAATGAGATCTCCACATGAGTAGCTAATATGAGATAGGTTGGGCTAGATTGAGGCTGATTATGATGATTTGACTATTGTTCTTTGTAGTATTATAGAAGGTCCTCTTTTTCCTGATAGGAGATGTCATGGTTTTCCAGCTAGATGGGGTAGGTTTTTGTATGGTATGACTGTTGATAGATGTGTATATGCATGGGGACCATGCCTTTTGGTGATGTTATACTATTAGATGCATGATAATGTCTACTTGAGGTATCGATTGATCAAATATGGTGTTACACTCCTACAGGTCTCAGCTTGGGAGCACACAGCCATCTTTAGACCAATGGTTCATGCTCAGTTATAGGTAGAGGATCCTTACGCTTTCAGATACACTATCGGGATCAGACACAGGGGTACAAGGAACACCTTGTATTGGAAACCTCAGATTGATATGTTGTAGAACTTTATATGGAGACCCTACTTGGATTTGCCTGGTTGTGTTGATGATGCACAACATTTACCTTTTTTCCTACAACAGTTCTACTTGATCGGAAAGACAGTTGAGACATAGAGGATCATTATCATTAAGGTGCATCTCTTGGGCCGTGTTTTAGAGACATTTTGGTGAGGTATAGGGATTACCTGATGTTACTTATTTTGTGAGGTTTTCTTGAGAGGTTTTTGACTGGGGAGCCTGCATAGAGCCTCATGTTGCCTCTACGGTGTTTGATAAATTACATACAATGCAGTGGGGTTGGGGTGTTGGGATGACACCATAGTATGATGCTTGGTGGGTGAGATCATACCCTATTCTTCTCACTAATCCTATTATTCATATTACAACACAACAAATTAAGTAGTAGACATGGCAGAGGAGGAGAGGTGAGGATGACAAGGATGATGATGAGGATGGTGGTGATGAGGGGGATGATGACAAGGGAGATGTAGGCGAGGAGGGAGAGGGTGGGGATGAGGAGGAAGACATCAATGGATATACCGAGTCAAGTAACAGAGATGATGACTCTTCGTCAGGATCATCGAGCATCGAGGGAGAGGAAATCTCTAGTGATGCAGGCATGCCAAAGCTTGAGGATGTTCCTACTATATAGGTAGGTGCATAGGATCTAGGTGATGATGATCCAGGGGTGATGTGGGCTCAGATCCAGAGCTTAGAGGATGCCCTAGCTAGGTCTGATCAGCATAGGATAGATGACTGGGCTATCTTTCATCATGAGATGATCACTTGGATCCAGTAGAGGGATGGGTTTACTACTAAGTGAGACCAGTTGCAGATAGAGTGAGATCAGCTTCGCACTAAGTGAGATGATGTTATTTAGGGGGCTCGGTTGGTTGGAGATGCCTATGGTCAACATTTTTCTCTAGGCACAGACATACAGACTCAGGTGAATAGGTGCTTTTTCGCATCTAAGGTTTCTATTGTTATCACAAAAGTTTGCCCACTTAATTAATAACCTTGATAATCAACCTTGTGAAACATTGAAAAAGCCTCCAAGTGTGGGACCTTGCATAGTGTGAGGATGAGTCTTCAAGATGGTTGGATTCCTTGTCAATCTGATGTAGGTGTTGGTCTAATCCAACACATATAAAGCCTAATCTATTGGTTTTGAGAAGAAAAAGGGGAAAAGGGAATGCTTGAAAGGGAAAGAGGTTTGCACCTAGATTGAAGTTGATCTTCCCTGCCTATATCTGCACAAAACATCAATATGAAACTAACCAAAGGATGCACAAGATCCTATTCAAATCAGAGTTCTAAGTGAAGAGTGAGGGTTAGAATTCTTGTAAGATGGCAAGAGGAACTAAAACTAGTCCATAAATGATATCAAAAGAGGGATTAACACAATCACCTACACTAAGGAAACAAATAAAAATGCATTCAGATAAGAAGGTAAACAAATTACACAAATTGTTTGAACTGAATAAAGGCAAAATAGATTAATTATATTGATATGAAGGCAAAGAAATTTTGACAATTGCAGAGAAACATAAGTTTTTTGCCAAAAAAAGGAGGAGAGATCTCTTTATAATAGGGTTACAAAATTGCCTTTGTATCTTAGGCATAACTCTGATTGGATTATAGTTAGAAACCCTAACCCTACTAAGGCTAGGTTACAAAATATCAAACAGGGGATAAAATCAAGAAGATGATCTAATCTGCGTGTAGACAATGCTCTAGAAGATATCCTCTTCTACTAGGAAGAAGCAAAAATCTCTACAAAAAGGAAAAGTCTTTGCATTGGTGTGCATCATGGTGGCACTTGTAGAGAAAAAAGTCTTCAATATGCATTGAATAGCCATAGATGGCATCTAAAATTGTTTTGTAGAGTCCCTTTTGGAGTTATGGTGGAGGTCTGAGAGTGGGTGAGTAAAAATCCGATCTGATTCAGGGCCAACTAGGTCAGAAAAAAGGTTGTTGACCATCGAATCAACAACCAATCTCCAACAAAAAATTTAAATTTTTTATTGTCTATGATTTTTAATCTCAATTGTAGGATCCTCCATGTTGCATGCAGATAGATGCATGAGATCATGCCATGAAGTCCTCCTAAGGGCCTAATTGAAGTTTTAAACGTAGTCATTTGATCTTCCTTTTATAAAAAATTGACGACCACCAATCTACCATGAATCGGGATGGACCCATAAGACCTATTGCTATTTATAGATAAGGCCCCACTCTAGGCTTAGTCTTTATTGCCAAGAAATGGCCCTTCTATTAGAAAGCTCAAATAACCAGAGGACAACTGAGAGGGGGGGTGAATCAGTTGTCACCGGATTATAGAACTTTAAGCATTCAAATCCTTATTACCGAAACACATAAACAATACCAGAATGCATAAAACAAATACCAAAATAATTGATAAAGCAATTACACATAAGCATAAATCATAGAACAGTTACCATCCAACCATAACACATAACACCAAGATTTGTACGTGGAAAAATCGGTAAAGGGAAAAACCACGGTGGGAAGCCTACCCACAATCAGATAATACTTCTGTAGTAAGTATGTGATTACAATATGAGGGGTCTGCACATGCAAGAACGAAAACATCCTAGAGCACACTGCTCATCACAAAAAGGAGCCTCACTGACTACAAAATCATCAGACTACAATCCGGAATGAAGAGTGAACTGCAAGTATAGCATCTCCTATGCCTGAGTACAGTTTCGGTTAAACTCAATATCAGAGGCCTTAAACCTCTCTTGCAAACTCAATTCGATCACCTATGATCAAACAAACCTTCTGCATATTATTACAATATTATTTGCACCCAGATAACCATAATCCCCTATACCCATGATCTACAAAGAGATCTTACATCATATTTATACCAACCCAGGACCTAAACAATTAGGTTGGCCACCAAAAAGATAATACAATAAGTTCATAACATAAAATTGCAATCCAATGATCAACCAAGTCGGCTTAGGCTGAAAACAATGTAAACCAATCATTAAATCTCATCGATAACGCATCAGGAACATCCTCCAACATATTACATAAAATGGTCCATAACCTAGATAACACTGGACCCAAAATAAGTCGCCATAAACAAAATCCAACACTACCGATGAACTGGAACACAAACAAGATAACTAACAACATCCTGAAAGCCATCTAGAAGCCACACCAACACCACTTGTCACGTGCATCAAAATATCTTCAATAAAGCTCTATTGGTAAAACCCTTACCGGTGACCAAAAGGCTTACTAGAACAAATGATAGCTCCTGAGTCATCAAATCCTAAACCAACTACTCGTGATACACATCTGAATAGCATGAATGACAGATCCAAACCAAAGCATACCAGATCATACCGGATCAATATCATAATCCAACCACTCTACTGGAACCAACCAAAAATTGGTAAACAACCAAAACAACCAGTGTTTCCATCGATGACAAAAAATCAATGCAACACATAATCAATTCCTCTAAATTGCCAACACCTTCAACAAGACACTTTTTGGTTATGTCTCCCTTTGTAAGCTATGTCGAAAAGCCTTAGGGTTCACCAAGAGAAGGTCAATGTCTCACCGACAAGGTTGGGAGTTCGCCAAGAGAAGACCTTGTGGCAAGATGGATTTCGTGCTTTATTTCCCTAGGATTTTTTGTCAAAAAGCTTGAGGATCTCACTAGCCGGTACAAGGAAAAGAGGAAACCAGTCCCGCCATGAACTTGAACCCTCCAACTAGTGGTAAATTTAGTGATTTGACCAGTTGACATGGTCAACATCCAAATAGAAAATTAGAGCCCAAAAAGGATAAAAAGGCTTAAAAGTCTTAACACTTAGGGTTTAGGGTTTTAGAGCCCAAAAGGAGGTTTTCCCTCTGAATTTTAGCTAGTCTGCTCTGTCTCAGGCCAAATTTTCTTAGGGATAATAGTTGACATGAATTTATTCAATACCCATGTATTACAGACAACATTATGAGATAGTCGTTCCTGAGGGTCAGAGAGTACCGAGTTACCAACCATGCTTATAGGTCTAGGAGTAGGTCGATTAGATCCTACTCAACAGGCTAGCAGTGAAGGAGTTATGGGTCCACCTCACACACCACCGAGTGATCCTAGGGAAGGATTAAGTGAGTAGGCTCCTAATAGAGGGAGTGTTGGTTGTGAGCCTATTTTTCGACATGTTACTTGAGCCTTCGGGCGTTTCTTTTGTATTTTGACACATTACCATTTTTGAGATATATATGATTTGCATTTTTTGTCGTGATTCTATATGATCTATGATTTTATGTGTTTATGTGATGCCTAAATCTATATACTTTCTATGCTTGTGTTGCATTTATATGTTTCTTTAATTATGCACTGCTATATGATGATGATGTAATGATGCAATGATGTGATGAATTGATTATGTTTAATAATGCATTCCTATAATTATGTAATGTTTATGATGTATGCAACTTAATTTGATAATGAATACATCTAAATGTTAATGAATGCAACTTAGTGTTAATGATACTACATGACAATTCAACTTAATGATAACTATATGAAACTTAATTGATGTATGTAACTATTAATGTAAATGCAACTATATGATAAACCAATAATAAATTCTTAATGCAACTTAATTAATGAATGATAATGAATCCTAATGAATGCAACTATACGATAATGGATATTTTTTGTTTATCAAATATGCCAGAATATTATTTTTACCACTTGAATCAATTAAATGAGAAGGATTGTTAGTTGATTAGAGATAGAGATAGTTGATGAGAAAATGTTGTTTTAAATAGAATTAGAGAAAGATAAGATTAGAAAGTGAAATGAAATGATTAGAGATGATAAAGTGCCTTTATTCATAGCGCAATATGTTTATCATTGAGCCTTATTATGTTTCAATATAGCTTTGGACACCAGGTATAAGGAACCAAGGTGTAAACATATCTCATTGTAGAAACAAACACAATGCAGAGATTTTGGTTGTAGGGCCAAGGGTCGAGGTATGTTTGATAGTCACAAACATAACTATCCTTGACATTTTCCATAGGATATTTGCCAAATGAACATACCAACACAAACACCCAAAGTACCATTGCCCAAGAACTTCATTGGTTCACATGACAAATAGTAAACAAAGAAAAGGATCATACCCATCTTGGCTCCTCTAGTCACTTGTAGACATCCTTGAGTAGCATAGGAACATGACCTATCGCCAATTGATAAAAAGATAAAAAAACTAACTAGGACCAAAATCCAATAGCCATATTGATTTGTGCATCTACTTTGATTGTTTGATGTGATGGTTGATAATGCCTAATCTCAGAGATTGAATACCATGTTTAAGACTGATCTATCTAATTTTGAGTATAACCTTCTTTGTTTAAGACAAGATGATGATTGATATGATTGGTTGATATGATTGATAAGATAACTTGATCAGTTTGATTGCAGATGTTGATAAGATAGTTTTATCCTTTTATAACTTCATGCAAATTTTTTGATGGATATTTGCTAGGGTGTTTGATTCTTGTGAGGCATTTTATTGCAAGTTTTGATGTTTTTTCGATTTTTAGTTCTTTTTCCAAGACCTTTTTTCGATGTTATTGTGTTTTTTTTAGGATCATATTTGAATGTTTTTGGTTGATTTTTTAGGATTGTATTTGAATGTTTTATGTTTATTTTTGTGTATGATTTTCTAATTTTTAGGGTTTTTGGATTTTGTTGTTTTCTCCATGTTTCTGATTTTTGTTGTTTTCAATGTTTATGATGATTTTTTTCAAGACTTTTTTCTACGATTTTTAGGACTTTTTTCGATTTTTAGGGATTTTTTTGCCATGATGATCAACACAATGCATGTGGAGACAATTAATTTTTTGACATGAAACTATGCTTATGCAATATGTAAGATGAAAAAGTTTTTGCAAGGTAATTTTCTACGCATATCATGTTGTAAGACACTGACGTGATTAGATGTATAAAGCATTTCAAAGATAAGGATTCATTATGTTCTTAAGAACCCTCAAACCACCCAACTTAACACACTGAGTGGTTAGGATTTGTAAATGGAGATGTGAAAAACTTCTCCACTGATTCTTGAAACGTTTGGTCTTCTCTTGCCTACGAGTGTGAAATTGAGTTTATTTTGACTCATGTGATCAATGAAGACCCTTAGAATTCTATATGACTAGCTACATGGGTTATTATAACTTCAAAAGCATCATGGATAGAGCGTCACTACGAGTAGATGTCCATACGTTTGGTGTGGTTATCACTGTAATCTCTCAAATATTACTCCATTGCCAATAGGCATCCATAGCCCTGATGGAGTTACTCACATGTTCCCATAGCTAAGCTCTTAATACACTTTTATGAATGATATTTCAGTTATACCTCTTTGCTCTTTTGCCTTGATATTTTGATATGTAATTAGGGATAGCTCTTTTTTTCCCTTTTTTTTTCTTGAATTGACTTGTAAGCAATGAAACCTACATGGGTGTGACAATTACAGTGATGTTAAAATTTTGGATTTTTCACTAGCCATTTGATCAACTAGTTATCTATAATGATTTAGTGAAAATGATTAATGTGTGACATATAAAAATTGATAGACTTTGGTAACAATGAACAATAGTGAAACTTCTACCCAACCATAGACAAATTCCAACAAGGTGATGTTGAAATCAAGTGACCTTAGGTTTCAAAAACTTCATGCACGAGTATCTAAGAAATGAGATGACTCTTTGGTGTAGGAGCATCCTTCAAAGGGCTCCCACCATTTTATTTTGATTATGTTCTTGCTTCTTTAAGAAGCCATTGTATATACAATAAGAACCATGTGCTCATTGGGTCTAGTTTAGGTCCTAGTTGAGGTCCTAGGGTCATAAGTCAAAGTTGAGTTTTTCTTGAAAATAGAGGGTATGTGTTCCTTTGAGGTGTTTAGGGTCCTTCTTAGCATGGCAGTGTCCTTAGGGTAGCCCAATGTGGGCCTAGGAGTCAAGAAAAGCAACATTGAGAAAGTTGCTCAAAAGTTGCAAAAGTTGCATGAAAACTTTTCAAAGTTGTCAAACAACTTTTCCACCTAGTGGTCAAAATATTTAGTTTAGCATGGACAACCCTAATATGGGCACACAAACCGAGGAAAGGGTAGCATATGTAGTTGCAAACCCTAAGATAATGGTTTGGATGTTAGTTGTTGTATGACAAAGCAAAGTGACTTGACTGTGACTGCAATTTTGTTGCCAGTCGGCACAAATGGAGTAAGACAAGATCATTAATGGATTGATTTTTGAGCAAAACTATGTTGAGTGTCTTGTATGGTGTATTTAATTCCATTGTGAGCATTTATATTAGGTTTTGTTGTGTAGGTTGTGTGTGTTTGTAAATATTTTGTGAACTTGCTTCTCACTATCCAGTTTAGGACTAGTTTGTGTCAATGGGTTCATAACTCCATTCCCCATTGTGGAATCACCATGAAACCATGGGGAATGAGAGTGAAAACCATGTACAATACTTCAAATCAAGTAGGGCCCTTGAAGATGTAGGGAGGCCATCTAAAGACCCACTCCTAGGCGAGACTAGACAGTGCTCGGCTAGGAAGGGTTAAGTTGTAGAGGTCTTGTAGAGCAAGGAAGGACAAAGGAGGAGGCACCCTTTGGAGGAGTTGTAGAGGGGTGAGTGGAGTACCATTGGTGTGAAGGAGGAGCTTCCACCAATCTAGAAAAGGTGGCAAGAACATCAAACCTACACTGTGACCTTGGCAGGCCTAAAAACCCTCTTTAAAACCCTTAAAAACCTTAAAATCCACCTAGGGCAGTGTACGGACACTTGGAGGCCCAAAACCAAAAAAATCCTTGAGCCCTTGCTAAATTAATAGTAGGTCTTTTAGGAATTTTCACAATCATGTGCATCATTTGCAAGAGGGAGCCCTAAAAGTCTGGATAGGAGGCCTAATTGGGCACAATCCTTGTAGCCCTATTTTGTAGGTAAAAGACAAAATAGTGAAATCGGTAAGGAGTTGGAAGTTGAAAACCTCTTGGGGGCACATGAATAGATGGAAAACCTTGTCCAAGACCTATCCTATCCTTTCTAGGACCTGAAAAGGTGTGGAACAAGCCAAACCCTTATTAGCCTAAGTAAGGGTTCTTTGAATCTCATGAGCAGGTGAGACCTTAGGAGAAGAAATTCAAGTTGTTGGTGGGTGGATTGGGCATGGTCAGGGGATTACACAAGTAGGGGAAGTCTTAGAGACCCTAGGGTGTGGTTAGAATACCTGGTGATCCAAGGAAAGGATCTTAGAGCATAGACTAGGCTAGTCTATCCCAAACCCCATCCCATCACTCTTGCTCCATTCATGCACAAATAGGTGATTAGCCATGAAAACTACCTTGATTTATTGATGAAACTACATGTGAGTATGATGGAATGTGTAAGAAGTTTCATGAAAATAGAATTATGATGTGAGTTGTAAGGAAACATATTCAAGGCAATGTAAAGGAAATGATATGCAAATGCAGTACCAAAATTGAAATTTAAACTACCTAGCCATTAGATATACTATCTTTTATGATGCATGTTGTTAATAGGATCAGGGAGTGGATCCCCCTCCATTGTGGTTAAATTATAAGCTTTGTTACCAATAACCCTCATTATTACAAAAGGACCCAACCAGTTAGGTTCAAAGTTTCCTAGCCATTCCCGCTCTGCTAGAATTATTTGATTTTCTTTGAGAACTAGATCTTCTACCTCAAAGTTTATTGGTCTTACTTTATTGTTGTAGCTCCTCTTTAGTCTATTATGGTAGCCTTGAAAGTGATTTAGTGTGCTCTGTCACTTTTCATCTAACAGTTCTAACTCTTGCAGTCTTGCAACTCTATAGTCTTTCTTTGATATGATGTGTTTCAAAGAAATTTTGACTGATGGAAATTCTACCTCAATAGGAAAAATAGATTTTGAACCATAAACCAAAGAGTATGTTTTAGCACCTGTAGTTGTGTGCACACCTATTTTGCAAGCCTAGAGTGTAGGATTTAACTGAATATGCCAATCTTGTCCTGGCTCATTGGCAAGTTTCTTCAAGATCTTCAGTATTATTTTATTGGTTGCCTTTGCTTGATCATTTCTCTAAGGATAGTAGGGAGTTTCAAATTGATATGGGATCTGAAATTGGTCACAAAGTTCATGCACCTCTTGATTTTTGAAAGGGTGCTCATTATCAGTGACTATACACATTGGGAGTCCATATCAGTAGATGATATAATAAAGAATGAATTTCACTATCTGATTACTAGAGGTATAAGTGAGAGAGATTTACTTGACCCACTTTGTAAAATACTCGGTGGCTATTGGAATGAACTTGTGTCCATTATAGGAGGTAGAGTTGATTTTCCCCACAAGATCCAGTCCCCATTGTGAGAATGACCATGGTGATGTAATTGTTTATAGTTCTTGAGAAGTTGCATGAATCAGATCCTCATATATATGGAACTATTTGCATTTTGTACATATTTATAAGTGTCTTTCTCCATTGTCGACTAGTAATATCCGGTCCTCAACAATTTCTTTGCTAATGTGGGGCCATTGGAGAGAGTGCCACATATCCCATCATGTACCTCTTTTAAGGTTGATTGTGCTTCTTTGGAATTTAGACATCAAAGAAGGGTTCCATCTAAGCTCTTTTTGTACAAACTATCAGCAATGATAGCATGTCTAGATGCCTAACGTATGAGAGTTTTCTATTAATTTCTTGAAACATCAGGAGACATTAATTGGTCATGCAGGTATGCATATACATCTTTGTACAAGGGAGATTCAGAAGATGGAATTTCATATACTGGTACCAGTGATTGCTCCACTATGAACTCAAATTGTGTTCCCTAATCTGCCGTGTCTAGAAGAGATCCTATAGTCAACATTGCATATGCTGCTCTATTTTGTAGTCTTAAATTTTTCTCAAAGGTTATATGACTCTAATGTTGTTTGAATTTTTCAACCATCTATTTGTATGGTGTCAACTTGTCATCTTTTGTGTTATAGTCATCATTGACCTCATTGACAATGAGCTATGAATCTCCATAGACATGTAATTCTATTATTTCTATTGTATGGAAATGTGAAGTCCTTTGATGAGGGCCTCATATTCAGCTATGTTATTGGTGCATAGGAAGCTAATTCTAAATGAATTTGGAATTGAATCGCCCTATGGGGTGATAAAAAGAATTCTTGCACCTGCTCCATGATTGGTGTAGGAACCATCAAAGTACAACTTCCAACTTGTGGATGTTGTTAGTGTGAATATAAACTCATTTGGAAAGTCTACTAACAATGGATAATTATCCTGTACCAAAGCTTCAGCCAACTAATCTGCTATGACTTGGCCTTTGATTGTCTTTGTATCCACATGCTCTATATTAAACTCACTTAAGATCATGACCCATTTGGCCAATCTTCTAGTTAGTGTTGTTTTACTCAAAAGATACTTGAGTGGGTTGAACCAGGCAATGAGTTGAATTTTATGACTAAGCATGTAGTGTCTAAGCATTTGAGATGCAAATATAACTTCCAAACATGTTATTCCTATGAGAGTGTAGTTAAGTTCATACCCTATGAGTATTCTAATAATTTAGTAGACAACTCTTTCTTTCCCTTGGTCATCATGTTGTGCCAAGAGTGCTCCCAAAGAATAATTTGTCACTGAGATGTGTAGGAGAAAAGGTTTGCCTTGTGTTGGTGGAACTAAGACTAGTGTTGACGAGAGATAATCTTTCAGTTCCTAGAATGCTTCTTGGAATTGACTTGTCCATTTAAAGGTTACACCTGTTGTTCACCAAAAGTGATAACCCAAGTATACCTGCAAATCTATCTATGAGATAGCCAATCTCAATCAATGAAACACCTCAGGGCTTGGACAACATGACAAGGATATGAATCCTTCTACTCTTGAGGCTCTGCAAAGCCTAGGCAGGTATACCTTTGATGGATTTAATCAGACCTATTACACACAAGACTGCATCAATCAAAAGCAGATGGATCTCAAAAGGTTCAAAAACTAAGAGATAATTGCAGATGGGCTAGAACCACACTTGCAACTCAACATTTTGAATCATGAGATGGAGGGACACTTCCACATAACATAAAATATAAAAGATATTCTGATTTTGGATTTTTAAATGGTGTTCTGACAACCTTTCAATATTACAAGAGACCAGTGCCTTATCCAGGCCACAGAGTCATGCATAAAACTGGATGAGAAATCTTAGATGCAAGTTCTTTTCAACATTAAATTTTCATGTATCAATGCCTTACATTAATACAATCCTCTGCTCTATCACAAAACTATACTTATATGTAGATATCCAATATGCATTCAAAATCATTAATGCTGGGTTTTAAGATTTAAATCCTTCCTTGAAGAATACCCAAAAGACAACATTACACTCTTAGAGGAATCTAAAAGAGACAACTCAAATTATCCTTGATAAAATGAAATTATATGAATCTGAGTACATTTTGGAGACAATTTCATGGAAACTCACACATGCCTCTGGAATCGATCGGCACCATTTTCGGATCATAAAATTGCATTTTACATCCTTTAGGCAATTACGCCACAATTTTCGCATTTAATCGCGAAGACGTAATTTTCAAACCTGTCAAAACACCTTTCTGGAGCTCGCCATCTGACAGGCATGTACTTTGATATACAAGGATGACATCTACCAAACGGTTTCTCAAGACAAGTCCCGAGCAAAGAGATTAATTTCTGAAAATGGCCAACTGGCTTTGTCAACACTGCGGACCTGATGAAGTCAATGTTCTGGCAACACATGATGCCTTTCTCAAAAATATCAAACGATCTCCGTAGGTCCTCAAATTCGGAACATAGGTACCTTAAAGTACATATTAAATCTTTGAATGCTTAGTTCGATCACCAGACTGACAGGATGCAAACGACGTGCTCACCAAAACGGCTACATTAACTGATATAACACTGGAGTGCGGATAACTGAATTTGATGGTAAAATGAGCTCTTTTGAAAACTAATCAAACGGATTGGTAGAGACTTGAAATTTGAAATGTAGCTTATCATTTATACTAGAATTAACCTGGAATAAACTTTTTGATACGACATTCACCGGGACATGTTTACACTTTGCAAACCTCACAAACTACAAACAGATTGAGCTTTGAAAACTGAGCAAACGGATTCATAAGGACTTGAAATTTTGCATGTTGACTCACATTTATGCATAAAATTCAATCCATTTTGAAATTATTCATGATAATAAACATGGAAAAAGATATAAACACCCAAAGCAGGCTACTTAATAAAATTTGCACTTGTGCCTAGAATGCACTTTCAGCTCACCCCTCGAAATGGGTACCTAGTAAACTTATCCAAACTGAATTCTGAAAGTTGCACATCGCTGCATAGGCCAAATGAAAGGTGTGGGACATGAATCCCGAGCCTTACCCTCTGAAAATCAACCGGCTCCATTTTACCCCCTAGCTAACTAGGCCATTCAAACTGACTTATTTTAATCATTTGGAAATGCAGGGCAAAATTTTGAAATGGGCCTATAAACTTGACTCAGTTTTAAATACTCCCAACAGTGGCTCTGACTGGGGATGGTTGATTGCAAGATCAACACAAGAATCCAAATATCTTTGGTTAAGCAGACCACCCAAAAATGGATCATTCTTCTCTCAATTCTTCTCTTCTCAAAACAGGGCTTCCTTATTCTACCCAAACAATAGGGCACTTTATTGAAAACTACACAACAAAAAGCAAAGCGACTGTACAAAATATACAACTTATAAATGGCCCCGGGCCATCAAAACTGAAATCAATTCTTACCTCTGTCAAACACATGATTTTCATTTCCACAAACTGGAGGTAAGTTGAGATCATCATTCCAATCTGCCTGATCAAAAACACTTCCATTTCCAATCAGCTGATCACATAAAACATAATCAGCAGCATGTTCATAATCATGATATCTCTGAAAATCAAACACATGCTGAAAGGACTGATCATTAGGTGACATAAGAGTGCCATACTCTTTACCATTCTTTCCCAGCTGAAATGAAAAGTGGCCTAACTCATTCTGAAAATTGAAAACATCAGGCACATCTATATTACTAGTTTGCTCAAATGATGAACACTCCTCCACAATGATGGCTTGCAAACTAGAGAGGAAAACTTCCTCATAACATGACTGCACTTCCACTTGCTGATCACAAAAACTATCAGCATTTTGCACACATGAAAGTACATGATTTTTACTTGCCAATGGTTCATTTCCTCCTTGCAAATCTGAGAAAAACACCCCAGATCTGTCATGTCTTCTAAAAGGTAGATCCTCATAATGCATATCAAAGCCAAAGTTCATATTAACATATGAACCTTCATTATCATACTTATCAACCATATATGCATTATCATTTTGTCTATCAAACATAGGAAAAGAATCAACATCATATGAATCATTTTTTACACCCTCAAAAACATCATCAGAATCAAAACATATACTGAGTGGGTATGAAAGATCGGACACATTTTTGAATCCACATCTCTGAAAATCAGTAGCTAAGAGTTCTAAAATTTGCTCACTACATAGTGAACCTCCTTCTTCATTTTCCTTGGCTTCATCCTCTGAGCTGTAAACATTGTCCCAATCTGATAAAGGTATTGGATCTGCAGTCCTCATGTCTCTATGCACATTTGTTTCATCATCACAACAACTTGCATCTGCATCATATCCTTTATCATGCTGCTCATAATGTGTTGCTATATGTTGCAACATAGTTTCATAATTGGGGTTGCAAACATCGTGTGGATTGAAATCAACAACAAGGTGATCTACATCATTAGCATCTGAAACCTCAACGGGCTCATAATTCGCTGAACAATCACTGTTCTCACAAATTTCTTCTCGCTCTGAATACACATCTGAACTTTCATGCTGAGAATAATCACATTCAACATCATAGGAGGTACATCCACTCAGGGGCTCATCTCCTTCATTATTTTTAATCTTGTGTATATTTTCAGATTGGTTACTTTCAATCATATCTATCCATTTTTTAATAGATTCAACACATTCTTCTCTGAAGGCAGTAGACCAATTAACTGAGTTAGGCTCATAAAGCTCTAAGAATATCTCAATTAAAATAGACTTAGGGGGTCTATTATTAGTTGAAAGCTCATTCAATGCAGCTAAGAATCTTTCATAGAAGACATATGATGATTCTCCTTTACTTCTTAGCCCTACTTTCCCTTTTAACAACCAGAGAAATCTCTCTTGGATCATTTGAAGATATTTTTCAATTTCTATATTGATCTCTTTCAAATTTTACAAAGGATTCTCAGATCTAGGAACTACATCTGGATCCATCAGGTTTATAGCATTCACTGAACCATTGTCATGCATATTACTATTTTAAAAAAATCTTTTAAAACCTTGCAGTCACTAATTTTCCAAATTTGCATAATACTGAAGATCATAAACACTGGATATTGCAGCAGCATAGATATGCAAATTAATCTTGAAATTCTTCTTTCCCTCTAGACTAGTGTTGTTCACTAAATGGGAAAACGATATTACACATTCTAATTTTCAAAACAAATATCTTTTCATTTGAAACCTCTGAAAATACCAAGAGATTTGCAGCTATAAACTCTTGTAGATCTAGAGATTTACTTCACCTTTAGCATGGTCTTTTACATCAAAGTCGCCACCTCTTGCACAGAGGATATTTTGAATAGCAGAACCATTCAATCACAAATTTAATTCTCTTTACTCCTTCGATCTCGTTGCAACAAACACTCTTCCAGGTTGTTCAATACTGGTATGAACCACAGAGTCACCACCCAACTATGAATTGGGAAAAATTCACATACAGCTGAAAGAACTTCTCACAATTTTCAACCATGCATTCACTGTTACTCTTTCATAAAGTATGATATGAAACACATATCATTTTGCAGATCCAAAACAAGGAGCATTTTCTTCACCATGAAACCAATTTACACTCTGTGCATACACCATGGACAGACTGGCTGGATATGAAATTGATAGGACTAGGAACAAATTCAACCTCTAACCATATCAATCAAGCATTTATATAAATTTATTCCCCAGCAGAGTCACCATTTTTGTTGTGGTGACTCGGATGGGATAATCTCAACCTTATATGAATTAATTCTTTCTTAACCAGAGGCTCTTGATAGTTCATTTACTCCCCAGCAGAGTTGCTATTTTTGTTGTTCACCAAAAGTGATAACCCAAGTATACCTGCAAATCTATCTATGAGATAGCCAATCTCAATCAATGAAACACCTCAGGGCTTGGACAACATGACAAGGATATTAATCCTTCTACTCTTCACGCTCTGCAAAACCTAGGTGGGTATACCTTTGATGCATTTAATCAGACCTATTACACACAAGACTACATCAATCAAAAGCAGATGGATCTCAAAAGGTTCAAAAACTAAGAGATAACTGCAGATGGGCTAGATCCACACTTGCAACTCAACATTTTGAATCATGAGATGGAGGGACACTTCCACATAACATAAAATATAAAAGATATTCTGATTTTGGATTTTTAAATGGTGTTCTGACAACCTTTCAATATTACAAGAGACCAGTGCCTTATCCAGGCCACAAAGTCATACATAAAACTGGATGAGAAATCTCAGATGCAAGTTCTTTTCAACATTAAATTTTCATGTATCAATGCCTTACATTAATACAATCCTCTGCTCTATCACAAAACCATACTTATATGTAGATATCCAATATGCATTCAAAATCATTAATGCTGGGTTTTAAGATTTAAATCCTTCCTTGAAGAATACCCAAAAGACAACATTACACTCTTAGAGGAATCTAAAAGAGACAACTCAAATTATCCTTGATAAAATGAAATTATATGAATCTGAGTACATTTTGGAGACAATTTCATGGAAACTCACACATGCCTCTGGAATTGATCGGCACCATTTTCGGATCATAAAATTGCATTTTACATCCTTCAGGCAATTACGGCACAATTTTCGCATTTAATCGCGAAGACGTAATTTTCAAACCTGTCAAAACACCTTTCTGGAGCTCGCCATCAGACAGGCATGTACTTTGATATACAAGGATGACATCTACCAAACAGTTTCTGAAGACGAGTCCCGAGCGAAGAGATATTAATTTTCGAAAATGGCCAACTGGCTTTGTCGACACTGCGGACCTGATGAAGTCAATGTTCTGGCAACACATGATGCCTTTCTCAAAAATATCAAACGACCTCCGTAGGTCCTCAAATTTGGAACATAGGTACCTTAAAGTACATATTAAATCTTTGAATTCTCAGTTCAATCACCAGACTGACAGGATGCAAATGACATGCTCACTAAAACGGCTACATTAACTGATATAACATTGGAGTGCAGATAACTGAATTTGATGGTAAAATGAGCTCTTTTGAAAACTGATCAAACGGATTGGTAGAGCCTTGAAATTTGAAACGTAGCTTGTCATTTATACTAGAATTAACCCGGAATAAAATTTTTGATATGACATTCACCGGGACATGTTTACACTTGTGCAAACCTCACAAACTACAAACGGATTGAGCTTTGAAAACTGAGCAAACGGATTCATAAGGACTTGAAGTTTTGCATGTTGACTCACATTTATGCATAAAATTCAATCCATTTTGAAATTATTCATGATAATAAACATGGAAAAAGATATAAACACCCAAAGTAGGCTACTTAATAAAATTTGCACTTGTGCCTAGAATGTACTTTCAGCTCACCCCTCGAAATGGGTACCTAGTAAACTTATCCAAACTGAATTTTGAAAGTTGCACATCACTGCATAGGCCAAATGAAAGGTGTGGGACATGAATCCTGAGCCTTACCCTCTGAAAATCAACCAGCTCCATTTTACCCCCTAGCTAACTAGGCCATTCAAACTGACTTATTTTAATCATTTGGAAATGCAGGGCAAAATTTTGAAATGGGCCTATAAACTTGACTCAGTTTTAAATACTCCCAACAGAATGGAAGTCTACTTGTCCTCTCTAGGGTTTGATGTATGGATGTTAGTAATTAATGGCCTTCCTAGGAATGCCTATCCTCCCACCGATTCTAAAAGAAGAAAGAAGATGCATGTGCAATGAAGAAGCCATGAAGGTTATATTTAGTGGGATCACTAGTCATGTTTCATCACAAGTGGATAAATGTAGATCGATAAAGGGTCTATGGGATAGATTGAAGAATCTATATGGAAATGAACCCTGCACCACTTAATCAATTTGTGAGAGTGAGAAGAACAATGCAGCAGATACATGTGCAAATGACAGAGGCAGATCAAACTGTTGCAGTAGTAATGGTGATGAGGAGACTCATCTCTTCATGGCCCATGGGACAGATATTGAGAATCACACATCAAAAGGGGACAATGCAGGTAAATCCCATCGGTATGGTGTGTTTGTCAGTGATAATGAAGAAGATGAAGGAGAAGGAGATAAGGTAGATAGATCTAGCCAACAAGATCTATTTGGAAGTGATGATGAAGAAGAAGAAGATGCAAAAGTTGACCTTGAAGGTGAAGTGGTAAGTACACTAGAAGAGATGCAAAATGTTAGAAATGAATTTAAAAACTACAAAAGATTAGTTCATGAGGATTGTAGCCAGTTGAGAACCTGCCTTGAAGAATTAAACAAAAAGGTTAGTTTATTGACCACTCAACTAGAAGAGGCAAAAAGATTGACGGATGATTTGAAATCAGTTTTGGACACCAAGGAAAGTGAAATGGAAAATCTGAGTATTGAATACAAGTTATTTAAGAATGTTGCGAATATTGAGTAAAATTGACTGATCAAGAAGAAGACACCAAGAAGAAGACACCAAGGAGTGTCCTTGTAAAGGTCTATCATCTAAGCTAGAGGTAAAAGATAAGGAATATCAGCAGCTGCTTGGAGAAATGGAGGTTCTCCAAAATGACCTTGAGAATTGTCAAGATGAACTCAAGGTAGGAAACCGATATGATGGTAGCACTGAAGCCTTGGATAAAATGTTGAATCAACAAAAACATTCCAAGGATAATAGAGGATTAGGATGTGCTATCAGTGAATTCTCTATAAGCAAGGAGACCTCCCATAAAGATATTCAATTTGTCTCCTGAAATGGACATGGAAAGGGTCAAACCGTCACTGTCAAAAATGCTCCAAAGAAAAGGATAGATCTGACTACAACCAGTGGGGACATGCAACTGAGGATGAAGAATGGCGTTGCATGGAGGAACAATGCAGATCTAAAAGGAAAAGGGAAAATAGGAGAAGATAGCTTCTTTGGAAGCAAGAACATGAGAAGGCAACCTAGAAGGCCTTCCACTAGTAGAAGACAAGGAGATGTTGCTGCCCACACATCAAGCGAAGTGTGGAAGAATAAGGGATTTGATGGAAGACCTAAAAAGAATGGACATCCCAATATTCATTCTTGGAGAAGTAGATATGGAGATACCAAACCAGTAAGATCACCTAATGTTTAGTAGAATAAATTTGTAAGTAATAAGCCTCCTTTCTCCAGTTATTTTTTTGCATGTAAAGATTATGGCCATGGGACAGAAGAATGTAAAATGAGGTCTAGGAATAGACAAAGTGCTCTTCATAGGTATAGTAAATCAGATGGCTATAGATTTAATGCATATAAGAAGAATGTTTCACAGAGTAGAAACATGCATGTTCCCTTTCCCGATTATGCTAACAAGAATCTATGTGCTACTCCTAAAAATGTAAACCTTGTGTGTTATAACTGCAATGGATTAGGTCATAGAAGTTATGAATGCAGGAAAAAGAATATGCATTCCTATGGCAACCGGCATATCAATCATGCTCAGTGTGAGAGTAGTTGCAAAGGATATGAGCAGCATAGGCTTACTTTGAACAAGAGGAGGAATGTTCCTGCACAATCAAGGAATTCAAGGAAACCGGTAACTAGCCACAATGGCATGATCAAAAAAGGAAGAGAAAATCAGTATGTTAGAAGGTTCCCCAATCATGAGATTGGCAAGGATGTCGCATGCTACTATAACACTATCTGCAAAGAGAGGATCAATGAGGAGAAGAAGGTTAACCCTACTCCCAAGACTGCAGATGTGGAAAGGAAAGAAATCAAGTAGACATGGAGGAAGAAGCCGAAAGATAAGAGCATGGACCGACATTGTGCATTCAATGCACAAGTGATATCTCCTATGGCTAAAAGGAGATGCAGGACTCAAGGGGAATTACATATTGACCAGATCATTCACCTCTTGGTTGAAAGGAACAAAGGAGATGAACAAGCTACTATCGGTAAGAGGAAGAAAATGAAATGGTAGTGTGTGTGTAGTTACCACCTTGACTACACATGGAAGATGGTTTATTGCTATAGGTGAAATGAATGGTAGCAGAGGTAATTGGAATCAGGAGATAAAGGTAAATAGGAAAGTGTCCTAATAGAGATAAGAGACTGGTATGTGCAACATGTTACTGCCATGGATGTTGACCAGTGTTGCAGGTTATGTAAGTCAATGAGTTGAGGGATCATTGCAGTAACTCTGGTAGCTTGGATGGATAAGGTTATGTCTCAGGCGATATTGGAAAGGACCTGAATGACACATGTTGGTGGATGTCATAGGAATAGATATGAGTCTTGGTTGAGGATCTTATAGAAAAGATGAAGATCAAAGATCTGTGTTTTTGGGGGAGGTCAGAGCCATTATTTTTCTGATTGGTATTAGACTAGTATACTCAATGTGTGTTCATGTGTGAGCCCAACATTTCTTGTGCTACTTGAGATAGGGATGAGGTGTATAAAAGTCAAAGGAGGAGAGATAAGACTGAAGCCCAGTAGTACTGGTGTTAGACCAAGATTCTCTATATGTTTCTCAAAAGGGAGATGCATCACAAAAAGAATAGAGGGAGAGAGTGTCTGCAGTGTCCCGGATGTCATGACCCTTTTCCATTATTTTCAAAGGGGGAGAAAGATATTGTAGTATATCGGATACATGTGTTGACATCAATGCCAAAGGGGGTGAGATTGTTGGCATTGTGGTGTCATTGATGTCAACTGGTATAGGACGTTATGGGTATCATTGACATTGATGTCAACTAAGTGAACAAGAGGCTATTGGCATTAGAGTGTGATGTCAATTGAAATAGAAGATGGACTGGTAAGGGAGAAGAAATGATGTGTTATCATTGGTAACAACCAAGTGACAATCTTCATACAGAAGGAAGAACTGGTATGTACCAGTATGCTAGTGGTGAAGTTAAGAGACTGATGAGTAAAAGGTTGTTGACATAGTGGTACATACAATCGTCATGAAAGATAAGGCATATTGGGAGGCTAATTATGATGAAGAGGCGAAATGTTATTTGAATCGCATCAACTCCCACTAGATGAAGAAGCTATCACAAGTTATGTGATAGGCTGATAGAGTAAGACACTTCTATGAGAAAGTTGACATATGGAAAGAAACCAGGACATATGTCAAGCTGAAGATGTATCCTCCCCTTGGTAAAGTCACACTTGCACTAACATAATGATTCTCTAAGATAGGCAAGTGATTGAATGCAGAGACCGAATGAACAAGTGGAAGATGAGAAAGCCTCCAGAGCATGAGATCAGAAATGTACACCAGATAAGCAAGTGAAAACAAAGTGTGCTACCAAGACAGTGAAGGAAGAATGAGGAGTTGAGATGGTGTGTTTGTCATCTTGACAAACCAGTTGAGAGGAGAACCAGTCAGATGAAGGACACTAGTGAGTCTGTAGGAACATACATGGTGATAACGGGATGTCGATGAAGGTTGATGCAGAATAGTTGGAGTTTGATGACTTGGAGTCATCAACGAGTCTCACCGGAAAGAAGGAAAGTAGGCTGTCCATCGACAGACACATCTACCAGAATCTGCATTGGTGATAGTTGACATGTTATGTCAACTGGTGAAACATCAGAGAAGAAATAAGGAAGATAAGGTTGTCACCTGATAAAGAGAAGTGCAACAAACTGAAGGTTAAGGAGAGTTGTTGGAGTAGCTATGTTGTTGGAAAGTGAAGATATTCACAGAGGTGTTTCATCGGCATAGCAGTGAAGTGCAGACATAAGGGTTACACCGACAAGATAGAAAAGGTGATGCCAGGAAGGATAAGTGGCAAGGTGATTTGTGTCGATAGGGTCAGTAAACCGGTATGAGTGTACCGATTATGTGGGTGGTTGGTGATTAAGACTGAACCAACAATGCAGTGTGCCAAGGTGGATACTGACACTAATGCCACGTAGAGGTAAAGTGGCGAACTTGCACAGGTCGGTGTAGAGTGACGATGAGGTAGTTGGCAGTTGGTCCATCATTAATGGTGACTGTGAAGCTTGAGGGATATTTCCTGAGGGATTACAACTCGAGGCATGACGAATCAAACCATATCCATGGCATGCACTGATCGATGTAGATTGTCTGGATGTAGATTGAAGTTGTTGAAGAAATCTATCGATTCATTAATGGTGATTGACCAAGAAATCAACTGACAGGGTAAAAAGTAGGCTGCCAAAGATAGAAGGCATGATCAAGAAGGCACAACAATGGTGAAGATGTGCAATTAGCTATCTAGGAGATCAGATTGGATTTGGTTTGCCTTGAGAATGATGAGGATACCCTAACCGCTTGAGATTTGAATTAGCTTTTGGTGGGAAAGCCAAGTTATAAATAAGGAAGCCAAAATCATTGAAGGTTGTAGTTGAAGGAGAGATTGTTCATGCTGCAAAAGAGTGAAAATAAGTCAAGTGCTCATTGAGAGTTAGAGTGTGAGAAAGAATTAGATTGAACAGTTCAACCGGTAAGAGCGAGACAATCAGTAGTCGCCCATTGAGTTTGACAAAGGAGGAAATCAGTGATGACTAAACCAATATAGAAGAGCCATAGAAGATTGCAGAGAAGGGAAGCTAAGGACTGATAAGAATCAGATGATAGATATCTAACTGAGTTATCAAGACTGATGGTGGAGAGAAACAAAGTAGTTAAGAGAAGAGAAAACTAGCAGAGAGAACCGGTAGAGTGTAAACTAGTAAAGCAACAACAGAGAAGGTGTCTCACCGACATAGTAAAGTATATGAAATGTTTACAAGATTCACTTGTAACATAATAATTACTTTTGTATTTGATACTATCATTGTGATCACTGAGTTGTAGCTTAGTGCAAGGGTTTTAGCTCCTTTGAGTTGTAGCCCATAAATCAGTTAGGGGTTGTATCTCCTTTGGGTTGTAGCCCATAAATCAGTTAGGGTTTGGTGCTCCTTGGGTTGGTGCCCTAATTCAGGGGTTGTAGCTCCTTGGGTTGGTGCCCCAAACTTTGTAATAGATTTCATTGTGAGGCTGGATTGGAGCAGTAGACTCCAACAACATTTCTCACTGAGGTTTTTTCCATCTTGGGTTTTCCTCGTACATACTGGTGTTATGTGATGTCTCTTTGTGTGTGATTGTATTTGTGTTTGGTCTCCCCATTAACCGATATGTCTGCATGAAGTTATATTTGTAAACCGGTATAATCTCATAGGATAGCTAAAGGGAAAAGATTGAGAACCACTTATTTACCCCCCTCTCAGTGGTACATTGTGTCTAATAGTTTGCACATTTTATCCTTGCTCTGAACTAGATTCAAATCATATACCAACCTTTTACTTTAGGTTATTAAATTACATCCTTTCTCTAAAATTTCTCCTCTTCAAACACTTCCACACAATAAAATACTTACAAACATCATTAAATTTTCCCCTTAAATTGCTTGGAAAGTATTTTTTTTATTGAAAATAATTTACTTTGTTGTTGCACTTGGGGGAAATAGTATTTTTTGTTAGCAATTGACAATCATCTGATCTAGTTGTGTTGTCATTGATGACAACACACATTATTTTGGGCTGGGCACTTAATCAGTACTCACCAGTATTCATGATTCGGTAACCGACATTCATGGAAACCAACAAACTAGGAACTGATATATAAGGCCGACATAGGAGATTGATCTAGCAGGTCTACACGGTAGCAATCAGTGGCATCGATCATGAAGTTTAATGTATTTATTTTTGTCTAGATCGACATGTAAATAAATTGTAATGTCATTTTAAGCCGACATAAGGCATTTATGTTTTGGTTTGGGAAGGGTATTTAAGTCAATCCAGTTAGGATATTTTGGATATGATATTGAGATATATACATATGATGTGAGATATAGTGATGTGATATTGTGAGAATAATATTGATCAATTGTATGCGAATATAATATTCTGTAGTCAGTTTTGGTTATTGGTTTAAAGGTTTGGGATGTAGATCATGTTACTGATAAAGGATGACATAGTGGAAACCGGTATAGATAGTGCTTGAACTGGAACTCATCCAGCATAGAAGATGCATTCTTTGAGTTCAGAATTTTGTTTGTAAACCAGTATTTGGTGTTTGTAGTCAGTGAGGCTCCTTTTATGATGAGCAGTGTGCTCTAGGCTATTGGCCTTCCTGCATGTGTAGGCCCTTCTTGTAATATTTATTCATTTAGCCAGTGGATAGATATTATGGGTCACCAATCTCATCGTGGTTTTTCCTCTTTGAGGTTTTCCACATATAAATCTTTTTGTTATGGTGTATGTTCTTGTGGTGACATTATTTATACTTGTTATATTGTTTTATGGTTATTGGTTACTAAAACACCTTTTTAATAAGTTTTAAATTTATTTTACGGACACAACACTGATTACTTCCAACAATTGGTATCAGATCCTGGTGCCTTGGAGTAATTCTAACAACTTAAGGAAGATCCTGAATCAGGAATCCATGTAGATGAGTATGGAGAAACAACTTGAAGTAGCTCTTGAAGACTATGATGCTGAAAGGATGAAAAACTTAAAATTGCAAGATGAGTTGAATTTTTGCAAAGGAATTCATTCTTATCCTACAGGAGAGGTTGTCATCTGCTCAAGCTAGAAGAAAGGAACTTTTACAAAATCAAGATGATGAAGAGAAGAATGCCCTTAAATAAAAATGTTAGAAGATGAGTCAGGAGAACAATGTCATGAAGAATGAAATGCAAGCCCTAATTATGAGGATGTCCAAGGATATTGAAGAACGAAAAAAGAATGAAGAAAATATTGACAAATCTCTGAAAGATAGATATGAGGAATGCATTAGGCTAGCACATGAGAATGATATGTTGAGAATTGAACTGGTGCAATCCCAAACTAATAAGTTGGAGTTAGAAAGATTGATAATAGTCCCAAGAGGAGATCTTGATATTGCAAATGAATACAAAGATAAGTTCAAGGATAGTTATACAAAGCTTGATGAGCTATTGAAGGATCTAAGGTGCAAGTGAGATACTAGAGGTCTTGGATTTGAGAAAGGGGAAAGCTTTGGTATTGCAAATGAAGTTGAAACAATCACTCAGAAGGAGAATCCACCTATCAACTAGAAACCACCGGCAAGGAAACCCAATGCACATAAATTCAATGGTAGATATTTTGTTTGCAATAAATTTGGTCATATGGCAAGACATTGTAAAAAATAGAGAAAATCAAGATAATAATGCAGTTCCCAGCCAGTGTTCAAATTGTAAGAAGTATGGTCATAGGACATAAGATTGTAGAGTGAATGTGAGATGTCATGCATGTGGAAAGTTTGGACATATGGATAATCAATGCAAGTCAAGGAATGATAAAGGATATAGTAACAATTCATAAAAAATAATGTCACTAGCTATGCATGCAACAAAATAGGACATATTGCTAAATTTTGTAGAAGAAAGAACAATATGGTAGGAAATGATGAAAAGGGAAAATAGAAGGTTGATCATATCCGGAAGGAGCATGAGAGGAAATGGGTTTGGAAATCTAAAGATCAACTAACATAGACAATCAACTGGGTTAGTCAACTGATAGAGCAAAATTTTCCTGCACCGACAGGAAACTCATCCGGTAACTAAGGCATTGGCCTTAGGGGAGGAAAATTAATGATAGATCTTGCATTACCCCTGGTAGTGGTTTGAAATCTTGTTTCAAATCTTAGAGAAGTTAGTCTGAAGGTTTCCTGACACTGAGGTCATGGATTTTGAATCCGGTGTGATAGACCAGTACACATTTATGCAAATGAGAAATTATGGTTTTCATAGAATAAAAGATAAATATTGATTCACTTATGATCACATAACACTCAGAGTGAAGAAGAGAGAGTTTAAGGTGATTCTAGGTGATCAAAATTATTTTCAAGCGAATTCTAGTGCATTTGGTGTGAATTTTCAAGAACTTTCACCGACGAAGGTTGTGAGGTATATTATCAGTTTCCAGACTATCTTTTATTTGCAATGGCTTCTAGATCTTCTCCCACTCTGGTGGGTGAGGCTACCCCTTTTATTGTTGACATCAAGGATCATCCACACCCAATTTTCACACAATGCCCTCAAATTGTGAAGGTTGATGATTCAGTTGGCGCATTTTCTAGGGTTCCAGATGGAATTCTGTATGTTGAAGATGTTCATGTATATATCCACTGCACTTTGGAGGATTTAGGTTTAGTTGAGATCAAAACAATGTACATGACAAATCTACTAGATAGGAGGGGATTAATGAAACTGGAATTTTAAATTTTGAAGGATCAGGGTTTGACAAACATTTTGGAGATGCTAAAATTTGAAGTTGAAATGATCCGGTATGTACTGAGCCATGTCCATTGGAAATTCATATGGTTGGACCGACCTTACAAAATCACCAAGGAGGCTATTCATGCAATCACCAGTTTTCCCCAAATTGGTCAGACTCCCAGAAGGAAGAAAATACCTAACAATGATGTTGAGAAGTTAACTAGTGCAACTTTTGACAACAGGTCAATGAGGATAAGCACTATCAGAGACAAAGTTGTTCAATTTGAAAGCATGATCATCGGTTACAAGGTAACCCAATCAAACCGATTGAACTTTGTTTCTAGTTCATGCATTTATTGTGCTCATCAAATGGTCAAAGAAAATAAGGTATGATCTCTATCAATGGATGTGTGAAGAGCTTATTTTAAACCTAGGGAAGATTAAGGGTAAGAAGAAAGGTGTTTTCTAGTATGACAATCTTGTTGTTTGCTTGATGCTTTTATTTTTGAATGAGTTACCGGGATCCAGTAAAACTCAATGGGAATTTGATATGCCAGTAGGAAAGAAAATAATGGATGCTATAAGAGGTTAAGGACATGACAAGGAGAGAGACTCCATTCTATGGGGTTATTTCAAATCATTCTAGAAGGCTATGAAGAAAAGAGAGAGAGTGCCTAAACATATTGTTGATAAGTACTCTACACAAATCTGCTTTATGGTTAAGAATGATGAAACATTGATGGAAGCAATGCAACCATAGAAGATCTAGATCACTGAGATGGGTTATGAGGTTGATGCTGAGATCTCAGACTTATATGCCAAGACTCTTATTAATGCTCTGATTGAGGAAACTAAGAAAACATTTGGGATAAAAATGCAAAAGGAATCCCAAGTTTAGATAGGTTTCACTCAAAAGAAGAGGGAAGGAAAAATCAAGAATTTTGGGGAAGTTGCAAAGAATATGTCCTCTGAAATGAAGTAGATTATTGGATTGGCAGAAGGGTCATCTTCAGCAGCAGTTTTGACTCCACCAGTAGAAACAACCAGCAAGGGTATATTGAAGAGGAAGAAATCAGAAACTTATATTGCCCATGTTGAATCCGATTCTGATACTGATGTTGTGCCCCCAAAGATTACCCAGACATACATCACAATACAGAGGAAGAAGCCTATGGAAGAAAAGGTACAAAAAGTGAAGGTCACTCCTCTAGCAGCCCCAAAGAAAATTTTGAAGGAGAGGAAACCAATAGAGAAGAGGAAACTAGTTAAAGAATCTACTTCTACTCTCGAGAAGAAGAAGAAATAAGATATAGATATAACTCTTGAATTTGGTAAGAGTATTGAGGTCATTCCTCCTCTCTTAGTTGCTAAATTAATAGATCAAATAACTAAAGATAGACTTTGAGTAATATCCAACATTATTATGAACATATGGAGATAAAGAATAAATGGAGATTTAGGAAGCAATTTTGTTATATTTAGATATATATAAGAAGGTATTACTGGAGATTGAAAATCAAATACCAAAAGATTTGTATAATAAGCTAGATGCTAGGAGATTCTCTACAGTTGAAGAGGATAAAAATATAAAGTTGCAGGAGTTATTAACTATTTGTGGTGCTATAACTGATGAGGAGTTACAGCAATGTCTTGAATATGCTAATAGAACAATTTTTTGGAGCAAACACCGACATGTAAGTCCCATGGTAGGCAGAGTAAATGAAATAGTTAAGGAGACCCATGAGGCATGGGTAAAATTCTTTGTATATAAAACAAATTTCTTTGCTACACCAATATTTCCACCTAAGTCAGGTATTGAAGACATATCTATTGATGGTAAGGGAAAAGGTATATTGGGTATGGATTCACTGGTTTTGGGACAAAAACTAACAGAGGATATTCCTCTGGCAGTATCACTTGTACATAATATAGAGAAACTAGTAAATAAATTTGAAGTTGTGCATGATAAGTAGGATACACTGAAATAAAATATTCTAGATGTAGAGGTTATTGATGTGGATACAGATAATAAATAGGTTGAGGATGTTGAACCTCTGACAACAAATGTACATACCGAAGAGGCTAAGGTTGAGATGGTTATTGCACCAAGTGGTGAAGCCACCAGTGCTAGTCTGTAGGTTGTGTTGGGACTCATAAAAATTTAGTGAATTTGAGAGGCCCATTTCAAAATTTTGCATCTATATTTTTAGAATGGCACTTGACTCATCAACCGGAGTGACCTATTTTGAAAGAGGGTAAAATAGGGCCAATTGATTATCAAAGGGTAAGGCTTGGGAAATGTGTCCTATACCTTTCCTTTAGCCTATGCAGTGTTCTACAACTTTCAGATTTCAGTTTGGATCAATTTATGAAGTACCCATTTCAAGGGGTGAGCTTAAAGTCCATCATAGGTCCAAATTTAGATTTTACTAAATGGTCAACTTTGAGTGCCAATAACTTTTTCCTATTGGAAAATCCACACTCCAATGAGAAATTGTAGGTGATTGAAGGTTTTGTCATTGATGGAAACCTTGCAATCATATGATACCGGCAAGACAATTATACCGGCACTGGCAACGACAAACTCTACACTGACATACAGAACATTGACACTGAAAGGAAGGATACCGGCACCCAGGCCGACAGGAATTTTGTTGATAATATATTTTGTAATTAATTGTAAAATCATTGTAAGCCGACATGGAGAGTTGTAATATGACTCATATATGTATGAGATCATTGTAGAACATTTTGTAATAAGGTGATAGGGAAATTATGCAGACCTAATATGCGAATTTTAGGTTAAGGGTTTATGTATGAAGCAGAGCTAAAACCGGTACTGGATCTAGCATAGCAGATTCTATTTTGAAGCAGTACAAGACATTGGATTATTATAATCTATTTGTCATGCCCAAACTTTTGGGCAAAAACACACACAATAATTTTTTTTTTGATACACTTAATTATATGCAAACCATGTTTAATTAGATGTGACAACTTAACAGGTTGTTCCAAGCGGAATCTTAAATTATAATAAAACATTTTTCTAACGTGAGTGATGAATAAAAAAAATTTATCTAGAAGCCTTAGGTTTCTATAAAACTCCTATACGACAAAGTCAGGATATTCCTAACATATCAGTTTACAATAACTCCCATAATCAAAAAGAACAAAATGATTTTTAGAGGGACAATAATAAATTCACATCGAATGTCCCTTTTATTACGGTTACAAATTATAATCCTTAATTAGATCGATTTCTACTAATAGGCATTGATATAATTACTAGAATTAATAATAATTATTTATCTCCTAACAAGTTTCCTTCATCCGTGATAATACATCTTCCCTTTATAACTTGATTAAATCTTGCGTCTATAAATTAATTATTAATACGATTTTAATGTAATAATACTAATTAATCGAGCAATTGAAAATTGAAGTGTCAAACGTTAAAATGTTAATTGCTTTATTTAGTATAAGATTCCATCAAGGCTAAATGAGTTCGCAAGATCAAGGTCTTGGACTTATTTCGAATATATATAATTCCACCCCGACAACCTCTTCCAAAGAAATTATTATTATCTCACCATTTAATAAGTAAATAAATTTATTTACACAAAAATCTCTAAATTAATTGACAAGGGATATTATTAATCTCCATTCACCATTAATTGCTTTTAGGAACTAATTAAATTAGTCCTAGCACTTAGATGTATTAATGCCTAAATTTTATTTTAACAATAATTAAAATGTAGTTAACTAATTCAACTAAAGGGTCAATTAAATTTATAATGAATATTCCTATAAAGTTTAATCTCATAAAAAAAAGCCTATATTTAGGTGGACTAAAAATATTTCCCCATAGTCAAAATAACTTATCCAATTTGTTATAAAATTTCTAAAAGATTAAACCCCATAAGTATTTTAAATTTAAACATCTTATTTAATATACCCATGTGTTTATTTAAAACATATATAAATTATAAACACCAAATAAAATATTTAATCTACAATTTGCCCTATTCATATTCTTAACCAAATATATATATATATATATATATATATATATATATATATTCCTTAAACAAACATTATTATTATATACCCATATAACTTACTAAATTTTTGAATAGCAATGATAACCTAAAAATAATATTATAAATTGCCCTTTTTTTAAAAAGCAAAAACATACATCATTAACAAATAACTCATGAAAACCCTAACTTTATTATTATAAAAATGCCCTTTTTAATTTGTTTTCATTCTTTAATGCCTTTACACTTTTCGAATACCCTAACCCTTACTGGGTTAGGGTTTCGTATTTTCTCTTTGTTGCAGGGGCCGAATGGCTAATGGCAGGGAGAGCAGCGGAGTATATGGGAAGGCAGAGGTGTGGAGGCGGGTTGGAGGAGCATCGGGCAGGGTATCCCCACAGTGGCGGTCGAGGGCCGCCCACTATGGGAATACACAGTGGCGGCCGGGCCCTTCCACTGCGGTTACCCGTAGGTGGGAGGCCCTGCCCTCCACTGTGGTTTCCCACAGTGGCGCCCTTCGTGCCGTCCACTATGTGGAGCCACAGTGGCGGTCCGAGCTGCTGCCGACCCACTGTGAATAAAGTGGGTTCGACCCTTCCCCCTTTTTTTTATACTTAATTTTTTTTTTGTGTTTTTAAATTTATTTTGAAAATAATTTAATATATATTTATATATATTTAAATATATATATATATATAAATAAATATATATATTTATATATATATAAATATATATATATATATATATATGTTTATATATTTTAAATATGATTTTATATATTTTTTTTTGTATATATATATAAATATATTTTAGATGCACAAGAATTCTAGGATGATTTTACCATACCAATATATGTTATTATTTTAATCCTTTGAATAGATTAATTAAATTATTCAATTTAGATCAATGTATTATTATTATTATTTTTTTTGATAACCTTGATGCTTAAATCAGAGATAGACTAAGTAATTTAGATGTATTTTCTGCAATAAATGATTGACAAAATCCAATAAAATTAAACAACAACTATAGAATATGATATTATTTAAATTAACTAGACTATTTAACTCTCTAGATTTTATTTTCTGCAAATAAGTAAATGACATAATTCAATAAATTCAACAACAACTATATAAATGTGATATTATTTAAATTTATCCTTAGAGAGATGCATAAGGAAATAACTGATCCTTTTATTTTCAGAAATAATATGCAAAATAAACTTTTCATTTTCAAAACTAACATGCATACTACAAATATAATTCCAATAACTATAGGGAACTTAATCCAAGATAAACATTTTTTTTTTGCAACAAAATAATACTTTAACAAAATAAAAGCATTTCTTTAGAGTACATTTAAAATACATTATAGCCATCAATACAATTGGGTGTGGTACCCGACTAGTCTCTCATTTCTATTAAATGAGGACTTTAATTAAAATAAATACATTTTCTTTTCAAAGTAATTACAACATATAGTTTCCCATTCACACTACTGCAACTTAACATATAAAATATTCTATTTCCACTTCTTTTCTGCAAACAATTAATCCCAGCAACTTCTACTTGTCCTTTTCTTTTCTTCCAAACAATTTATAAAAAAATCATAGGCTATGACCATGGAGTGCTCACCTCCTAGCCTAGGCTTACTAGAAGCCACCCCCGAGCTTGGAGAACCAAGCCCTAGATAGGTTACAGACATGTAAACACAACAAGCAAGGGAAAATCACCTAACATTCACTTTCCCGACCAAGGCTACACTTCATCACAACATGTGATGATTTTACATGGGTGGTAGTGGACCAAGTACCCTGAGGAGACTGCAACAATGGTAGGACAAAATGCCACCTCATGGAAACAAAGTTATTTCATAAAATCATAAACCCCACATTCCTTATGCCCCCCCAAGGCATCCTATGCCATTCTTTCTCCCCTTATGACCCCCAAATGCACAAACCAGACCATGCAACAAGGGTCACAAATACACCCCTTGAGCTCGCTCTCATAAAGAGAGTCTCTCACTCGAGGGCTATCAAACTTCTACCACCCACAAGGCCATCCTACTCTCCCAAGAATAGAAGGCCTTGGTTACTCCCAATACACAAAAAATGCATACAAGGAAATAAAAGATAGAACACAAAATAATTTTCACAAAGGAAAATACAAGAAACCAACCTCTACATACAAGCAATCTTTTCAACATAAACATGCAACGAAAAACAAGGAGATGAATCCAACCTTCAATCTGTCCAAAGGTATGCTAGAAATAGTTTGAGGATGAGTAGCCCAAATCCACAAATCTTCCTTCCACACTTAACCAAAATTTCGAATCCAAAAACCAAACTTTTCAAAAATGCATAGTCTCCAAAAATGGAGAGTGGGTGATTACCCACAAAATCTCTCATTCTTGCCTAAGAAGACCTCAATGAGAGTTCTCACAGGTTTCTAAAATTGAAAAAGGAAAAAGTAAGAAAAAGATCAAAAAGGATCTCTCATCAAAAGGGAAGGTTATCTAACCTAGATGGCACCTTCTAATTTTGAATTTTCGCACATTTTAGAAAACCCACTTTTTGGGATGACTCAATAGTCACAACGGAGTAGACACATGCCTAAAAACACTCCTAACTCATAGGTATACCTTATGGGCTTTAGGAAACACCTTTAAACTACCCCTAGGAGTCCATTTGACCCCTTATAAACCCATATGAAGTTAAATTCCGGGTCCAACCTGTGTTGACCACTCCAAAGACTCTCTACCCAAGAAAAATTTAGAACCACATTCAAATGTTTTGAAAAAACTATAGTTGAACAACTCCCTTCAAGAGAGAAGTCAAAATTCAAGACATAAATCAACACATGTGTCAAGTGACACAATAAAATACATTACAAAATTACACATGGAAATTGTCTCTTGTTGGATTTAAATAAATCAATAAATATCATTTAACACACATGCAACATTTACTTTCACAAATAAAATACAATACATACGGGGGTGTTGTCTCTCCAAATAGACAACCCCTGGCTTTACGAACGTACACAGGTCTAGGTTTGGTTCTCCATAATATTTCCATGGTCATATGGATAATTTTCCTGTGCATCTCAATTACACATTAGTAATTACAATAACCTCATATAATATTAAACACATGAATAAGAATACACATGAAACACTCTGCATACAATTTACATTTAAACAAATCGATATATCTTATATCCAAATAAATCCACATAAACAATTATCATAATCCACATAATTCTGATCCATACATAAAACATGCATCCTATTTCTATCATCATAGTAAAGTCCTACAAATCCAATAATAACATACATCATCTTAAAGTTATCCTATTCTAGAATCATATAAAGTTACATATCCATAACACATCAAAAAGTACACTGCAAGGTGAAATGATCCCGTAACCTGGTTCAATTACTTTTCTCACCAATCTATCCGTCTAATCGGGTTCGATTACTTTTCTCGGCAATCTATCCGTCTAACATAGACCATCCTATTGAATTATAGCATTTATTAGTAAGGTCAACCATGGTCAACTGAGTTAACCAGAGCTTGATCGGGGAGGGGCTCTACATCCTCCTCCCCTAGAGATCAACTTACTCCTAGAAGTCACATGAATAGAATACGAAATAGGGACATAACATTTCCCCCAACTTCCAATAGGTTACTCTTAAATCTTAACTTGCCTACTAGAAAGATGCATTACCAAAACCAACTTATTATTGTAATTAGCTTACTATCTTCATAAGGTTAAATTTTTACATTTCCCTTTCATCTCAGGTAGGTGTTTACAAAATTCTTTCTTTCAACAACTTACGTTAATGCACCATCCAAATTACATCAATAACACACATCGACTCCCATAATCAAGGTTGCATATGATAGTTTACTTATTCATTTCTAGAAGTCATGCTTATTTAAGGATTCATGTAAAACATGTTTATCCCACTGCAATTGTCAGCCATGCTTGCTAGTAAAGAGAATTGACATCACAATTTATCCATAATGAATCTACTTATTTTACATCAAGGTGCCTCATAAGGGGGTTAATCACATATTTGGTAAACCACCCTAGGTGCATGATTTCTTCCAACATCCTTAGGCAACAAGGAATAATCAAGTTTAAGTTCTTTGAATCTACCCATAAGTAGGGAAATTTTCTACTTCTAGGGCCCACAATGCTTGGTATTTCTAGGCACCAAGGTTTTAGTTTCATAGGTACATTATTCATAAAACCCAAACATTAAGGTACATAATCATCCCATTCTAAGGGAGTGATGAAAATTAATAATTATTATTTCTTTTTGATCTCATCCACGCAATCATCTCCATACAAATGCCAAATTTACCAGTCTGCAATTATCATTACTTTCACAATTCATTAGGCCTAGATCACATGCACACATACACACACACACACACATATATATTTTTATTTTTATTTTATATTTTTTTTGTTATAATTTTCCTCTCTTAGATTACTCGCAAATAATTCATTTAGGAGAATATTCCTTTCTTTACCTTATTTCAAAATAACATTCTTTGTTTATTCTGTGTGCCTAATTTCACTCCTTGTAGTATTCTCTCTTGACACACTATCAGTGGTTCAACGAACATGATAGACATTACACAAATCACATCACTAAGGCTAGCTATAATAACATCAAAATGACCACTTGACACTTTAAAAGATCAAAATAAAAGTTACTTTCACCAAGTCCAATCAAGAAGAAAAGTGTCAGCAATTGAAAGATATTATAATTTGCAACGTGGCAAGTGCCATAGCTCCAATAAAAAGAAACATAAATTTAGTGGTCCTTTCATCATAAAAAAAAAAAGAAAAAAAAAGAAAGTACTAGCCCCTAGATCGCAAAATACTATTCAAAGAAAGTCAAAAATACTGTCGAATCAAAACTCGAAACAAGATGACCATACTAGCCATGCTATAGGGAGTAACCACAACACATCACCCAAGATCACACATCCTGAGTATGTTAGGAAGTGATTATTAAAATCTTGAGATTCATAGATTACCTATATTCCTTTATTATTTACGAAATATCTTATACACATGAGATTACAATCATTTTATAGATCATGTTCCATTTTCACCTTCACGTGATTGCTAGCGCAAGCCACACTTTCTGACATACTCCATTATCTATTTAGGGTTATTAACATCCATAATTATATCTAATAGGTGGTTGCACTAACTCTACCATTCCCCATCCTTTCTTCTAGGACTTTCATTATTTTTCTTGATATGCTAAACCTTGGTTCAATATTACATGGTAACTCATGCATCGACACTTTCATGTCTTACTCACATGCGGTGGATAGTTCGGCACAAAATTGTCACTTGTGTACTTAGAAACACTTAGGATTTGAAAAAGAAATGTAATCATATAATTCTACTAGGGACATCATTTATTTTCTTAGCACCTTTGCTAGCTCCTTGAATTTTCACCTCTAATCATCCTTTCATTCTCGTCAATAAGGAGCATGTTACTGAATTACTAACACTTATGGTTGGGTAAGTGCAAGAAGTTGTGTCCACTTAATGTGGAAGTTTTGGACTTAGTTAAAAAGTCAAAATTGGGCGGAAAGAATAGAAGATGAATCGGGATCCTATTAGCTCTCGGCATCCCGAGCCTAAAATCAAATGGGATCTCATGGGCCCTGGGATCCCGAGCCTAGAGCTCCAAATGGGATCCCATGTTGAATATATAAATTTTTTTTTTAACGTAATTCGGTTCATTTTTATCATATGGGATCCCAATTCAAGGTGTGGAGCCCTCACAGGAATAGCCAGCAACTCACCTTCTTGTCTTCCAGGTATGCCCAATACCCATTTTTATTCAGTAATTCATGTTTAGATTAATTTTTTAGTTGAAAGATTAGATTTTTAGTTTAAAAATTATTTTTTTTGTTAATAATTTTTAGTTTTAAATTTATTTTTTTTGTTAGAAAAAAATGTGTTTTAGTTCAATAATTTTATTTTAATTAGAAAAGTATGTTTTTTTAAAAAAAATAGTTAAATTTAGTTTGAATTTTTTTTATGAATTGATTAGATTAGGATTTTTTTAAAACGAAATGAAAACCCCCCAAAAAATCAAAACCAAAACCAAAAAATTACAACAAAAATGAAACTATTTAAAACATCTTTAAATTGTATACAACATACCCCCTATGACCACATAGGATCACATCACGTCCAACCCCTTACAACCACACATGACCCCATAGGATCAGCCATAGTGTCCAAATGGGTCATGTATGTGGTCTTAAGGGGTCATGCATGTACATTATAATGTACATGTGTGACCCCTTAGGACCACATACATGACCCCTTAGGACACTATGCATGATCCCATGGGGTCGCACATGTACATTGTAGAACACATGCGTGTATCCCCTTAAGCCATCTCCTATTTTCAAATTCATTCCCCTTTTAAGCCACATTTATCCTATAATTTAGTTTGAGCCATGTCTATATTATACCTTGAGTTAGAATGCGTGTATGTGTGTGATGAGCCTTTACTAGGACCACATTCTATTCTAATGGGTCATAATATGGTCCTAAGGGGTCACACATGTGTGACCCCTTAGGACCACATATGACCCCTTTTACCATCCTAGTAGTTGGGGTATATTGCATACACTAAGTATAGGATGTTAAAATGGCTCATATGTGGTCCTAGGAGGTCATGCATGCGTTAGAACACATGCATGACCCCTTACAACACAATGTGGTCCTAAAGGCCCATCACACACATGCCACTTTTTTAACATTTATGTAAACAACATGTACCCCTTATGACCCAATTTGACCACATAAGATCTCCTATATTGTGTACATACGTCCATCCCCTTAAGTCGAGTGTCTTAAGTACATGAAATTAACTAATTAACTAATTATGACTATACCCCTCTTAAAACATACTATTACAATCATACCCATTTTAATGTATACTAGGACCTATTAACTATATTTAAATTAAATCTTCTTATAAAATGATCCCCTTAACTATATGTATCCTAGGACCTATAAACTATATGTATACTAGGACATTTTAAAATGTATACTAGGACCTATTAACAATATGTATATACTAGGACCTTATAAAATGATTCCCTTAAGCCACATGTGTGTTCTATATTTAAAGTAAATCTTCTTTCCTTTACTTGCCACATACATCCTATAATCTAGGCAAATGGTATTAAGTCACATACATCCTAATTAGGCCTATCATCTTTAGCCACATACATCCTAATTATCCCAATCCATTTAAGTCATGTGTCTTAAATGATTAATTACAAAAGTTGTAGATGCTAAATTTGAAATTCCTATTCTAAACTTACATGAAATTAACTAATTACAACCATACGAGCCTCTTAAATAGCATGTAATAGGTCCTATTAACTATATATTCAATTTATTAAACTTAATTATGATCAAATGTAATATAATTTCGACCATGTCCCCTTAAGACACATGTAATTAGGAAATGTTGCACGTACATCCTTGAATTTCTAGGCCTGTCCCCTTAAGCCAGATACATCCTATAATTTATGCCTCTCCCCTTAAGCCACATACATCCTATAATTTATAGATGCTAAATTTGAAATTCTTATTCTAAGTACATTAAATCAACTATTTACAACCATACGGGCCTCTTAACATACTATTACGACAATTCCCTTTTTAACATACTAGGACCTATTAACTATATATATTATTAAGTGCCATATATATTAAATAGTATGAAATAGGTCCTATTAACTATATATTCAATTTATTAAACTTAATTATGATCAAATGTAATTTAATTTCGACCATGTCCCCTTAAGACACATGCAATTAGGAAATGCACGTACATCCTAGAATTTATGCTCATCCCCTTAAGCCACATACATCCTATAATTTGTAGTTGCTAAATTTGAAATTCCTATTCTAAGTACATTAAATTAACTATATTTACAACCATACGGGCCTCTTAACATACTATTACGACAATTCCCCTTTTGACATACTAAGACCTATTAACTATATATATTATTAAATGCCATATATATTAAATTGCATGAAATAGGTCCTATTAACTATATATTCAATTTATTAAACTTAATTATGATCAAATGTAATTTAATTTTGACCATGTCCCCTTAAGACACATGTAATTAGGAAATGTACGTACATCCTATAATTTAGGCTCCTCCCCTTAAGCCACATACATCCTATAATTTGTAGTTGCTAAATTTGAAATTCCTATTCTAAGTACATTAAATCAACTATATTTACATTAAATTAGTATTCTTAACATACTATTACGACAATTCCCCTATTAACATACATTCAATCTATCCCCTTAAGCCAATCCCCTTAAGCCAATCTATTAACATACATCCTAATTAGGCCTACTCCCTTAAGCCAATTATCCTAGTTAGGACAATCCATTTGAGTCGTGTGTCTTAAATGATTAATTACAAAATTTAATTATGACCTATTTAGGCCTATCCCCTTAAGCCAAAATTATCCTATTTCTAGTTTGATCCCCTTAAGCCACGTGTCCTAACTGTAGGCCAATCCCCTTAAGTCATGTGTGTCACTTGATGATTAATTATAAACATTTTCATGTAGATGTTAAATTTTAAATTCTTATGTACATGATCATATATATTATATGTAAAATCGTGCATGTTCTTGATTTCATATGTACACGTAATTTTTTATCATTTATCTATTTGTAAAGTTTGTATATGTATATATATGTTTAAAATGTATATATATGTAGATTGTACATGTTTTAAAATTATTTGTAATTTAAATTCATGTTTTAGTTTCAAAAGTTAGAATTTAAATTCTTATTTGATTTTTAATTAAATGTATTGAATGTGTACATGTGTATATATATATATATGCAGAGCTCAGATTACATACACATCATCACATGGATTTGTTTGATATAGAAGATTTGCTTAATGAAACAGGGCCTGAGCAACCCCCCCAGATGACCCTACCCATGGTGCACCACCTCCACCCCCACCCCCACCCCCACCCGGTCATCATCCTCCACCTCCTGATTCTGCTGAGGGTCGATTTCAAGCCATTATTGATGAGAATGTTATTTTCATACAGGGGAAAGTTAATGAGATCCTTAGAGCACCACATATATCCCCACACATGCACCATTTTGCATCTAAGATGCAAAAAGTTATTGATGCAGTTAGGTCTATAGATGCAGAGCTCGATTCACATTAAGCATGGAGAGAGGAGAGACGCCGATTTTATTCTGATGGCCTCTCCTATAAGGATATTTTGAACCTAAGAATAGACAAATCTCACCTTGTTCCATATTTTTCAAACCTCGTCACAAGTGAACCCATTCCACCAAACAAATCCTGCATATCCATGGGGTGGTGTACACATCAAGGCATGGACGATAATTTTTGGGATCAATGGCAGATGGTATTTGATACTCCACCACATGCCAACTTAGAGTGCCCTTTGTACTTCTTGAGAAAATTATATGCAGAGTTTGTTTTGGGTTTAAAGCCCAATTATTTTGATATAAGAGCATTCCAGGGTGTTGGTGGTGGCATGCCACAGGATAGGTTGGGGGCACGTATTGACCCCAATAGACCTGCCCGTCGCCAGGCCATTGTGGCTCCTATGCCTGTTCATCAATGTTCTGTTATCTCCACATTGGACTCATTGACCACACTCACTGGTATCCTTAGTCAACAGACAACCAATTTGTTGGACTGTGGTGACATTGACACTAGTGAGGATGATGTTGACATGAGTACATCCATTCCACGTACATCGACACCTCATTTTTGTACGAGTTGCCATTGACTATGTTATGGGCCTTGTGATGGTCCACACCTTGCTTCGAGTTCACATCATGATCCATCCTCTTCAGTTGCACGAGGAGCATCCACTGATCATGATAATATTGGTTCATATGTTGATTTTTTTTGTGTCGATGATCATCCCATAGATCATGATTTATGTGGTAAACAAGTATGGGGAGATCCAGTACATACATGTACAGTTTGCAGCTATATATATATATATATATATATATATATATATATATATATATATTTAAATTTACATAATTTATATAGATCTCTCTATCTATATATGTCTTCACTATTTACACATTTGCATGTCTCTAGCCCATGTTTGGGGCCACTACGAAATTGACTTCCACGTTGGATTATCCATCTGCTACTATGGTGAGTGTAGCTCCTCCAGCATCGGTTGTTGTGAATGAGCAGAGAGATTTGGTACGTTGACACTCTATCTTAATTTATATATATATTTAGAGATTTAATTAATTTTGTTCATCAAACTTACATTCAATATTTTAAATAAATAAACAAACATCATGTACATTTGATTTAATATCTAGATTTAATAAATTTTGTTGTATAGGTGGACACGACCATCAGGATGAGTTTACATCCAGATGGGCCATATGATCATCCTGATCCACTTGATATTTTTTTACAGACATCATCATTATTTCAGGTATTTAATGTTGATTTAAATTAAAAAAAAATGATACAAGTTTCAGAATCATATTTTATTTAAAAATTAAATTAATTGATACATATAATTGACATGTGCAACTCTTTTTTAAATACCTTGTAGGATCTTGTTGATAGTGGCTCAGTTTTTTTTTTTATGTCGCCCCAGATACTGTAATGCCCAGAGGAGATGATCTGAGTCAGGTATGTATGCGTATGATCATTAAATTATCTCTAGTTCAAAATAAACATTTTAAATGTAAATTAGGTCTAAATTTCTATTTTAAATCATCAATTGATCTTGATCTATATATGTGTGTGTGTGTGTGTGTGTGTGTGTGTGTGTGTGTGTGTGTGTGTGTGTGTGTGTGTGTGTGTGTGTGTGTGTGTGTGTGTGTGTGTGTGTGTGTGTGTGTGTGTGTGTGTGTGTGTTCATGTACTATATATAGCATGAGATACCAGTGCCATTGACTGCCCCTATAGCACCTAGAGATGTAGAGCCCTCAGTAGAGTTTAGAGGAGATGTACTCATGTACACGTATGTGCTACTGAACTTATAATTGAAATTTTTAAATTGTTTATATATATATATATATATATATATATATATATATATGAGCATGAACTATGTAGAACTCTCACAAACTTGAACATTTTTGTCTTGCAGAGTGGATCTTCTCCTCTTCATCCACGTGGCTTGAAGAGGAATCTAGATCATATTTAGGGCTTACATCCGTCTTCATTTTAGGGGCTAGATTTGTTACATGTTTCATGCAGTTTATTGACATTTGATAATTCCATCCCATGTGATTTGTTTATTTCGTGCACTTTGATTATATATTTCATTTTGAGTATGGACTTGATACATACATGTGTGTACATGTGTACACACTGGGACTTGTTTATTTAGTGCATACACATGGACTTGTTTATTTTGCACGTACACATGGACTTGTTTATTTTGCGCGTATACATGGACTTGTTTATTTTGTATGTACACTTTGATTATATTTCATGTTGACCACATGTAGACTTGTTGATCATCACACATCTATACTTGATATACATATATGCAATGCTTGTACATGTGATATATATATATATATATATATATATATATGTTTTATGTTGGAGTGTTCACTTCTCTAGTACACATACATACATGTGTTTCATGGACATTATATTTATACATATATTTATTTATTTATAATCATCTCAAGCTATATGTAAATTTCATTTATTTTTAATCTAAATCTATATATGTATGTGTATGTGTACTTACATGATACTAAAACCAAATAAATAGATTAAAAATAAATGAAGCAAGTGCAATTTTGAACACATAGATTAAAAATAATAATTTAGAGCTTCATCCACATCTCAAAATAGCAAGTGAAATTGAACACATATACACACATGAGGAATTGACATTTATAAAAGTAGCACACTTGTACACATGTACATATATATCATGTATTAAAAATAAAACACTTGCAATTTTGATATTTTTCCAAATAACACATGTTTACACACACAAATGTTGTATACATTAAAAATTTAATTCAAAGCAATTGACAATTTCTAAAATTATCAAGTACATGCACACATATATACATACTAAAAGCTTAAATATAAAAATGTTTAATCCAGGTGCATCTCTTGAATATATAATAATTTAGCTTCATCCATGTATCTCAAATTTAAAATTTTCAAGATCCACACGTCTTAAATCTATATATATATATTAAAGTCTAACTCAATATTTTGAAATCTAAAGTATTATATAAGTTTGATCCAATCTAAGACATTTAAAGCAGGTTCAAAAGCAATCTAGATAAATTAGATCGCCACAATTTCAAAAGCAATCTAGAGATTTTAAATTAGATCTCCACAATTAAAAGCTCGGTAACAAGATGTACCTACATGCACACAAAAAAAAATTAATTAGAACTTAATTAGAAATAATTTGTTAAATGCATGTATATTAAGTAAGTCAAATTTAATTTAAAATACCAAAATAGGACATGACTCAGCTTAAGGGGATGGGTGTACAATTTGGGACATGTGGCTTAAAAGGATCAAACTAGAAATAGGACATGTGCGTTAAAAGAGGATCATTTGAACTAAATTATAGGACATGGCTTAAGGGGAGATTAATTGATTAGGACATGACTCAGCTTAAGGGCATGGGTGTACAATTGGGACATGTGGCTTAAGGGGATCAAACTAGAAATAGGACATGTGCCTTAAAAGAGGATCATTTGAACTAAATTATAGGACATGGCTTAAGGGGATCAAACTAGAAATAAGACTAGTGCCTTAAAAGAGGATCATTTGAACTCAATTATAGGACATGGCTTAAGGGGAGATTAATTGATTAGGACATGACTCGGCTTAAGGGAATGGGTGTATAATTGGGACATGTGGCTTAAGGGGATCAAACTAGAAATAGGACATGTGCCTTAAAAGAGGATCATTTGAAGTATAATTTTAAAGAAAGTATAATCATTTCAAAAGACATACATAGTTTTAAAACAAGTATATGTACCTCTATATATTAAATACTTATTCCATTACATGTAACACAATTGTGTAAGAGCTCTCAATAAAGGGATGGACCTATATATATCAAACAATAATATTTAAACCATCTATATGATCAAATGGTATGTAATAAAAAGAAATTATACATATACACAATATATACATACATACATTTAACATGTATACATACCTCATTATTTAAATACTTATTCCATTGTACCATCTGCGTCCTCTCTTTTTTCCAAAGAATCTATAATTGTCTCATGATCTTCCATAGAAATTGTCCACAACTTTTTATCACTAGGTCTGCTGCGATATCTCACTAGTTGTATATTTGTTGCAACAATCAAATGTGAGTAGTGTATTATCTTCTTATGTGTTTCATAATCTTCAAAATCAGGCAAACCATTCTTCCTTGTCAAATATTTCCTTAGCCAAGTTCCAACAACTACCACTGAACCAGTCGGATAATGAAAACCATCGTCATCTTCTTGAGGATTAACTAGTTTGTGTTTAGTCTCAACATATCGAGCCAACCAATATTATGTTTCATCTTCATTATCCTCAAGTGTAACAACGACATACACATGTCCTAGACAAACAAAAAATTAATAAATTATCACAATTTAGAATTAAAAAAATGCCATTTTTAATTTACACCAAATATAAAAAAGTTTGAAACTAATTTTATTAAATGGCCAACAAAATAATAAGAAATGATTACCTTTCTGTACAAGGTCTGAAACATGATCATAATCATCTGATGCAAATAGTTCATCATTATCTTCAATTGTGTTAATCTGATCTTGTGCTTGAGTAGGAGTCAACGATCTTTGATTCCAATCTTCAACCCATTCAGTATTCTCACATACATCAGAATCACCTAAAATACAAAACTGACAAAAAAATGCAAGTTCCCTTATCCATATAGTCCACGTGCTTGCATTTGAACTCTTAAATGAATGCCATTTCGCTGATCCACTAATTGTCTCACAATCAAGTTTCGACACAATGTTTTCCTCTTCAACTAGCCAAAAGAATTGTTGAATTGTGGAGTTCACACTTGATCCAGTAGATAAGGTTGTGTTGCACCAATCTACAATTGCACGTGCATCTTTAAATTTTACATTATCTTCAAATTTTAATTGCTCTCTAGCAAGAATTCTTTTAACACATGCACCAGCTCCATCATGTTCTCCTTTGCCATGTCTAGCTTCAAAAAAACTCCACATATGTTGGATATTCTATTCCTTATGAGCCCTGCTTAACCAATAAAACATTCGAGCATTCTTGAATTGTCTAGTACAATTATCTGACCATATAAGATGTTCTATCATCTGGATTCCTCTTTCACTTATATTTCTATAGAATATGCTGAAACAATATTGAACAAACTCTGATGAGTGCATCCTATTATCACTCACATAGAAATGATACTCCCTTAGGATTTTTCTATCATCCTCTGTGCTATCATCTGCATGTCTATAAACAATATGAACAAAAATAGCAACTTGAGTGGAATTGTAATATTGAGATTGAATTTCCTCTTGTGGCTTAAGAGTATAGTTTTCTGCAAAGTCCACCACTGATAGTATACTTCCAACTAGAAATGTATTTCTACATGTGTGAAATTGAGAATCATGCCATCTAGCATGTTGAGAGTGTGCCACATATTTTGGTACAATCTTAGTTTTAAATTCTGACATGAATGCATGAATACTAACCTTCTTTGTGATTAAATCGACACGCTTTCCTATTTTTCCATCCTTTAAGGGATACTCAACATTTTTAAATCTTCTAACATCCACTAGTTGTTGTCCAAAATCAATTTCACTACTCTCATGCATACATTCTACTAGTGATGAAAAATTGCCACAACTAGAACATTGTCCAGAAATACATGAATGTAAATAAAATAATTGTCCATCGATTCTTTGACAAAATAAACTTGCTACAAATTCTTTGATTGATTCAAGTGCCATATCAATACCACATTCCTGGATAAGCATGTTACCATGCAAAACACAATGTATGTATTGAAAAACATCATAATAGTAATGAAATTGCACGTGCGTTTTACAAAAACAAGAGACTCTTTGCTTGTTAATTTTCACATACCAGGGCTTGCATTTTTCAAATGATCTTTGACTTATAGTGATATTTCCAAGTAACAAAACTTCATCCAAAAATTTTCTATAAAATTCAGTTTGAGTTGTGTCTAATAGGTGTTTTGGATGAGGGTCACAAATTTACACCCCACTCTCAACTTTAGAACATCTCTAGCATTAGATGATACCCTTGTATTATCATGCCAAAAATTTTCAACCAAAGATTTCACTTCAATATTCAATTTCATATTTGACCTGCAAAGTCTACCACGAAAACTCCAACTTTGGTTGATTGGATCACTTTCAATACTTTCTCTTCTTTTAGCTGCTCTAACCAATGTTTTAGGATGCATCTTCAAAATTCCACTAATGTTGCTTACCATCCTTTTATTCAAGGTTGCTTTATTCACTATGGCAGTTGTTATAGCTCATTGCACCGCATTCTTATCTTTAGATCGACTCATTGTACCAATAGATTCAATGGCACTTGCAACAGTAGACATAACATGCTTAACAGATTCATCTTTTTTTGATGCTTTCACATAGATGCCTATTTTTTTCATCACTTTTCTCATTTTCCACATTCTCATCAATTGCATCATAAGTTGACATTGAATTGCAAGTTTTTTTTGATAAAAAAATTCTTTGTATATTCTATTGGCATATGTTCTTATCTGTCTCCAAGAAATCTTACCAGGAAGATTATCCAAAACATTTTTTTCAATTTTTATAAAAAAGTTTCCTTGATCTTCAACAATTGGAGGATTTTCATTTTCTCCATGTTCAAAAGGATTTTCAGTTTCAACATTAAAAAGAATTTCATCTCTACCAACATGAAGGTTTTCATTTTCATGGACAATTCTATCAATCTCAACATTGGGATATCCAGCTTCTACTAAATCAGCAATATGAAGATCACCTATAATCACATTATCCATGTCTTGCAGAGAAGGATTTGAAGATGTACCTAGATTTGAGGATGTTGTACTTGGAATATTCTTCATAATTATTTCATTCGTATCATCATCATCCATAATTGCATCATCTACGTCCATCTGATCCCCCAAGGCATCATCTTGAATGTTTGTCTCTTCCATTGTTGTGGATCCAGAAGCATCAGGATTATTCATTTGTCAAATCGTCATTCTTCTATCCCTTTGATGTTTGGCCTCTTTCTCTCATTCTTCTTGAATTTCCTCGATGGTCAATTTCCTCCTTTGTTTCTTCTTCTGACGTTGTTTAGACCCCATGACTAAAAACTTATGCAATAAATGCCACCTTCAAAAAATGGATATAAAATTGCAACCAAAAAGCATCCAAAGGACAACTAGATCATAATATATCGTTTAAAAACTCGCACATTTAAATCGACATGTTTTATTATGTTAAATGATCATATATTTATATAATTCAAAAAACAAAATTAATGGTAAGAGCAAATGAGATCCCGTGTTGAAAACGGGATCCCGTTTGCTTTTTTTTTATAAATAATTTGCAATAAAGAACAGGATCCCGTTCTCAACACGGGATCCCATTTGTAAAAAGATTTTTTTGGGGCACACTTTTAAGTTCCGAAATAGGCTTGGTAAATGGTTTGGAAAGTCGAACCTGAGGCTCAGAACTGGTTTGACCTGCAACTTCAAGCCTAAATCAAGCTTCATACAAAAAAATGACTTCAAAAATAAATCTGAACACCTAATTTTCAGAATTTTTTTAAACAACAAAAACCAATTATAGTACACACTATCTAGATTCCAAATATATAATTTTTTAAGAGAATGGATCAATATTTTTAATTTTAAAATAATTTCTAATGAAAGAGATCCATAAACTTGAAATAACATGGTTTTTTAAAATTTTAATAGCTTTTTTGTCTTTTAAGTTTTTTGAAAAAAAATTATATGGCATCAAACTATAGACAAATCTATATAGTTTTAAAAAAATAAATTAAAAAATGTTAAGTTTAGGTCAAATTATGCTTGCCGTACACGTGGATTTTTTAAAACAGTGATTATGCCCAATTAAAAAATAACAAAAAAATATCCTCATCAAAGATGAGTGAGTTATAGATCTTTTCCCAAAAGGATAAAGAAAAATAGTTTCATTTAGGTCAAATTATGCTTGTCGTACACGGGCATGGTATGGTCCTAAAAAGTGACTTTTAAACTATAGGTTTTAGTAATGCCTATTCAAACTTCCTTTTTAAGATTTGGGTATTAAAATAAATTACATATTTGGAAAATAGACTTCAAGCACTACATTTTCTATTATTGAATTTTTTTAAGATTCATTCTTTAAGTGCCTCAAATATTTAGGTCAAACGGGACAAAATAAAAAAAAAAAGGGAAAAAACTTCCACTTTTTGGCCAAAAAGTGGACACAACTTCTTGCACTTACCCGGTTAAGGACCATTTGGGGTGGACTAATTGTCAAGTAAAATCAATAACGCTTGACAACTAATTCCTTCCCACACATTTCATGACATATTTCAAACAATGCGGAGAGTTGACTTATTCCCTCCTACTTCCCTTATGCAACTTATGATATCAAGGGGGTGTGCACTCGAGAAGTGACCAACACTCACCCTATTAATTAAAATTTGGTAAAAAGAAGTTATCTTTTTCCATATTACTTATTTATATTTACTTACTACCCCATTTTCGGCATATCACAACTTACAATTTCCTTCAAACCACGTACACCACCTTATCATTATAACATCCTGTTACCCAAAGTATGGTATAACATAAGGGTGTCCAATAATTACCAATGTCTTAAGACTCCTATAATTTCCAAGTTCTCCCTTGGCTAACCACATAATTCAACTCCTTATCCATGTTCTCATAAAATATCTTATACTGACAACTAATCGTCATTACAAACTTCGTATTATAATACTGCTATACTATCATTCCATAAGCCATTTCCATCTACATGTTGTTTCATCCATACTTAATGTTTTCGCATACCTTCACACTTGAGTGCCATAAATTTAGAAACCTACTTCGGTTGTGTCAAGTAGTTTAAATTGTGTTACATATCGTCTTGTAACTAGCGACTAGTCATGATTGGGTTGCACTTTTCTCCTTAGGTTCTGAACGAATATTAGTTACTCATTCATAGAGTATAATATCCTAATACTTTTACACTCCTTGCACTTCAATGGGGATTTGTTATGTACGATTACCAAATCATCCCTACTCTCCTTGCCATTAGTTTCTCCAAGATTGTCTTCCCATAAGGGAACTAGTTGTGGCTTTACTTTGCTTGTTTCCCCAATTATATAACTACAGATGGACTTAGGGTTTATTGCAATTACAAGCTTTAACCCAAGAAGTTAATGTATCCTTTCTCCTTAGTTAATTCATCTATAATAATGCTAGGGTCCACTTATCAAGGAGATTGTCATTCATCATTTTAGTCCTTATCTTCAAGGTTATACAGCTCTAGCTTCTCTACATTGCTACAAGGATTGTCTAACAAATGCTCTTAATAAGCAACCTAGCCTAACCACACGCTTAAGGCATTTATTCATTAGGATAGGTTAATGCTTCTTTCTAATATTCACAAGAGTACCTCTTAACTCTTCTTCAATGTTGTCTCAAATGGCGGTCATGGTCCTCGAACCACCAAAATTTTCGCATAGCTTAAAAAAATTAACTTGAGTTGTCGCTATCTCAATTATCTTGATTATTGCGCCTTCATCTTATGTCTAACTAGCTTGCTTGACTTGCCAAGTCAAGAATATACCTCAATGGATGGTATTCTCTTAGTTTACCATCATAGGTATTTTATTGTAGGATTAACTCCTCATACTTGATTTGATTAGGGCAATAATTGTATCTGGGTTCCAATTGAATGGTAATCTTATAATTACTAATGATCTAAATTTCATTTATTAAATACCAAGAATATTTATAATTTAATTTTTTTTTTTTTTTTTTGTAGCCTTTGGGGTCTTATTATGCCCTAATCATTATGACTAATTAGTTTCAAATCTCAAAGCTTTTAGTGACCCTAGGAACCCCTTGAATTGATGTATGTTGATCTGTTGATTTAGATGAGTTTCCACTTATGTTTCACACTATTATTTCGCAAGTTTTCACCTAGGTATTATACTTCAAAGCCATAGTTTAGTTCAACTAAGTTATGAATGTAGCCCATGTTCACCAGTGTATGAACCTAGGGCTCTGATACCAAAATGTCATGCCCAAACTTTTGGGCAAAAACACACACAACAATTTTTTTTTTGATACACTTAATTATATGCAAACCATGTTTATTTAGATGTGACAACTTAACAGGTTGTTCCAAGTGGAATCTTAAATTATAATAAAACGTTTTTCTAACGTGAGCGATGAATAGAACAAAATTATCTAGAAGCCTTAGGTTTCTATAAAACTTCTATATGACAAAGTCAGGATATTCCCAACATATCAGTTTATGATAACTCCCATAATCAAATGGAACAAAATGATTTTTAAAGGGACAATAATAAATTCACATCAAATGTCCCTTTTATTACGGTTACAAATTATAATCCTTAATTAAATCAACTTCTACTAATAGGCATTAACATAATTACTAAATTTAATAATAATTATTTATCTCCTAACAAGTTTCCTTCATCCATGATAATACATCCTCCCTTTATAACTTGATTAAATGTTGTGTCTATAAATTAATTATTAATATGATTTTAACGTAATAATACTAATTAATCGAGCAATTGAAAATTGAAGTGTCAAACGTTAAAATGTTAATTGCTTTATTTAGTATAAGATTCCATCCAGGCTAAATGAGTTCGCAAGATCAAGGTCTTAGACTTATTTCAAATATATATAATTCCACCTCGATAACCTCTTCCAAAGAAATTATTATTATCTCACCATTTAATAAATAAATAAATTCATTTATGCAAAAATCTCTAAATTAATTGACAAGGGATATTATTAATCTCCAATCACCATTAATTGCTTTTAGGAACTAATTAAATTAGTCCTAGCACTTAGATGTATTAATGCCTAAATTTTATTTTAACAATAATTAAAATGTAGTTAACTAATTTGACTAAAGGGTCAATTAAATTTATAATGAATATTCCTATAAAGTTTAATCTCATAAAAAAAAACCTATATATAGGTGGACTAAAAATATTTCCCCATAGTCAAAATAACTTATCCAATTTGTTATAAAATTTCTAAAAGATTAAACCCCATAAGTATTTTAAATTTAAATATCTTATTTAATATACCCATGTGTTTATTTAAAACATATATAAATTATAAACACCAAATAAAATATTTAATCTATAATTTGCCCTATTTATATTCTTAACCATATATATATATATATATATATATATATATATATATATATATATATATATATATATATATATATATATATTCCTTAAACAAACATTATTATTATATACTCATATAACTTATTGAATTTTTGAATAGCAATGATAACCTAAAAATAATATTATAAATTGCCCTTTTTAAAAAAAATAAAAAAATACATCATTAACAAATAACTCATGAAAGCCCTAACTTTATTATTATAAAATGCCCTTTTTAATTTGTTTTCATTCTTTAATGCCTTTACACTTTTCGAATACCCTAACCCTTACTGGGTTAGGGTTTCATATTTTCTCTTTGTTGCAAGGGCCGAATGGCTAATGGCAGGGAGAGCGGTGGAGTGTATGGGAAGGTGGAGGTGTGGAGGCGGGTTGGAGGAGCGTCGGGCAGGGACCTTCCTGGGTGTCACTGGATATCCCCACAGTGGCGGTCGGGCCCCGCCCACTGTGGGAATACACAGTGACGACTGGGCCCTTCCACTGCGGTTACCCGTAGGTAGGGGGCCCCGACCTCTATTGTGGTTTCCCATAGTGGCGGCCTCCATGCCGTCCACTGCGTGGAGCCACAGTGGTGGCCCGAGCCATCACTGGCCCACTGTGAATACAGTGGGTTGGACCCTTCCCCCCCTTTTTTTTTATATTTAATTTTTTTTTTTTTTGTTTTCAAATTTGTTTTGAATATATATATATATATATATATATATATATATATATGTTTATATATTTTAAATATGATTATATATATATATATATATATTTTAGATGCACAAGAATTCTAGGATGATTTTACCATACCAATATGTGTTATTGTTTTAATCCTTTGAACAGATTAATTAAATTATTCAATTTAGATCAGTGTATTATTTTTATTTTTTTCGATAACCTTGTTGCTTAAATCAAAGATAGACTAAATAATGTAGATGTATTTTCTACAATAAATTATTGACATAATCCAATAAAATTAAACAACAACTATAGAATATGATATTATTTAAATTAACTAGACTATTTAACTCTCTAGATTTTATTCTCTGCAAATAAGTAAATGACAAAATTCAATAAATTCAACAACTATATAAATGTGATATTATTTAAATTTATCCTTAGAGATATGCATAAGGAAATAAGTAATCCTTTTATTTTCAGAAATAATATGCAAAATAAACTTTTCATTTTCAAAACTAACATGCATACTACAAATATAATTCCAATAACTATAGGGAACTTAATCCAAGATAAACATTTTTTTTTTTGCAACAAAATAATACTTTAACAAAATAAATGCATTTCTTTAGAGTACATTTAAAATACATTATAGCCATTAATACAAATGGGTGTGGTACTTGACTAGTCTCTCATTTCTATTAAATGAGGACTTTAATTAAAATAAATACATTTTCTTTTCAAAGTAATTACAACATATAGTTTCCCATCCACACTGCTGCAACTTAACATATAAAATATTCTATTTCCACTTCTTTTTCTGCAAACAATTAATCCCAGCAACTTCTAATTGTCTGTTTCTTTTCTTCCAAACAACCTACAAATAATTCAAAGGCTATGACCATGGAGTGCTCACCTCCCAGCCTAGGCTTACTAGAAGCCATCCCTGAGCTTGGAGAACCAAGCCCTAGATAGGTTACAGACATGCAAACACAACAAGCAAGGGAAAATCACCTAACATTCACTTTCCCGACCAAGACTACACTTCATCACAACCTGTGATGATTTCACATGGGTGGTAGTGGACCAAGTACCCTGAGGAGACTGCAAGAATGGTAGGACACAATGCCACCTCATGGAAACAAAGTTATTTCATAAAATCATAAACCCCACATTCCTTATGCCCCCCCAAGGCATTCTATGCCATACTTTCTCCCCTTATGACCCCCAAATGCACAAACCAGGCCATGCAGCAAGGGTCACAAATATACCCCTTGAGATTGCTCTCATAAAGAGAGTCTCTCACTCAAGGGTTGTCAAACTTCTACCACCCACAAGGTCATCCTACTCTCCCAAGAGTAGAAGGCCTTGGTTACTCCCAATACACTGAAAATGCATACAAGGAAATAAAAGAGAACACAAAATAATTTTCACAAAGGAAAATACAAGAAACCAACCTCTACATACAATCAATCTTTTCAACATAAACATGCAACGAAAAACAAGGAGATGAATCCAACCTTCAATCTGTCCAAAGGTATGCTAGAAATAGTTTGAGGATGGGCATCCCAAATCCACAAATCTTCCTTCCACACTTAGCCAAAATTTTGAATCCAAAAACCAAACTTTTCAAAAATGCATAGTCGCCAAAAATGGAGAGTGGGTGATTATCCACAAAATCTCTCATTCTTGCCTAAGAAGACCTCAGTGAGAGTTCTCATAGGTTTCTAAAATTGAAAAAGGAAAAAGTAAGAAAAAGATCAAAAAGGATCTCTCATCAAAAGGGAAGGTTATATAACCTAGATGGCACCTTCTAATTTTGAATTTTCGCATATCTTAGAAAACCTACTTTTTGGGATGACTCAACAGTCACAACAGAGTAGACACATGCCTAAAAAAACTCCTAACTCACAGGTATACCTTATGGGCTTTAGGAAACACCTTTAAAATACCCCTAGGAGTCCATTTGACCCCTTATAAACCCATCTGAAGTTAAATTTCAGGTCCAACCTATGTTGACCACTCCAAAGATTCTCTACCTAAGGAAAATTTAGAACCACATTCAAATGTTTTGAAAAAACTATAGTTGAACAACTCCCTTCAAGAGAGAAGTCAAAATTCAAGGCATAAATCAACACGTGTCAAGTGACACAATAAAATACATTACAAAATTACACATGGAAATTGTCTCTTGTTGGATTTAAATAAATCAATAAATATCATTTAACACACACACTACATTTACTTTCACAAATAAAATGCAATACATACGGGTGTGGTGTCTCTCCAAATAGACAACCCCTGGCTTTACGAACGTACACAGATCTAGGTTTGGTTCTCCATAATATTTCCATGGTCATATGGATAATTTTCCTGTGCATCTCAATTACACATTAGTAATTCCAATAACCTCATATAATATTAAACACATGAATAAGAATACACATCAAATACTCTGCATACAATTTACATTTAAACAAATCGATATATCTTATATCCAAATAAATCCACAAAAGCAATTATCATAATCCACATAATTCTGATCCATATATAAAGCATGCATCCTATTTCTATCATCATAGTAAAGTCCTGCAAATCCAATAATGACATACATCATCTTAAAGTTATCCTATTCTAGAATCATATAAAGTTACGTATCCATAACACATCAAAAAGTACACTGGAAGGTGAAATGATCTCGTAACCTGGTTCGATTACTTTTCTCACCAATCTATCCATCTAACATAGCCCATCCTATTGAATTATAGCATTTATTAGTAAGGTCAACCATGGTTAACTGAGTTAACCATAGCTTGATCGGGGAGGGGCTCTACACCATTTTTCTAAGTCAGTGTGACTTCCTTTTGTAATTGTGCAGTGAGCTCTAGGCACTTGGCCTTCCTGCATGTACAGGCCCCTATTGTAGTATTAATATTCCCTTATTGGCTAGTAAGTGAATATTGTGGGTCACAAATCCCACTGAGGTTTTTTCCACACCGTATTTCCTCGTTAAACTATTGTGTTATGGTGTGCTCTTCATGTGGTTATTGTTTTTCTTGTATACTACATTATTTTTTATTTACCAGTACACTATATTGACATGCTTTACATGTTTTAAAATCAAGTAAATTCTTATATCGATTAGATACTGATTCACCCCCCCCTTCTCAGTATCTTTGGGAATCCTAACAATTGGTATCAGAGCTTGGTCCTCTATTTTTAGAAGTCTAACAACTTGAGGAAGATCTTGACCCCGGTAGAGATGGAAAACTTGAGAGAACAATTGAAAACAACTCTTTCAGACTATGATGCAGAAAAGGTGAAGAATATCAAACTTGAAGATGATCTAAAGGATGCTTAGGATATCATTCAAGTGCTTCAAGAAAATATTACCATTGCAAGAAATAAGAGAAGAGAAGTTTGTGAAAAGATGCAGAATGAGAATGATGAAAAGGAAACTCTTAATGATCTGGTAAACAAGCTAAGACAAGAGATCAATACAACACAGAATGAGATCCTGGATATGACTATGAGATTTTGTAAAGAAATTGAAGATAGGAAGAATAATGAAGAAGACTTGGCCAGAAGACTAAATGATGCTGAAAATGAGCACAAGACTTAGTCATGAAAATGATATGTTGAAGACAGATTTAATGCACACACAAAATGACAGAACTGAACTCATAAGATAGAAAAGAATCTTGGAAAGTGAACTAACTGTTGCAAATCATCACAAAGAAAAATTCAAGAAAAGCTCAGAAGAACTTGGTGACATGCTGAAGAATTAGAAACCTAATGGTGATACAAATGGGCTTGGCTTTGAAGTTGGTGAAAGCTCCGGTACTGCAAACAATCATGATCATAGCAAACCGGTAAGACAACCTACTGCTTACAAATTTAATGGCAAATGCTTTAACTGTAACAAGTATGGTCATAGAGAAAATCAGTGTAGATCTAGAAATTATCAAAATACCAACACACCCACCGGTCAATGTTCTAAATGCAACAAAGTTGGTCATAATTCAGAAAATTGCAGAATAAATGTAAGATGTTATGTTTGTGGAAGATTTGGACATTTATCTAATCAATGCAAAACACATACTGGCATAGGATATGGGAAAGCTATTCAGAAAAACAATGTGACTTGCTATGCTTGTAACAATATTGGACACATTGCTAAGTTTTGTAGAAGCAAGACCTCACCGGCAAATAACAAAGGTCCTAGTTTGAAAGGTAAAGAAAAAGTTGAAGAGGTAAAGCAAAAATTCTCAAAACAATGGATTAGAAAGTCAGATTAGAATGTTGATGTGAATACTCCTCCACCAGCAGAACAGAGTAACACTCCACTAATAGGAGACTCTTCATCTAACTGAAGGAAAATCCTTTGAGGGTTTAGCAACTAAATGAGAAACATGCTATTATTCCCTCGGTTGATGGTAAGAAGTTGAAATTACTTCTTTACTGGCAGATAAGTTAAGTCATTACTTAATCGGCAAGCATTAAATATGGTAGTTGGAGATAATGACATTATAAAGCAAGTGTTTTGGCTCCATTTTCATTCACCAAGAATTCAAACTTTTGAGAGCGCGAAAATTTCCAAGCAAAGGCACCCTTAGCAAAGCAATTCATCAAGCAAATCATTCCTTAAGGCAGATAAAGGTATTTATAACCATGGCTTCTTCATCTACTCCTGAATTCATTGCAAACCCTACTATTGTTGAAGTACTTAAGTGCCCTAGACCCATCTTCAAATTGGTTCCCAAAATTGCTAAGAAAGATGATGACATAGGTGCATTCTCCCAAATCCCTAAAGGAGTAGTCTATGCTGAAGACCCTAGAATGTATATACATTGTCATATAGAGAAATTGGGTGATGATGAAATCAAAAACATGTATAAATTTGTAATTTGTGATGAATCCGGAAATGTCAAAACTGAACACAAGATAATAGAAACCCTAGGTTTTACAGAAATTCTTAGTATCCCATATTTTCCCAAGGATATCATAAGAATTGTGCTAAGCAGGGTTCATGGTGAATTATTTTGGTTGGACTCTATTCACAAGATTACTAAGGAAGCTATCGAAGCTGTAATAGGGTTACCTTCCATCGGTAACAGACCTGACAAAACCAAGAGAGTCTCAAATGACACAGTGATAGACCTAACTGGTGCAACATTTGACAAGAGATCACTAAGGATAAATGATGTAATGGATATCAATGTCAAATTTATCAGTATGATCTTAGGCTACAAAACTACACATGCAAATAGGTTAAAATCAATCTCTAGCCTATGCATTAAAAGTACCTATGATATGGTAAATGATAATGCAAGGATAGACATATGTGAATGGCTTAAAGATGAACTGTTTGATAATTTGGGAAAGATAAAGAAAGACAAAAATGGAAAATTCAGATTTGGAAACCTACTTTTTTGTCTGATGTTGTACATAACCAAATAAGTACCCAGTATTGGTATTAGAAATTTTGGTTTTGATATACTGGTAGGTAAACAATTGTTAGATTTACTGAACAACATGGGAGAGAACAGGGAAAAGAACATAAATGAGTATTTTCAGGCATTGAAGGCCCGAATGAAAACTAGAGTTAGATTGTCACAAACAATTGTGGACAAATATAAGGATGAAATCTGTTTTGTAATAAAGAAGGATGAAATTTGGATGGAGGCAGTTATTCCTAGAACCATCTGGGTAACTGAAATGGGGTATGAAACTGATGACAACATAATAGAAACTTATGCAAAAGCCCTCCTAGAAGCTCCAAAGGAACCTGAATAAAAAGTTTTTGGTAGTGCTGAAACAATAGAAAGCCAAATTCAATCAAGAAAAAGGGTTAAGAAGGTTGAGGCAACTGTCAGAAAAGGAACTTGATAGGAAAAAGCTATCAAGGAAGATGTATTAAGACAAACCGATATTAAGGAGAGTGAACTAGAAGAACTTTAACCAAAAATTCATCTGTCACTGGTTGCAACTTCCTCTGAGAGTGACATACTGACTAAATTCAAAAGAGTTGAAAGGAAGAGAAAAACTTCACCGGTACCCTCACCTTCTCCTAGAAAAACAAGATAGAAGAAACAAGCAGTGAGGCCCCCAGCAAAGAAACTGACTCCAAAGAAAAAGAAGATGACCCCTAAGAAGAAGACTCAACAAACTATTGCTCCCATTGATAAACTTCTCAATGAAATAACAAAGTATGGAAAGCTGAAAAACATTAACAAATTATATGACACACTATTGATTGGTGACAAGGAGAAAGTAGAGAACGGTGTAATCTTACACTTAGATATTTACAAGAAATTTTTGATGCAAGTTGTTGATGAAATGTCGGCAGATCTGTATAATAGACTAGAAGCTAGAAGGCTAGCTATTGTTGAGCTTGATAAGAAAATAAAGATTGAAAAACTACTTGCTGTACATCCTATCAACTCACCTAATGAGATAGATCAATTGACCTTTGAGGCTAACCGATCAATATTTTCAACTGCTCACCGACATATAGTACTGATGGTAGGTAGAGTGAATGAGGTAACAGAAGAAACAACTGATGCATGGGATATATTCTTTGTAGAGAAGGAGAAATGGGAAGAGTATCAAAGACCTAAACCCATCAAGGTATATCAAAAGGATAAGGGAAAATTAAGGTTGGTGAACCACCCAGTATAAAAATAACAGACAACTTATCCCCACTGCCTTTAGATACTCCACCAGTAGTTACTACTGACAATCAACTGGCTACTGAGAGTATGGACACACCACATGAGGATACAAATCCTAATTCTGAGGTGTTATATACAATGAACATTGACACTCAGAAAATCAATATTGTGGTGGATAAAGAATCAATTGGAAAATTAGATGTGGCAACAGAGCCACCGACAGAAAACATTACAGTGACCCCAGACACTAGAAAGGCAAAGACCACAGATGTACATAATGATTCATCTACTGAGCCACTGGCAACAGGCAGCACGAAAGAAAAACCATCAATGGACAACACTGAGAAATAGGCAGAGCAAAAGGCTCCCTCACATGAACAGGTTCATGTAGAGACAGTGCCATCAGCAACAACTGAGAAACCCAAACCTTTTCTTAGAGAAATGCAAACACAAACTGACCTACCAGAGGTCACTACAAGCAAAGAAGTTAATCACACCGACAGAATACAAATTGTTGGTTCTTCCATGGCAGAATTCAAACCAACAAATGTGACAGAAGTTCTATTAGATTCAATCAAGAAAATAACAGAGTGCAGTGCACAAGAATACAAAGCTATTGATGATACAATCCCAATTTTGAAAATGATAGCACCCAAGTGTAATGTGGATAATAAAGATTCTTTAAATCAATTTGACACATTGTCTAAGTATATTACTGACAACATTGTGACAGTTGAACAAATAAATGAGGAATCATTCAAAGAGAAAATTGAGAAAGAAAAACATAAATTCTTTGAAGAGGAAATAAAGAAGTGCATGAGACAATTTGACACTCTTTTACCGGCACTATGTAAAACACTAAAAGAATTTAAAAAGTTGTACATAGATACATGTAAAACAAACTTTTTGATAGTAGATATAGACAAGAAGATTAGTATGGTACAGGAAGAAATAAATAAATTAGCTGACAATTTCATTAATTCATCTGAACCATTATTAGTTTTTGAGCAAAAAATAACAAGTTTTGAGGAGGAACTTCAGAAATTTGAAAGAGAGAAGGAAAGAATAAAAGGAAAGGCAAAAGATCTGAAATGGAGACTTAGTCCAAAATTGGACTACCTCGCCTCCTTGAGAAAAGAGATATCTAAGGCATTGGTTCAAGGACTAAAGACACCGGAACAAAAAATGCAACACCTCATCGGTACAATTTAGAGGACGAAGGCTGCATTAAAGGACAGTGAATGGTTCACTAAGAGCCTGAATTTGGTATTAGTAGACCTTTTTTAGATTGTAACCAACTGGTTACAGGGATGAATCTGGAAACCACACTCAGTTGAAACTTTGACAACCTTTGTCATTGATGCAAAAGGGGGAGTAGTGGTAATGAGAAAAATGATTAGCAGAAGACACCATTAGCTCAGGGGGAGCACATATGATTTGGCACACAGTTTTTGGTAAGACAGTTTTTGGCAAGACAATTTTGGCAGATTCTTTTTGGATGACACTTTTTGGATTTTTCTCATGAGTGTTGCCATTAATGCCAAAGGGGGAGATTGTTGGCAAATGCACACTCCAATGAGAAATTGTAGGTGATTGAAGGTTTTGTCATTGATGGCAACCTTGCAATCATATGATACTGGCAAGACAATTATACCGGCACTGGCAATGACAAACTCTACACCGACACACAGAACACCGACAGTGAAAGGAAGGATACTGGTACCCAGGCCGACAGGAATTTTGTTGATAATATATTTTGTAGTTGATTGTAAAATCATTGTAAGACGACATGGTGAGTTGTAATATGACTCATATATGTATGAGATCATTGTAGAACATTTTGTAATAAGGTGATAGGGAAATTATGCAGACCTAATATGTGAATTTTAGGTTAAGGTTTTACGTATGAAGCAGAGCTAAAACCGGTACTAGATCTAGCATAGCAGATGCTATTTTGAAGCAGTACAAGACATTAGATTATTATAATCCATTTTTGTAAGTTAGTGTGACTTCCTTTTGTAATTGAGTAGTGAGCTCTAGGCACTTGGCCTTCCTACATGTACAGGCCCCTATTGTAGCAGTAATATTCCCTTATTGGCCAGTAAGTGAATATTGTGGGTCACAAATCCCACCGAGGTTTTTGCCACACCGGGTTTCCTTGTTAAAATATTGTGTTATGGTGTGCTCTTCATGTGGTTATTGTTTTTCTTGTTTACTGCATTATTTTTTATTTACCAGTACACTGTATTGACATGCTTTACATGTTTTAAAATCAAATAAATTCTTATACTGGTTAGATACTGATTCACCCCCCCTCTCAGTATCTTTGGGAATCCTAACATTTCCCAATTGATTGTCATGTTGAAATTTAAAGTGCATTGAATTGTGTGCATATAGGTGAGTCTCTATGAATCCATTTGCTCAGTTTGGTAAGCTTAATCCATTTGCAGTTTGTATTGTTTGCATAAGTCCCTGTTTCAACAGCTAGTCAGAGCCTCACTTTGCACGTGTAAAAGTTGCCGTAGTGAATGTCATGTCAAAATGTTTGTTCAGGGCTATTGCTGGTATGAAAGAAAAGCTATGTTTCCAGTTTGAAGCTCCTACCAATCCATTTGATTGATTTTCCAAGATGGTTTCTTGAGCCATTTTATTTAGTGTTTTGCACTTTCATTGTTACCATTGTTAAAGTGTCTATTTTCATGAGCTCACCATTTGCACCCTATCAACTTCCTTGTATTCCATGGTCTTTCTTGTACTACAAAGTATCTATGCCCCATATTTGGGGATCCACAGAGACCATTTGATATTTTTAATGTGTGCACTTTGAGGTCCTTGCACTTGGATTTTATCAGGTTCAAATGCTAATAGAGACATTTAATCAAATTCAAAAATTAATATCTCACCACTCGGGATTCGTCATGAGGAATGGTTTTGCAAGATGAAATTTAACAGAACAAAGTACATGCCTATCAGTTTGTGAAGTCTAAGAAGTTGTTTTGATCAGTTTTCAAAATAAAATCTTTGGGTTTAAATGTGAAAATGTGGCACAGATGCTAGTGAGTTGCAAAACTTAGTTTAATGATCGGATAATGGTGTAAATCAACTCCAGAGGCATGTTCAAGATGCCTGAAAGCTTTTCAAGGGTTAGTGGCATGAAAACAATTTTTTTTTTAGCTAGACCCACTTTGGGGCCCGATCCGACTTGTAGCTTCATGTATCTTTGCAGGCAAAGTTTAAATTGTTATTTTAAATCATGTGTTATATGATTTAAGAGATGTAGAAGAAGCTGGAGAATATTATAAGAGCACTATGGACATTAATGGTACATTGAAGCAAATGCCTCGCTATTTGGTAGCTGAAAGGGTGTAAAACCAAAGTATTCAAAATTTGGTAGCATTCTCCCCTCGCATGCCTCTCCATTCAACATCTTCTCTGCTGTGTGTATGGCATGGCCCTTAGGAACTTTCAACTAAATGAAATTGGCAAGTGTAAATGTCAAATTCCTTGTTGTGCATGGTTAGTAAAGGAGGCATACTAACCTCTAGCAAATAAAATGGTAGGCAAAGTGCCTAAACCCCCAATTTGGTGTTGAAAAGCCAAATGAACCATTCTCCAAATGCAATTAACAGATGTAGTGCCCAGTCCACCCTCTAGGTGATATTTGGGAGGAATTGAAGTTTCCAAGCAAATGCGTTGGCAGATGTAGAACCGGTTCCTTGCAATATATAGTAGCATCTTCCTTTGCTCATGGGCTGAAGAGCCATTTTAAACTTCCAACAAATGCTATTGGCAAGCTTAATGCCAACATCCTCCCTGCATAGAAATGGTAAAGGCATTAGTAGCCTGTTGGGCATGTGGTGTGTTTTTAAAGAAACTTTCAAACAAATGCAAATTGGCAGGTTGAAACCAAAATCCTCCCTCATGTGGTGTGGAATGGCATGATGTAAAACCAAACTACATAAACTCTTGCCAATATCCTCTCTGCGTGGTGTATGGAGAAGAGACATTAAAATTTTCAAGAAAATGCAATTGCCAGGCAAAAACATTTATCCCACATTGATAGTGGGGAGGGAATTTTTGTATTTAAATAAAAAACCACATACATTCATAGTGTCAAAGCTTAAAGGCTTTTGGCAAGAGGTTGCCTGGTGACCCAGTGGACCCCACATGCGCGTGCGCATTTTGAGGCGCCCAAATTTTGCAGCAGAAGGGCGAATTAATAAGCGAGAAAGTTGTAGATGATTTGATGGTCATTGCTATACCGCAATATGAAAATGATTGACGGTTAACTATTGCGACTTGACAACTAGATGGTGGGCCCGGTAGGTGAGCAGCTCATGTGTTAAAGATCGAGCAGGTTCGAGGAGGATCAATGGTGGTTGTTGTACCGCGATTGGAAAATGCTTGCTAGTTATCCATCATGGGTCAGTGACAAAGCATGTGCAGTAAAGGACTGAGATAAAGGTCAAGCAAATCAAGGAAGATCCAATGGTTGTTGCTATACTATGATGGAAAGTAGTTTGATGAATATCCATCGTGGATCAGTGACAAAGAAGAGTTCCAGTCCGGCGATGGTGAAGTAGTGGTCCAGTGGCAGGTGAGTGGTGTCCAGGTGGATTCAAAGCGAATCATAGGGTGCCACATGGCAGAGCATAGAAGGAGGATCAAGGAAAAAATCAAAATTAATTCATATAGTTCCAGCTATAGTGGAAAAAAAAAAAATTTAAGGGTTCCAGAATATTTGGAAAATGGCTCCATAATTCTATGTTTCCAATTCTAATTTTTTCTTCCAAATTTGTATAGGGTAATGTCTTCTTTCAAATAATGGAGTATAATTCTTGCTATAGGTGTTTCTAGTTGTAGGTTTTACTTGTGTAAGGCATGAGTAAATTTCACATGAAATTGTCTCTAAATATGTATTCTTTTGTTACAAATTAAATCCTCAAGGAGGCTAGAATTTGTCATCTCAAGGATATTGTTGTGATTGTTTATAGGAATTCTTCAGTGAAGAGTTTAAATTTTGTAATCAATCATAAATAATGGAATATATATTCAAGATCTGATGATTTTGTGAGTGAGATGAGTAATGCATTTATGTAAGGCATTAATGCAGGAATATCCAATGATGAAGATGGATTTGTAGTAGAAGTTTTCATTTACAGTTTGATGTATGACTCCATGCCCTTGGATAAGGCACTGGTCTTGCAGATTCTGGGGATTCTCAGAGATTTAAAAAAAATCAAATATCTATTTACTTTTATGTTTGCAGTTATAATTGGTTCCACCTATCTCATGCTCCAATTTAGTTGAGATGTCAATGTAGATCTAGCCCATTTGCGGTAACCTCCTTGTTGTTGAGCCTTTTGAGATTCATCTGCTTTCTATTGATGTTGTCTTTTGTGTAATTTGTCTAATTCAATGTATCAAAGGTACACCCACCTAGGTTTTGTAGAGCCTAAAGAGTAGAAGGATTTTTATCCTTGTTATGTTGTCCCAAGCCATAAAGTATTTCATAGATTGAAATTGGCTATTTCATAGATATATTGTAGGTGAACTTGAGTTACTCATTTTTGAGAACAGCAGGTTGGAGAGTCCAGTCATTCATTGTTGGCACTTGGCTCATCCGGTCAAGTTGATTTTAGGCAGAAGAACATTGAGCAGCTGAGCAATTTTGAATTAATGTTTGTTGCAACTCAAAAGTTGAGGAAGGAAGGATCAAAAGATAAGCAAGTCATTGAGCAGGCCATTCTGATTTTGCAGTAGCTAGTTCTAGGATACACTAGTTCGGTAGTTAGTCCCTCGGGTAAGCTTAAGAGTTTGAATGAACATATTGTAAAAGAGTTTCAAACTCTTCAACACATATCAAACTGACAATTGATAGAGAGATACAATGTAGGTAGGAAAGTCACCTGTGACAATATGATCATATCAGACAAGGTCAAGATGACAGAGCAACTTATAAATATTGATGAGGCTCTTAATCAGTGTAGTTGTATATATAGGTCTTGTACTAACACCGACAAACTTACAAGTGACTTGGAGGTAAAAACAAAAGTGACAAAGGCTGGATTGGAATATCTGGCTAACAATTTTGATGGTACTCAGTCATTGACCAACACCATTGATGGTCAAATTTTGCTTATAGAATCTGAGATATCAGCCTTGGAGAAAGATATGGATAGATTAATCTAGTGAGCTAGGGAATTGAGAGGATTGGTAAGTCCCTCATCGAACACTTTATTACTCGAGAAGCGGGAAATTCTAGAATTGATGAATAAACCCACACCAACAGATCTAACAGAAGAAGAACTACATGTATATATTCTTAATGGGTTTGTATCTATTTTGGGAACTTTGAAAACTGGTTGGGATACTTAGGACTTTTGAAGGGTGCTTACCTGGATATATTCAAGTACATCTAGATCCGGTAAATACATTTTGATTTCATTATTTCATTCTTTTGCACCGCCTTTGTCATTGATGTCAAAGGGGGAGTGGTTGTTGTGAAAAATGTCAAGGGACATAAGAAGTAATGTATAGCCTAGGGAGAGCAGGGTTAGTTTTGGTCATCAATTTTTTGGAGGAATCGGGACAACACTTCATTGATTCATTTTTCACATGAGTGTTGCCATCAATGCCAAAGGGCCTTGACATAAGAAGAAATGTATAGCTCAAGGGGAGCATGGTCAGTTTTGGTCATCATTTTTTGGGAGGAACCGAGACAACACTTCAGCGATTCATTTTTCACATGAGTGTTGCCATTGATGCCAAAGGGGGAGATTGTTTACAATTGACACTCATTTGATTTAGTTGTGTTGTCATTGATGGAAACGCATATCATTTTGGGTTGGACACTTAATTGATACTCACTAGTATTCATGATTTGACAACTAACATTCAGGGAAACTGACAAACTAGGAACCAGTATATGAGGCCGACATAGGAGATTGATCTGGAAGGTCTACATGGTAGCAATCAGTGACATCGGTCATGCAGTTTATTGTACTTTTTTTTGTCTAGGCCAACATGTAGATAAATTGTAATATCATTGTAAGCCGACATAAGGCATTTATGTTAATGTTTGGGAAGGGTATTTAAGTCAGTCTGGCTAGGATATTTTGGATATGATATTGATATATATACATATGATGCGAGATATAGTGATGTGATATTGTGCAAACAATATTGATTGACTGTAAACAAATATAATATTCTGCAGTCGGTCCTGGTTATTGGTTTAAAGGTTTGGTATGCAGAGCATGTTACCGATAAAGGAGGACACAGTGGAAACTAGTACAAATAGTACTTGAACCGGAAATCATCTAGCATAGCAGATGCATTCTCTGAGTTCATAATTTTGTTTGTAAACTAGTATTTGGTGTTTGTAGTCAGTGTGGCTCCTTTTGTGATAAGCAGTGTGCTCTAGGCTGTTGGCCTTCTTGCATGTGCAGTTCCCTATTGTAATATTTATTCATTTGGCCAGTGGATAGATGTTATGGGTCACCAACCCCACCGTGGTTTTTCCTCGTTGAGGTTTTCCATGTATAAATCTTCGTGTTATGGTGTATGTTCTTGGGGTGGCATTATTTATACTTGCTATTATATTCTTTTATGGTTACCAGTTATTGAAACACTTTGTTAATAAGGTTAAAATTTATCTTACCGGTAGAACACTGATTCACCCCCCCTCTCAGTGTTCATAGATTCTAACATTTTTTACCTGTGTTTGACGCTTGCACTCATTTAGAATTATACATATCTCTTCAAAAGATAACTTCAAAAGATAACTTCAAAAGTTTTCCACCAAATGTTATTATTTCCACCATGCTTGAAAATTAATCAAACATTTATATCTATAATATTTCTAATTTTTTTCAACATGAAATGCCTCAGCTTCTTTCTTTCTTAAACGAGCCTTCCACTGATCCATTCTCAACCTTCTCTTTAAATCTTCACCCACAAGCCTTCTCCACAGTGGAAAAACATGTTTCTGATCCTCACATTTATGTAGCCGGAGTTTTTGTTTTTGTTGCCAAAGACAACTTTGCTCTCTTCATTTCCTCTATCAAACGTGGCATTGAAATTTTCCTTTCTTTTGCAATTTTTAATTTTCTTTGCAAAATTGGCAGACTCTTCAACATTTTTTCTTGCTTTTGAAACTTCAAAACAGACAAACTGTCACATGTTTGACTTCCAAAAGAAACAATTCTTTTAACTTTTTAAATCCAATTTTTCTTCTCAAACTATTCTGATCCATTAACCTTCTTCCCAAATGTTTCCAGATGGCTTCAAATGAGCAACATTATGAGAGTGGGGAAAACATAAAGCTCAAGATTGTATGAATTAAGGAAAAGTATATTGGAGAAGACTTATACATTTAACACCATATTCTATAATATTCATCATTAAAAATCAATACAACTGCCCACAATATAATTCTCAATACAGAGATCCACATTGTCTTCCTTTTTCAGCCCTCATTACAAATCCAACAAGCAATGAAATCTCCTGCTTCAAAAAATATTGGGACTGTAGCATAGGAATTCGGAAATCATCACAAACAATATAGAAATACTAATCATTAGCTCAATCACGAAAGCACAATTGCAATGATCTATCCTAATTACATCCAATAGAGACATAAAGATAAAACATTCAAAAAGATTGTGCAAACCAGATGTAAATCCAAATGTTTCCTTCATGCAGCTCCATTGTTCTTCTTTCCTCTTCAAATAGTTTGGTTGTGGATCTCACCTACAAGTGCACATACATGATTGAAAACAAGTAGATAAGAAAATTGCTCAAAAGTACTCAAAGCATAATTGATTAGAAATTCGATAATCTGATTAGCGATCAAGAATCAAGGGCCTTGATTGAAGAAATTCATCCAATTTATAGAAGAATTGGAGAAAAGACAAGATTAGCATGATGAAAAGACTTAGGATAAATAATTAATTTATTAATCCTAGAGAGAGAAATGACAAACAAGGTTAAATGATTAAATCATGAAACCCTAAAAGATGAATTAACAATGCAAGAACGACAATTAGGTCTTGACAAAGGATAATTGATATCGATTCGATTTGATCATGATTCTGACTTGATCTGATTGATAAACAATTGAGATTGACTGACAAATTGACCAATATTGATAAATAGACCAAATTGACATGCGCCAATTGACATGATTGAAGAGGACAAGGATCGATGACAAATCGATCATAAAATGACAAGATTGACAAGTTGATAAGAGATTGACAAGATTGACCAAAATCATGATTAAAGATTGCTATCAACAAGACCTAATTCAAAAGTGAGAAAAATTGAAGAATGCAGAAGGACTCGATGCTCGTGAATGATAAAGACCAAGTACGCAACATAGAAGGAATGTTAATGCGACGCAAAAACCTTAAATGAGGCAATGCGCAAATGTTAAAGTATGACTCCGCAAGCGTTGACCATTTTTAGGTGTCTACATTTTGCCCCTCTTTGAGACAATGCGATTTTGAGCGTTGTTTCAAAGAACAATAATGAAAATGCCCCAGACAATGACAATGACATATGCATGCCCCCTCAAGGAATTGGCTGGAAACATGCAGAGAAGAGGCCAATTGATCGATAAAAATGATAGGATTGAACGGACTGACAATCGGAGATCGGATGCATGAAGGACAAGCAATTAATGACACAAAAGACCACGACCAACATAAGATGGAGAGGATGCACGTCCATCTATGCACTGACAAAGATCTATAAATGAGTCCAAGAGAGTGAAAAATTGCTCATTTGCATTAGACAAAGAGGAGGATTTGCTGCTCTGGACAAGGACATTTGTAGATAGATGGTGAACATTCCAATGGTAGGCACCTCGGGGAATGTGTACATACTTACAGACAATTGGACAACGCGGGAGCAGCGGTATGGATCTCAAAAACCCATGTTTTCAATTTCATGAATTTTGATTGCTTGCGGGACATTGCGGGGCCCATAGAAGATGCAGAAAAGGAGTCCTGCGCTTGTGTAGGGCGAATCCTGCGCTTGTGTAGGGTCTTCTGTGCTTGTGTTTGCGTCCTTATGTCAGATCAAGATCAAGGGACAGAAAGAGTGTATGGGTAGTGATAAGATATGGATAGGATAAGGAAGACCAAGAATGGATAAGGGACATGGACTGAAGGTCGGGGTAGGCTAAGGGATAGTGGCAGAAAGTTGCAAGAAGACAGGGAATATGGATGAAAGGTTATAATAAGCAAATGGATAAAGACCAAAAGCTATGATAGACTAAAAGCTACAAAAAAGATACATGATGTTCATGATGATCCTCAGCCTTGTCAAGATCAAAGGTGGAAAGATGAAACTAGACATGAGGGACAATAGGATATGAAGGGTAATGACATGGTATGATAGGATAATGAAGGGCAATAGGATATGAAGGAGGAAACCTGCCCCCAAGTATGGTATGCAAGAAGTTCATAGATTACGCATGATGCCTGTTTGCCAGGTTTTCATCACGGTACTTGCCCAAGGTGCCTATTTGCCAGGTTTTCACCAGTGGACAAATTATTTTTGCTTTACTTTTTTTTTTCTTTTATCTTTTTTTTTTCATTGTTTTTTTTCTTTTTTTTTTTCACTTTTTTTTTTTAGTATTTTGACTTTTTAGTGAAAATGGACACATGATAGGGGATGAAAGAAGGACTCAAACATCCTTTTGTTTGGATAGTAGCCTTGAAAATAAATGGACCATGACCTTTGAAAGTATGCTCAAAGACGTTGGTAGGATGAGGACATGGAAAATGAGATGAAACTAAGGCAAGGATTTATGTAAAGGATTGGATCAAAGGGATGGAAGGATGGAAAATATGCATTGGATAATAGGTAGGGTATTGGAAGAATTGGGCTTGAGTGGATGGAAATGTTGTCAAGATCAACATTGGCACACACCTTGAGGGGTGATGGATTGATGGAGGAAAAATGGATCTCAGATTGTGAGATTTGGATGGAGGAATAGTTTGGGATTTTGGGACATAAGGGCCCAAAATGGATGAAGAAGGTGATGGAGGAACAAATTTGAGAGGGTTGGATGGAGGAATAGCAACTTTGGATGCCAAGTTGGATGTTTCCTTAGGCTTTTGTGCTTCAAGGAGCCGCTTAGGGATCCACATGGTTTTTGATTTTTCATGCTTTTGTAGTTCCTTGGAGTGCATTGCTTGCATAAGGGATTTAGGAACCCATATACATTTTGACTTTTCTTTATTTTTCTCAATGGGCCTTTGTGGCCTTTTGGATATTTCTTTTTCTTTATAGATCATATTGTTCTTTGTTTTGACATGTCAATTATATTGGACATGTTGATCCTTGAATACATGTGGATTGCTAGACTGATGACTTTTATACTTGACATCCAAATTGCTTGGAGGGGGAAAGGAATGCATATATGGATATGAATGAAATGGAGGTCTTTTGGATTGATTAAATTTACTCAAGGATGTGTGCCTTTTCTGACCTTGCATAGAGGACGAAGGGATATAAGGACCTAAGATGGATGGAAGGTATGATGGGGAAGGTGTATGTTTGGATTTTGATGGAGGGATACCAATGTCTTGAGGAATTTCACTGAGGCCAGGACCCTTAATATTTTGTTTAACATGAAGGGATTCTTGCTTATCAAGATCTACTCCTTTGCCTTTATGAATATCTTGACTTGTAGGATACTCTTTTCTTTGGGAAGAAGACACAAGTCCATTGTGAGGTGGATATGATATGAGAGAAATAATGAGATCTTGAAGTGGATCCGATTGCACCAAAGTGGAAGAACCCATTATGCATGTCAAGGATTCATGAACATCTTGCACTGACACATTAGAATCATGAGTGGGATTAGGATCGTGAGGGGGACTAGGAGTGTGTAGCGGACATGGTTCAATGACAGGCTCTTCAAGAGATGGAATGGGAGAAATAATGGGATCATCAAAAGAAATGCGATCTTGGACTGTATATGGAGGATTAGGACATGGAGATGGAGGAACAAGTGGATCTTGTGGAGGATTTGAAGGAATAATTTGATCTTGACAAGGAGGAAGATCATTGGAATCCTCTTTAAAGGTGCTTTGCTCTTGACTTTTAATGGGATCATTGGAAAGGATGTAAGGGATATCTTGATCTTTCTTAGGAAATGGAATGTCAATGGGATTTGAAAGGACATTGTGTTCATGAAATGGAAGGGGATGGTTTGGGATTGGATGAACTAGGATATCTTGATCTTGTCCGAGGAATGGAGTGTCAATAGGATCTTGGATAGGATGGACAAGAATAGGGGAATCATCATGAGTGTCTAGGAACATGGGGTCCTGGTCAATAATTGGATGGGATGATAAGGTTTCAGGATCTTGATCTTGATTTTCTTTAGGACTCATTCGTGCTCTAAATTATCCTCTTGACATGGGGTTGGACTTTGGATATGCATGGAGGATTCTGACAAGGAATCAATGTTTTGGCATGAAGGAAATGCACTTTGAACATTTGTGATGGATTCTGGCAAGGAATCAATGCTTGAACATGAGGAAGAGGGACTTCGAATGGGGTCCTCTAAAACAGGTAATGGCAATAAAGTGCATGGTGGCATTGGGTCTAGTATTTCTGAAACATGACAAGGATGTGCATCATGAATTGGATTATCATGGCAATCAATTATGGATAGCCCTTGGCTAATTGCATCCTTGGGTGTATTATTTGATGAGGACAATATGGAAGGTTCTTGTGAAACTTCTAGAGGTGTAGGGATAGATGCCACTGGAGAATCAATTTGTTTGTGGGGAGATGAGGCATTGCTAGACATAATTGTATTATCTTGATCTTCCTCAAAGAATTCACTTGGTAGTTTCCTTAAGAGCATTGCAATAAAGCCACCTTGCTTTCGAGGTTTTGACATAGTTGTATCTAGAATTTGAACTTGTTTTTGGTTTGATGTCATGTTTTGATATTGGACTTGGTTCAATTGTTCTGACATGTTTGAAACTTGGGTTGGTGTGTGCTGCAACCTTTGTTTTTGAATGTTTGATTGTGGTTGTTGACATTGATATGTTGATTGAACTTGTTGATATTCCACCATCGGTTGAACCATTTGTTGACATTGTATAGTTGGTTGGACATATTGTTGAAATTGGACCATTGGTTGTATATGTTGGATGATTGGTTGTATTGGTTGTATATGTTGTACCATTGGTTGCGATGGTTGAAAATCTGATTGATAGTAAACACCTTCTTGTTCTTGTTGTGGAGGCACATAATGTTGAAATTGATGTTGTCTCTTCTCTTGAAATTGTTTCATCATCTCTATTTGGGAGAGGAGAGCTGGTATGTCTGATCATTCAAGAAGAGATCTTACATCAATTGGCTCAATATTTGGATTTCGACCTGGAAATTTTTGAAACGTTTTGGACATTTGTGATCTATTCTTCGCAATGTTTTTCACTTTTTGTTCCAAAATCTCATTTTCTTGAGCTAGTTTCTCCTCTAGTTTTTGTATTTGGACATTTGTTTCATCATAAAAAGTTTGATCAATATTGCCTTGTTGTTGGGTTGGATATAATTGTGATTGCATTGTCGATTGATATGTCAAACTTTGCTGCATCATTGGTGCTTGGAACCTTGTTTCAATAGACATGTCACTATGCAATGTTTTTGGGATTTTTCAAGGATAATGTATGATATGCAACTAAATGCAAACTAAATAAATGAAGATGCAATCTATGGCAAGAATGCAATCTATGTTTTTGTTCTTTTTTCAAAATTTTGACAAACTTTTTGGAATGCAAATATAAAAGAGACCCTTAGGAAATTGAAATGATGTCTAGACCTCAAAGGACAAAAGGACCAAGTGACAAAAGGACAAAATGACAATGTCTCCCCTATATGCTTGGATACTAAGCTAGGTTTGACCAAATGACATTGATGACAAAAAGACAAAAGTTGGATAAGGTCTAGACTTCCTAACAATGACTTAGGGGTTATCAAAGACTTGGATTACTCAAGTATGACAAAACCTAATTTTGACACTATATGCAAAGGGACAATTACTATGCAAGTGATCCTAATATGATATGATAATGACCTAAGCTTAATGAAGAGACCTAGGGTATGCAAATATGAATGTATGACAATGGTATTACTCTAATGCAAGAGGACACATGCAAATGGATGACCCTTATTGATATGCAAAGGAGTATGACTTAGGTGAAACCTAACCTTGGTACTTGACAATGACTTTGCAAAATGCAACCTAGGATGAACCTAAATGTAAGTGACATGAATGTTGAGAAAAGATTTTGAAAAATGTTTGACAACCATGTTTGAAAGTGTTTTGAAGTTTGTTGGATGAAATGCTCTTATGTTTTGCCTTGTTCTTGAAATGAGATACAATTCAACTTTTGACAAGCTAAGAATACAAGATATTGCAACTTAGACTCAAGACAATCATGCTCATTCCCACATTTCTTATGGTAGGCAAGGACATTAGGTACTTGAGAGGTAGACTCATTATGGGATTCAAGGAGAATACATAGATGCTTGACCCCATGGGCTCCCCTCCATGACACTCACTTCTCAGGGCAGCCAAGCATCACTCCCCATGGAAATCTCCCCATGGCGAACTTAGTATCTCTTCCCAGTATCCGAACTTGTCCTTCTCAAGCAACTAGAAGGGTTTTTTTGGCCTCTAAAACAAGGTGTGTAGTAAGGATTTTTGTTAAACGTTACTCCTTGATGTCACGCAAGTGTGATTGAGACTTTAAGCCCATCAAGATACCAAACAAATGTAGTTGTGCAAGCACGATTTAGACCAAGAGGCCCTACTTAGATGTTGATATGAGAAAGAGTTTAAGGGTCATCACTTCCCAAGTAACTGCAATTCCCCCGTAACCCTTCCTTCAAAGCTTTCGCTCATTGGGTATTTTTTTATAGTGAGTTAGAATGCCAAGGTATTCTAGCCATACTCACTTTGGGTCATTCCCTTCTCACGATTATCACTTGCTTGCAAAAGCAAAGTGGTCGGGAAGGCAGGCCCTCTATAGGTGACAAACAATCAAAGACACGAGCATGGTATCGAAGATCTGGATTTCTGATCACCCTAAGAAGGATGAGAGCATACTCTCCTACTCCAATGTCAAGCTCAACAATCAAAGCAAAAACATGTTATTCCAACCTATTTAGAAAACCACTAGGTGCCTAAAAATTAATTGCAAACACCAAGTTCAGTTGTTTCTCCAAGGCAACCTGTAGAACCCAAGTTAGAAGTTTGAGGTGTTTATTCTTTGACTATCGATTCTGCATGAGACATGTTAGTAATTTCATTTGTTGTCTTTGCCATGTGTATGCCAAGATGCTGCACAGATAATTAGTACCAAAAACCAAAACACAAAAAATAGAATGCAAAAACAAGACAATTTTCAAGTAAAACACTGCATTTTTACCTCTGTTCTGGACTTTACACAGGCGCAGAAGTCATGACACAGGTGCAGAATGTCTTCAACACAGGTGCAGGATGCTCAACACAGGCGCAAGTTGTCTTACACAGGCGCAGAAGTCCCCAGAAAACCCTGCACTGCCCTGTTTTTGGGTTTTTTGGCCTACAAATCAACTCAAAAGCACTCAAAGACACAGTAAAGGGGTTAGATGGTTAGTGTTCACGTTGGGTTCACCAATTAATGTAGCATAGGAATTCGGAAATCATCACAAACAATATAGAAATACTAATCATTAGCTCAATCATGAAAGCACAATTGCAATGATCTATCCTAATTACATCCAATAGAGACATAAAGATAAAACATTCAAAAAGATTATGCAAACCAGATGTAAATCCAAATGTTTCCTTCATGCGGCTCCATTGTTCTTCTTTCCTCTTCAAATAGTTTGGTTGTGGATCTCACCTACAAGTGCACATACATGATTGAAAGCAAGTAGATAAGAAAATTGCTCAAAAGTACTCGAAGCGTGATTGATTAGAAATTTGATAATCTGATTAGCGATCAAGAATCAAGGGCCTTGATTGAAGAAATTCATCCAATTTATAGAAGAATTGGAGAAAAGACAAGATTAGCATGATGAGAAGACTTAGGATAAATAATTAATTTATTAATCCTAGAGAGAGAAATGACAAGCAAGGTTAAATGATTAAATCATGAAACCCTAAAAGATGAATTAACAATGCAAGAATGACAATTAGGTCTTGACAAAGGCTAATTGATATCGATTCGATTTGATCATGATTCTGACTTGATCTGATTGATAAACAATTGAGATTGACTGACAAATTGCCCAATATTGATAAAGAGACCAAATTGACATGCGCCAATTGACATGATTGAAGAGGACAAGGATCGATGACAAATCGATCGTAAAATGATGAGATTGACAAGATTGACCAAAATCATGATTAAAGATTGCTATCGACAAGACCTAATTTGAAAGCGAGAAAAACTAAAGAATGCAGAAGGACTCGATGCTCACAAATGATAAAGACCAAGTACGCAACATAGAAGGAATGTTACTGCGACGCAAAAACCTAAAATGAGGTAATGCGCAAATGTTAAAGTATGACTCTGCAAGCGTTGACCATTTTTAGGTGTCTACAGGGACATATGTAGAGTGAGGCTTTCATTTCTTGTTTACCAATCTAGATTTTTCACAATTATGGCCAAACTATGTTTTTGTTCTATTCCATCAGAGGCTCAATGTTTATCTCTTTAAGATTCAACTTTGAAACAATTGCATTATCTTCCTCCTTTTACATTCTCAGTTGCAAAGAAATATTCATCATTAATACTACACAAACATAGACACATATCTTATTGCCCAATGTGTAGAGTAAGAGATTTTCCCTTTCCTTGGTGGCACCATAGGTATAACCATCACGCTTGTCATTAAAATCTTCTAAAACTTCTTTCAAAGCCAGCATATTGAAAATGTTGTTTATTGAACACATTTTGAATTAGCTTTAGCTTGTACAAACATGGAACAAATGCCTCTCTCTGTGAATATATGCATTTATGCTCAGTGTTTCCCACAACATCAATACATTTCATTAAAACCTCAAAAAAATCAGCACGTGGTAAGAGTAAAGCGGATTCAACATGAGTCATTAGGCATTGATAAGATCCAAACTGCCGAATGAAGGACTGCTTGGCCCATACTTTGTAAGAGGAGAACAATCTAGTGGATTGAAGATACATCTCCTCCATCCAAGTGTTGTACGACTATCATTCATGATACCTAAGGAGAACGAAGGAATGAAGAAAAAAATTGCTAACCCTAACTAATTTCTTATTCCCCGCTTTCCAGCATTCATTTTTTGGTTGCCCTAATTCTTTGTGTGGGGATGTGGCCTTGAGAAGTTATTTTATTTGTTTATTTTTCACTACCCCACACACCTGCACTTGATCTCAATTTTTTTGCTTTCTACCTATGGGAAAGCAAGGCATAGGAAAAATGTGCCACTTTTACCTTGCACATCCACACCAAGCAATTACATTGACATGAATTGCATTGTTTAATCCATAATTTTAAAATATCTATAGTGATTTAATTTGACCACCTATTTAACTGTTTTAGTTGACACACCATGTTAGATATTTAAACCACTAAAATGATTTAAATAATTTCATTTTTTAACTGTCCTTATGAAACCAATCAAGAATGTTATTATTTAAATTGAAAATAATTTAAATAATGAATATTGCGTTAGGTGAACCTTGATTGACCTTATGGTGATGAAATGCAAGCCAAGTCCTCTTGTGGGTTTGGCCTAAAAAAATTCATTTTTGAACAATTGGATCTTGGGATTGTTCTAAAATCATATTTGATACATTAGGGAAAAAATACAAAGTGGACAACCAATAAAATTTGACTCCTAGCATTTTTACTCTATGCTCCAAGCCAAGTGGCCTCCAAAAAAACTTTCCAAAACTGATCAAACATTCTCCTTGGACCATAAGAACTGGCAGGTGTGCTAACTGTATTTATGAGAATTAGACTACCAAGTGTAATTGCATAATGGTACCCAAGGTGAGAAATATTAATGGTCAAAGTTTCTTACTTGAGCCTTTTCTGAAATTACACATGCAGAACTTGTCTGAACCTTCCCAAATCACCACCTTAAAAGAATATCAAACCTTGCTTTAGGAAGCTACCATTGGGGAAATTGATTCATTTAGGTACAAGGAGTACATGTTCCAAGAATTTTTTCTTGAATCCATCAAATTTGCAAAATATTAATGGTCAAAGTTGGGCTCTCTAAAACTTTCTAGAAAGGATGATAATAAATCTCTGCAAAATTAGTTTTCTTTTGGCCTCAAAAAAATATCAAACTAAATGATGTGGTGCTGCAACCAAGCAAGAGAGTACATGAATATGAAGCAAATAATGATGATCAATCCATTTTATGTGTAGGTCATTTAGTTATGAAATATTAATCAAGATGCAGGGCTACTCTAGTAAATTTAACAATATTTAGACATCGAATTTGAGTAAATTGTATTTGCTTTTAGCTTGGGAAAAATTAAAAAACAAAGTCTCGAGGATGTAAAAACTAACACAAGGGTACATTAACATGTTGAAAATCATGAGAACTAATTTTTTTTCTCTGAAAATCAATTGGTAGCAAAATATTAATCTCTGAAAAATAGCTACTTTAGTAGATTTGATAGTATGCAAACAACAAACTTTCCAAAAACCTCCAAAATAGGTACTTAGAAAAATCATCATATTTGATTCTAGGAAGTTGTAAATGGTCATGGAGACTCACTAATAATAGGTAAAAAAGATCCCAAAATGATTACTCATAATGATCAAAGGGCATCAAGTTATTCACTCTCAAAGTGCGCTACTTGGGAAGAATTTGTAGGTGTGTTTCTGCATGTTGCAATCAATTTACTTCTCATGGGTCCTTCAAATATTGCCAAACATTGAAGGTCCCAACACTTCAAAAACCCCATTTCTGAAGATTCAAAATGATGTTTTGGAAACAAAACAAGATAAAAAAATGAGATTTTGGAATCCACAAGCTTGAAAATGAGATTATGAAACTTATCATACTTCCAAACTGCCATTGTTGAAGCTTCAAAATGAGGATTTGGAAACACAACAAGTTGAAAAATGAGATTTTGGAAGCCACAAGCTTCAAAATAATATTTTGATTCTTATTGTGCTTCCAAAACCTCATTTTAAAGTTTGTGCATGAAAATCCCCACTTTGGAAGCTTCAAAATGAGGGTTTGGAAACAAAAAAAGCTTAAAAATGAGACTTTGGAAGCCATGAGCTTCAAACTAATATTTTGAAGCTTACCATGCTTCTTAAACCTCATTTTTAAGCGTATGCTTTCAAACCCCCATTTTTGAAGCTTCAAAATGATGGTTTGGAAACACAACAAGCTTAAAAATTAGAGTTTAAAAGCCATGAGCTTCAAAATGATTTTTTGAATCTTATCATACTTCAAAATGATTTTTTGAAGCTTATCGTGCTTCAAAAACCTCATTTTTAAGCGTGTTCTTCATAACCCCCATTTTTAAAGCTTCAAAATATGGGTTTGGAAACACAACAAGCTTAAAAATGAGATTTTGGAAACTATTAGATTCAAAATTTGATTTTGAAGTTTATAAGATTTTCAAAACCTCATTTTTAGGCTTGTGCTTCCAAACCTGTTAGCAGCAATCAAGAAGGAAGACTGAGAAGGGGGGGTGAAGCAACCTTCACTGGATCTCAACAAATTAAACTTCAAAACATAAACTGATAAACTGCAACAATAACAGATAAGAAAACTAACAACACAACACACAACACTAAGATTTTGACATGAAAAACCCAATTAAGGGAAAAACCATGGTGGGAACCTACCCACAATAAGATGGTACTCTGTAGTAGTAGTATGTGAAAATATTACAATGGGTAATGCACATGCATTCAGGCACACTACCTAGAGCTCACTCCTCAAAATATAGATGCCTAGAAGGCTACAACCCTCAGGGAAGTCTCACTGACTTACAAAATGATTCAGACTACAATCCAGAAGGAATGAACTACAATAATAACATCTACAAATGCCTGATGAAGGTTCCGATTAATCACAATTGTCTGCTCTGCAATACCAAACACACCTCAAAACTTTACCGAATGATAAATCTCTTTTTCACACAATCACTTCTCTTTGATAATGCAGACACAATACCGACACCTAAATTACATAAACATCTCACATATATATACAAATCATCAACCTTGATAACAAGGTCGGATAAACCCTCAACCCTAATTACAAAAATTACATTACACGATACAAAGATCAACCACTAGAACAATATTATAATTTAAATTACATAGCATGGACCTAATTCAAATTCCCAAATGATTACATACATTGAAAATCTCGCCAAGATCAACCGCAACACGCTACACCGCCAGAAATACTGCATAACACGCAAATCATCACCGGTTCATAGAAATCACCAAACATTTGCACAACCATTAATGCAGATCATCAAAACCATTAAGACATGAATAGGAAACACCAACAAGCATGTTAGAATCATCCAGAATAGTTGCACCAACACCTATTTTCAAATCTTCATCGTTCAACGTCTAAAAGCTCAAGAACACAACCAATCAACAACTGTCACAAGGAAAAATAACTTGCAGAGCACCAAATCATAAACCATCTGAAATAAAGGTACACAAGATCATGCCAAATAATAATCCAAAGTCTCAGCACAAGATTTGATCACACCGGAATATACTAGAGGAAATACCAGATTCTACAAAATAGTGATCAACAAAACCAGACTACAAAACCAGATCAATTTATTTTTGTAAACTCATCGGAATAACTCACAGGAGTATGTTGAAATCAATGACAACAACATATCCTAGAAGCAGCAATGATCTAACAGTCTTTCCAATAATCCAACATTCTCTCCTGTTGGCATTGATGGCAACATATGAATGTGAAAAATAGTAAATGTAAAGAAAGAAGATATCACCAACAAACTCCCCCTAAGATCAAGATAGGAAAAACACTTTTTCACATTATTTTTCTTCCCCTTTGATAGCAATTCCAAACATCTCCAAAATAGAAAATCAAACTCTCCCCCCCTAAAACACAAAACTAGAAATCCCAGAAATATTTCTCCCAAAAAAGAATCATGAATCTCTCTCCCCATGGTATACATAACCAAATCAACAGACTTCTCCAGCAGAGGAGCATCACCAACTCATCAATCCAAATAAAAGAATAAGGCTTTGAATTCCACCAGATCGATGCAACTCAATGCATCTAATTCTCATCAGGAGGGGTGGAGAGCCCTAACTTGTCTCTCAAATAGACAAATGTATCTGTAGGCAAAGGCTTAGTGAAAATGTTAGCAATTTGTTCCTTTGTAGATACATATTTCAGCTTCACCTTTTGTTCACTGAATTTCTCTCTCAAGTAATTGTATCTAATTGATATATGATTAGCCTTTGAATATTTCACCAAATTCTTAGAAATGTTTATAGTATTTGAATGATCACAGTATATATCAGTAGGCTCATAATAAATAATTCTAATATCTTTCAACATTTGCTTCATCCAAACTATCTGAGTGCAATTACTAGCAGCAACAATGTACTCAGCTTCAAAAATAGATAAAGATACCGAATCTTCTTTCTTTCTAGCTCATGAAACCAACTTCTTACATTAAAAAAATGCTCCACTGGTAGTGCTCTTCCGGTCATCAACATCACTAGCCCAATCTACATAAGTGTAAGCACAAAACATGAAATCATCATTCTTTGGATACCATAAACCATAATCCTCGGTTTCCTTTATATATTTGAATATTCTTTTAACAAAAATGACATGACTCTCTTTTGGATCAGCTTGATATCTAGTAGCCATATACACGACATGCATAATGTCAGGCCTAATCTGAGTAAGATATAGAAGTCCACCAACCATAAATCCTGTACAAACTTTGATTAGCTTTAGGTGATTCATCATTTTTGGACAACCGGTTTGGAATCATCTAGTCCAAACTTCTTTAGCAATTCCTTCACATACTTACTTTGAGATATAAAAAATACCTTTTCCTATCTATACAATCTGCAAACCTAAGAAAAAATTCATCTCACGAATCATAGATATCTCAAATTCTTTTTGCATATCACCGAAAAACTTCATACTCATATCATCATCACCATCAAAGATAATATCATCAACAAAGACTTCAACAATCAAAATTTTATCATTTTCAATCTTAAAATATAGATTACTATCAACAACACCTTTGATAAATCCCAACTTTAGCTAGTATTTGTCTAACCTAGCATACCAGGCTCTAGGAGCTTGTTTCAATCCATAAAGTGCTTTCTTCAACTTACATACCATGTCTCCATCATCTGATAATGAAAATCCATCAGTCTGTTCAATGTCCTCCTTTAGATCGCCATTCAAAAATATAGATTTGACATCCATCTGATATACCTTGAATTCTTTATAAGCAAGCAACAATCTAGCAGCTTCAATTCTAGCAACTGGAGAAAAAATTTCTTCATACTCAATGTAATGCCCCGCCAGGAAACCCCGAAGGGATTAAGCCATAACACAAGAATAGAGTGCAATTTTTTATTTTTTTTTAAAGTTACACCACATTAAGATACAACAAGATATCAAAGATTCAGATTACATAGCGGAAGACATCAACTAACACCTAAAGAGTTTCCCAACGAGATTACTTAAATTTCACAATTCACTAACTCACACATTTAATCCAATAAGCTGATTATCTTAATAACGAGATAATTCATATTCAGGATAATTTCTTTCAAAAGATGGAAGTGTAAATCACAAGGAATGACACATCCATTAAGATCTATTCATAATCTTCATTCAAGCTTTTCATTTAAAATAACAAGCCATACATCTAATATTCAAAAACACTAGAATTCCATCATAAACATAAGAGATCTATTCAAGCATACTTAATTTTCTAACCACAACGGAATAGATTCCATTACTCTAAGATACATTCATTCATACTCCAACTTATTGCATTTCAAAAGACGATTGCATACTAGCATCTACGCTAAATCTCATCTAAACTACTTATGCATTCGATCAACATGGCATTCAAGAAAGGACTGAATAAAAGCATTTAAAGTTAATTCCATTTATCCACTTAACCATTCTAACATAAGCTAATCATACATGATAAAGCTGAATAAAGGAAACATAAGAGAATACATCACATAACACCATAATGATCTCGGAGTTCACCCCTAAAGGGCTACATCTCCGGGTCTGCTCAATTGCAAGACCCCTCTGATAATTGATAAAGTTAAGAATACAAGAGGTTACACCATTACAATCCAGCCAACAAGGCGAAATATAAACAATATACAACGACCGCACCGGTCAATTAATACATAAACGATCCTTGAAAAGAACAGGATCCAGTTGAACATAATCAAGCTAATACAAAGGTCCAAAAGAGCATCCATAAAACTGAGCCATCACCGCCCAAGGTCTAACATGAAACCGATACTCACAAGGGCAGAGACAAAAGGACGACCCACGAAGGTACTCAAAACAGGACAAAACGACAACACACTAGCGAACGTAGGGACAAGTGTCATCACACAACCTGGAATGGTTACCGTGGCAAGTCTTCATAGGTCCCAGCCCCACACATTGGGTTACCCTGGCAACCTACTCCGAGCTTCCAGCCCATCCAAGCCTCGTGTGGACCCACACATCCTCTCGTGAAGACAAGGATGGTGGTTTGCCATTTCAGTCCTTCTCACATCATGTCGAGTCTATGATAGCACTCGTCCCATGTGTGAGGCACAATTATCTTACTTAGAGATTACATTCTAATCTACTGAAAAGGTTATCACTTATTAGACTCACTTACGATGGGTTACCCAGCAGCCACTTTGGGCGCGGCCCCCAATCGAAAGCCACTTTCCCATACGACACTAGACTATACTCGGACGAACTCAAACCAAGGAATACACATGGTCAGACGAATGGAGTTCAAGAAGGAGAAACAATCATTTGGTCAAACACGACTCATAGATGCAAACTTACTAACGGTACTCTAACTAGAGACCTGACCAACAACGGTCAACCACAAATCATCATTCGACTCACACAAAGAGGATATGACCAACTATGACAACATCACAATACAACAGCCAACTCAGAATCGAGGACTGAAATAGGTACCCCAAGTCAATCCATACGACAAGGTCCTATCAAACAAAGCACTCTTGCCATTTCATAATTAAAAGCGAATACAACAATAAAACTCACAAAGGCAATAAACAAATAAGACAATATTCAACAGGTGCAATCTTTTCGAATTGATCTAAACATTAAACGTCAATCAAGTTTTCTACAAGATCTAAATCAGATTACAGTTATCTACCTCATCTAGGGATAAGTTGTTCTTGGTTTTCTAACTCTCTAAGGTTCAAGCATTGAACAAACATATAAGCCATCATGAGTTCTTAAACCAATTCATATTAATAAAATTCAGACAACCATAATCAACTAAAATAAGATATTTAATCTCCAACAAAACATCATTAACATACTGGTCTAAAACCGAACTCTATAGTTTCGTATTTTCAAGTCCAGATGCACGATACGGATCACGGAAATATAAATATAAAAAGAGAATCTAAAAGGAGGTAATCATTCCAAAGCATATCATTTAAATTCAAATACCCAACGATAAATATTTCACTTACTTCTCAATTACTCAAATGATATGTTTTAAGATAATATTTAATATCATCAAAAGGTAATTACATCGTATCCCAACAATTTTCCAATATCATAATATTCTATTTTGTTTTTAAACAATACTACCTCAATTAGCCAAATGCTCTAATCAGCTAGAAGGTAAGATCTAAATTTATTAATCCAAGATCAATCAGAATATAATCGACAATATTAAATTGCAATATTACAGTTGTAGAACTTAATTAAAAGGAGTGCATAAGCCATAAAATGAAATTGAATAATAGTTAACTTATAACTTCCATTATAAAATTAATTAATATCCAATTAACATAATCAAGATTCATGCAACCTTAATCATAATTAAGAACTAATTAACACTTAACATTAAAATAATATTTAACATATTATAAGCATTTTTTTTTTGAATGGTAAAAAAAAAATACATTAAAAAAAAAACCAATTTAAAAACTATGTTTTAAACAAAAAAATGCATTTAACAAAGGGGCGAGGGCGGGGCCCACCTCCCAACTGGGATGGTTGGGCGCCCAAGCCCTAGCCGCAGGCGCGGATGAGCACGGGCGGCGCCACGGTGGTGCCCGCAGGTGCCGCGGCGCCCTGCGGCCACCGCGGCCCTTGCGGCCACCGCCGTGAGCCGTAGGCACTGCGTTCGGCGAGCAGGAGAAATGGAACATGCGCGAGGGACGAGCGGGGGAGAGGGGAGGAGGAGCGGGTGGAGCTCCGCTCCCGCCCTCCAACCCCAAACCAACCAAGGGTTTCGAAGTCAAAACGCCCAGCTCATTTTTTTTTAATAATAAAATTTTGATTAAAAAACGCATAGTTCGAAATTAACATAGACGCCCACCACAAAATTGATAGCAATTTTGATTTAATAAAAGTTCGGTTTAAACGAACTGTGGTTGGTGTCATATTTTTTATTACATACATTCTTCCCAAATACAAAAGGGTTTCAAACACCCAACAGCTGTGAGGAATAACACACCTCCATTAAATCTATTGATTTTTATTAACAAAACCAGGCATGGCAAAAAGGATCATATTAACACAATGATACAGCCATAAAATCTTCTTGAAGAACACAACTAAAGCATGGATTTAAACCCACAAATCCAAATTATATCTGAAAGCAATCAAAGATTGGATTTTGGCAACAAGCAACCATTTTCATAACAACAAGGAAGAACAATTAGGGTAAACCCTACCTTCATACGCAATCTTGGAATAGCTGAAGGAGAGCCCACCTGTCAGATCCAGCAAAACTGCCTCCTCTCCAAAAACCCCCAAATTTCATCTCCAAAAAATATTTTCCAACCAAAATTTCTCCAAAAATGTCCATCCTCCAAAATTTCCCCAAATTTTGGGTTATATGGAAGAGTTGACCAAAATTCCATTTTTTGGAATTAAAATTTTTTATTTATAAATAATTCTTTCTAACTATCACAACAAATTGACCTGCTTTTTTAATTCCAAATCGATTCTCTCATTTAACTGAAATTTAATCTTTCTAATTTCAAAAGCCAACAGAATACAATCAATCTATTGCGATAAAATACAAAACTTTCTTTTTCAACAGCATATATAAAATGCATTTAATATTCAAAATCAGTCATTTAATCGAACTTACTCCCAATTTTAAAATGAGCAATCCAATATCAACGAAAATCGCATAACGAAATCCCGATTAATCTAGTCCATTAATCTCTAATGCACACTTACAAATTTAATCAAAATAATTACTATGGACTAATTAATCAATTTATCCAAACACACCAAGCATGCAAACCGAGAAGGTCAACCAAATAGATGACTCGCAAACCCAAACAAAAAGGGATTACCGACGACGACTGGCGATGCTCACTGGAGCACGACTAAGGTCAACTAGGGTCTTACGACCACCTAATCCAACTCTAAGGATTAAAAAGGTACACTCAAACCTGCAATCCAAGTGAAGACGAACCTCGCACTCATGCGGCGTTGTACCTAAAATCTCCTGCAACCAAGAGTCATACATGCATACATATATAAACTTAATGAAAGCGTTAGCCCAATATTAATACCACAAAATAGGTACACTAAACAACTTGCATACAACTAGTGTGAAAACCACATCAATAGCTATGCGTTAAATCAACATCTGACTATAACATTAAATTACGATAAACTAACCAAGATTAAACCAAGATTAGAAATAGATTAGGGTAGGGGTACCACACTCAATCCCTTCTTGCTATGAATATCCTTTGTAGACTAGTCTGGCTTTATTTCTGACTACTTCACCAGCTTCATTCAATTTGTTCCTAAAAACCCATTTTATACCAATAACATTTTTATTCTTAGGTCTAGGCACAAGTTTCCAAGTGTTGTTCTTTTCAATCTGGTCTAACTCTTTTTCCATGGCTCTAATCCAGTTATCATCTTTTTAGGCTTCAACAACATCTTTAGGTTCAACTTTAGAAATCAAAAATACTTCTTCTATGGCTAACTGTCTTCTAGTCATCACACCTTTATTCTTATCACCAATAATCTGATTCTCAGAATGATTCAATATTACATACCTTGGAGTCTTCTAATTGTTTTGATCTTCAGGTTCCTGCACATCATCACCAATAGAATAAATATCTGGATTCACAATCTCTACTAGATCATTTTTCTTAGGCGCTTCAAGTTGAATAGGAGCTAAAACAATATATTGACCTTCATCATAAGCTCTGATCTCCTTCCCAAGGTTTTCATCTACCTTCACATTTACACTCAACTATCTTTCTCAATCTCTTTTTATAACACCGATAGGCTTTTCTATTTGTATAATATCCCAAAAAGATACCTTCATCACTTCTAGCATCAAACTTTCATATTCAACTCTCTTGATATAGAATTTGCTACCAAAAATTTTGAAATATTTCATAGTAGGAACATGACCAAACCAAAGCTCATAAGGGGTCTTACTGGTATCACCTTTGATATGAACTCTATTGAATTTATAGACTGTAGTGCTAATAACTTCTCTCCAGTAGACCTTCAGAATATTTCCTTCAATCAACATAGTGTTAGGAACCGGAAGGACAACTGAGAGGGGGGGGGGGGGTGAATCAGTTGTCAATGAATGTTAACCCAATTATAACTTAATCCATCTTAATACTTAATACCGGTAAACCAAACTTAATGTTGGTTAACAGATTAGCAGTTAATATCAATATTGGTGAAACTTAATGCATGAAACAGAAAGAGAAACAATATCCACAACACATAACACATATTTTTGACATAGAAACCCTATAAGGGGAAAAACCATGGTGGGAAACCTTACCCACAATCAGATGATACTACAGTAGATAGTATGTGTATACAAATGGGGTCTGCACATGCAAAAAGGCCAACTTCCTAGAGCACACTTCTCAAATAGGAGTCACAATGACTACAGTAGGACGGTTAAATCCTAGAATAATGTACTGCTTCAAAGTGCATCTACAATGCTGGATTCAGTACCAGTTTAAGCTCTGATAAACACCTTCAAACCTTCCTTTAACCTTCAAATGTTGTTTTCTTGATTCACTCTATGATCTACTCATATGATCTTCAATATTTGCACATACCATGATCATACCACACTTCCACACTTCATCTCATAAATGAGATCTTACATTTATACAAAACCTAAGACCAAATGTGTAGGTCGACTAACTAAGAATATTACAATTAAATCAATTACAAATAAGTCTTGATGTGATATAACATGTCTACTCAATACAATTACAATAATATCCAATCAATAAATCATCTCGATAGCGTGTCATGTTGATCTGGAATAGATAATGTATACTGGTCCATAGCCTAGACCCATCTGTCGGTAATAGCAAATATGTCAACTCGATTAGACCAATAACCAAAACACCAAAACCAAGTATCCAAACCATGTCTTTGACATAATCAAGTGATTTCCAGATGATAACAAGTCATCATCAGTGTCGATGAACCATATAACCTGCCGGTGAGCATATACCAATGACTGTGCATAAGTCACTGACCTTGTCGGTGAACACAATGTGTCGGTTCAACAGTAAACCAATATAACCATAGTGCCAAATCAATGTAGATCTCCAGAAGGATAAGTGTTGACATAAATGATAAAACCAATGTAACACATCCATAATACCAACAATCTCCCCCTTTGACATTGATGGCAACACTAGATGGAAAAACATCTAAGTGCCAAAACAGAATGCCAAAAACCAAAAATCAACAATCTCCAGAATAGATCAATACCAGAAATCAAAACGAAAATACAAGGAGTATATATCTCTCCCCCAATGAATACTTTTTTTCCATAGATATCTCTCCCCCTTTGACATTAATTGCCAAAGCAGTTAAGAAAAAATACCAAAACATACAACCAACTACTCCTCCTGAGAAGTATCTCTCCTCCATCAAAGTCAAAAAAATATTTCTTTGTTAGTTTCTGTCGGTTTCATGCCAATCTTCAATCATCTAAGTCTTTGTCAGTGAGGGTATTACCCCAAGCTTCTCTCTAAGATATTCAAAGGTTTCCTTAGGCAAAGGCTTTTTAAAGATATCTGCAATCTGCTCTTTAGTATTTACATAAACAAATCTTACTTCTTTTGCTTCAACATTCTCTTTCAGAAAATTATAATTGATAGAAACATGCTTAGTCTTAGAGTGAAATATTGGATTCTTTGATATATCAATTGCTGCTGAATTATCACAATAAATGATTATCGTTTCTTTGCATTTTACCTTTATGTCCTTCAACATTTGCTTAATCTATAATACCTGAGTACAATTAGTTGTTTCTACAACATATTCTAATTCTACTATTGATAATGATGTACAACTCTGCTTCTTGCTTATCCATGAAATCAATCTTCTACCAAGAAAGAATGCACCGCCAGTGGTACTCTTTATGTCATCTACATCTCTTGCCCAGTTTGCATTGGTGTATGCACATAAATCAAAATTTTCATCTTTAGGATACCATAAACCAAGATTTGTTGTGCCTTGTAGATATCGGAAAATCTTTTTTACTATTGATTCATGATTTTCTTTAGGATTACTCTAAAACCTTGAAACAATACATACTACATTCATTATATTAGGTTTGGTTTGTGTCAAATGTAAACCTCCAATCATAGATTTTGTATCTTGTTGGATTACCAGGAGCTGAATCATCCTTCAATGTCAATTTATTAGTTGTAGTCATAGGAGTACTTACCGGTTTAGAGTTTTCCATACCAAATTTCTTTAGTAGTTCCTTTAAGTAGTTTGTTTGACATATGAATATACCTTTATCAGTTTGCAAAATCTGTAATCCTAAAAAGAATTTTATCTCCCCAATCATAGACATTTCAAATTCTTCCTGCATCTTATTAGCAAAGTCCTTACACAATCCATCTTCTCCTCCAAAAATGATATCATCAACAAAAACTTCAATAACCAAGATGTCATCATTAGTCACTTTGAAATATAATTTGTTGTCAGCATTGCCTTTAGTGTAACCAAGCTTCAAAAGATATTTGTCCAATCTAGCATACCAAGCTCTAGGAGCTTGCTTCAATCCATACAAAGCTTTCCTTAATCTGCAAACCATATCTTTAACATTTCTCAATAAAATACATCAGGTTGTTCAATGTAAACTTCCTCTTTAAGATCACCATTCATAAATGCACATTTTACATCCATCTGATATACTGTATAGTTCTTGTGAGCTGCACATGCAAGAAATAATCTAACTGCCTCAATTCTAGCTACCAGTGCAAAGGTTTCATTATAATCAATTCACTTTTTCTGTGAATATCCTTTACAAACTAATCTTTCTTTTTTCTTGATTACCTTACCATCTTCATTAAGATTATTTCTAAATACCCATTTAGTTTCAATTACATTTTTGTCTTTAGGCTGGGGAACTAATGTCCATGTATTGTTCTTTTCAATTTGTTCTAATTCATCTTCCATTTCTTTTATCCAATGTTCATCTTGACATACTTCAATAACAGATGTTGGTTCAATTTGAGAAATTAATCATACCTCTTCATTTGCTAGTCTTCCTCTTGTCATAACAGCTTAATACTTATTTCCAATTATCTGATTTTCTAAGTGATTCGGTCTCACATACCTGGGTTTATTCACATGTTGTTGTTCTTCAGTGACTGTGGAATTCTTTGATGATGCTGGTATGACTAGATCCACATTATGTACTGGTACAATCTGTATTGGTTCATTTATGATCATCTCAACTGCCAGTTCAGAATCTATAGACCTTGAATTTCCTCTAAAGTGTTCATATATCTTTACATTAGCACTTTTAATGATCTTCTGCAATCTTTTATTAAAACATCTAAATGCCTTGCTCTTAGATGAATAACCAAGAAATATTCCTTCATCACTTCTAGGATCAAATTTACCAACATACTCATCTCTCTTAATATAGCATTTTCTTCCAAATATTCTGAAGTATTTAAGAGTAGGAATAGGACCAAATTCCTCAAGCTCAAATGCTGAAAGTTTTCCAACCAAGGTATCTCTAGATACTGATGTATTAGGCATTGTTCTCAACTCATTAATAATAGTTACTTTCATTTTGTAAGCTGGTTGCAAAGCTCTTAAAACTTTAGAAACAATTTCATCTTCACTTAAGGATGCTCCACAACATTGTATTCCTAAAACAATTTCATTAACTCTTTCCATAAAAGCAGAAATTCTTTCATCTTCTTCCATTTTTAAATTTTTATACCTGACCTGGTAACATTCCAGTTTTGCAATTTTGACAGTGGTATCTCCTTCATTCAATGTTTCCAATTTATCCCAAATAGCTTTAGTAATAGATTGGTTTGATAATCCCATGATTTGTTGATCTGATAATGCATTCAGAAGTGCTTCTCTTGCTTTGCAATCATTCTCCAAGTCCTTACCCAATGTCGGTGGATTAGGTTGATTCAGAGTAGGACCAACATAGCCATTCTTTGTAACTTCCCATATGTCTCTTCTAATGTAATTCAGATGTGTCTCCATTATGATATTCCATATACCATAGTTAGTTCCATCAAGTTTCAGACTGTCCTTCCTAAAAATGTTCATTGCCATAGGATCTCCTCAAGCTGTTAGACTTCGGCAAAAAGAGGACTTAGCTCTAATACCAATTGTTAGGAACCAGAAGGACAACTGAGAGGGGGGGTGAATCAGTTGTCAATGAATTTCAACCCAATTATAACTTAATCCATCATAATACTTAATACCGGTAAACCAAAATTAATGTCGGTTAACATATTAGCAGTTAATATCAATACCAGTGAAACTTAATGCATGAAACAGAAAGAGAAACACTATCCACAACACATAACACTAATATTTTTGATGTGGAAACCCTATAAGGGGAAAAACCATGGTGGGAAACCTTACCCACAATCAGATGATACTACTGCAGATAGTATGTGTATACAAATGGGGTCTGCATATGGAGAAAGGCCAACCGCCTAGAGCACACTGCTCAAATGGGAGTCGCAATGACTACATTAGGATGGTTAAATCCTAGAATAATGTACTACTTCAAAGTGCGTCTACAATGCTGGATTCAGTACCGGTTTAAGCTTTGATAAACACCTTCAAACCTTCTTTTAACCTTCAAATGATGTCTGCTTGAGTCACTCTATGATTTGCTCATATGATCTTCAATATTCGCACATACCATGATCATACCACACTTCATCTCACAAATGAGATCTTACATTTTACAAAACCTAAGACCAAATGTGTAGGTTGGCTCACTAAGAATATTACAATTAAATCAATTACAAATAAGTCTTGATGTGATACAACATGTCGGCTCAATACAATTACAACAATATCCAATCAATAAATCATCTCCATAACGTGTCATTCTGATTTGGAATAGATAATGTATACTGGTCCATAACCTAGACCTACCTACCAGTAATAACAAATATGTCAACCCGATTAGACCAATATCCAAAACACCAAAACCAAGTATCCAAACCATGTCTTTGACATAATCAAGTGATTTCCAGATGATAACAAGTCACCAATAGTGTCGGTGAACCATATAACCCGTCGGTGAGTATATACCAGTGACTGTGCATAAGTCACTGACCCTATCGGTGAACATAATGTGCCGGTTCAATAGTAAACAAATATAACCATAGTGCCAAATCAATGTAGATCTCCATAAGGATAACTATTGACATCAATGACAAAACCAATGCAACACATCCATAATACCAACACATAGTTCTTGCAGCATCTAAAACAATATGGTTCTTCCTTTCAACAATCCCATTTTGTTGTGGGGTCCTAGGAGCAGATAGTTGTCTTATGATTTCATGCATCTTACACAAAGAATTGAACTCACCGGAACAAAATTCTACACCTCTATCAGATCTTAGACACTTCAGCTTCAATCCAGGCTCAGTTTCAACTTTAGCTTTGAATATCTTGAATTTCTCAAATGCTTCTGATTTGTCATTCAAAAAGACAACCCACATCATTCTGAAGTAATCTTAATTAACAACATAAAGTATTTATCACCCTGCACACTTCTAACATTTGTAGGTCCACACAGGTCAGTATGTACAACATATAACAATCCATCTGATGTATATTGTTTACTCTTGAAGACTAACATTCCTTATAGACCAGATTAACAAGTTTAACAATCTTAGGCAGATCCCTAACAACTTGTGTAGAACTGATCTTGCTAAATAAATCAAAGTTTACATAACACATTCTTATATTCCATAACCAACTCTCATCTAACTTAGCAACCAAACAACTTTTCTCACTAGCATTCAAATGAAAAATGTTACCTTCAGTCTTAGTTCCAGATGCAATCTCTATACCAAAGGCATTCAAGATCTTGCATTTACCATCTTTGAATTTTAGATCACAACCCTTATCAACCATCTGTCCACCACTCGAAAGATTATTCTTCAAACCTTCAACATACAAGACATCATCAATGTTATGCTTACCATAAAAAGAAATAGAATCTCTCCCACGGATTACACAGGCTTTGTCATCACCAAATCTGACTATTCAAGGGTAAAAGCACAAAGTTGTGTCACACTTTTATAAAGGAACTAGCCAATGTTGATTCAACTTTTTAAATTGAATCAATAAAAAGTGATATATATGCTTTAAATTTTAAAATGATGTAAACTAATAAAATGCATATTTTTTTATGTATTTTATGTTTGTAATTTAAAAAAAAAATTAAAAAATTATTTGAATATACTTTCTTATAAAGTAAACACTATAATTTAGTTGCTGATAAAATGTTGAAATTGAAGTTACATGAGGCGTCACACTTTATATAATAAATTTTACCTTTTTTTCTTCAATTTTTTTGTGTATATTGGTGACTTGAAACTTTAGTGCAAAAATATACTTTTAACTATTTTTTATGTTTATATATTTTTCAATAAATTTGAAAAGTCGTGTGTACTGAAATATAACTCTTTCCATTTGGCGTCACCTTTTTTCTTAATTATTTATCCAAATTAGAAAAGAATTATATCATCTTGACATAGACTCTTTTCTCTAGTGCTTTTATTTTATTTTTAATTTTTAAATAAATTTTAGTATTTTTCCTTCACAAGATAATCAACCTTATATTATAGTGCTAATGACCTACTTTCAATAAATATTAAATATAAAATATAAAAACTAATTAAAATATTAAAAGATATACATTTTAGAAAATTCACTTATAGAATATCTATAAAAGGGTATTTTTGCATTTCAAAAAAATATTTTTCTAAGAGTAAGAGTTGTTGAAACATCGATTTTTTCAAAAAATAAAATAAAATTGGTAATTAGACCCAAAGTGGTATAAAATATACATTTAGTCAGACAATTCAAATTGGAAAAGTTGTGGCCCATATATGACATAGCTATAAAGAATCGCTATAGACCATATGTTTGACTAAAATTAATTTTTAGTTAGAATTACTTAAATTCACTTGTGTTGATAAGTTGTCTTGAAACGTGACATAGTTTTGTGCTTTTACCCTCAACCATCATACATTTCCATGCTTACAAATTTTCTTTTATCATTGGTCATATGATGTGAACAAACACTGTTAATTACCCATTCACCCTTTTCCTCTACCTTACCAGCCAAATCTTTCTCATCAACACAACAACTAGTTGAATCAATAGGCATAGGTCTATCCTCTTTAATGGCAATAAACACAACTTCATCTCCTTCTGATTCATCATCTATAACACCTTTATCCAGCAACATAATAGCAGTTTTTTTGTTCCTAAACTTCTAGTTAGACTTATAAGGCTTATCATACTTTTCATGCTTCTCATATCTATCATTCTTATCAAACTTATGAAACTTATCATGTCTGTCATACTTAGTCATTCTATCCAGGCATCTAGAAGAAAAATGTCCTATCTGATTACAAGAAAATCATCTCAAGGGCAACTTTCCATCATACTCACCAACACCTTTAGGCAATCTCTTTGCAATAAATGCTTCAAGCTCATCAAGCTCTCTTTCTTGCTCTTCTATCTTTCTTCTTTATCTTTCATACCTAGATATCTTGCACTCATCGGGATCATATTTCTCCTTACTGGACATAGATGTTGATGCTTTAAATTTTGTCTCAGACTTTCCATGTGATTCTCCAAATTCGTTCAACTCAAATGCAACAAGTTTTCCAACCAATACATCTCTTGTCACTGTAGTTACATTGCAGATCTCATCAATAGAGGCAACCTTATGTTTATAGGCAGGAGGCAAAGGTCTCAACACCTTAGCAATAATCTCATGTTCTTCAATATTTCCACCGATAGATCTAACACCACAGACAAGCTCATTCACCTTAGGCATGTATAAATTCATGTTCTCATCATCTCCTATCTTCAATGTCTCATACTTTCCTTTTAAACTCTACAATTTAGTAACTTTCACTTGAGTATCACCTTCATACAGGATTTCAAGATTCACCCAAATCTTATATGCGGTCTAAAGTTTCATAACATTTATCATTTTAGAATCAATCAAGGCACTAAGCAATGCTTCCTTTGCTCTGATGTTATATTCAACTTCCTTAACATCATCAGGAGTGGATGGTCCATTCTGAGGAACAATATAGGCATTCATAGTAATATTCCAATAATCTTCTCCAAGACATTTCAAATGCACCTCCATCCATCTCTTCCACACATTATAGTTGCTTCCATCAAACCTCAGACTATCCTTTTCGAAAAGAATACCTTGAGATGCCATCCCAGATCTCTTCAAGCAAATAAGCTTCTACCAAAGGATCTAGCTCAGATACCAATTGTTAGCAGCAATCAAGAAGGAAGATTGAGAGGGAGGGGAGGTGAATCAGTCTTCACTGAATCTCAAGAAATTAAACTTCAAAACATAAACTAATAAACGACAATAGTAACAAATAAGAAAAATAACAACACAACACACAACACCAAGATTTTGACATAGCAAACTAGGTTAAGGGAAAAACCACAACGGGAACTTACCCATAGTAAAATGATACTCTGCAGTAGTATGTGAAAATATTACAATGAGGAATGCACATGCATTCAGGCACACTACCTAGAGCTCACTGCACAAAAGATATTTTCCCAAAAGGCTACAACCCTCAGGAAAGTCTGACTGACTTATAAAATGATTTAGACTACAATCTAGAAGGAGTGATCTACAATAATAGCATCTACAAATGGTCAATGACAGTTCTGGTTAAGCATAATTGTCTACTCTGCAACACCAAACACACCTCAACACTTCACCAAATGATAAATCTATTTCTCTTACAATCACCTCTCTCTGATAGTGCAGAAACTATTGAACACAATGTACCACTGAGAGGGGGGTGAATCCATGGTTCTTAATATTCTAAACCTTTCAAAACAAACTCTTGGTACTGGTTATAAAATCAAATACAAGGAGGATATATTGGTGAGCTAAGGAAAGTGATCAAATGCAAACACATAGAGATACTCAACACATAACACCAAAAATATGAGGAAAAACCAAAGTAGGAAAAGCCTCGGTGATAAATGCTATTGGAGACTACTGCTCCAATCTAACCTCATAGTAAACACTGATTATAAAGTTTAGGGTAACAACCCAAGGAGCACCAACCCCTAATTTTAGGGAACCAACCCAAGGAGCACCAACCCCTACATTGAGCTCCAACTCAGTGATATACAATAGATCAGATTAATACAATAGTTGTAGTCTTGTTACAAATGAGTTTTGTAACTCTTGCAATCAAAATACTTCACCGGTTTAACTCTTCTCTCTGTTTATACCTTTTCTGCTTTGATTCTATCTTGCATACCCTTGACTAGTACACTCTCTTAGATCCTTTACCTTTTGTAACTTTTTTCCTAAATATCCCTTGCCGGTTCATACAATTGTAGTTCTATTTGGCAGCTCACTAATTTCTCTACCCTTACTGGTAAAACATCTGATAAACCTTCTCTCGGTTCAACCTTTCTGTCAGATAGCTTCAACACTTAGGTGCTTTTGATCTTCTCTCTGATCACTCTCTACTCTCTCAGTTACTCTCTTTTCACTAGCATCAAGCATCATCTATTTAAGTCTTTAGTTTGCATATTTATACTTGAATGTTCCCACCAAAACCTTCATTCAAACTGGGCACGCTAGGTTTTTTCTCCATCGAGTAAATCCATATAAAATCTAATTGGATCTCCTCTCCTCAATTGATGATCTGTAGTAGATCAAACATCACTACCATTGCTGATGACATCTATATGTGCTTTCTATATTTAGCGACTTGCAACTTGTTTTTCGGCCTTGCTCTATCATTCACTAATAATGCCTCAGATGTTTCCTTCAACCAACGAGCACAAAGGTTGGATTGTCCTGTTTTATTTATCTCACCAAAAATCTTTTGCATCTCGATTTGCCTCGAGCCTCACTTCTTTTCTTATTGACCCATGATTCACGGGTTCCTTATTTAAAGTTGATCTGCTCATCACCTATCACATCGATGGACAATTTGCCTGCCACTACATGCCTGCCACATGGAATCTATGTGTCATCCTCAGACACCATCCAACCCAACCCAGTCTATTATGTTGGTTTGAGGTCATTCACCAACCAATACACATGATCAGTGTTAAGGACCTTACCAGTTCATATACCCTACTAGTAGATCATATTGACTTGGAATGCTTTTGGTTATGTGTCCATACTTCATGTGATCCAGGAACCATTCACTATGTTGGTTTGTCTTCTCCATGCTCATACATGCTCACCGGTGGGTCTCCTTATTTCATTTTCATACCAGGAACATACCTATTGATTGACATTTCATATTGTTTTCCAACACTTACTTGCCAACTATCATCCCATACCGTTTGTCATCAATGACAACACAATGCCAACAATCTCCCCCTTTGGCATTGATGTCAACACACTCAGTTCCTTCACTCAACTCATTGGACTATTCTCCCCCTTTGACAATAATGACAAAGGGTATTCCCCATTCTCCACTAGCTATACAATGTATTCTCCCCCTTTGACCAACAACATATAAGATGGAGACACCAACTGACATCAATTGTTCATAAGAATCAAATGTGATTGTACTATGAGTGCTACCAATTGAGAAAGTAGATTCCTGTAACTTGAATTTCTCTTGGGTATTCCTACAACAATCCCTTCTTCTAGAGTTTATTCTTCCGATACACTTGTCTAGTGTTCCTTTCACTCGGTGGTCCAATTATGAATTTTATTAAAGTACAAATTGAATAGACATTGAAAGAAATTTCAAATGAGGACCAATGAGTACTACCCAAAAGCTCAAGAATACTGGTACTCCAACATAATCACTTGATCTCCCCCTATGTCCAACACATAATCCAAGAGACGTGATATTTTACAATAAACTCCTCTTGAACCATAGACTTCCATACACATTTAAGTGCATGAAGTAGTTGACACCATTCCTAACTTGTGTCTCAGATACTCAAATGTGCTTATCTATAGCAGCTTGGTGAAGATATCACCCACTTGTTCACATGTAGGGACATACTCTACCTTGACTTCTAATCAGCCACCTTCTCCCTGAGAAAATGATATTTGATGGCAATATGCTTTGTCCTTGAGTGCAGAACCAGATTCTTTGATATGTTAATTGCATTGGAATTGTCACACTGGATGGAAATAGGATTAGACATCTCTACCTGAATATCCTTGAGGGTCTACTTCATCCATAGCACTTGAGAGAAGCATGTGGCAACAACAATTTATTTTGCCTTGACAATAGATAGAGAAACTGAATCCTTCTTCTTGTTGTACCATCATACCAACCGGTTACCTAGGAAGAATGCACCACCACTTGCGCTCTTCTGGTCATCAATGCAACTTGCCCAATCAGCATCTATGTAGGCATGGAAGATAAAATCCCCTTTCTTGGGATACCATAGTCCATAATCAAGTGACCCTTGTATATATCAAAATATCCTCCTGACTGCATTTACATGTGATTATTTGGGTGCAACTTTAAATCTAGCCACCATGCATACTGGCTGCACTATATCTGGTCTAGAAGCAATAAGATATAACAAACTTCCAATCATGGATCTATAAAATGTTTGATCCACTACCGGTGATTCATTATCCTTTCTCAACTTGCATCTAGTCACCATGGGGCTACATACTGATTTGTTGTCTTCCATTTGGAATTTCTTCAACATGTCCTGGACATACTTGGTTTGAGACAAATATTCCCTTGTCTCGTTGTGAAACCTATAAACCAAGAAAAAATGACAACTCTCCAAGCATGGACATCTCAAATTTTGATTTCATCTGATCAGCAAAGTCCTTTCATAGGGTTTCCTTGTTACCTCCAAAAGTGATGTCATCCACATACACAACTACAATAATCATGTGGTTTCCTTCTTCTTTAACATACAAATTTTTGTCTACACTTCCTTTTATGAACCCTTTCTCCTTTAGATACTTATCTAGCCTTGAGTACCATACTCTAGGAGCCTACTTCAACCCATACAATGCTTTCTTCATCCGACACACAAAGGTTTCATCATCATGTAGCAGAAAAACTTCTAGTTGTTTAATGTGTACTTCCTCTTCTAAATTTCCATTTAGGAATGTAGATTTGACATCCATTTGATAAACTTTATATCTCTTGTAGGCAGAGAAAGCAATAAACACCCTAATAGCTTCTAGCCTAGCCACTGGTGCAAATGTTTCTTTAAATCAATACCTTAACTTGAGAATATCTTTTGCACACTAACCTTGCTTTGTGCCTCACAATATGTCCTTCTTCATTCATCTTGTTCCGATATACCCACTTTGTGCCAATGACATTTTTATCAATCGGTCTAGTAACCAAGGAAAATACCTTCATTACTCCTGGAATCAAAGCTGCCCAAGCCATCCTAATTTCTTTTAAAGAAAAATTTACTCCCAAACACCTTGAAGTACTTGACTAATGGTTTTCGGTCATACCATAACTCATAAGGTGTCATCCTGTTGTTTGTTCTTAGTTGAACCCAATTCAAATTATATGCTACAGTATGAACCACTTCCTTCCAATACATATCCAGTAAGTTTGCCTCATTTAACATAGTTATAGCCTTCTTCTTGACTGTCATGTTCTTCCTTTCTACCACACCATTTTGTTGTGGTGTCCTGGGGCTTGAGTATTGTCTTTTGATTCCATGTCTTTCATAGTAGTCCTCAAACTCATTTGATGTAAACTCACCACCCCGGTTTGATCTTAGAAATTTTAGCTTGCATCCACTTTCCTTCTCTACCATCTTTTGGAAGATCTTGAATCTATCAAATGCTTGTGATTTATCCTATAGGAAAGTGACCCATGTCATTCTTGAATAGTCATCAATGAAGAGTATAAAATATCTCTCACCGGAAAGAGCTCTTATTCTAGTTGGACCAAATAAATTTGTATGTACCAATTCAAGTGGTCTTGAGGTGTTATGTTCCTTAGTCTTTAAGCTCTCCTTAGTTTTCTTTCCTCTTACACATTCATCACAAAAAGTGCTTATCGGTTTGACAATTGGTGGTATATTTCTTATAGGCCCCTTTTTACTTACTACAAATAGATTATCAAATTTATGTTGCCTAATCTCCTATGACATAGCCAGCTCTCATCCACTTATCCCATGATGCATTGGGACTCAAAGCATTCCTTTAGATTGCACATATTTCCATCAGTTCTTTTACCTTCTTCTACAATTTGATCAGTACTCTCTTTTCTTATCTGGCAACTGGAAGAATAAAAAATGAATTTGTACCCTTTATCACACATTTGAATCATTCTTATCAAATTGTGTTTTAGACCTTCTATGTAATACACATCATGTGCCTTCAATTTTCCATCTATATTCAGAGTACCTTTTCCTTTTATCTTGATGGAGGAGTTATCTCCAAATATTACTGAGTCTCCATTCCAATATTCAAGCTTGATAAATTTCTTTTTATCATCGATCATGTGGTTGGAACAACCACTATCTACAACCCACAAGTTTCTTCTTTCTGCATGTAGGGCAGTTTGCACAATCAGAATTGATTCTACTTTGTTCTTGTCTTTCTCAACCCAAACCGGTTTTTCTTCTTTCTTTTTGTCTACTGCAACTTCTTGTTCTAGTGTAACTACCAGTTTCTGATCAGGAGTTGTCTATTTCTGCTTGATTTTCTTGTGCTTGTAATGCTTTGTAATATGTCCAAACTCTTGACAGTTATAGCATTTCATATTGACATTAAAAAGATGAATCTTTAAAACTATTGTAGGACTCCGATTGACTTCTCCTACATTCATAACTCCTATGACCAAATCTTTTACACCGATAACAAACAACATCCATACCCCAGAGTGCAGCAAAAAAGTTTCTACTTTCAAAACTAACAAGAGGCTTATTCATCAATCTACAATCTGCAACTCTATGTCGAAACTTATTACACTAGTAGCAATAACCATGAAAATTGGGTACATACTAGTCTTGTTGCTTTGAACTGACAAACCTTTATCTCACCGGATGTCTTCCTCTCATACTGTTGATTTTGGTGAATCCTTCACTATTCACCTTGGGCTTGCTTTTATGATTTGCATACTGGTACGATGTGTGAGCCTTTCAGTTTTGAGCATACTAGTTTATAGACTAATTTCTTATAGCCTCAACATAGGTCTTCTTACTGGTATCTTTGTTGATTGTAAATATTTGCTTCTCTTTACTTTCACTTGAAGAAGAGAACTATATCTCCTTACCGGATGTGTCTTTGTTGTTGGAACTTTGTCCTTCTTCAAATCCCAAGCCACTGGTATCTTGTGAATTCTTTTGATTGTTCAACATCTTGTCCAAAGCTTCAGTGCTACCCTCATACTTGCTCCTTATTTTTAGTTCATCCTTACTCTTTTTAAGCTCCTTTATGATCTTTGTAATTTCTTCTTCCACATTTTGATACACCTTCTCCTTCTTCATCAAATCAGAGGATGTAACTTCACATATCCTCTTACCTTCTTCCAACTGGAGTTTCAAGTCAGAAAACACTTGATTGGACTCATCCAGGGATTTCTTCAAGAGATCTTGTCTCTTCTTGTCTTAGCTCCTCAAGAGAACTTATGAGCTCACCTTCTAGATCCACTTCAGCTTCAATGTCTTCATCTTCCTCATCTTCCACAACCGGTTCATCTAGTGCCCATAAAGAGATTAACTTATCTTTCATCCTCATGGAAGTCATCTTCTGATGCACTCTCTTCATCTATGGCATCATCATCAATGGTATATAGGCTATTTTGCTTCTAGTAGCTTCTTCTTCCTTGCCGGTAAACTTTTTTTTTCTTTGTCTTTACCAAAAGATCTACCAAAGCTCCTTTGTTCATCTCCACCGATTTCACTATAGGGACATTTTGCAACAAAGTGTTTTAGTTTACCACAGTTGAAAAATTTGAGTGATAGCTTTCCTTTATACTTACCAGATCCTCCCTTGAGCTTTCTAACAAAGTTTTTTACCTCTACATCTAAGTCTCCACTAGATCCTTTATGAGCAACCTCTTCCTTTCCCTTTTTGGTGGAATTGAAAGCCACCTCTTTCCTTGAAGATCCTTCCCTGGTTGTCATCATATCATAAGCAGTTAAGAGCCAAATAAATTATCCATTGGGAAGGTTTTTAGATCCTTGGCTTCCTCTATAAAAGAGACCTTAGTATCATACTTAGATGTGAGTGATCTAAGTAACTTTTTGATAATAATTTCATCAGAAATTTCCTCTCCAAGTCCTCTGATGGTGTTCATAGTTTCTTCTACTCTATGAAGGTAGTATATAATCATTTCTTCATCTTTCATCTTCAAGCCTTCAAGCTGACCTCATAGTGATTGCATATTGGCCTCTTTGACTTTGGCATCTCCTTCAAATAATCACTGCAATTTATCCCAAGTCTCCTTGGTGGATGAGTAGTGCATGACCTTGACAAACTTATTATCTCACAACCCACTGAGAATAGCATGTTTAGCCTTTGCATTGTTCTCATACTCCTTCTTAGGATCTGGGTCAGTGGGAGGAACACTAGGGACAATATACCCATTCCTTATAGGCATCCAAACATAATATCTTAGAAAGGATAGATATGTTTCCATTCTTCTGCACCAGAATGCATAGTTGGTTCCATCAAACATCAGAGCTTTAGAAGAGAAGGAGGACTCATTTCTTGCCATTGTGTTCTAAGACCAAAATCTACCCAAGCTAGATAAATCTTATCTCATCAAAAACCTAAGCTTTGATACCAATTGTTGAACACAATATATCACTCAAAGGGGGGTGAATCAACAGTTCTTAATATTCTATACCTTTTAAAACAAACTCTTGGTACTGGTTATAAAATCAGACACAAGGAGGATATACCAGTGAGCTAAGGAAAGTGATAAAATGCAAACACACAAAGATACTCAACACATAACACTGGATATATGAGGAAAACCCAATGTGGAAAAAACATAGGTGAGAAATTCCATTAGAGACTACTACTCCAATCCAACCTCACAATAAACACTAATTACAAAGTTTAGGGCACCAACCCAAGGAGCACCAACCCCTGATTTTAGGACACCAACCCAAGGAGAACAAACCCCTGCACCGAGCTCCAACTCAGTGATATACAATAGATCAAATTAATACAATAGTTGTAGTCTTGTTACAAATGAGTTTTGTAACTCTTGCAATCAAAATACTTTACCAGTTTAACTCTTCTCAACCGGTTCTCCCTTGCTCAGTTCTCTACCAGTTTTCTATTCTCTGTTTATACCCTTTTTCCCCTAATTCTATCTTGCATACCCTTCACTGATACACTCTCTTAGCTCCTTCACCTTCCACATCTTTCTTCCTCAACCTCCCTTGCTAGTTCACACAATTGTAGTTCTATTTGGCAGCTTGCCGGTTTCTCTACCCTTACTAGTAAAAATCTAATAAACCTTCTACCGGTTCAACCTTTCTGTTAGATAGCTTCAACACTCAGATGCTTTTGATCTTCTCTCTGATCACTCTCTTCTCTCTCAGTTACTCACTTTTCACTAGCATCAAGCATCATCCATTTAAGTCATCAGTTTGCATATTTATACTTGAATGTTACCACCAAAACCTTCATTCAAATTGGGCATGTTAGGGTTTTTCTCTGTCAATTAAATTTGTATCAAATCTAATTGGATCTCATCTCCTCAATTAATGATCTACAGTAGATCAAAAATCACTACCATTTCTGATGACATTTGTATGCACTTTCTATATTTAGCGACCTTCAACTTGTTTTTTGACCTTTCTCTATCATTTACTATTAATGCCTCAGTTGTTTCCTTTGACCAATGAGCACAAAGGTCGAATTTTCCTTCTTGATTTATCTCACTAAAAAGCTTCTGCATCTTGATCCACCTTGAGCCACACTTCTTCTAGCATTGACCCATGATTCATGAGTTCCTTATTTAAAGTCAACCTTCTCATCACCTATCACATCCATGGACGGTTTTCCTGCCACTGCATGCCTTCCACATGGAATCTACATGTCATCCTCAGATAGAATCAAACCAACCTAGTCTGTTATGTCGGTTTGATTTCATTCATTGACCAAGACACACAAATAGTGTTAAGGACCTTACCGGTTCATATACCCTACCAGTAGATTATATTGACTTGGAATGCTTCTTGTTCTGTGTCCATACTTTATGTGATCCAACAGCCATTAATTTTGTTGGTTTGTCTTCTCCATGCTCATACATGCTCACAGGTGGATCTCCTTATTGTATTTGCATACTAGGAATATACCTACCGATTGACATTTAATACCAGTTTCCAACACTTACTTGTCGGTTATCATCCCATACCAGCTGACATGAATGACAACACAATGCCAATAGACACAATACTAACACCTAAATTACATAAACATCTCACCTATATATACAAATCATCAACCTTGATAACAAGGTCAGGTAAATCTTCAACCCTAATTAAAAAAAATTACATTACATGATACAAAGATAAATCACCAGACCAACATTATGATTTAAATTACATAGCATGTACCTAATTCAAATTCCCAAATCATTACAACCACCTAAAATCCTGCCAAGATCAACTGCAACACGCTACACCACCAAAAATACTACATAACATGCAAATCATCACCGGTTCATAGTAATCACCAAACACTCGCACAACATTTAATGCGGATCACCAAAACAAATAGGAAATGACTAGGAAACACCAACAAGCATGTTAGTATAATCAACCGGAATAGTTGCACAAACACCACTTTTCAAATCTTCATCGGTCAACATCTCAAAGATCAAGAACACAACCAATCAACAACTATCACAAGGAAAGATAACTTGCAAAGCACTGAATCATGAACCATATGAAATTAAAATACACAAGATCATCCCAAATAATAATCCAAAGTATCAGCACAAAATCTGATCACATCGAAATATATCGGATGAAATACCGGATTCTGCAAAATAGTGATCACCGAAACTAGACTACAAAACCGGATCAAAAACTTTTCCCAAACTCACTAGAATAACTCACGAGAATATATTGAAATTAATGACAACAACATATCCTAGCAGTAGCAATGATCTAACAATATTTCCAATAATCAAACAATCTCCCCCTTTGGCATTGATGACAACATATGAATGTGAAAAACAATCAATGCAAAGAAAGAAGATATCACCAAAAAACTTCCTCTAAAATCAAGATAGATAAAGTAGTTTTTCACATGATCTCTCTCCCCCTTAGACAACAATGCCAAAGATCTCCAAAATAGAAAATCAAACTCTGTCCCCCTAAAACACATAACTAAAAATCTCATAAATCTTTCTCCCAAAATAGAATCACGAATCTCTCTCCCCCTGGGATACATAACCAAATCAATAGACTACTCCAGTAGAGGAGAAACACCAACTCAACAATCTAGATAAAAGAATAAGGGTCTGAATTCCACTAGATCAATGCAACTCAATGCATCTAATTCTCATCAGGAGGGGTAGAGACCCCTAGCTTATCTCTCAAATAAACAAATGTATTTGTAGGCAAAGGCTTAGTAAAAATATCAGCAATTTGTTCCTTTGTAGATACATATTCTAGCTTCACCTTCTATTCACTGACTTACTCTCTCAAGTAATTATATTTAATTGATATATGCTTAGTCTTTGAATGTTGCATCGGATTCTTAGACATGTTTATAGAATTGGAATGATCATAGTTTATAATAGTAAGCTCATCATAAATAATTTTGATATCTTTCAACATTTGCTTCATCCAAACTTTCTGAGTACAATTACTAGCAGCAGTAATGTACTCAGCTTTAGCAATAGATAAAGTTAATGTATTTTGTTTCTTAATAGCCCATGAAACCAACTTCTTACCTAAAAAGAATGCTCCACTGATAGTTCTCTTTCGGTCATCAACATCACTAGCCCAATCTGCATCAGTGTAAGCACATAACATGAAATCATCATTCTTTGGATACCATAAACCATAATCCTCAGTTCCCTTTATATATTTGAATATTATTTTAATACCAATGACATGACTCTCTTTTGGATCAACTTGATATCTAGCAACCATACACACAAAATGCATAATGTCAGGCCTAGTGTGAGAGATATAACAGTCCACCAACCATAAATATGTACAAACTCTTATTAGCTTTAGGTTATTCATTCATTTTTTATTAGTTTTAGGTGACTACCAACATGTTTGGATCAATGGAATATGTTTGGTTTGATGTTTCTGGAGTATGTTTTGGTCAGTTGGTATTGACTTGATGATCAGATGCTATCATACACTCTACTAAGCCTATATCGGTAAGGGTTTAAGGTTTTATTGGCAGAGCTTTTACTAAGAATCTTTGACAGGATGCATAAGTGGTGTTGGTGCAGCTTCTAGATGGAATTCAGGATGCAGAAGGTGATCTTTGTTCATGCTTGGACTGATTGGAGACATCGCTTTGGCATGGTGAATCTATTTGGGTCCAAGTTATGGACCGGTATCATGTTATGTGTTCTCTACACATTACTGCAATGATTTATGGATTGGTTAATGTTGTTTTGGTCTAAAACCAACATGGTATATCCACTAGTACATTTGGGGTTAATTTCTGACGGTCGATTATCAGAATTACGAGTACTTTTCATCAGACTGCCAACAAAAGTAGCCATCAAAAACTCATCGTCAAACTTATCGATGATGCCTTTGACTGTCAGAAGTATGACGACCCCATGGACTTTGTCGACGGTAGGCATGATCACTCTTTCAGTCAAAAAAGTCACCGGACATACAACATCCTCATCGGATGTTTGTTTAGATTGCATCGGAATGTCGACGAAAGTCTCAAACTTTGCACCAATGGGAATTTTGTTTGTCCAACAGTTTTATCTGATAACTCAATGATGAACCACTAGTACCAAACTGGTACTAAGAGGGGGGAGGGTGAATCAGTACAAACACAAATATAGTCCAAAACTGGTTTGACAACAAATACTCCAAATGACTGACAAATAGGGATACTGGTAAAATAGAGTACAACTGGTAACATCCAGTACAACTCAATCAGTCATGAACCGGTCACTCAATAAGCTTTCCTCTTAGCTCAATACTATAGTATCATTGTACTCTCATGCATAAACAAGCAAACTTAATCATCAGATCTTCACAATAGTGAGTTCAATATGTTTTATTGACAAGCATAAAACATAGAACCTTCATATGCTTAACAGATAAAACAAAGCATCACAAGATAAAAACATTTCACATGACACACATATTTTTCATGTGGAAACCCAACTGGGAAAAACCATGGTGGGGATGAATACCCACAAGATACTTTTTGAACTCTTTAGAAGTCTGCTCTGTTAGGAGCCTTGTCTGGTTAAGACATTACAATAGGTTCTGCTAGGAACCAATCTTGTTAGGGATCACTCGATTAAGGGATACCCAGTTAAGGGTTAAACCTAGTAGGGTCACCTTGCTAGAGGATTTCAAGAACTCAATAGCTGAAAGGATCTCCTAAGATCTATAGCTTCTTAGAACTCATTAACCTCAAGTTACCCGGTTAAGGGATTTGAATCAAGCCTATTAAGACCACCTTGTTAAGGGATTTTTAATCAAGCCAGTTAAGGCTACCCTGTTAGGGGATTTTACAACTATTGAAGTGGTTAGAGATCAACAGGAATAACAATGATCTATTTACAGCACTCAATGCTAATGCAGATTGGGTTAGGCTCCTCTTTACCTTCTGCACATTCACTTTGCAGGCATCTCTTCTCTCCTTTGGTCTGGCAAGAATCACGTATCACTTCCCTTGGATACACACTCACAACTTTTGCCAACAACCTTAGAAAGAAACACAACATCAACCTTATAGGAAACATACAGGTCGGTAGCAAAAACCCTAAACCCTAAACTTGTTAGGTTAAGCAATTCAAATGGTTTGATCCTGACTGTTGAATCATACAGCATTAAATGCAACAATCTTGAATTGATCTCAAGACATTCTCCATCGTCCGTTGTCCACCTATTCCATGGCGGCTGATAACCCATCACGCGTTATCACCATTTGATAGACTTTGCACATTCCCGAGGTAGATAGGAATAGTCTTCTTCATGCAAGATCCTTCACGTGCATAGAGCTTACATGGCAACATGATCTATCCTCCATCATACTGCTAACTCATCACATGAAGACCACCGATTGAGTCACTTGAGGTACTCCAACCGGAAATCCTGAAGTGGAAACTACCTACCAACCGGTAGTCATACAATGCTTCGATGTGCCGGTTCCCATAACTACATGCTGGTTCATCTTGAACAAATATGCCGCTTCACTTTGGCATATAAACCGGTTCATACATATGTCGGTTCCTCTCTCTTTTCACTTATCACATATGCTGGTTCTCTTCTTAACACATATTGACATCAATGACAACATACAATATCATTATGTCTTCATGCCGGTTCACATAATGCCAACAATCTCCCCCTTTGGCATTGATGGCAATATACAAAGATATCTTCTCTGCTTCACATCTTCTCCCATTTGCTGTAGATATTTTTTTGCTTCACATCTTCTCCCCCTTTGACAACAATGCCAAAGTGGAGGTACAAGCATCTCTATTTCATCATGCTTCTCCCCCTGAGGAGTAGCATCCTTCAACACATCAATCAACCAAAAAAAAATTCTTTCCAGTACCTGACTAATGTGGAACAATTACTTTTAGTTCACCTCCTGAAGGGGCAATACCCCTAGTTCACCTCTCAAATGCACAAATGTTGACTTTGAGAGAGGCTTGGTGAATATGTCTGCTAACTACTCCTTACTAGACACATGCTCCAATGCAATCTCTTTATTCTGAACCTTTTCCCTTAAGAAATGATACTTAAGCTCAAAGTGCTTGGTTCTAGAATGTAAAACCAGATTCTTTGATATGTTGATAGCACTTGTGTTATCACAGAATATACTCACTGGTTCAGATACAGGGATCTTGAAGCCTTCGAGTACATGCTTCATCCATATTGTCAGAGTGCAGTTCATGAAAGCTACAACATACTCTGCTTCTGCTGTAGACTGAGAGATACAACTCTACTTTTTACTCATCCATGAGACCAGTCTACCATTGAGAAAGAATGCACCATCAGTTGTGCTTTTCCGGTCATCCACATTACCTACCCAATCAGCATCTGTGAATACTTTCAGATTGAAATCATTGTTGTATGGGTACCACAATCCATAGTCAACTGTTCCCTTCAGATACCTAAGAATCCGCTTAACTACAACCAAGTGGGATTCTCCTGGGCTTTTCTGGAACCTTGCAGTAATGCCAACTGCATGTGCAATATCCGGTCTACTATGCACTACATAATGCAACTTACCAATCATTGATCGGTATTCCTTCTCATCAACCAGTGCGGAATCATCCTCTTTTGTCAATTTGCAACCAGTCACCATCGATGTACCAATTAGTTTGCTATCTTCCATGCCAAAGGTCTTCATCACCTCTTTGACATATTTGGACTAAGTGATGAAGATTCCATCTTTCATCTACTCGATCTGCAGTCCAATGAAGAACTTAATCTCCCCTATGAGTGACATCTCAAACTCTTTCTTCATCTCATTAGCAAACTCATGACTCATCTTGTCATCTCCACCAAAGATGATGTCATTAACAAAAACTTCACAGATCAGGATTTGATCTCCTTCAGTATTCAAGTAGATATTGCTATCTTCACTTGTTCTCTCAAATCCAATCTTCATAAGATGGGAATGTAGGCACTCATACCATGTCATAGGTGCTTGCTTTAGACCATATAGTGCTTTATGTAGCCTACATACCATGTCACTATCTTCAGATAGGGCAAACCCATCTGGTTGCTCAATATACACTTCCTCTTCAAGTACACCATTTAGGAATGCAGATTTTACATCCATTTGATATACTTTGAACCTTTTAAAAGCTGCATATGCAAGAAGCATACGAACTCCTTCCAATCTGGCTATAGGAGAAAAGGTTTCTCCATAATCTTCTCCTTCTTCTTGAGCATATCCTTTGCATACCAATCTGGCTTTATTCCTAATCATTGTGCCATCCTCATTCAACTTATTTCTGAACACCCATTTGGTGCCAATGACATTTTTATGCTCAGGTCTGGGTACCAAGGACCATGTACCATTTTTCTCTATCTGATCAAGTTCCTCTTCCATTGCCTTGATCCAGTCTTCATCTTTATGAGCCTCTTTGAATGATTTAGGCTCAAATTCAGAGATCACACATGAGTTTTCTCTGATCTTTCTTCTTGTAAGGATTCCTGCATCCTTATCACCTATGATCTGCTTAGGATCATGATTCAACTTGACATACCGAGGAATGGTTTTAACTGGTTCTTCTTTCTTTTCTTCTTCATCCTCATCTTCATCAGTATCAGCATTCACTAGTTCAGGGACACTGTTACTGGTACTTGGTTGGCTAACAACCAATTCTCAAAAGGTTGTAACTGGTTCATTTACAGCTTGCTCACTGTCAATTTCCTCAGTCTTCTCAGAGGATTCATCAACTCTTACATTGATTCTTTCCATAATTCTCTGAGTCCTATTGTTGTAGCACTTGAAAGCTTTACTCTTGGTGGAATATCCTAGAAATATTCCCTCATCACATTTAGCTTCAAATTTGCCCTGATGTTCACTCCTCTTGCTGTAACATTTGCTACCAAATACCTTAAAGTAGCTAACCATAGGTGTCTTACCAGTCCAACACTCATAAGGAGTTTTGTCCTTGCCCTTTTTGATGAGTACCCGGTTCATAGTGTAGACTACAGTGCTCACCGCTTCTCTCCAAAAGGTGTGAGCTACCTTTCCTTGAATCAACATGGTTCTAGCTTCTTCAACCACAATCCAGTTATTCCTCTCTGCTAGGCCATTCTATTGTGGAGTCCGGGGGGCAGACAGTTGTCTCTTGATGCCAAATTCTTCACAATACTTATTGAATTCACTGGAAGTGAATTCCCCTCCTTGATCAGTTCTGAGACATTTGATCCTTTTACCACTTTCCTTCTCCACTAATGCTCTGAAAGCTTTGAATTTCCCAAAAGCTTTAGACTTGTCTTTCAAGAATGTGACCCACATCATTCTTAAGCAATCATCAGTGAGGATCATGAAGTACCTATCACCCTATACACTTCTAGTTTTCATAGGACCACACAAATCAGTATGTACAAGATCAAGAAAGTTGTCAGCAGTGAAAGATTTACCTTTAAAGGTTGAGGAAGACATTTTCCCCAATTGACACTCTCTGCATAAGGTATTATCCAGTTTTCTTAGCACCAGCAACCCTCTAACTACCTTGATTTTACTAGCCTTCACAATGTTATCAGGATTCACATGTCAGAGTCTCCTATGACATATCTAGCTATCATCAAGCTTAGCCATAAGACATGTACTTATATTTGCATTGAAATGAAATAGGTTACCTTTAGTTGCATGTCAGTGGCCACCAATTTACCATCTTTTCCTTTGATTCTGCAAACTCCTATCTTGAATTGCAGAGTGAGGCCACTATCATTTAGCTCGGCAACACTTAGAAGGTTGTGTCTGAGACCATCAACCCAGTACACATTGTCAGCACTACTCTTTCCATTCAAAGAGATGGACCCTTTTCCTTTGACCATGCATGGTGCATCATTGCCAAAGAAAACCACACCACCATCATACTCCTCTAAGGATAGAAACTTGCTCTGGTCACCAGTCATATGGTGAGAATAGCCACTGTCAATGATCCACTCATTTGAATTATCAAACTGGGAGACAAGAGCCTTCTTTTCTACCACATTTTCCTTTACAGCAACAAACACAATGTCTTCATTCTCTTCATCTTCTGATTCCTCATCTGTGACACCTTCATCAACTACCACAAAACAGTTTCTCCGGTTTCCTCCTTTGAATTTCTTGAACCTTTCTGGTTTATCCTTGTTGTCGCTATTAGGACAGTTCATAGCAATATGTCCTATCTGGTTACAGGAAAAGCATTTCAAAGGGAGCTTACCTTTGTATTTACCAGTTCCTTTTGAAAATTTCCTGGCAAGAAGAGCTTTAAATTCCATCAGAAACTCTTCATCATTCATTTCTCTGTTTTGATTAGGTTCCCCACTAGTGTTAGCCTCTTTTCCTTTTCTGGATGGTATAGCAGAGGCTTTAATAGCTGATTCTATCTTTTGAACACTGCCATCAAAATTATTCAGCTCATAGGCTGTCAACTTGGCTATGATGGAGTCCAAGGACACCTTAGACTTGTCTATTGATCTCAGCTCCTGAATAGCAGCAACCCTTATTGCATAGACTGGCAACAAGGATCTCAGGACTTTGCTTACCACAGTGGAATCTTCTATTTTACCACCTGCACTCTTGATTTCTCCAACAACCATTTTGATTCTTATTCCATACTGCTGAATGGTCTCTCCTTCAACCATCTGCATGTCTTCAAACTTCCCTCTCAGGCTTTCTTCCTTAGCTTGTTTTACATGCTCATCACCACCATAGATATTTTCAAGAGCATCCCATACCTCTTTGGGGTTTGCCTTGTCTTGAACATCAACAAATTCAATGTCAGATAAACTACTAATGAGGGCTTCCATGACTTGCCCATTTTCTTGTACCTCTCTCTTTTGGTCATCGGTGAGAGTACTAGTAGGAACAACATATACATTTTCAACATAACTCCAGTGTTGAACACCCACGCTTTTGATGAATATCTTCATCCTGTCTTTCCATATACCAGAATTTTCCCTGTTAAACTTTGGACCTTCCCTCTTCATCATTTGTCTAGGATCTTTTCTTCAAGCGGTTAGGCATATAGCATAGAGGACCTAGAGGAGCTTTGATACCAATTGATAAATCAATGATGAACCACTAGTACCAAACTGGTACTAAGAGGGGGGGGCATGAATCTATACAAACACCAATACAGTCCAAAACCGGTTTGACAACAAATAATCTAGAAGACTAACAAACAGGGATACTGGTAAAACAGAGTGCAACCAGCAACATCCAGTATAGCTCAACCAGTCATGAACTGTTCACTCAATAAGCTTTCCTCTTGGCTCAATACCACAGTATCATTATATTCTCATGCATAAACAAGTAAACACAACATAGACCTTATAGGAAACATACAGGTCGGTAGCAAAAACCCTAAACCCTAAACCTATTAGGTTAAGCAATTCAAACGGTTCAATCCTGACCGTTGAATCATATTGCATTAAATGCAACAATCTTGAATCGATCTCAAGACATTCTCCATCGTCCATTGTCCACCTATTTCATGGCAGCTAATAACCCATCACACGTTATCACCATTTGACAGACTTCGCACATTCTCGAGGTAGATAGGAATAGTATTCTTCATGCAAGATACTTCGCATGCATAGAGCTTACGTGGCAACATGATCTGTCCTCCATCATACTTCTAACTCATCACGTGAAGACCACCGATTGAGTCACTTGAGGTACTCCAACAGGAAATCCTGAAGTGGAAACTACCTACCAACTGGTAGTCATACAATGCTTCCATGTGCCGATTCCCATAACTACATACCGGTTCATCTTGAACAAATATGCCACTTCACTTTGGTATATAAACCAGTTCATACATATGCCGGTTCCTCTCTCTTTTCACCTATCACATATGTCGGTTCTCTTCTTAACACATATTGACATCAATGACAACATACAATATCATGATGTCTTCATGTCAGTTCACATAATGCCAACATTATCGTCAGTTCATTAATATGCATCGACGACCGTCCGACAAGGAAGTGCCATCAGACATACAACATCCTCATCAGATGTTTGTGTAGTTTGAGTCAGAATTTTGATGGATTCTAGAAAGTTTGCACCGAAGAGAACGTTGTTGGTCCAATGATTCCATCATCGGTGGAAAGCTTAGTCTCCGTCGTAATTCCGATGAAAATTTATTTAAAAAAAATAAATTATTATTATCTAGATGTAAAGCACACCTCATTGATATGTACAACGAATGATATTCTATCCCCATCAGCTACCAATAAGGGGCATAGGTTTGAAGCTAATATGATAGGGCATACTAGTTTCAAGCTAATATGATTAGGCACACCATGGTTGAGATGGTCTAACTCCTAGGAGGATTGTATGAACCACTGAGTACTGGTAAACCTATTAAAAATGGTGTTGATAGGGAATTAGCTAACCCAAATACAAGAGCCTTTAAAGCCAATCAGAGAGATGAAATGACTTTATCTACCTTATCTAAGTTAGTTGTTCTTGTGATCTACCAAAACTTATCTATTATATATACATGAAATGAATTTATCTACTATATATACACATATTTCTTATAAGTTTATCCCAAATTGATAATCTCATATAAAGTGTCATCCTATGTCAATACATGACATATACCTATTGAATGACATGTATATATCTCATACTAAGTAGTCACTCATTATTATATATTCAACATATATTCAAAGATGATAATCATGCATTCCAGACTACACGAATATCCTCTTTAATAAAATAAATCACATGTACAAGGTTATTGCGTTGATCGATTCCAATAGCAAAGTACAATAGGTAAAGATAGTACTACTAGCATCTTAAAAGAAAACATAAATGCATTATGACAACCCACAAAACACTTGATATAAAATAGTTCCAACCTTTCTTTTGTTTAAATAACTAGGGTATTTGAATTTAAATTTTGGTATAAAAAAATAAAATTTTAAAGGTCATCTCTCCCCCTATATAGTTCAACATGCCCACATGTTTACTCCTAAAATTTTTCAACTCATTAGATATCTTATTTTCTAGTTATGAAATTGATCTTGGGACCTATGGGTTATGGGCCCATAATATACTTAAGTGAAGTTAGCATAAACCATATCAATTATGTTCAATTACATCAATCTCCACTTGGAGTGTTTAATATACATATCATCAATGATTACAATGCTTATTTCAATATACATTTGAATTGCAACTTGAAAGAATAGATGAAAGAGAAAGAACATGTGTTGAGGGAGGTGGAAGTGCTCTCCAAGGTGATCATGAGTTGAGTCCATCGGTCCCCAACGGTGGTTTGCAATGCCACCCAACCACATGGAACCCTTAGGTCCACCCCATCGTGCTTGTGGAGATAGTTCCAAATAGTCAATCAAAGTATACAAGGGGGATGATAGGCTCACACATGCCATACACGATGCATACATGACACAAGTAATGGAACAATACAGTGCAACACCAATAGAGAAGGATGATACCAAGTCATGAATCCACATAGGGTCACTACTTTAAAACTACACAAGGCATTAGAGTCTAGAGTGCAGTGGAGGAAGTGTCACCGTATGTCTCTTTGCACAGGTCCCAATGCTCCATGTGCGGGCTTTCCTTTCATTGTATGTGCTCATGGGAATGCACCATATGGAACCAAGCATTCTCTCATATAGATGACAACGACAATCACACAATCCCTATGCTACATGAGCGGGTATGTCTCTTTGTACAAGTCCCAACACTCCATGTGCAGGCATGCCTTTCATCGTATGTGCTACATGGGGATGGACCATATGGAACCAAGAATTCTCTCATGCAAACAAGAATAATGATCACATAATCCTTGTGTGAGTGGGCATGCCTCTTCGCATAAGTCCCAATGCTCCATGTGCAAGCATGCCTTCCCAAAACACCCTTGGTGTTGTGATAGCCCTCAAGACGTGCTCAAAGAACCAATTTTCTTGTTATTTGTTTTAACCCAAGTCTATTTTTGTGTTATCACTTGATTACAAAACTCCCCAAACATGAATGCAAAGCATACCACTTTCAGACAAGGTACATGAGTGGGAGCCACTTCCTAGTCTCACTCTAGGACTAAGCTCATGCCATATCTAAATGTAAGACATCTCAAATACATCAAATTGTCTCAATTGCAAAATGCCATTTTCATATATAAGCAAGACATACTCAATTGGGTGCAAACACCAAGAGAACAGATCCCAATTGATCCCTTATCAAAATTCACATATATGTTATCATGATTCCATAATAAAATATCATCTTAAAATCATCAAATACCACTTTTCAATAATTTCCAATTTCGGACCAAAAACTAGTCATGAGGCCAATTACCATTGTTGAATGAATGAATGAAATATTTTAATGACGTCCACGAGACTAAATAGTCTATGGGACCAAGACAAACACCCTTAACTGATGGACCTCAAAAACCCTGAAATTTCAAAGTGCATAAAATGAAAATGCAAGATTAGCCTTTTGATTCTAATCAACTCAACAATGCAATACTCCCTCGATTTGTCATTTCAACATCCCAAATATAATTGAACAACATAACCTCATATATACTCATAATTTCCAAATTTGGTTCATACAAATCATATAATCATCCAAATGGAGAGATTTAAATTGGAAGAATACTTTAATTCACTCAACAATTCATTTGCAACAAACTAAAATCAATTCAATTGAAAAACAAAGGAGGAATTTGAGTTCCTACCTCAAACTTGACCAAATCTTCAAATTGACAATGTAATTGAACATAATTAAGATGAGACATGAGTTTCTTAAGTGAAGTTACCCATAAACTATGTACAATTATTTGAATTATTTTAGCATAAACCACAATGAATCTACACCTATAGTCCAAAGTAATCTAGCGAGGTATGCAATCTAAAATCCAAAATCATGAGTATTGGATCCAAGAGTATAGCACAAAAATTTGATTATAGCAATCTATTATACATAATATATCAAAGCAGTTTGCAACCATATCTATTTAAGAACGGTTAAACATATAAACTTGGGTTAAAACAAATGATAACATAACAATAGACTTGGGTTAAAACAAATAACAAGAAAAGACTATTGTAATCAAGTGATAACATAACCAAGCATTCTCTCATATAGATGACAACGACAATCACACAATCCCTATGCTACATGAGCGGGTATGTCTCTTTGTACAAGTCCCAATGCTCCATGTGTAGGCATGCCTTTCATCGTATGTGCTACATGGGGATGGACCATATGGAACCAAGAATTCTCTCATGCAAACAAGAACAATGATCACATAATCCTTGTGTGAGTGGGCATGCCTCTTCGTACAAGTCCCAATGCTCCATGTGCGAGCATGCCTTCCCAAAACACCCTTGGTGTTGTGATAGCCCTCAAGATGTGCTCAAGGAACCAATTTTCTTGTTATTTGTTTTAACCCAAGTCTATTGTTATGTTTTAACCATAGCTATAATGAATATATAATACTGTAAAGAAGTCTTTATTATTCATTATATAAATGGGGATATGTATAATATGGTGTTGTTATATATTTAATTGTAATAGATAAGATTTGAAAAATATGTTTTATGTTTATATGCATTTATTCAAATAACTGATCTTTTGTCATTGAAATATAAGGATATACACCACTTTATTACTATTGAAAATTACTCACTGAGAATTAAAACAAAATAAATCTAGGATATGGAATAAAATTTTCCTAAGGTTTGACAATGGATGTATCCCTCAAATCAATCATAAAATTAAATATATAGATCAATATCTTACTTGAAATCACATAGAGAAAGCTTATTGATTGACTATGAACATGTTACCTTAGGATGAGCTTAGATATGAATTTGGAGTTATCAAAGAAATGTTAACAACATGTATCGGACATATGGGATAACATCATAGAGAAAGTGGAATATAAGATAGGTGAGAGTGAAGTGCCTTGGATGGAATGTTGGAAGAGATGTGTGGGACCCTTGCAGACCCCATAGAAGCATTTAGAAGCCATAAAAAAGTGCCATAGACCAAATATTAATGATTGTCCTAAGGGTACCAATTGTGAAAATCACAAGTTTACCAGTGATACTGCCTACTGAAACAAGTTGTGTTTGGAAACCCCACTAGGTGTGTACATGTTCATGGTGATGAAATGTCCTAAGAGTTGCCCTTACACCAGTATGCACAAACCTTGGTGTCACAACGGTGTTGGTGTGGCCTTGGGCCAATGGTGGTTGACTGTTACAATTAGGACAATGATCTCAAACACAATTTATGGTGTTTATAACTCTAATGTCCCAATCTACTTGTATATATTTTCACAAAACAATTAACAACCCAACCATAGCTATTAAAAATATTTCCCCATAAAATGCATGCAAAACGTATCATCGTTGATAGGATAAGTGACTTGCATTTAGTAAGAGACCTCAATGAGTGGAGTTTCATGCTGAAAAGATTACTTGCAATAAACATATTGAAATCAACAAGGCATTATGCATTCAAAAATCCACAAGGAAGATCTAATATTTATGAATGAAATTGCAAATCAATCTAAGTTACATGTTTGATATCTTACTTATGTCATGGCAACATAAAATGTATATATGCACTCAACATGCCTCTTTGCTTGTTTATTTGAGAATGTTGCTAGGAATTAATAGGTGAATGATACATTGATCTACACATGAATCACTTGTACTTTCCCGATACTTTCATCCCTTGGTCAAGGCCGCGTACCCCCTAACACTTGAATATTGTTTCCACCCACATGATTACTTGAATTCCATGCTCAAATCACACTAAATGAAAATAGTTAGTACAAAATAGTGACCATAGCCAAGGAAGCCCAAATTTACTCACACTCAACATAATAAGAAATAACTAAATCATCTGGACTATTATTCATAACATAACCTCTTTTTCACATCATGGAAGGCCAAAATTACAAGGATCACGCTTCTTCAAAGGAGCCATTGTTCAGAGCCACTAAACTATCAACAAGAGTAGAAGCTATTAGGCTCATACAATTTTAGGACATATAAAGAGTTGAATCAGAAGCGAGATCATGAAGCATACAATAGAGAGGTATTCATGGAATAGACATCTGAAAACATCTCATTCATGAAGTAACAAAATGTTAAAGAAAATGACAAGTAATAAAACAACTTACAAGGATGAGGCATATTCATAACTTTTGCAGTCCCGCCATGGATATCAACACTAGAAGCAACTCATATTGTTAGTGTACATACAAGACAATATGGGAGTTCATTATACACAGCAACTTGTGGTGTTGTTGTTCATGTTGGCTCTGTTGGACCCTGCAATTAAGATTCAATATACATTATTCAATAAGATTAACTGTGCAACATAATTAAATATTGAAAAGTGTGTTATCTTGTTGAGCTTCGCTTGGTTTAGAGAATAGTTTAATATTATATACTTAAAAGGGCCAACCACATGAAGGTGGAATCTCATTTGGCCGCTCCACCCCCTAACATCACTCCAAATTCCCCGTTAACATCTCATAACATTCATTCATTCTTTCTTTCTACCATTAATAAAATATAACATTCATTCATTAATATCACATTACGTTCATTAACACATAACATTTATTAACATTAATTAACACACAACATTCATCAATATTAATTAACACATATCATCCATAACCATTAATTAGCACATAATTACATTAACTAACACATAAAAACCAGTCATTATCAAATACGGCAGATTATAATCATTTCTTTTTATGTTTTTTCTTTGAAGATATGAAAAGACTAAGTGGAACATTGGTTTCTTCATCATTTCCCCCCTCTACAGTTGTTCCACCCTCTGCTCGTGATCTCGATGTATGCCTAGTCCTATACTGAGGATGAGGACACTAAAGCGAAGGGGGGTCCTCTGCAATAACAAAGAAATGGGTTAAATTCAAAACATTTTTTATTATTGTTACAAGTATTTCATTAATTTAGAGAACATAACTGTTGTGCGCTTTACCTAATGGGGCCACATCATTTTGTCTAGCCTCAACCTCAACATGCTGAACACCCTCTAGATCATCTGGAGTTGAAATAATAAAGGTTACATTAATGTTGAACACCAATTGCAATTATATTTGTTTAAAGGAATAACAGTGGTCCTCTTTACCTGAGTGGGGAACATCATGCTCCTGATGTTGTGTACCAAGATCATGCTCCACTTGGTCACCACCAACTACATGCTCTAAAATATTAACAAAAAAGGTTACATTAATTACTACTTTAATTACAAATTAAGATGTTTAATTGTATTAATAACTACATAAATAAATTTGAATAGCAAATGAATACCTCCACTACTAGGATTCACATCCAGACCTTCATGTGCAGGTGGTGTTTCACGATTAGCAGGCTGCATTCCAATGTCATTCACATTGTATCATTGCTTTCTTATTTAAAACAAATATAGTCACTTTATGTTGGAACTCAACATCAATTAGATTATTGGTAAAGTATTCAATCTAAAACAATTTCCATTTAGCATATTTACCCGTGTGATGAATGCACTTGAATATTGCGTATGCCCACTCAATTCTCATAGCCGATCAATCATGGTTGAATAGCCTTGTTGGTAGGCAATTCTCCTATCATCTTCTATGGGCGCTCTATTGAATTCAGAGCCCTGCATTTTTGCTTGGTATCATGAATTTTTCTTGCATTGTTTGATAAAAAAAATTGTTTGCAATTTAATAATATTTTGATGCAATGTTTCATTTACATGAGATACTTACAATTCGTGCAACAAGTTTCATATAACCACCAGAGCTAAGTTTGTGTTGCCCGTGCTTTTCTTGTCTTGCCTTGGTTGCCTTTGACGTGTCACTCAGTCTATAAAAAGTTTTAAATATGTTAGATTATATAAATATAAAGAGTAATTAATTAGTACATAATTACATTCTTAATAGTATCTTGTACCTTCTTCTGGCGTCTGGTGGTGTATTTCCTTTTTTCCTTTCAATTTTCTCCTTGGCATCCAAAATCAGGTCCTTCCACTCCCTCTCTAGAATCATGGGGGGACGCTCGTACTTTAGGTTCCTCTCTAAATGGGTCATGTATTGGTTCCTCACATACTTTAGATATGTGCCAGCTTTTTCAAGGAGCTTGGTTTTGTCAAAGGTGTCATTTCCAAACCACTCAACCATTTGGTTTGTCAATTCATCTTTTAACCTTTTTTCTTGGTCATTCCACCTTTCAAAGCAAAAACAAACCTGTTAGATTCAGAAATGAATTGAAGCTACATTTATTACAGTTCAAGAAATGGATCAAAGGAAAATTATTCTAGCAATGATATGAAATGAAAATAGTGGATTAGGGTTAGTTCAGATATGATGTACCACCTTTTACGTATGGTGGGCCCAAATATATACAATGCAATGTCACTAAGATGTTTATAGAAAATATCATTTCCTGCAAAAAATTAATGGGATCATTAGTCCAAAATGAGTGATCATAAAGTAAATTACAATTAGACTATATATAATAATAATTTTAAAGTACCTGGAACCTTTTGTATATTTAAGGTAATCATTTCTTCATTGCTCACCACCAATGTGGCCTGCAACAGTCCCATACTAGTAATATGAGAAGATCTAGGAAATGATGGTATGTTATCAACAGTAGTCACCTCTGGCACATCCTCATGTGCATCTCCTCCTGCAGAAAATGAATCCACTATGAAATGCCCCCAAGAAAGAATGCTTGAAGGGAAATAAACACATAATAGAAAATAGAGAAAAAGAGGGATCTACCAACAATGGGCAGGCCAATATGACGTGTAGTAGAGGATGTTTGCATGCTATGTGTTGCCAACATTGCAGTCGGCAATACAAGTGGGGCTAACCTCTGACAAGGCAATGACAACATTTGCACAGGAACATTGACATCACCTGAAGAATAATACATTAAATATATCAAACATTAAATATATGAAAAGTGCAAGAATTGTAAACAAGGATGAACCTTTATTTTGAAGATTGACAGTATCAAGTATGATGTGTTTTGGGTACTCAAAGTGATAAGCCAAGCAAGCGATAATACAAGAAAATCGTCATCACCTGAAGTACCTGCAACACCCTGATCATGGCAATGACTTTCATGAGGGTGGATAAATTGTTGTAAAAACAACACGTACATATTTTATTTAATGACATAAAAGAGAATAAAATATAAACCATTATTGAACTTTTGTTATAATTAAAGCTTTCATTACTACTTACTTGCAAGTTTTCTGCTGTTTGAATCAATACTTGCACCCTCTCTCGTATCTCATCAGTCATAGGATGCATGACTGCTAAAGAAACAATCTCTTTAGTAATTTTTCTAAGAGGTTTTTTTATGAATTTCATAGGATGTGTGGAATTTTCAGGGTCATCATTGCTTAATCCTATTGAGTCCACATCCCTAGAGAGGTACTTAGGTATTGTAGCTCCCTTTCCCTTTCCTTGAACATCTATCTATGTCAAGAATATCATTAACAATTACAAAATTAGTCTAAATCACTAAAAAAAATAACATAATAATGTAACAGTTTTCTTCTATCTTATTTGTACAATTACAATGAGGTTTACTTGCTTGGTAGAAGTATTGCGACCTACATCCTTGTCTGTGATATGTGATGGAAAATATATAAAAAATGTTAGCGAAATTAAACCAATAGACTTAGCAAAAAAACTTCATAGTAAAATGGTATATTGGATTCATTAATTGGAGGTTGGTTAATTTTAATGCTATATAGTACGTACCACCCGCATGATATTAACTTTGTTTGTATCTATACAATTCAAATTGTAATCGATTAGAAGTTCTTCGCCTGCACTTATTGATTTTATTACACATACGAATATATGATTTCCCTCATGCACCTCAAATATGCAATTGGGTTGTTTATTAGTTGATACAGGTCTCGTACTATTTATAAAACCTACAATATTCCTTGTTGCTTTTGGCCGACCATCAATGTATACAGCCACTCATTTACTTTGATCATTATCTTTCTGTTGTATATAATTTGCTGATAGTGCATACCTATGCACTTTTTTTATATTGAACAATCTGCATCCAATTATTGTAATTATAACAAGGTCTGACAAACTCCATCAATTCAGCAACTTTGTTGTAACAGACCTTTATGTCGTCCATGGAAAATAAGCTGAAACCATGTAACGACGAAGATGCTATGCGATATATCCTATCGTTAACACAAAAATCGGTGTTTATTGGAGGAAGTTCCTTGGGAACCCATTGTTTATGTAGATGTCTGTACCTTAGTGGCACCTCAATGTCACCTTTGGTCTCATCATCATAAGAACATGACCCCCCTTGAGCAATGAAATTTTTTATGCATTTATTGAATTTCCTTCTAATCTTTTGACCTCTTGTTGATCTCCCTATTGTAGACCTACTACATGTCTCACTTTTGTTTTCTATTCTTGCATTTCCCTCACTCGACGAAGCTAGATCTAGCAAATACCTATTTTGGGGTACCTGCAGTCCATCAAATGAGAGAGTTAATTGGTAATGAGAGAAATTTTGCAAATGAGGGTAATATTGATGAAGAAGTAAATTTGAATAAGTCCAACAGGGGCCTCAAGTGTTGATAACTGTATTAGATTTGCTGCTAATGTTGAGGTTTGAAAAACTAAGGAAGTGTGTTTTCCAAGTAATTTTAAAAAATAAATTGTTTCTATAGGGTGTATTGACTAGTTATACCTATCCATCCATGAGACTGTGGAGGATCCTCATCAAAGGGGTTTAGGTTCCCGCACATGTAATTCAATTATCTTATGTTAGCTAAAAATTACATAGTACACAACATGAACAACATGAACTTTCTAGAAAAAAATATTAAATAATAAAAATATGTTGTCATCAAAATCATTGTAAATTTTTTATTTCCTTACCTTTACTTTATGTAGACTATGCAAGATCCTCAACTAAATGGTTGACAATGTCTGTTGTCAACAGCCTGTTTCCACCATGGGTAACAAAATCACATAGGGACTATACATGAAATCAATACCATCAATTGAGCATCATAAGCATTACTACATTTATAAGTTGATAAACAATAAATATATATGTATCATAAGCATCATAAGCATCACATGATGTATCATCATATATGTGTAGACACCTAAAAATGGTCAACGCTTCCGAAATCATACTTTAACATTTGCGCATTGCCTTATTTTAGGTTTTTGTGTCGCATTAACATTTTCTTCTATGTCACGCACTTGGTCTTTATCATTTGCGAGCATCGAGTCCTTCTTCTGCATTCTTCATTTATCTCTCTCTCGAATTTGGTCTTGTCGATAACAATATTTGTCATGATTTTGGTCGGTCTTATCTTGTCGCATCAATGTGCGTATTCATTTGTCATTATTTTGGACATCATCAATCCTAATTAGGGTTTTGTCCTCCTATCGATCTTGTCATCTTGTGATCGATTTGTCATCGATCGTTGTCATTTTCAATCTTGTCATTTTGCGATCAATTTGTCATCGATCGTCATCCTTCTCAATCGTGTCAATTTGGATCAATTTGTCATTATTCCTTGTAAATTGGCACATTCATCAATCAAATCATTTATTAATTCAAAATCATGATCAAATCAATTTTATATCAAGACCTAATTGTCGTCCTTGCATTCCTAATTTATCTTCTAGGGTTTTATGATTTAACCTTGTTTGTCATTTTCTCTCCAATTTCTCCCTCTAGGTTAAATAATTTATTTATTTATCCTAGGTCTTCGTGTCACAATCAAATGTTTAATTTAATTGGCTAAATAATTATTCCCTCTTTGTGAATTAATTAATAAATGACAAATTCTTAATTGATTTACCTAATTTCCTAATTTTTAATCAATTTCTAAATTCCCTCTTTGTGAATTAATTAATAAATGAGAAATTATTAATTAATTCACTAAATTCCTAATTTCTTCATTTCTAATTTTCTAATTTCCTAATTTTCCTAATTTTCCTAAATTCCTAATTTCCACCTATTTTCTAATTTGTCAAAATCAATTTCCACCTAATTAATTTTTCTCTAGTTCTCCCTATTTTTGTGCTTTGGTGGAAGCATGAATTTCTCATGCGTCATACTATTGGCATAGCAAGATGTCATAAGCTTCTAGTCCTCTAATCTTTGCATTGGCAATATGTCATAATTCATGACATAGAAGGTGTCATAACCTTCTTCCTTGAACTCAATTGTGCCATTTTTGAAATCAATTGCCTCTAATATCAATTTCATACTAATCTTGTCTTTTCTCCAATTTATCTATAAATTGGATGAATTTCTTCAATCAAGGATCCCAATTAATCACTTTGTCGAATCAATCATGCTTTGAGTACTCTTGAGCTAATTTTCAATCTTGCTTTCACATTAGGTTTATGCACTTGAAGGTGAGATCCACAAACAAAAGCTATTTGAAGAAGAAAGAAGGACAATGGAGCCACATGAAGGAGATATTCAGATCTGCATTTGGTTTGCTTAGCTTTTAATCTTGAATATTTTGTTTTCATGTCTTTATTGAGTGTGTTTAGGATTGATCATTGCATTTGAGCTTTCATGATTGAGCTAGATTACTAATATTGATTTGCTTTGATGATTTCCGATTTCCTAGCTACATTAATTGGTGAACCCGACGTGAACTAACCACTTAACCATGCTTTTGAGTTGCTTTGCAAGTTAAAAACCCAAGAAATAGGGTAATGCAAGGTTTTCTTGGAACTTCTACGCCTGTGTCAAGCAATCTATGCCTGTGTCAAGCATTCTGCGCCTGTGTAGGCAATCCTGCACCTGTGTAATGTATCCTGTGCCTGTGTGAGTACTTCTGCGCCTGTGTAGGCAATCCTGCACCTGTGTAATACATCATGCGCCTGTGTGAGTACTTCTGCACCTGTGTAGGAAATCTTGTTCCTGTGTAATGCATCCTACACCTATGTAGGCAATCCTGTGCCTGTGTAATGCATTCTGCGCTTGTGTAATGCATTCTACGCTTGTGTCATACATTCTGCGCCTGTGTAAGGCCAGAAACAAAGGTAAAAAAGCAGTGTTTTTACTTGCAAATTGATTTGTTTTGCATTCTGTTTCTGCTTTTTGGTTTTATGATACTAATTCTTTATACAACATCTTGGCATATGCATGGCAAAGATAATGAATGAAACTACTAACACGTTTTATGCAGGCTCGATAGTCAAAGACTAAACATATCAAACTTCTGACTTGGGTTTTGCAGGTTGCCTTGGACTACAACTAAACTTTGTGTTTGTAATTAATATTTAGGCACCTAGTATGATTTCTAAATAGGATGGAATGAATAGATGTTTGCTTTGATTGTTGAGTTTGACATTGGAGTAGGAGAGTATGCTCTCATCCTTCTTAGGGTGATCAAAAATCCAGATCTTCGATACCATGCTCATGTCTTTGATTGTGTGTCACCTTTAGAGGGCCTGCCTTCCCGACCATTTTGCTTTTGCAAGCAAGTGATAATCATGAGAAGGGAATGACCCAAAGTGAGTACAGCTAGAATACCTTGGCATTCTAACTCACTAATAAACAAATACCTGATGGGCGAAAGCTTTGAAGGAAGGGTAATGTGGGAATTGAAGTTACTTGGGAAGTGATAACCCTTGAACTCTTTCTCATATCAACATCTAAGTAGGGCCTCACGGTCTAAATCATGCTTGCATGACTACATTTGTTTGGTATCTTGGTGGGCTTAATGTCTCAATCATGCTTGCATGACACCAAGGAGTAATACTTAATAGAAATCCTTACTAAACATCTTGTATTTAGAGGCCAAAAATCCTTCTAGTTGCTTGAGAAGGACAAGTTCGGATACTTGGAAGAGATACTAAGTTTTCCATGGGGAGATTTCCATGGGGACTGATGCTTGGCTGCCTTGAGAAGTGAGTGTCGTGGAGGGGAGCCCGTGGGGTCAAGCATCTATGTATTCTCCTTGAATCTCATAACGAGTCTACCTCTCAAGTACCTATTGTCATTGCCTACCATAAGAAATGTGTGAATGAGCATGCTTGTATTGAGTCTAAGTTGAAATATCTTGTCTTCTTTGCTTGTCAAAAGTTGAATTGCATCTCATTTCAAAAACAAGGCAAATTGATTCAAAACAAGGTTAAACACAAGAACATTTCATCCAACAAGGTTCAAAACATCTTCAAACATTGTTGTCAAACATTTTTCAAAGTCTTGTCTCAACATTCATGTCACTTAGGTTTAGGTGCATCTTAGGTTTGCATTTTGCAAAGTCATTGTCAAGTACCAAGATTAGGTTTCATCTAGATCATACTCCTTTGCATATCAATAAGGGTCATCCATTTGCATGTGTCCTCTTGCATTAGAGTAATACCATTGTCATACATTTGCATTTGCATACCCTAGGTCTCTTCATTAAGCTTAGGTCATTATCATATCATAGGTCATTTGCATAGTAATTGTCCCTTTGCATATAGTGTCAAAACTAGGTTTTGTCATACTTGAGTAATCCAAATCTTTGATAAACCCTAAGTCATTGTTAAGAAGTCTAGACCTTATCAAACCTTTTCTCTTTATGTCATTATTGTCATTTGGTCAAACCTAGCTTAGTATCCAAGCATATAGGGGAGACATTGTCATTTGTCCTTTTGTCACTTGGTCCTTTTGTCCTTTGAGGTCTAGACATCATTTCAATTTCCTAAGGGTCTCTTTTAGATTTGCATTCCAAAAAGTTTGCCAAAATCTCAAAAAACAACAAAAACAATAGGTTGCATTCTTGCCATAGATTGCATTTTCACCTATTTAGGTTGTATTTAGTTGCATATCATACATCATCCTTTTAAAATCAAAAAATCCCAAAAACATTGCATAGTGACATGTCTATTGAAACAAGGTTCCAAGCACCAATGATGCAACAAAGTTTGACGTATCAACCGATGATGCAATTGAATTTTAATCCAAGGCAATCACAATTATATCCAACCCAACAACAAGGCAATATCGATCAAACTTTTTATGATGAAACAAGTCTCCAAATACAAAAACTAGAGGAGAAACTAGCTCAAGAAGAGGAGATTTTGGAACAAAGAGTGAAAAACATTGAGAAGAATAGATCACAAATGTCCAAAATGTTTCAAAAATTTCTAGGTCGAAATCCAAAGATTGAGCCAATTGATGTAAGATCTCTTCTTGAACGATCAGACATACCAGCTCTCCTCTCCCAAATAGAGATGATGAAACAATTTCAAGAAAAGAGACAACATCAATTTCAACATTATGTGCCTCCACAACAAGAACAAGAAGGTGTTTACTATCAATCAGATTTTCAACCATCACAACCAATTGTTCAACAGCTCCAACATTTCCAACAGACACAACCAATAGTCCAACATATACAACCAACACAATCAATGGTCCAATTTCAACAATATGTCCAACCAACTATACAATGTCCACAAATGGTTCAACCAATGGTGGAATATCAATGTCAACAACCACAACCAAACATTCAAAAACAAAGGTTGCAACACACACCAACCCAAGTTTCAAACATGTCAGAACAATTGAACCAAGTCCAATATCAAAACATGACATCAGATCAGAACCAACTCTTTGCCAAACAAGTTCAAATTCCAGATACAACTATGCCAAAACCTCGAAAGAAAGGTGGCTTTATTGCAAGGATCTTAAGGAAATTACCAAGTGAGTTCTTTGAGGAAGATCAAGATAATACACTTATGTCTAGCACTCTCCAGTGGCATCTATCCCTACACCTTTAGAAGTTTCACAAGAACCTTCCATATTGTCCTCATCAAACAATACACCCAAGGATGCAATTATCCAAGGGCTATCCATAATTAATTGCAATCCAATTCATGATGCCCATCCTTGTCATGTTTCAAAAATACTAGACCCAATGCCACCATGCACTTTATTGTCATTACCTATTTTAGAGGACCCCATTCGAAGTCCCTCTTCCTCATGTTCAAGCATTGATTCCTTGCCAGAATCCATCACAAATGTTCAAAGTACATTTCCTTCATGCCAAACCATTGATCCCTTGTCAGGATCCCCCATGCATATCCAAAGTCTAACCCCATGTCAAGAGGATAATTTAGAGCATAAAGAAACGCGTGTTGAAATAGATGAAGATCAAGATCCCGAAACCTTATCATCCCATCCAATTGTTGACCAGGATCTCATCTTTCCAGAAACTCATGATGATTCCCCTATTCTTGTCCATCCTATCCAAAGTCCTATTGACACTCCATTCCCCAGGCAAGATCAAGATATCCCAGTTCATCCAATCCCAAATGATCCCCTTCCGTTTCATGAACACAATGTCCTTTCAAATCCCATTGACATTCCACTTCCTGAGAAAGATCAAGATATCCTTTCCATCCTTTATGATGATCCCATTGAAATTCAAGAGCAAAGTACCTTTAAAGAGGATTCCAATGGTCTTCCTCCTTGTCAAGATCAAATTATTCCTTCAGATCCTCCACAAGATCCACTTGTTCCTCCATCTCCTTGTCCTAATGCTCCATATACACTCCGAGATCTCATTTCTTGTGATGATCCCATTATTTCTCCCATTCCATCTCTTGAAGAGCCTGTCATTGAATCATGTCCACTACACAATCCTAGTCCCCCTCATGATCCTAATCCCCCTCATGATTCTAACATGTCAGTGCAAGATGTTCATGAACCCTTGACATGCATAATGGGTTCTTCCACTTTGGTGCAATCTGATCCACTTCAAGATCTCATTATTTCTCTCATATCATATCCACCTCATAATGGACTCGCGTCTTCTTCCCAAAGAAAAGAGTATCCTACAAGTCAAGATATTCATAAAGGCCAAGGAGTAGACCTTCATGAGAAAGAACCCCTCCATATCAAAGAAGATCTTAAGGGTCATGTCTACACAACTCACTCTCAAGACATTGGTATCCCTCCATCAAAATCAAAACATACACCTTCCCCATCACACCTTCAATCCATCTTAGGTCCTTATATCCCTTCATCCTTTATGCAAGGTCAGCAAAGGCACACATCCTTGAGTAAATTTCATCAATCCAAAAGAAGTCCATTTCATTCATATCCATCCATGCATTCCTTTCCCCCTCCAAGCAATTTGGATGCCAAGTATAAACGTCATAAGTCTAGCAATCCAGATGTATTCAAGGATCAACATGTCCAATATAATCGACATGTCAAAACAAAGAACAATATGATCTATAAAGAAAAAGAAATATCCAAAAGGCCACAAAGGCCCATTGCTCAAAAACAAAAGTTAAAATCTATATGGGTTCCTAAATCCCTTGTGTTGGCAATGCACTCCAAGGAACCACAAAAGCATGAAAAATCAAAAACCATGTGGATCCCTAAGCGGCTCCTTGAAGCACAAAAGATTAAAGAAACATCAAAATTGGCATCTAAAATTTCTATTCCTCCATCCAAACCTTCCAAGTCTATTCCTCCATCACCTTCTTCATCCATTTTGGGCCCTTATGTCCCAAAATCCATAGCCTTTCCTTCCTCAAAATCTCCATATCCAAAACCCACTCTTCCTCCATCAGTCCATCACCCCTCAAGGTGTGTGCCAATGTTGATCTTGCCTTCATTTCCGTCCACTAAAGCCCAATTCTTCCAATACCCTATCTATTATCCAATGCATATTTTCCATCCTTCCATCCCTTTGATCCAATCCTTTGCATAAATCCTTGCCTTAGTTTCATCTTATTTTCCATGTCCTTATCCTACCAACGTCTTTGAGCATGCTTTTAAAGGTCATGGTCCATTTTTTTCAAGGCTACTATCCAAACAAAAAGATGTTTGAGTCCTTCTTTCATCCCCTATCATGTGTCCATTTTCGACTAAAATGTCAAAATACAAAAAAAAATTGAAAAAAAAAGGAAAAAAAAAAGAAAAAAAGGTAAAGCAAAAATAATTCGTCCACTGGTGAAAACCTGGCAAACAGGCGCCTTGGGCAAGTACCGTGATGAAAACCTGGAAAACAGGCGTCATGTGTAATCTATGAACTTCTTGTACACCACACTTGGGGGCAGGTTTCCTCCTTCATATCCTATTGCCCTTCACTATCCTATCGAACCCCTATCATTACCCTTCATATCCTATTGTCCCTCATGTCCATTTCCTCTTTCCACTTTTGATCTTGACAAGGCTGACGATCTTCATGAGCATCATGCATCTTGTTTGCAGCTTTCAGTCTATCATAGCTTTTGGTCTTTATCCATTTTCTTATTATAACTTTTCATCCATATTCCCTGTCTTATTGCAACTTTCTGCCACTATCCCGTATCCTATCCCGACCTTCAGTCCATGTCCCTTATCCATTCTTGGTCTTTCTTATCCTATCCATATCTTATCACTATCCATACACTATTTTTCATTCCTTGATCTTGATCTGACATAAGGACACAAAATCTAAACATGGTTTCAAAAAGCTCTTGACATGTCCCCCATGCCATGTCACTGCTTTACATTGTCATATCCAATCTTTTGTCCCATCACGCAATAGCCCTTGAAAATTGCATCCGTATTGTCTCCATGATAAAAGGCCTTTGTCTTCCCTTTATTCACTAGTCATATTCCTTGCCTTGCTAGACACTGGGGGCAAAGTCTCTAAAAATTGAAAAATGTTCTGAGAAAATCATAAAAATTGAAAAATGTCCTGAAAAAAAATCATAAAAATTGAAAAATGTCCTAAAAAAAAAATCTCTAGAAATCAAATAATGTCCTGAAAAAATCCCTAAAATGTCATATAAAGTCCTGAAAAGATGAACACAAAAAAAAATTGTAACAACTTGACAAGCAAAACAAAACAAATATCCCTTTTGTGCATAAGACAGATCACTGAGCATCCCTCCAATGACACACAATCCAACACTACGCTTTACTGCAAATCACGCATAAATAGATGAACTTTTCAATCAAACCAGACATTCAAACTGATTAAAATTGTCATATCATTCAATCAACATTAATATCATTTGTCCTTGTTACTACTATCATGGGTCTTATACAGGGTGTGGTATACTCGAAACCAGACCGTGTCCTGTCTTATACGGGGTACCGCATGTCCTGAAACTAGACAGCATGATCGTCCTATCAACACTTTCAACTTTTGACAATGAAGATCAAGATGTTTGTTTGATTTGTTGGAATTTGTGCATCTTATCTTTTTACTGATTTATTTTTTGCTTCGATCATGTTCCTATGTTGCTCGATGATGTCACTGAGTGATTTAGAGTGACCGGGATGGTTCATGGTCCCTTTCTTTTTTGTTGTGATTGTTGTTTGTCTATGATATGTCTATCTTTTGCAAAAAGGGTTGTATTTCAGCTCTGGCCTTCAATGCCATGATGCTACGCATCCATTTTGCTACATTAAAATAAAGGTTCTCACCTACAAAGTGTATTACTGAAAGCAAGTTTTTCTTCGTCTCTAACTGTCCTCCTTCTCATTTTCTTCTTACTAACATTTCTTCCATCCGTTCGGATAGTCAGTTCGGTCTAGTGCTCTGATTTCCCCAAACACATTTGCTGCATCCTGCATTTATTGGTTAGTACATTTGCATTCCATCAAGCATCACATCAAGCATTTTATCCATTTCATATTATAAATGCATCAAAAACACATAAAAAAAAATATCCATACATGTTCCATAATGGTACATAAACAGTGCATAAGTCATCCATACATGGAAAATAACATAATTCATAACACATTGCATCCCATCATATCATATATCCAAATAATATCGGAGTACAAAATTGGACTGTCTTTCCTACGTATGGCCCGCAGGCTGACTATATAATATCACACTACATAATGTCCACTGTCTGTCATAAGGAGCATGTGCCTTTGTCACTGGGTGCTCCCTCTATCCTCCTCATCCCTACCATGTCTCAAGGATGATGTCCCTCCTATCCCAAGTCCTGCTAATGTATCTATGTCCGTGCTTCTGAGTCTATGTCGTAACATGAAGCAGTCAGGTCGGTTCTCTCGCGTGATCAATGGATATTGTCGACTCTGCATCACAATTGGGGCACATTTTGTCAGTTTAAGGGTTTTCTCCTACGGGTTGCATTTCCTCATTTCATGTCTAAATCAAGGTGTTTTTCTTCTATTTTGACCTATCCTATTCTTATCCCCCCTTTTTGGATCATTCACATGCCTTTTTTGACCAAATTAGGGTTGCCAATGCACAATTGCGCCTGTGTGATAAGTCCTGCGCCTGTGTAACATAACCTACACCTGTGTCCCCTACACAAGCGCAGAAGACCCTACACAAGCACAGGATTCACCCTACACAAGCGCAAGAGTCCCTTTTTGCATCTCCTGTGGGCCCTGCAATGTCCCGCAAGCAAGTCAAATTCATAAAATTGAAAACATGGGTTTTTGAGATACATACCGCTGCTCCCGCGTTGTTCGGTCATCTGTACGTGCATACATGTTCTCCAAGGTGATCTGTCATTGGAATGTTCATCATCCCTCTGCAAGTGTCCTTTTCCAGAGCAACAAATCCTCTTCTTGGGCTAGTGCAAATGAGCAAATTTCACTCTCTTTACCTCATTTATAGATCTTTGTTAGTGCATAGATGGACGTGCAATCTCTCCATCTCATGTTGGTCACAGTCTTTTGCGTCTTCAATTGCTTGTCCTTTGTGTCTCCGATCTCTGATTGTCGGTCTGTTCGATCCTATCATTTTTATCGATCAATTGGCCTCTTTTCTACATGTTTCCAGCCAATTCCTTGAGGGGGCATGCATATGTCATTGTCATTGTCTGGGGCATTTTCATTATTATTCTTTGAAACAACGCTTAAAATCGCATTGTCTCAGAGAGGGGCTAAATGTAGACACCTAAAAATGGTCAACGCTTGCAGAATCATACTTTAACATTTGCGCATTGCCTTATTTTAGGTTTTTGCGTCGCATTAACATTTTCTCCTATGTCACGCACTTGGTCTTTATCATTTGCGAGCATCGAGTCCTTCTTCTACATTCTTCATTTATCTCGCTCTCGAATTTGGTCTTGTCGATAACAATATTTGTCATGATTTTGGTCGGTCTTATCTTGTCGCATCAATGTGCGTATTCATTTGTCATTATTTTGGACATCGTCAATCCTAATTAGGGTTTTGTCCTCCTATCGATCTTGTCATATTGCGATCGATTTGTCATCGATCGTTGTCATTTTCAATCTTGTCATTTTGCGATCAATTTGTCATCGATCGTCATCCTTCTCAATCGTGTCAATTTGGATCAATTTGTCATTATTCCTTGTAAATTGGCGCATTCATCAATCAAATCATTTATTAATTCAAAATCATGATCAAATCAATTTTATATCAAGACCTAATTGTCGTCCTTGCATTCCTAATTTATCTTCTAGGGTTTTATGATTTATTCATTTAACCTTGTTTGTCATTTTCTCTCCAATTTCTCCCTCTAGGTTAAATAATTTATTTATTTATCCTAGGTCTTCGTGTCACAATCAAATGTTTAATTTAATTGGCTAACTAATTATTCCCTCTTTGTGAATTAATTAATAAATGACAAATTATTAATTGATTTACCTAATTTCCTAATTTTTCATCAATTTCTAAATTCCCCCTTTGTGAATTAATTAATAAATGAGAAATTATTAATTAATTCACTAAATTCCTAATTTCTTCATTTCTAATTTTCTAATTTCCTAATTTTCCTAATTTTCCTAAATTCCTAATTTCCACCTATTTTCTAATTTGTCAAAATCAATTTCCACCTAATTAATTTTTCTCTAGTTCTCCCTATTTTTGTGCTTTAGTGGAAGCATGAATTTCTCATGCGTCATACTATTGGCATAGCAAGATATCATAAGCTTCTAGTCCTCTAATCTTTGCGTTGGCAATATGTCATAATTCATGATATATAAGGTGTCATAACCTTCTTCCTTGAACTCAATTGTGCCATTTTTGAAATCAATTGCCTCTAATATCAATTTCATACTAATCTTGTCTTTTCTCCAATTTATCTATAAATTGGATGAATTTCTTCAATCAAGGATCCCAATTAATCACTTTGTCGAATCAATCACGCTTTGAGTACTCTTGAGCTAATTGTCAATCTTGCTTTCACATTAGGTTTATGCACTTGAAGGTGAGATCCACAAACAAAAGCTATTTGAAGAAGAAAGAAGGACAATGGAGCCACATGAAGGAGATATTCAGATCTGCATTTGGTTTGCTTAGATTTTAATCTTGAATATTTTGTTTTCATGTCTTTAATGAGTGTGTTTAGGATTGATCATTGCATTTGAGCTTTCGTGATTGAGCTAGATTACTAATATTGATTTGCTTTGATGATTTCCGATTTCCTAGCTACAATATGTAATTGAACATCATAATTAGCATCACATTCTATAAATAAACACAAAGTTAAAAAAATGTAACATGTATCATCATAAACATGTAATCCATCACATATGTATTTTAAATCAACATCCATCACATAGCTAATAAACAATCCAAATTTCATAAATAAACACAAAGTTTAAAAAATGTCACATAAATAGTCACTCTCCCTATCTCCATCTCCATATTAAAATGTGCATCATGAATTAATTATGTAATGGCATTAGAATTCAAAACATAATGAATTAATTATGTAAACAAAATTCTATCAAGAAATCAATATTAAATAGAGAATATACTAATCGCATACCTCATACATTTCATTCATCATCATGAACATAATAATCATCATAATCATAATCATCATCATCATCATCATCATCATCATCACCACCACCACCACCACCACCACCACCATCATCTTCGCCGTCATCATCACCATCATCACCATCACCATCACCATCACCATCACCATCACCATCATCATCATCATCATCATCATCATCATCATCATCATCACCATCATCTTCTTCTTCTTCTTCTTCATCATCATCGAGAAATTGTCGATCGTGATCATCATCTACTTCATCTTCTACTTCTTCAGTATCTTCTTCTTCCATCACATTATACTTTATCGGCCTTCCTCTTTGATCATTCTAACAACAAATGACCAACTCGGTTTATGTGGAACCTCTGAGTAAAATACTTGCTCACATTGGCTTGGAAGAACATAGGGCTCATCCCCAATTGGTTCAAATGGCCTTGTATTAACCATTGTAAAACCATTATCATGTTCAATAACAGTTCTATCAAGATCATTTTTATTCAATCGTAGCCTGTACCATTTGATGACGAACAAAACTAATTTGAAGGAATGAAAGTCACACTCAAGTATATCATCCAAAATGTCATAGTATCGATTTTGAGACTGTTAAGGATGTATGTCATTTCTCAATGAAATATTTGTCACCTCAAATACTGAAATGATGCTAGAATCACAAGTTTTCTTCGTGTCATCCAACTTTTTTATGCAAAATTTATGACCATTGCAGCACATAGTGTTGTGGTTTTTGACTTGTGATATGCCAAACATGTTAAATTTATTGCATTGTGAGTTGATAAACATATGGGTGATTAATAAATTTATATGTACCTGTTTATCTCTTAAACCATATGCTAAATCAATTTCCCTTTGCGTAACATTGGAATCTCCATTACGATGAGCTTCTTTAACCAATGAAGCCAACCTTCCCATGTTAATGTGCATCCAGAATGTTAACAACATTAAATCCATACCATCATCCAATCAAGATTTTTTGCAATATACAAATTTAGTGCATCCCACTCTTGACCAACTGTACAAAAAATAAATAGACGTTTTACAACCGATTTATTTTCAAGATTAAGAATTAATTAACTACAATAGCATCTTATAATTACCTCTCACTTTCCTCAATCTACCTTTCCCCATCAAGTACTCCCCTTCAAATTTGTTAATGGGGTTGGGATCCCAAATGCGATCCATGTGGATCTTTGCTGCAAACTTAGGAAGATATTCAGAAATGTACACCATAGTCTGGTATACCAATATCCCTCCACCATAGAACCCTCAGGATGTTCTCTTTGTTGAACCAAAGCCTTCAAAATTTTTAAGTGCCTCTCAACCATCCACATTGACCTAGTGTGTATAGGTCCACACAATTCAATCTCCTCAACTTGGTGTATGAGGTAGTGTTCTTGTGCATTGAAAAAAGCTGGAGGTAGACACTTTTGCATTTCACACACTTTATGAGAAATTTATCTCTTCCAATATTTTATATCTTCTTTATGGATTTCTTTACATGAAAACCACCTACAAGATATTCAAGACGCAAAAAAATATATTACATAACAAGTAAAACAAATCACAAATATAATATCTATACAATGAACTGAACAAATATCACTACTTACCTCATGTATTTTCCAAGATCATATATGACTTGCTTGACATTATTATTGAAGTCATCTGGGAGAGATAGAGGTAGAACGTAGTGCAATAATTATACAATTATCTTTTCATTTTTTTCTAACATAATACAATGACAAGTACACGTACGCGCAGTACTTAAATACATGGTAAAAACACAAGAACATGAATTACCTTAATGAAGGTATGACAATCATGCGTTTTCATCCCTAGCCCAAATTCACTTTTCTTTGATATGAGATTGTTTATGTTCGCAGCAAATCCTGTGGGAAATTGAATTTTTTGTATGACTTCTTTTATAGCATTGCTTTGTTGGTCCATTAATAACCAAGGAAGCTCACTTATATTAATCTGGTCTCCATGGCTATTTGATTGAATGAAATTTATCATTGCATGATTGGAATCCTTAATGTCACTACATATTTTGACAATTTTTTCTTTATCACGCCTTCCATCCAATATTTTCCATTATGTCTCTGTTATATTCTTTCCAATATGCATAGTATCAAACAAATGCACAATTTGTAACTACTCGTAGTAGGGCAACCTACTAAATTGTTGGGGATAGCTTTTTAGTCCCTTAGGAAGGTGGTCATTTATGCCTTCACGACCTTCATGGTCATCAATCACATCATCAGTAAACAAAACAAAATAGAAAAGATGCTTTATGACATAAACCATTAGATGGAATGGCATTACCTTGACGATTAATTCTATTATATTCCAACTTCCACAGGAGAGGTGTCATTCTTCGTGGCTTTGATGTATTGTCATCTTTCCCATTGAAAATATGTTTTTCAGTATTTTGATACTTATGATTTTTGTGGAGAAAGTGCCTATACTTATCAAACACCTACTTTCCTAAACTTTTTGAATGATGAGATTTCATTTTTGGACCATAAACTGGACATACAAATTTTCCCTTTGTTTGAAGACCTACAAGATAATGTATAATTGGATTAAATATGATAATTTTTTGAATTATAATGTTCATGCACAACTTAAACACTATAACATACCACAAAAATGTGTTAGCCCTGTGGCATCGTGTATTGTCCATAGAAGCATAACATGGAATTGAAATTGTCTTTGTCCTATTGGTCTAGAGACGTCATACATAGTGACACCATTCCATAACTCCAGCAACTCTTCGATAAGAGGCTCAATATATACATTCATATCTTTAACTTGGTACTTACCTAATCGAATGAACAAAATATTACATAAAAATTATGACCATTTACTGCAATATTTATAATTAAATGTAGACGACTATATTTAAATGATAAAATACCTGGAGCAATCATTGCCAACACTATGTGCTCCCTCTTTATTGACATCCATGGAGGAATGTTATTGTTGATAACAAAAACAAGCCACAATGAGTAAATAGATCTCATCTCTCCAAATGGATTGACATCGTCCGCTGCCAATGAAAGCCTGAGATTACGAGGTTCTTCTTTAAAGTGTGGCCACTTTTCCTCTATGTCCATAAATGCTGAACCATCTATAGGCATTCTAATAAAGTCATATCGACTTCTATTGCATGCATGGTAATCCATAAATTGTGCCAAGCTAGTGCACTTGAATAATCGTTGCATACATGGAATAATGGGAATATAGCGAAGAACCTTGCGAGGAACCCTTTTTGTTATTTGATCTGTTCGATATCTACTGATATAAAATTTAGGGCATTCAATTCAAAATTCATGTTGTTTGTGATATATAATATGATCATTGGGACAAGTGTCTATTGCTTGATACTCCATTCCAATATCTTTCATAATGGTAGATAATTCTTGGTATGAGCGAGGTAGAATATTTGATGGTGGTAACAAAAACTCACCTATCAATCTACAAAAAAAATAAAAATTTGTTAATATAAAGAATATTAATGGTACAACACGATTCACCATTTATTATGACATATATGACATACCTTAACATACATGAGATTGTTATGTTGGATAAACCATTCATAACTTTCAAGTTCACCAACAACAATACAACGGAAAGAAGAGTTGTCTATAAGCCTTTGTAAAGGGCCTCAGATGCCTTCTCAAGTAGAGGGACATCATGAACAACATCAAGGTCATCTTCATCATCATGATCAGTTGCACGAGTACTAAATGTGTCATGGATCAATGTATTTATACCATCATCTTCAATTGCATTTTGTGTCTCATGATCGTCATCTTGCATGGGATCATTATCTTTAGCTTTGATATTCACACCTCCATGTTTGTCCACTTTGAAAACCATATTCTCTGAGTTGTGTTGATCCATATCATGTGCTCTGGGGTGCTTGACCTATATTAAACTGATAAACATAAATAAACCATGATCATGATCTCATCATCAAGTGATTTATTATGTATATAAACTGTTAAAATGATATAATAAAAAACTTGCCAATGGATGATAATCATGTCCACCTTCAATGTGACCATGTAGCCTACAATGTTTCTTAGATCTTTTGATTAGAAGTCTTCTAGTCTTTAACCCCTTACAAATTTTGCAGGGATAATAACATTTTCCATCACCTTTTCTTTTCAAGTTAGACCACAATCTAGCAATTGTCTCCTTATTTTGTTGTTTGCTGATATTGTCTCACATGGTCTTTCTTCACAGGCAAGAAAATCGGGCTATAGAAGTAGTTATATAGAAGTTGAAATGTTAGTTATGAAATCACATTTCAGTATAATATACAAAATTAAATTACTTGAACACAGAAATTATCATTATTGAACCAAAACCATTTAACTCTTCTTTTTCATCTCAAAACATATCTAACGGATTTGTGGTATGCAATCCTTGTATCATATCTTAAGTTGACTAATGTCTAATTGGGGTAATCCATGACTGTCTAATGTGAATTCATTATCAATTTTGTGAAGTCATCGAGAGTATGGTGATAGTCATTCCTTATAGGGTCCTCTCAATACTATCTAAATCAGTCTAAAAGGAAAGCAACTATCCATTCCCATGCTCATGCATACTTACATGACAAATGCTGCCCTTGTGTATCCTAAACATTAGAGAGACCTTATTTGACCTACCTAATCAATGTGGTAGCTATCCTAATATGAAATACTGAGTTCTACCCTTGCCTCTGCATCAAACTTCTCACATCATGTTTCTTCAACAAAACACACTAATATGAATTGATCCAACACCATGAGGATATGGTCAAGTATCATGGAAACTAATCATAATACATGAAGACAGGGTTCACACATAAGTGTTGGCTCTCAACAATGCCACACTTCCAAAATTGTCAGTCTCAAGACTTCTCCTATTGGGTCAACACTCATTGATGGCCACAACCAAAACCATTTAACTCTTCTTTTTCATCTCAAAACATATCTAATGTCTTTGTGGTATGCAATCCTTGTATCATATCTTAAGTTGACTAATGTCTAATTGGGGTAATCCATGAGTGTCTAATGTGAATTCATTATCAATGTTGTGAAGTCATTGAGAGTATGGTGATAGTCATTCCTTATAGGATCCTCTCAATATTGTCCAAATCAGTCTAAAAGGAAAGCAATTATCCATTTCCATGCTCATGCATACTTACATGACTATTGCTGCCCTTGTGTATCCTAAACATTGGAGAGACCTTCTTTGGCTTGCCTAATCAATGTGGTTGCTATCCTAATATGAAATACTGAGTTCTACCCTTGCCTCTGCATCAAACTTCTCACATCATGTTTCTTCAACAAAACACACTAATATGAATTGAGCCAACACCATGAGGATAGGGTCAAGTATCATGGAAACTAATCATAATAAGTGAAGATGGGGTTCACACATAAGTGTTGGCTCTCAACAATGCCACACTTCCAAAATTTTCAGTCTCAAGACTTCTCCTATTGGTTCAACACTCATTGATGGCCACAACCAAACCCATTTAACTCTTCTTTTTCATCTTAAAATATATCTAATGGCTTTGTGGTATGAAATCCTTGTATCATATCTTAAGTTGACTAATGTCTAATTGGGGTAATCCATGAATGTCTAATGTGAATTCATTATCAATGTTGTGAAGTCATTGAGAGTATGGTGATAGTCATTCCTTATAGGATCCTCTCAATACTATCCAAATCATTCTAAAAGGAAAGAAACTATCCATTCCCATGCTCATGCATACTTACATGACAAATGCTACCCTTGTGTATCCTAAACATTGGAGAGACCTTATTTGACTTTCCTAATCAATGTGGTTGTTGTGCTAATATGAAATACTGAGTTCTACCCTTGCCTCTGCATCAAACTTCTCACATCATGTTTCTTAAACAAAACACACTAATATGAATTGAGCCAACACCATGAGGATAGGGTCAAGTATCATGGAAACTAATCATAATACGTGAAGATGGGGTTCACACATAAGTGTTGGCTCTCAACAATGCCACACTTCCAAAATTTTCAGTCTCAATACTTCTCCTATTGGGTCAACACTCATTGATGGCCACAAGGAGAAATCAATGCATCTAGGCTTCAAACTCCTTACTATAGGCTTGGAGGACCCTACACAAGGTCTATGAATACTCACTTGGTATTCCAATAGAAAGAGCCTTCCTCTAGAACTTTGTTTACAATGCACACATCAGTGGTAATCATTGTTATGATGGATGGTCTATTAGGACGGTAAATAAAATGCTTATTCTTTTTAAACCCTTTGAAACTACAACAAGGTATTTGACTTGGAAGGGTCCCCACACATCACTTCAACAACAAACATTAGGCAATTCAACATTTTGCCTTATCAATGCATTTTTTTTGTCTTTCACTAGTTTTCTCAATCTGATACATAGGGATATCAGACCTTTCATGGCATCATCACACGTACTTTCCAATATGTATTTCTTTCATATTTTAGGTGCCTACATACTATGTTTTTGTTAAGTATTGATGTAGTCTTAAGACATCTCATGACTCCATTACATGTCCACACTTGGGTTTACAAACACAACTCTGTCGAAACAAAAAGAATATCACTAGTAAACCATGACTGTGACAATCAATACCCTTAGGACAGTCATAGAAATTTAATCTATTTCATTTGGTTTTGATCCACAAATCATTCCAAAGGTTGCATAGGGTTTCCTCACCCCTCTCTCTATCATCAACCACTTCAAAATACTAATCACTTGGTCTTCCCACCAAATTCTTCACTCTTACTGCCTTTTACTATCTGATACATAGAGATATCAGGTTGTCCTCATGTCCAAACATGTACAAATCTAATTTGGAGCCCCGCACACAACATAATATGATACATAGCATGAACAAAGGTCTTCCCACACATTTGCGTGAATTTATATGCATGGGAGACCAAACTATATATTATTTACTCCTCTCGGTCAACACTAGGCAGGGTTTTGACATTTTTTGGAAAAACTATGATATCTTCTTTAAACACTATGAAATTCAATGCCACAAAAAGACAAAATGAAGTTAACTCTATAAACTGCAATCTTGTATTTATTTTTAATTGATTCTTTCCTACATTGTTTGATCTGCTATCCTGTTAGAAATCTCATCTCTATTATGCTTTGATGGATGTCACATCCTATTACAAACCTCACATTTTGGCACTGGCAGAAAGGATTTTAGCAAAGGTTGTGGAATATGGCTTAAAAACTACCAATTGTCATTCCATCTTGTGCATATGGCTTTTAAATGTAGAAAAAATAAATTTGATAAATAGGCCATATGGTGGATGATAAGTGAAGGATGTAAGTACTAAAGGTGTGTCACTAGTGGCTTTGGTACATGAAGGTGACTAGAGGTTGTGGAAGGAGAAATGGTGAAAGTTGAATCTATGGTAGAGGTGGGAGTAGATGTTATTTATGCATGAAAATGTTAAGCTAATACTCATAAAATAGCTAGGAATCCAACTTAAGGAATTCTATTTGTTAATAAATTTCTCTACCATTGAGCTACTACCTCCTTTCTTATCATTCCATTGTTGGCTTGAGTGTATATTATTTTCAACATTCATTACAAGACACATTATAGGTTCTTGGGGCTCCTAACCTAACCTATCTTTGATAACATTTTGAGTTACTACTCATGGACTAGTTAGGTTACCAAGATATGACCTTCTATTTGTTGTTAGAATGTGATCTATGACTAAGTATTAGAGGATCTTACTAACTTGGGTATCATGCTTTTATGTGTCTCTGACATGACTCCTAGTAACTATATAAGGATCTTACTAGTCCTAGATCTATGCCTTGCCTTTTTGATATGGTTCCTAGTGATAATATATGAATCTTAAATGTCACAACTTTTTGTTTTGCATGCTCCATGTGTGTTACCAATGTTACATATTACTCACTTTGTACTTCCCTTTTATCTCAATATTATAGATTGACAATGTCACAAGTCTTGGGAGCTACCACCTTTCCAAACTTGTAGTCATCTTGACTCTTCAATAACTTGGTTTTAGAATATTTGGTTTCTCCATATTTTCCCAAGAGTACATGAGCATAATTTCATACTATTGCTAAGAGGGGGCTAAATATTGCATCATAAGTTGTATCTCTTTATAAATATACACTAGGTTTGGACTCAATTTAGTGGTTATGCCTTATTTATGCCTAATTGTACTTAGGTTTCAGAATGTTTCCATAAATTTGGTTCATTCCCTTATTCATGATGTTCCTCATGGCTCAATTTTATAGGACTAGGGTCTTGGGAACCCTTATTCATGGAAATTGGACCTAAAATTTGAAAGATGAATGTTGGATTCACAAATAGTAGGAATTTTCTCTCCAAATTTGGACTTTTCCGAAATTTCAATTTGAAAAGGTGCAAGCTACATATAGATACAAGTCTATTTCTCATTTCAAACCCCTATAAACTCCAAGCAATTCAAATCAATTGAGCATAGATCTATAATCAAGGAACAAGGCATTCAAAGATACAACTTTGTTACATCAGTTATGATCAAGTACATTATGTTTTTCCATGATGAAAGCATAAACTAACATGTTCTAGAAACATTAAAGCTTTTCAAAATTGAGGTATATTTGTCAATTTTTTATTTACATATATGTTTGGAACATATTAACACAAAATGTAATGTTATGAAGCTTCCTTTGCTAGATACCTCCCTAGAACTAGTTCAAGATGACTCTCATGCACATTTGTAAATGTGCAAGGAAACATAAATATACCTAAGTCTAAGAGAATAGTATAATTGTGGTATAGTATGCTCTCAGACTTAGGCATATCTGCTTCCTCTGCTAGATACCTCCCTAGAACTGGTAAGCTCATTCTTCACTATGTATATGTCCTAGTGCCATGGTAGGGGCAGGGTGGGAGAGAGAAAAGAGAAACAGAGGTCGATTGCCCTCTCGGGCATATAGAATTCATGGTGGAAAAATGGGAAGACTGAACATCGACAACCGAGGCATGGGGGCAACATTAAAAGACTTCCGATGACCTAGGAACAACAAAGCATGGGTAGTTGTAAAATGCAGTGGATAGCTCAAGCAATGGGTGGGACGCAAACAATTCCTCATAAATGCAAATCAATGAATGAAGGTGAAGATTCTACCCAAGCAATTCCATAAATTATGCAAATATTATGCAAATACAAAATTCCTCATGGAAATATTATACAAATACGAAGATTCAATGAATGAAGGTGAAGATTCATAAACTCCTCATATTATGCAAATCTGAAATGAAGGTGAAGATTCTACCTCAAATGGTGAGTGTGTCATTTGATCTTGCCAGGGGTTGAGTTTGACGCGGAAGCCTGTGCAAGATTGTAAATGTCACAAATGACTTACCCTCAAATGTTCCAAATGAGTATAATGCCCATTGTCGTCGCAATTGTGATGAACACGGGCACTTTTTTGAAAAAAAAATAAATTCATTGCTAATCTCTACTCTGTCGAAACCAAATGTGAAATTATCATTAGAATTTTGATGAAATTGTGCATTTCTTAAAAAAAAAAATCAAATTTAGTCACAATATACCTTCTCTGTCGGAAACCTCTATCGGAATTATAGACAAAATGTATTAGTGATCATTGTAATGTGGATGTATGTAATGATCTTATTGTAATATCTTTTAGGTGGCCGACCTAATTGATTTAGGCCTTAAGGTTTGTATAAATTGATGAAAGATCTCATTGTAGATTGGTGGTGGTAATGGTCATGGAATGAAATATCATATGTGAAGGAGATTTGGTCGATCATAGGTGATCAAATTGGGTTTATGTAAGAGGTCAAAGGCCTCCAGTATTGAGCTTAATCGAGAGTGTAATCAGGCATCGTATATGTTATCATTGGCATTTCATTCTTTTGGATTGTTGTCCAACTATATTGAGGTGGTTATAACCTCTCTGTAGTCAGTGAGACTCCTTTGTAATGAGCAGTATGCTCTAGGAAGTGTGCCTCCCTGCATGTTCAAGCCCCTTATTGTATCACATACTTTCTGCAGAAGTATCATCTGACTGTGGGTAGGCTTCCCACTATGGTTTTTCCCTTTACTGGGTTTCCACGTACAAATAATGGTGTTATGTGGAATGCTTGCATTTTGTTGATTCTCTATTTCATTCCTAAGTTTTATTGCTTACTGGTATTTGTTTCTACTATTCTAGTATTTAATGTTTATGTGCTCCAATTAAAGATTATAAAGTGGTTTGATTAATATAATCTATTGACAACTAATTCACCCCCCCCTCTTAGTTGTCCACCAGTTATTCTAACAATTGGTATCAAAGCTTTGGTCCTCTTTTGTAGAAGCTTAATTGCTTGAGGTAGATCCTACGACAATTAAAAATTCAAATCCACCAGCAACTATTTTCAAAAGAGAAATCCCTAAGATTGATGGAACAAACTATGGGATATGGAAAATCTGAATGGAGACTCATCTTAGATATCTTGGCAAGGATATTTGGGAGATCACTGAGAAAGGATATACACCTTATGATCTGGCATGTGGGAATCCTGCTCCAGTAAACTTGGACAAAAATATTGAAAATGATTGCATAGCAAGAGAAGCCCTCTTGTGTGCACCCACTGATCAGTAAATCATGGGATTGACTGATAAATCATCTACAAAGGTTATGTGGGATAAATTGCAAACTCTGAATGAAGGTGACCTTACTGTCAAAATTGCTAAACTTGATGGTTATCAGGTAAGATATGAGAACCTAAAGATGGAAGATAATAAAAGAATTGCTACATTTATGGAAAGAGTAAATGAGATTGTCATGGGAATTCAATGTTGTGGAGGATCTCTGAGTGAAGATGAAATAGTTTCTAAAGTTTTGAGAGCCCTACCACTGGCTTATAAGATGAAGGCTACTACAATTAATGAATTGGGAACAATGGCAAACACTTCAGTTAACAAAGACATTCTGATTGGGAAATTATTTGCTTTTGAGCTTGAAGAATTTAGACCCTCTAGAGCTGCAAAATCTAAACCTGCTTTTCATGCTTTATCATCTACTGACAAAAGTGATTGGAAAGCCTTATATGCAAAAGAATTGGAAGATATGAGGAAAAAGGATGAAGAATTTGAGAAACTTGAAGCCTTATTTTCTAGAAGAGTACCTAAAGGACTGTAGGGAAGTAAGTATGAAGGAAAAACACCTTTTAAATGTTTTATATGTAATAAGATTGGTCATTTTGCATCTAGATGTCCTGAAAGGAATGGAAGATTTAAAGAAAGAGTTAAGGAATAATTTAAGCCTTATCAGAACAAATATAGATTCAATAAAAAACAAACTATGCTACATAGAGGATGAGGAAGGAGTAAGTAATGAATCAGAGGATGAACTGGCAGGAGACTCTGCTAGTGGATCTAGCAGTGGAAAGGAATGGGTGTTCTATACTTTAAAGGAAGATGAACCAAAACCGATCATCAAGAATGAAGAAAAGGCCCTATAAGAAAAAGTTGAAGACAAGGATGAATGGGTAATTGATAGTGGATACTCACATCATATGACTGGAGATAAAACAAAATTTTTGTCCCTACAAGAATACAATGGCGGTCAAGTCAGATTTGGGGATGACAAAACATGTATGATCAAAGGTAAAGGTATTATTTCTTTGGATGACAATCATAATATTGATAATGTCTACTATGTAGAAGGTTTAAATCATAATCTTTTAAGTGTTGGTCAATTGGTGGATAAGGGATTCCAACTTCAGTTCAAAGATGGAAAATGCAAAATCATTAACAGAACTAGTTTGGAGATTGCAACCGGTACTCAGACTAGAGGTAATATCTTTCACTTGAACACCAATGATAGGACATGTTTGATTGCTCATATTAATGAGAGTTAGTTATGGCATAAGAGGTTGTGTCATGTTAGTTTTGATTGTATTGTTAAGATCAGTTCAACAAAGGCAGTTAGAGATATACCTAATATTATAAAGCCTCATAACCGGTATGTAAGGAATGTCAATCAGGAAAGCAAGTTAGAACTTATTTTAAGAGAATACATGATAAATATAATGATGTTCTTAATTTGTTATGTGGTCCAACAAGGACCAAAAGCTTTCAAGGTGATAGGTACTTCATGTTAATAATTGATGATTATTCTAGAATGATGTGGGTGACTTTTCTAAGGGAGAAATCTGAAGCTTTTGAGAAATTCAAGATCTTTAAAGTAAAGGTGGAAACAAAAACTAGATTCAAAATAAAATGTTTGAGATCAGATCAAGCGGTGAGTTCACATCTCATGAATTTAACAGTTTTTGTGAGATAAATGGATTTAGGAGGCAGTTATCTGTACCCGCGTCTCCTTAGCAGAATGGAGTAGTGGAAAGGAAGAATATAACCATTTTGGATGCAACAAGAACCATGATGATGGAAGATAAATTGCCTCACATCTATTGGAGAAAAGCAGTGAGTACAACAACCTACACATTCAACAGAGTTCATATCAAAGGTGAAACTGGTAAGACTCCTTATGAATTATGGTTTGGACATACACCTACTATTAAATATTTTAGAATTTTTGGAAGTAAATGTTATATCAAAAGGGATGATTCGATTGGGAATTTTGATCCTAGATGTGATGACAAGATATTTCTTGGATATTCAATTCAGAGCAAAGCATATAGATGTTATAACAAAAGATTGCAAAAAAATTATGGAGAGCGCAAATGTGAAAGTGGATGAGAAATATAGAGATCAATCTATATCATATGATAGAGAAGTGATAGTGGAAGTGATCATAACCGATCTGACAATGCCTCAACTGGTACAAGACACTAGGACAGTTACACTGGTACAATCAGAAAATTCAACTGTTATTGATGATCAAAACAGAGAACCTGAAGTTCAGCAGACACTAAGGTATGTAAGATTAAATCATTTTGAAGATAAAATCATTGGAGACAGGAACAATAGAGTTATGACAAGAAGAAGACTGACAAATGAAGAGGTATGTCTTATTTCTCAAATTGAACTGGCATCTGTTATTGAATCTTGTAAAGATAAACATTAGTTAAAGGCTATGGAAGATGAATTAGATCAGATAGAGAAGAATAATACTTGGACTTTAGTTCTCCGACCTAAAAATAAGAATGTTATTGGAACTAAATGGGTTTCTAGAAATAAGATAAATGAGGATGCTCAATTTGTAAGAAACAAGGCTAGACTGGTTTGTAAAGGATATTCTCAAATGGAAGGAATTGATTATGGTGAGACATTTGCACCAGTAGCTAGAATTGAATTTGTTAGACTATTTCTTACCTATGCAGCATACAAGAACTATAAGGTCTATCAAATGGATGTTAAATGTGCATTTTTGAATGGTGAACTTGAGGAAGAAGTATTACATTGAGCAGCATAATGGATTTTCACTAACAGATGAAAAATATATTGTTTGCAGGTTAATGAAAGCATTATATGGATTGAAACAAGCTCCTAGAGCTTGGTATGCAAGGTTGGATAAATATCTTTTGAAGCTTGGTTTTACTAAGGGAAGTGCTGATAGTAATTTATATTACAAGATCACTGATAATGATATTATACTTATTGAAATATTTGTTGATGATATCATTTTTGGAGGTGAAGATAAATTGTGCATGGAATTCTCTAATAATATGAAGAATGAATTTGAAATATCTATGATTGGTGAGATGAGATTTTTCTTAAGTTTGTAGATTACTCAAACTAACAAAGGAATTTTTATCTATCAAACTAAGTATCTAAGGGAATTGTTGAAGAAGTATGGTATGGATAATTCCTAACCAGTAAGTACTCCTATGGTGACAAGTGAGAAATAATCTATCAAAGACACATCTACACCGATAAATTTGACAAGATATAAGTCTATGATTGGTGGCTTGTTATATCTAGCTCAGAATAGACCAGATATTATGAATGCAGTAAGTATTGCTTCAAGATATCAAAGTAATCCTAAAGAAAATCATGAATGTGCAGTAAAGAGGATATTCTGGTATTTGCAAGGAAAAATAGAATATGGTTTATGGTAATCTAGAGATGATAACTTCACTTTATGTGCATATACAGATGCAGATTGGGAAAGAGATATTGGTGATAGGAAGAGCACTTCTGGTGGAGCTTTCTTTCTTGGATCAGAAAAAAATAGTCATGCATTTCTTTATCTATTGCAAAAGCTGAATATGTTGCAGCAACAACTAATTACGCTCAGGTCTTGTGGATGAAGCAAATGTTGAAGGATATCAAGGTAAATTACAATGAACTGGTAGTTATCTATTGTGATAACTCTGAAGCTATTGACATATCTAATAATCTGGTATTTCACTCTAAGACTAAGAAAATTTCAATAAAATATAACTTTCTGAAAGAAAAGGTGGAGGAAAAGGAAGTCAAATTGGTTTATGTGAACACTAAAGAGCATATTGCAGATATATTCAATAAACTATTTTCTATGGAATCATTTGAATATTTGAGAGATAGGTTAGGGGTATCTACCCCTCTACCAAAAACTTAATTGATGGAGCAGAGCATCAGTCTGGTATGCATCATCAACTTTATCCTTTGATCTGGATTGATGTAGTGGTCCTACTACTCAAGGAGAGTAGTCAGCTTTGAGATTCACATGATTTAGATATCTATGTCATATCTTTGGCATTGATGTCAAAGGGGGAGAGTTATATGTAAAAAATAATGTCATAATATGTCATATGAGAGAGAGATTCAAATCAGTTTTAGATTGGACTGCACTTCTCAGGGGGTGTTACTGGGATTTTTCATTTTTTCATTCTTATATCTTCTATGAGAAAGTTTTGGCATTTCTTGGCACTTAGATGTTTTCATTTTCACATCTAGTGCTGCCATAAATGCCAAAGGGGGATATTTTTGGTAATATGAAGGAATAGATTATGTGTTGCATTGATGTTTTGTCATTGATGTCAACACTAGCTGTTATGATTGGTTATCGATAGATAAATTTTGGTTACCGGTAGAAGAACTAGTGCTATCGGCAAAAGGGACTATCATTTGGATACTACCGACATGTTTGGATCAATCGAATATGTTTAATTTGATGTTTCTGGAGTATGTTTTGGTTAGTTGGTATTGACTTGATGGTCAGATTCTATCATACACTCTAGTAAGCCTATACTAGTAAGGGTTTAAGGTTTTACCAACAAAGCTTTTACTGAGAATCTTTGATAGGATGCACAAGTGGTGTTGGTACGGCTTCTAGATGGAATTCAGGATGCAAAAGGTGATCTTTGTTTGTGCCTGGACTGATTGGAGACATCGCTTTGGCATGGTGAATCTATTTAGGTCCAGGTTATGGACCGGTACCATGTTACATGTTCTCTACACGTTACTGGGATGATTTATGGACTGGTTAATGTTGTTTTGGTCTAAAGGCAACATGGTATATCATTGTAATGTGGATGTATGTAATGATCTTATTGTAATATCTTTTAGGTGGCCAACCTAATTTGTTAAGGCCTTAGGGTTTGTATAAATTGATGAAAGATATTGTAGATCGATAGTGGTAATGGTTATGGAATGAAATATCATATGTGAAGGAGATTTGGTCGATCATAGGTGATCAAATTGGGTTTATGTAAGAGGTCAAAGGCCTCCAGTATTGAGCTTAATCGGGACTGTAATCAGGCATGGTAGATGCTATCATTGGCAGTTCATTCTCCTAGATTGTTGTCTAATTATATTAAGGTGGTTATAACTTCTCTATAGTCAGTGAGACTCCTTTGTAATGAGCAGTATGCTCTAGGTAGTGTGCCTCCCTGCATGTGTAGGCTCCTTATTGTATCACATACTTTTTGTAGAAGTATCATCTTGTTGTTCTCAAATTCTGATTCCCTTCTCTCCTCCCTGTTAGGAATAAAATAAACTTTGTTTTCATATGAAGAGGACACTGAGCAAGAACAGAACTCCAGAAAAACATATATAAAGGTTTTGACAAAACCTTCTACACTTCGAACTTATCCAAAGTTCAGGTGGGTATACCTTCTGTGAAAACTTTCACACTTTAAGAATTCGAGATCTATAGTAAACCAATGCTAGAAACCTATGGACTTCATCACCTTAATAGAAATGAAACATTAAAAGAAAATCTTATACTCATTTTCAGTATTGATCTCCAAGAGAAATAGAAAGAAAATCACAACTAGATACCAGTGCCTTATTCGAGCTACAGAGTCACCCAAATCAAATTAGATTTCCAAAACTGAACAATCTCATACATTTCACTACCTTAGCCTTAGTTAACCCCATACATGCCTAACATATACATGAGTTTTATCTTCTAAAAACTAAAACCATTCATCAAATTCAAGATGAGAAAACAACTGAATTACTGATAGAGATATTTCATGCATATTTAATTCCTCTCCCTTGAAGAGAAAAGCTAGAAACATATCCATATGACTTCCTTACAATCCATGTTCAATCAAATAACCCTAGACTATTCAAATGAAAACTGCAAATTAACTAGTGCACACAAGAAGACAACACAGATTTAGGCCTGAAAAGTGTTGATCTATATCTTTATATTCATTTTGAAAAATAATCTTACATGATTGAAAGTATTCTCTATGATAGCTAGAAAAACTCAGATATATTTCTGCATAGTTTCTTTACACAAATTCTTGTGATCCCTTTTCTATTAGTCTCGGTCTCTATTTATAACATTATGGATGCATACAAGCTTTAGACATTCCTAAGAATGATTAGTTACAACCGTAACTCCTTTCAAAGAAACAGTTACAAGTCCTCTTCGGTCTCAGTGGCCTTTTCAGTTTGTTGCTTCTCTGTAGCATCTTCTAACCATTCTGGTATTCCTTCTTCTTGCACCACATATTTCTTGGTCCACTCTTGGAACACATCATTAGCAGGCCATGAGTAGCCAACAATTTTCTCCTTCAACTTAAGTAGCCTTTTCCAAGAGTTTCTTACTTTCCTCACCTTTGATTCCAAAAAGTCGTAGTGTGACTTTATCTTTTCTATCTCTTCAATTTTTTTAACAAACAGAGATGTGTCATCTTTGTTGATGATTTCATTCACCCTTAAAGACAAATTAGCTCCCAGCTCATTAAGCAATACCTGTTTGTCCTTCAACAGATTTTGACTGAAAAAACCCCTAGGAAACAATTCAAATTTATGCTCAGTATATTCTTTCCTGTACAAGTTAGCTTTCCTCTCCACATTGGTTCTTCCTTCTGTTAACTTGGTCAAACCTTTTGCTAACTCATATGTGGATTTAACAATAGTGTCAGATCCTACTTCATCATAGGATGCACACATAATTTCTAAATCCACTTCTCTTGGTATCCACTTATTCAAAATAGGCTCTAAAATAGCCTTGTCCTCATTTCGCTCACACAAGGTGTCCAAAATTCTTTTCATATTAGTGTGCATAGAGGAGGCCTCTACTGTATCAACAAAACTCAAAATGGTGGCCTTTACCTTCTCTTCATATTCACTTGCAAATAGGGCTTAATCTTGTTTCAACTTTTCCAACTCATGTTGAATGGTCTCAGCTAGCTAAAAAATAGAAGGCATAGGAGAAGGGGGAAATTCTATAATAGGACTGGTAGGTGGAGGTCTTGCTATAGAAGATGCAATCATCAAGGTAGAGGACTCACCTCCTTGGTGTTGTCCTGCCAATTGACTCTAAAGTCTAGCAATAGTAGTATCCCTATTGGGTACCTCCCTTTTTGCTTCATTATAAGCCTTTAGAATTGTTCCCAACTTCACTTGGAGATCAACTCTCTCCTTTGCTTCTTTCTCTGCCACTGCCACACTGAACTTTGCAATTTCTAAAACTATGTTGATAGCTTCTACCACCCCTGTATCTTAGACTCTTTTTACTATCATACCTCCTAGAAAACTAGATCCTGAGGTATCCTTCATCTACTTTCATCCCTCTTTAGGGACCACATGGCCAGAGAAGCATTATCTTTGTTGAATGTCACTCCTTGTGTAGGCTTGAGTTCTTTTCTGACTACTTCAAGTACCAATGCATCTATTATATCCCACTTAGGGATGATTAAAACACCATCCCTTAACACCATTTGTCTTCCAACTTTAGGAGTGATGGCTTTGAATTCAGCCATCATTTCTTGTTTAACTTCTTCCTCCACTAAGGTTGTATCTTTATGAGGCTGCTCACTCATTCTCTTTTCACATCTTGCCTTGAATTGTTCAATGTTTTGTTTCCATACAAATTGCATGAAGGCCCCTGTTGTGACAAAATTGTTGTCAGGTAGGAACTCTTCACTAGCTTTCTTGACAACCAGGTCTAACTCTTTACCTTTGAACTCATCTCTAGTTAAGTTCATTTTGGCACTAGGTGTCTTTTTTGGCATTGCCTCTTGTGTCTCTTCATAGGTGTAAGGAATCTCTCTGAAGCTTCCTAACTGCAATAATTGTTCTGCTACTGCCTATTCATCTTCTATATAGATAGGGGATTGAGATGGAGAATATAGAAGTTCACCTGCTTGCACTTCTTTCCCCACCCTTTTCCTTTTAGGGGATTCTTGGATGTCAATGACATCTTCAATTATTCTCTTCCCTCTTGAAGTGGAGGGCTCACCTATTATTGGCATCAATACACTATTTTTTGACTTTTTATGCATCACATAATCACCGAGAGGGATGGCTTTATCAAAGGCAGGCTTAGTTAGAACTAACTTAGCCTTGTTAGGGTTATCTCTTATTATAGCCTCCCTCTTATCTTTTAGAGTTTGCATTAAATCTTCAAAGTGAAGAATTAAGAATTAGATCTTTTCCTCAAAGGGATTAAAGCTAGACAGAGGGTCATAACTACTATCAAATTGATGAATGAAATCCAAACCCTTTTTGTATGCCACCCACTTTTCTTTCCTCAATTATTTCCCATCCAAACTGAATTCATTTCTAACTAGGTCCTCGGGGAAATGAAATTGGTGTGGCCTACCTTTGCATATTGTTCTCTTCCTGAACATACCCTTGAATAAATCCTCAAGGTCAGCAAACCTGGTTACTGCAGTAGACAACCTATATGGTTGGTAAAAGTCATCAAAGAACTTCCAACCACCTTTGGTGATCATGAATTCATGGGCCATGGTAACAGTTGGGAAAATAGTCCCTTTACCCTTATTTGTCAGCTCTACCTCTTACACACCTCCAACTTGCCTTAAGACCTCTGCAATTCCTATCTTCAATGGGACTTGATAAGGTAATAAAAATGGAGTGCCTCTGAAACCATAAACTTTGAAAACTATAGAAATAGGGTACAAATACATATCACCCCAATTATGAACAATATTAATACCTTCAGCAAACTCCTTACGCCTGAGGAACTCCAAAGGATCCTTTGGGATCCTAGAGTTCTGTGGGCATAAAAGAATCCTAAGCCTAGATGCAAAGCATCTATCGAACTTCAAGTAACTGAAATCCTCTCTGTCCCAAGACAAAATTGTGTTTGACAGTTGCATAGGCATCTCCTCACCTTCCTTTTCTTTGACCAAGTCCATTTCCTTAGCAAAATAATCAACTCCTTTGAAAAAAAAAATGTGCATTAGAAGAGAATACCATCTAAAAGGTCTATCCACCTTACCATTTTTTATCCCTACTAGCCTTGCATGAATTGCATCAATGACGTAAGGTGCATAATTAAATGTTACTGCTAGAGAGGGGTTCAGAATCTGTGCCATCATTAGCATATAATGGGTTGGCAAGGTCATTTTAGCATCTTCTCCAAGGATCTAACATAGTGACCAACACATGCCTTTTTCCCTTAAAGTGAACAAATTCAGGGAGAAGGGTTCCATGGTGCTAGGGTCCACTACAGTTAACCCTCCTATTTTAACAAAAAACTCCTTCAAAGGGCCACTCCTAAGGTGATCTTTCTACACATCATAAACCTGGGCCAATGTTTCAAAATCAATAGGCTCTAATAAATTTGATGCCTCACTGAGCTTGAAAACATTACTAAATTCATCATCATTGATCTCTATCAGGGTTCCTCCATTGACATTCCTCACACATCTAGCAATAGGATCATAATTGTGTGTGATTTGGGTTAGCAAGTCTACATCCATAAAAACCCCAGGGACTATGAGCTTCCCCACATCTAGTTCCCATATGCTATTCATTGGGGAAATGGCATGTCTCTAACTGAATCCCACTTTAAAAAGGCCCATCCCTAAAATCCCTATTTGTGAATCCCTTAACCATCTACCTTTGTCATACAAACCATCTCCAATCCTTAGACGGGGTGCTTCAGGAACCAATTCTTTGATTTTGGCCACAACATTTGAGGACATGGTTAATTATTCTAGGAAGTCATCACATATGTTTCTATTTTGATAATTTACCTTCCCTGTGAACTCCCTTCTTGGTGCCATCCTATTAATGCAATTATATCAATTAAGAATCAAACAAAACTCTGATAAGGCAATCACACAGTAAAGTACTGATTTTGAAAATGTAACTAGCAAGCAAGACACAAAAAACTTGTTACTCTCCTGATGAAATTCACTCTACACCAGCTCCTCTGCAACAAACTTGTTGAAATGGTGTCAATATTCAATTGATGTGGACCTTAATACGACAACTTGGCATTGAATTGAGACATTAATCCCACATGCTTCGGCCATCAACTTAGAATTGAATTTGCAAATAGAATTCAAAAAATGATATCCAACGGATCACAAGTTTTCTAAGTATTTCCCTATTTCGTTGTTTTGCCATTTCGTAGAGTTTAAAACCCTTGCACCTTTCCTTTGTGAAGTAAGGACGTTCATTGCATCCTTGGAAACTTGCACTACCTTTACTCCTTTGGGTCCTTCGGTATTAGTAACGGGCCCCACCTTCTTTTCGCTACTTCACGAACACTAAACCTTGTGCACTTCGATCACACGAAACAACATTGGTCTTTTCTACTAACCGCACACCACCATAACTACTAGAGGTCTTCGTTGCTTCGTGAAAGCTAACCACCTTGCATCTTCAGGCTGCAAAACAACACCCATTGTTGCATCCACCTCGAGATGTACACACTTAACGCACTCAAACCTTTAAAGTGGGCCCTTGGCTTGGAAACCACTTGCTTTGTTTCATCACCGGTGAATGAATCTTATGTGTCAATTGGCTATTCATTCAAGAACTCCATCGGGCTCCATTCTAGGACCACCAAGTGCTCTATTTTACCATGGGTTTCAACACCATCACCAGTTAAATCAAAGCAGGCCCTCAACAATCCTTTGGAGCCATCTGCATCTGACAAGCCATCATTTCCCTCAACCGAGCGACCCACCTGTCTTGCTATGTCATCTACCATGTGACTACCATGTAATTTCTCTATTTCACAAACAATAAACTTCATTTGAATTGGGGCTACGAATTCATGCGGGTCATTTGATCAACTCCAAGTTGATCGGTCTTTAAAATCATGACTTGCCTATCTTTAAGACCCACCAACCCTTTCGCTACTTTGCAGACTCTAAACCTCAGGCAACTCTACTTCACGAAGAAACGACAATCGTTAGATCTTTGGAAACTGCTCGCCTGTTAACCTTTTCATGACCACCTTGCTCGAGCCCTCCACCTTTTTGCTACTTCGTGAAAGGTAAAACACAAACATCTTTTGGCCACAAATCTATGTGCACCATTGGATCAACTCCACACTGACCGTCCTTTAGCCAAAGTAACCACTTACCTCTAGGACCCGCTAACTCTTTCGCTATTTCACAGAAGATAAATTACATGCATCATGGGCTAGCAAAGCAATGCAAGCCATTGGATCCAATACAAGATGTATTCCTTTTACCTAACGAACAATCCTTTGGCCAAATCCGCTTACCCTTTTCACCACTTCGTGAATGCTAAACTGCAGGCATCTTTGCCCAACAAAACAACGCACACTCTAGGATCAACCTTGACTTGCACGATTGTTAAGAAGCCTGACAAAGATTAAAACAAGACATAGGTAAAGATGTAAAAATTGAAAATATTTAAAAGACCGCCTAGCAAAAAACTAAAGGGGGGGACACTTTCATGACAGAGCGACCATTCCACTTAAGTGGAAAAAGTAATGCAGGAATAGAACACAAGGGTTTTCAAAACATAAGAAGGGTTAAATTTTTTCAAAAACCTTAAACCCTCTTTGACCCAAAAAACACAGAGGCAACAAGTTTATGCCAAACACATCTTTGCATATTTTAGCCAATTATGGGATAAGAATACCCAAATTTCAAAACATTGATAACAACAACTCTAACTGGGGATGGTTGATTGCAAGATCAACACAAGAATTAAGAAACTCTGGAGAACAGACCAAACACAAGCCCAAAAAATAGCCAACAAAAACAAACCTAAATATATACAGACAATGGACTTAAGAGAAGTAATGTTTCAGGAATTGCCCATGCACTGAAAATTCCTGTATCTCACCATTCATTTTTTGCAAAAAATATGAATCCTTTCTATTAAGATCATAAACCACAAAGGGGCCTATCTATAGTGACTCAAATTTTTTGTGTTTTCCTTTATCTTGCCCTTTTACATTCCATTGAAGCACCATGTCACCAATTTTAAACTTTCTTAACAAGGTTGTTTTGTCAAACAAATATTTGGACTACAACCGGATCTTCAAATTCCTCTTATGGGGCAAAGTTCTAATTTCTTCCACCTCCACCATCTGAATCATTCTGTCTTCCATAGGTTCAGATAACTCCATGTCTTCAGCTTGCAGGAACTTGTCTACTGGAAGAAGATTATTTGGCACCCTAGATTGCATGCCATAAACCAACTCAAAAGGTGGCACACCAATTCCTTTCTTGGCAATAACCCTATCTGCCCATACGGCTAACTTTAGCTTCTGGTCCCAAGACCTTTTGTTCTCCTCAAGGATTTTCTTAATAATATTCAGAAGGCTCTTGCTGGATTCAACTTGCCCATTATCCTAAGGAAGATATGGTGAAGAATAGGACATAATTATTCCATGACTAGTGCAAAATTCAATGAACTCCTCTGATCTGAAGCTCATGGCATTATCCATTACCAGTTTCACAGGAACACCAAACTTGATTATAACATTATCCATTAGGAAGTCAATAACAACCTTACTTGTAGCTCTTCTAGTGGGTATAGCTTCAATCCATTTAGTGAAATAATCAGTAGCCACTATAATCCACCTATGACCTCTTCCTGATTTCTCAACTATTTCTCCAATAAAATCAATGCCCCATTGGACAAAAGGGGCTTCCACTATGACTGGGTTGAGGGGCAAAGCTCCCTCATACTTCAACTTGGATGAAAATTTCTAGCATGGGTCACATCTCTGGACATGTTCATGGGCATCTTTAAACAAAGTAGTCCAATAATATCCAGCCCGAACTATCTTACCAATAGTTGTTTTGGCAGAGTAGTGACCTCCACATACTCCATCGTCCATTTCAGTTAGCATCTTTCTAGCTTGGGATTTGTCCAAACACATCAACAATGCCCCATCTCTATTCCGCTAGTACAGATCACCCTAAATAAGGACATATTTTTGAGATTTTAATCTCAATGTCCTTCTTTGGTTGTGGGTCATTCCCTCTAAATATGTTGCATTCCTTAAAAAATGCACTATCTCTAAGTACCAGGGTTGTGTCTCAATACTTATGACCAAGATGTTCTCAATTTCAACATTATTCACCTCAATGTCAAGAAGGTTTGATTTAGCCATCACCTTAGCAAGGCCTAAACCTCTCACCAATTTAGTGATCTTAATCTCTAAATCAAACTCCTGAATTCTGGTTATCCATCTGCATCTTTTACCAATGACCTCAGACTGAGATAAAATATCTTTGACAGCCGCATGTGGGACATAAGCAATTACTTGTGCATTACAAGATATGGCCTAAATGCTTTAACAACTTTGACCAAAGCATATTCTTGTTTCTCCATGATTTCATATTTTAACTCTGCAGCCTATAAAGATTTGCTATAAAAAGCTATAGGATGTTCATATCCTTCATTATCCTTTTGTAGAAGAACTGTAGCCACTGTATGATATGAAGCAAAAGAAAACAGAGAGAAAGGCTTACTGTAGTCAGGGGACTTCAACACTGGTGCCTCCTGAACAACCTTTTTTATTTCATCAAAAGCCTTTGAAGCTTCTTCATCCCAGCAGAACTTTGTATCCTTCTTAAGCAATCTAACAATGGGCTTGACTATCTCTGCAAAATTGGCAATGAATCTTCTAAAAAAATTTACCTTTCCCAAGAAAGACTGAATATCTTTGACACTCTTTGGCTCAGGTACATTATTTATAGCTTCAATTCTTTCAGGGCCTATTCTAACCCCTTCCTTGGAGACAATATGCTCAAGCAGCTTCCCTTCAATGATAGCAAAATGACACTTTTTTGGATTTAAGGAGACACCAAATTCCAGAGCTTTATTGAAAACCTTTTCCAAGTGCCCATAGTGGTCATCCGCCCTTTTGGAGAAACATGTTAAATCATCTTGATACACTACCATGATAATGTTAATGAATTCCTTGAAAGCTACATCCATTGTTTTCTGAAAAGTAGCTCCAGTATTTTTCAAACCAAAAGGCATTCTTACATATACATATGTTCCCCAAGGGGTGGTAAAAGTAGTCTTGAATTGTTCAGATTCTTTCACTAACACCTGGTTATATCCTGAGAACCCATCCATCATAGACAATAGGTCACAACCAGTTACTCTCTGCAACATTGCTTCCATATTGGGAGAAGAATAATTATCTTTTAAAGAAGCAACATTCAAGTTTCTAAAATCAACACAGAGCCTTATGCCCCCATTCTTCTTTCTAACTGGGACCAAATTAGACACCCATGATGAATGCCTTATAGGCTTAATGATCCCCCCTTCCCTTAACTTGGTTAATTCTCGCTACATTTTAGATTCCAACAGGGGGTTTGATAGGTCTTTGTTTCTGTCTAAAAGGCTTACCATCTGGAAGCAAAGAGACTTCATGCTAAAATAGATCTTGTCTATATGCCTTCACATCTTCATAAGACCAAGCAAAAACATGCTTATATTTCTTCAATAAATTAATAAGGTTAACTCTGACATGAGGAGACAATTTTTTTCCAATATACACCAACTTAGGGGATGATTCTGTCCCCAAGTTCACTTCCTCTAATTCATCTAACTTAGTGGTTGACTGTTGATACAAATGACTGTCACTGTAACTGAACATACCTTCCAATTCTACTAATCCTTTAGGTATTTCATTAGTTTCCAACTGAACCATGTCATTTCCAAACACAGTTTCTCTATCTTCAACCACTTCTACCAATGCATTGCAATCAATTTTTTGTCCATCATAGTCATCAATGCATTGTATGAATCTGAAATGTCTTCATCATCAACAAACACTTGCCAATTATATACATTATCAGGAATGGAAGGCCTAGCTTTTATCTCAACTGTGGATACACTAGTTAGCGTTATATCATCATTTTTTAATGCAACATTTGCTAAGAAATCAGCCATGATATTCTTTGATCTTTCTATCCAGTTAATAGAGAATGCACTAAAATGTTCAATCACATCCCAAACTGCATGTTTGTATGTTTTCAAACGATCATGTTTAGATGCATACTTAGATCTAACCTGAGAAACAACCAACTCTAAATCCCCTAGTACTCTTAACAACTGAATCCCATGCCTTTTTGCAACTTCAAGCCCCAATAACAAGGCTTCATATTCAACAGTGTTATTTGTGCACTAGAAGGCTAGCAGAAAAGAATATTTGAAGGTCATACTTGATGGGGACACAAAAAGAACTCCTGCTCCAGATCCTTCTTTAGAGAAAGCTCCATCAAAATACATGTGCCATAAACCACGTCGTTGAGATTCCAATTCAATCACAATAGAATCAGTATTTTTCAATTGAGGCAAAATCGGTTGTATTCTAAAATTGTCAAGATCCACATCAATCATATAGTTTAACATACTAGGGTCTATCTTCTCAATTACCCTAGGGGCACATGGTTCTCTATACAACTTAACCTGGTTCCCATTGATGGGGATTGTAGCATATGATAGATCCAACTAAACATTTCCACCTACTGTTGCAGCCCATTGTCTAGATAATAGCATGCCATAGTGGGGTTTTGTGTCAGTTACTATGACATCCATCTTATATGTTGCTTTAGGAAATGCTGCTATTTTTACCTCCACATCTTTCATTGTACCTATCACTAGCAATTCTCTGTTATCTAGCATAACACTTCCCATACACTTTACTTACTGACAATCCTAATTCTTTCATGACACCATATGGAATCATATTTGCAGTTGCACCATAATCTATCATACAGTTCTTAATTAACCAGTTATTCACTAATAAAGTAACATAGAAAGGATCAACGTGTGAAGGCTCTTGTGTAATAGTTGTTCCAACATATACCTTTGGGGTTTGCAGCTCATGGTCCTTTTCACCCTTCATTGAACCTAAAGGCAAAGTTGTATTACTATCGGATATCTTAGAAAATAAAGCTAAAGCAGCTTCTCTATGTTCCTTTATTTTCAATAATTCTATCAAAGAGACTGTGACCTTCATCTGGGTAAGAGTCTGAGTCATATCAAAAGTGGAACTATTAATTAACTCAGTATTAGTTTTAACTTTCTCTGTCTTAGGCTCACTTTCCTTATTCATTGTAGCAATTCCTTGTATATCACCAATATCATTATTATCCATACCCTTGGTTACATCTTTAATCTGGTTATTCTTTTCTTGACCATCTTGAGGCAAGGTGGCATTACTTACTGCTTTCTTTTGAGATATTTCTTTTATGAACATTGAGCCAGGTTCCCCTTGATATCCATCCTTCTTACTACTTCTCAAGTTGTAATTATGCTTGGCTTTGGCTATGGAAGCCTTAGTAAGATTTCTTACTTCTTCATCACTAGGTCTTCGGAGATGAACTTCTTCATCTTCAATAGTTACCACATTCAAAGTAGGATGTCAATCAAGTGTCAACTATCCTTGGTAAGATCTATTACTATTTAGCACATCACATTCACTAAATTCACTCTGTAATGACTCATCATCATTTTCAATAATAGTCTCAAACATATTAATATCAGACTCAACCTCTTTTCTCATGGATTCTTCGAGGGCTTGAGCTACAACACATTGATGAGGAGAATGTGGTCCATCACAAGCCATGCACCAAGGAGTATTCTCCATATTATGTACATTTCCTCCTTTCAAAGGATCTGGGGTATCTTGGTTCTAAGTGTTTTTCAGCTTCTCATTTTGAGGTTTGCCATCTTTCCAAGTTGTATTGTAAGGCATGTCATGCAATCTAGGAGGCCTATCTTACCAATTGTAAGGAGGCTTATCATTTTTACTCACCTTGGCAGTAAGATCTTTCATGGCAATCACTAATTTCTCTATTTTATCATCTTCCTTAGCAACTTTATTAGGTTATTATTTTGATTCTTGCCACAACCTTCCATCAGTCCTCCTTCCCACCTTTCTAGATGCTTTCTTATTGCTTTCAACATTTATAGCAATTCTAAAAGCATCCCTCAAACTGTGTGGGTTTTTGTCCCTAAGAATATAGGCCATTTTGGAATCGAAAGCATTATAATAAGTGTTGAGACACATATTATCATCTAATCTCATTACTTGATATAGCCTATGCATTGCTTTCTGAAATCTAGCACTAAAATCTGTGACAATTTCATTATCAGACTTTCTAATATTATTAAACTCATTGAGCATGAAGCTCACATTTGTTTTGTCATCATATTGTTCTTGAAAACAATTTTTAAAATCTTCCCAAGACCCAATGCTATTCACAGGGAGACCTCTGTACCAGTCCCTTGCATTATCTACTAAGGACTATACAAACAATTTCATGATGACATCTTCATCTACTATTTCATAATCATTGATTAAGTCACCAAAATATTTTAGGTGATCTTCTACACTGATTGCATTGTTTCCAACAAATTTATGGAGTCTATCCCTTAATTCTGTACATACATGGTTAGGGTACCCTGGGATTCCATCAAAGAAGAGCTGCCTATATAGTTCTAGATTAATGGGTCTTCTCTAGAATTGGTTGCTTGTAAAGTTATTACCCATGTTCATTCTCACATTAGGGTTCTAAATTGGAAGAGCTTGGCTACTTTGACTTATAATGGGGATTTGATTAACATGAACAGTGCTAGTAGGTGGGGTTGATCAGATTTTTACTGGAGGGAGTGGGATAGGATGAAGCAAAGGTTTACTTGGGTCCACTAAAGGAAAAATTATAGGGGGAGCCTTTAGATAACTAATTTTCCATTTAACCTCTTGATTGGTTGCCTCTAATTCAGCTTTATCTAATTCCCTTTGTAGGTCTTCCTTCTCTTTGCTCATCCTATCTATCTCTTTCTCATGTGCAGACAACATAGAAGAGATTTATGTTGTAGTTCTAGACCCAGACCCATCTTCCATACACTTATGTTTTCCTTTGTGAATGCTATTCCTAATAGGTTGTGGATCACTTAAGACCTCTCTATTTGGTTGCACAATAGATTTCTATACAGGGTTGATTTTGGGAACTAAATTTTCTCTGATAACTAGACCTTCATCCTCACTTTTAGCTTTCTCTTGGGTGAATAACTCAAGATCGACAATCTACCTTAGAAGCCTGTCCCTCTCAATCAGTTTAGCTTTCACTTCCTTTTCTTTATTTGCTTCCTTTTATGCTCTCAAAGATATTAAGTGATGGACTCTTCTATTGAGGGCCTCAATTTCTTGGGACACCTTATCTTCATTAGGGAACATTTCTTCATAATCTGATATATTGACTTGGTCTATATCAATTAAACTAATATTTCCATCTATTGTTCTAGGCACAAAATCCATTTTAATATTTGAACTATTCCTGTCCTTCCCAGAAAAACTAGCATGAGAGATCTTCTCATTTAAAATTTGGACATCCTCATTGTTACCAAATAACCCAGAATGGAAACCCAAACTGTCCCAATCGAATTCATGGGAGGAAGAATTTGAATTTGCATATATGGGTCTATCAAATGACTTACCCATATTAATGCTCTTTTATACCCAAGCAACATTAGATAACTCTGGTGAATACTAAGAGGGGGGGTGAATTAGTATGCCAAAAATCTTTGCACTTAAACACTTTACAAGACTAATAGTAAACCACTAAAATAGTTTAGCAGACAAACCGGTTAACACACATGTAAACCAAATAGCTGATAATGCATTCACCCAAAAAAGAACAAACACCATAACACAAGAGATTTTAACATGGAAACCCAAATGGGAAAAACCACGTTGAGATGGAACTCACAAGTAACTATCTGCAGAATAGGAACCAGACCGGCTAAGGTCTTACAATGTTCTTTACCAGAATAGATCTTGTTAGGAATCTCAATCTTTGTTAGGAGATAAGTCTGATTAAAGACTACCTTGCTAGAGGATTTTAGATCCATAGATGTGAACCACCTTGTTAGAGGATTTACAAAAGGCTTTTGGGCCTACCTGGTTAAGGGCTACAGACTTGTCGAAGATGTGAGTAATCAACAAGTGATTGATCTAGCTAATAGCATAGACTGCTTGGTTAGATCCTTGATAGCTCGTTCCTAATGCATTATAGCATTACTTCAGTCTTATACACATTCATACTCTCTCTAACTCCTCAACCACCTTAAACCCTAGCCGCAATATCCACTTTCGCAACAACAGCATTATCAACAACCTAAAACCCTAGACATGATGTCCTTATAAAGGAATCTGATTTCATGTCGGTCCAATAGGATTACAATCCAATTCCCTAGGTTCAATGAACCTAGACATACTTGGTAACATGACACAAAAAGCACCGTTAGAGTGTCAGCACCATCAAACAATCGATGGATGGTAACTCATCACAGATTATTACCAGTTCATACAAAATACCGGTTCAAGCAAATGTCGGTTGCTGGTTTGACAAAACTAAAGACTGGAAAATATGTGTTCTTCCACTTTGGTCCTTCGTACCACTTGAGGTTAACATGCCTCTTCACATTCTACAAAACACCAATAGTCTAAGGACTATAATGCATCATACCGATTGGAACAATTGCCGGTTGAGCATAACTCATACATACAAAAATGATCTCAAAGCAAGTGTGTGTCCATCAATGACAATCACAACATAATCATCAAAAATGCCAACAATCTCTCCCTTTGGCATTGATGGCAACACTTACGAAAATAAAATTTTGACATCTAAGTGTTTTACAACAAAATCATGCCATTAGCAAAATTGCTCCCCCTAAGCATATACACTATCCCTTTAACAATACAATGTATAACTATTTTGCACATAGAGATATCAGAGCATACATCAAAATTTTAAATACTAGATACTTCTCCCTCTTAGAATACTTCTCCCCCTTTGCCAACAATGACAAAGTACAACTGAACAACCCCTGTTTCCATTTGGTATTAAAATAATAAAATTTTATGACAATAAGGAATAAAACTTGTCAAAAACAAATTTAAAGTCCTACAATAATTGTTTCATAGATAAAGACCAGGACTCAAGTAGGGAGGTGGCTACTACTTTCTCTGTCTGCATCTAGGAGACCTATTCTTCCATGACGTCAATTGTGCTCATCTCCTGTGTCACTGTTAAAGCATCCAAATTTAGATAGCACTTCTGAAGAAGGTGCAGACGTGGGAGGAGAACTAGTTGTAACTCCTCCAAATCTTGAGACTGGGTGCTGATCTCATGCTCCATTTTTGCTATTTGGATGTGGAACCAGTGAACGGTTTGCCCATAGGCTGTAAAGGAGTCATAAGGTGGATTGAATGTGCTCATGTAGGACTGCAAGTCAGATTGAATCTTTTGCTTCTATGCAAGCACATCATCATATAATAGATGGGGTTGGCAAATCTTGTTGAGTAGAAGATTCCCCTCATCCAGAGCATCCCTTATATCCTTTTGTGCTTTTTGGTGTTCAATCTGGAGCCCATTTAACTTCTTCACCAAAGCAATATTTAGAGCCTTTTGATGCTCTTTCTTAGCATTTGCCTCTGCTACCTCTTCTAATCTTTGCACTTGATCATCTACTACTGTGCATAGGAGCTTTAGTTGTGCCAATGATGAGTTGGTACTAGGGAGGTTTGTACCGGGTAACAAACTGGTAAGAGTGTCCACCACAGCTTGGATCACATCTTCCTCTTTCTTTCTCCTTAACACCTCAAGGAATTCTTGAGCAACCTTGATCCTCTACAATAGCTCCATTTCACTTGTAGACTGGAGGTCAATAAGACTGGTAAGGTCAACCGGTTTGGCTTGACTACCGGTTGCCTTAGGTGTCTCCATCTGCGTGCTTTTTGCCGCTTCTCCTGCCTTGTCTTCCTCTGTTTTCTTCTTTGTCGCTTCTCTTCTCTTTTCCTCTTCCTTCTCTTCCTCTTCCTTCTTCCTTTTCTCTGTTTCCTTCCACTTCTCCTCTTCCTTATCTTCCTCTTCCTTCTTCTTTACTGCCTCCTTTCGCTTCTCTTCTTCCTTTCTCTTTTTATCATCCTCTTCCTCTTTCTTGTTCCTTGCATCTTCTTTTTTCTTGTCCTCTTCTTCCTCTTCTTTTCTTTTCTTTTCTTCTACTTTTCTCTTTTCTTCCTATTTCCATTTCTCCTCATCTTCTTCCTTTTTCTTCTTCTCTGCTTCATCCTTCTTCTTCTTCTTCTTCTCCTCTTCATCTTTCTTCTTCTTCTCCTCTTCATCTTTCTTCTTCTTCTCCTCCTCTTCATCTTTCTTCTTCTTCCCCTCTTCATCTTTCTTCTCCTCCGCTTGCTTCTTTGCTTCCTTCTTTTTGTCCTCTATTTTCTTTAGCTTTACTTACTTTTCATCCTTCTTCTCCTGTCCTATAACTTTCTCTGGTGTAACCTGAGTATTTTCTTCTCCATCCAGAGCATCGACATCAATAGTGTCAATAGGTTCAGCAACCAGATTTCCTTCATCATCAAACACTTCATCTGGTTTAGTTATTGTCAGTTCTTGATCAGCCTTCCTATTGGCTTCAGCCACTTTATGCATCTTCAAGGCTTCTAGAGCAAGGGTGTGTGTATTCTTGAGCACTTATTTACCCTTCCCTTCTAGTAACAAGAGTCTTCTTCTTCTCATGAAGAAGAGGCCTTTGTATTTGTTCATTACTTCAAATAGTTCTGAATTTGATACATTAGGAAAATGTTCAACAAAACCTTTTTCTCTCATTTCTTGTTCCCGCTCTATGGCAATGTGCCATTTATTGTCTAAGGATTTATACAAAGAATCCAGTGTCTCGGATCTAATTTCTGAAGGTGACCAGTCATTAACACATAAATACTGAATTATTTCTTTTTCAACCACTTCCTTTTCATCATCATTAAAGTCATCAAAATAATCAATCAAATCATTCAACACTTTTCTCCTAATGTTTTTGATAGTTCTTTGACAATGTGTCAAAGGTTTGTAGGAGGAGATGTCAATATTTACCATTGCCGATGATGCTGGTTCATTATTTGTCTTTTTCTTTGCTTGACATGTCTTCTTTGGTTTTTCCTCAGACACAGTTTCTTCTGAGTCTAGAGAGGCATTCCTTGTCTTCCTCTTTCTCTCAAACACTTTAGTAGGTGCCACTTTAGGTTTCTTTTTAGCCGGTGACCACTTGGTCACTGAAGGACTAGCTATAGTAGCTGGTGTCGATGCTAAAGGCACTATTTTTGCCTTCTTCACTGAAGGTTCTTTTCCTTTCTTTGCTAAGGGTTCCTCAACCGGTGTTATCCTTTCAAGGTAGGTGTTAGTTCTTTTATCCTTTGGATCAAGCAATGAGGCAATAAGGGTAGAGGCATATCCTTCTTGCATATAATTCATTACCTCATAGCCCATAGGCTCCACTTCCTCCTATTTGGGCTTAACGGCCTCCATTATGCATTGATCCACTTTGATGGTGAAACAGATATCATCTTCATATTTCTTGACAATATCACCTGATATTCTTACCCTCTAACTCATTTTGTGTCTAAACTCATCAAAGTACTTGTTTAGAACTTCAGGGTAACCGGTTCCAACTACTTGAATGCTTTCCTTGATTTGCTTGGTTGCCGGTTGGTTAGCAGACCACTGGACATCACCTACTCCTAGAAAATAGCCTTGGAAGTAAAAGAATAGCCCAACTAGTAGTTGTCCAAACTTGAACCTCAATGCATTATCATGTTTGATTGATTTCAGATTCAATAGGAGTTGCCTTTGCATACCGGTGCATAGGTCAAATGATGCATCCTCCTTGATCATCCGGTAAGCGGCATTTACTGCTATAGCAGATACAAAGTTAATTCTGCTGGCCGAGAACGTCCGGTATCCAATCACCATACATGCATATTTCACCAGATCATCCTTGATAGAATTGACGGTCATACCTCATGAGTTTCTCACTGAACCGGTGAGCTTGGAAATTTCAGTTTTGCTTACCGTCCTTAGGGCTAGCACTTCCCTTGTATTGCAGAAACCGGTGATGACATGAATTGCTTGTGGTGTTATATCATGCATTCTTTCCAGGTACATCTTGTCACCATGAACTCTGCTTAGAATGATCCTAATGTAATCATCTGTGAAATCCTCAAAGAAATAAACAACATTATGGAGCTTCTTCTTCTCCAAGATACTATACTCCGGTTTGATCTTGTTATCTTGTCCACAGAACAAACCTAGTTGTGAGTGAATTGCTAGAGACCCTAGGTCTTCTATTTTACAATCTATGTAATTTGAGATTCCCTCTTCTACTATCACACTAGCTGGAACTTGTGATAGGGCATTATATCTAGACTTGCATTGAATAAAGCTTGTTGAATCTATAGATGTACTAGAGCTAGTATGGGATGCAGAAGCCATGATAGAAACTGAAAACTCAAAAAATACCTTTCAAAAAATGTGAATTTAGGGCTTTCAGATTCTTCTCCACCTCGCACTCCGTCGGTTGCCGAATCACCGCTTTGTGTTCTTCACTTAGCCATTTGCAATTTGAATTTGAATCTCGTTCAAGGTTTCCTAAATTCTCAAAATCGCAACACAAATCACTTTGTCATCACTCTGCACTTGAAAACCTCCTTCGCTTCAAAAACTGATAGTGAGAAATGATTTTAAAAATCCTTTTAAACATATTCCTCACCTACTGCAATTAATGCTCCACCATTAGGGCGTAAACCTTAATTTTCCTTTTACCATTTCTGGTCTTCCGCCTATTGACAGGTATCACATACCAGTTAAGGTCTTTTACCGGTGTAAACCGGGGGTTCGAAACATTTCACCATTTGTTCCCCCTAAGCTTTTCTGAAGCTTAGTTTGCTAGTTCCATGATTTCCACACTAGGTGCAGAAATCGGTTCCTCTTGTAACACTGTTGGTTTCTTTTTCCAGGTTTTGTTCATGTCGGCTTGAATAGTGTCAACATCAATGTTTCCTTCCAGAGTGACTGGTATATCATCAGATATGTTCTTTCTTGATCTACAAAATTTGGCAATGTGACCTGGTTTGTTGTAGTGATAGCAAACCAATCCAGGTGTTCTCTAAGGTCCATTATTCATGTTGTCATTCTTCCTTCTGCATGTTGCAGCAATGTGACCATGACCATGATAGACCATACAATTTGCTCTCCATCCAGTTGCCGCTTGATAGCCACCACTTCTTGGCTGATGATTGAAGGCACTAGATCAGTTGAGATTCCGATTCATAAAAGGTTCAAGACCAACTCCTTGGGTCCTCTGAGGATATCTACCAATGTTGTTCATAATTGACCTACATTCAGATGCTTTATGCCCATACTTGTTGCATGCATAATAGTTACCATTGAATCTATAGGATCTAGGCTTATCATTTAGGAAATAAGGAAAATTGGTGTAAGCCTTACTCCTACACACATTTGTAGTATGTCCTTCTTTAAGACAGTTAAAGAAAATAGGTTTAAACTTTTGCTTACCTTTATCATTTGATGCTAGTTGTTTCTTTGATGTTCTAGCATTTGTACCAGAGGTCTCACCTTCCTCATGACCAGAATAACCAAGTCCATTGGTATTCTTGACGGGTTTGGCAGATTCAAGCTTTTGCTCTAGCTTGACAGTACTCTTGTTGAACTTAGCAAGTATTTCCTTTGACTCAGAGAGTTCTTTGTAAATAGTAGCATTTGTTTCCATCATGTTTTCATTCTCAGAGATGGCAATGTTCAATTCTACTTGCATGTCTTCCTTTTCCACTTTTCTCACATGGAGTTGAGTAGTTAGGGCACTGATCTCTTGCTTCATCTTGGAGACTTCATGATCCTTATCTTTGACCAGATCTTCAGCTTTCCTCCGATTCTCAACCTCTTGGCACATTCGAATAGTCAATCCTTCCAATTCTTTTCTCAGATTGGAATTGGATTCATTTAGCTTTTCTACTTCTTGAATCAGGGCTTCCATGTTTGCTTCATCAGAGGAACTATTTTCAGATAGCTCCATAAGCTTTTCTACATGTTCTCTCCTTTTTGCTTGAGATGCCTTGTATTTGACCATAAAATCATCATAGGCTTGCTTAGACTAAGTGAGTCGATGAGTAAGTTCCCTCAATGTGTATTCCCCCATATCTCTTTCCAAGTGGTTAAACTTATAGAAATGTTGGATCTGATACCAGTTGATGAATACTAAGAGGGGGGGGGTGAATTAGTATGCCAAAAATCTTTGCACTTAAACACTTTGCAAGACTAATAGTAAACCAGTTAACACACATGCAAACCAAAAAGCTAATAATGCATTCACCCACAAAAGCACAAACACCATAACACAAGAGATTTTGATGTGGAAACCCAAATGGGAAAAACCACGGTGAGATGGAACTCACAAGTAACTATCTACAGAATAGGAACCAGACCGGTTAAGGTAAAACCGATTAAGATCTTAAAATGTTCTTTACCAGAACAGATCTTGTTAGGAATCTCAATCTCTGTTAGGAGATAAGTCTGATTAAAGACTACCTTGCTAGAGGATTTTAGATCCACAGATGTGAACCACCTTGTTAGAGGATTTACAAAAGTCTTTTGGGCCTACTTGGTTAAGGGCTGCAAACTTGTCGAAGATTTGAGTAATCAACAAGTGATTGATCTAGCTAATAGCACAGACTACTTGGTTAGATCCTTGATAGCTCATTCCTAATGCATTCTAGCATTACTTCAGTCTTCTACACATTCATACTCTCTCTAACTCCTCAACCACCTTAAACCCTAGCCGCAATATCCACTGTCACAACAACAACATTATCAACAACCTAAAACCCTAGACATGATGTCCTTATAAAGGAATCTGATTTCATGTCGGTCTAATAGGATTACAATCCAATTCCCTAGGTTTAATGAACTTGGACATACTTGGTAACACAACTCAAAAAGCACCATTAAAGTGTTGGCACCATCAAATAATCGGTGGATGGTAACTCATCACAAAATGTCGGTTGGTAACTCATCATAGAGTATTACTGGTTCATACAAAATACCGGTTCAAGCAAAATGCCACTTGCCGGTTTGACAAAATTGAAGACTGGAAAATATGTGTTCTGCCACTTTGGTCCTTCGTACCGCTTGAGATCCTCGAACCGCTTGAGGTTAACATGCCTCTTCACATTCTACAAAACACCAATAGTATAAGGACTATAATGCATCACACCAATTGGAACAATCGCCGGTTGAGCATAACTCATACATACAAAAAAATCTCAATGCAAGTGTGTGTCCATCAATGACAATCACAACATAATCATCAAAAATGCCAATAGTCTCATGTACAACTGATCTTTTTTGGCCTCTTCGTGCCTGTTCAGGTAATCCCTCTTACAATGTCTCTTGAGCATGGTTCCTCATGAATGACTTGGTGTTCCTTCCTCTCTGCATTGTGCTTGTTTTTCTTAAAAGAAATATACTTATTCAAAAGAACTGGTTATACTTGTCAGAGTCGACACCCGCAAAGACTATAAGAAATAAGAAAATAAGCTTAAACAAATCACTTGCAAAGATTTAAAAAATCAAGAAGATTTTCAAAGAGTAAGATAGCACAAACGAGAGATAAGGCAATCTTCCACAACACACAGAGATCCAAACAAACTTCTGAACTAATTCAGGCACCAATCTGTAACATAGATACACATTATGGCTGTCCCCAGCAGAGTTGCCACTTTTGTTGTTCTCAAATTCTGATTCCCTTCTCTCCTCCCTATTATGAATACAATAATCTCTCTTTGCATATGAAGAGGACACCAAGAAAGAACAAAACTCCAGAAAAACATATATAAAGGTTTTGACAAAACCTTCTACACTTCGAACTTATCCAAAGTTCAGGTGGGTATACCTTCTATGAAAACTTTCACACTTTAAAAATTTGAGATCTATAGTAAACCAATGCTAGAAACCTATGGACTTCATCACCTTAATAGAAATGAAACATTAAAAGAAAATCTTATACTCATTTTCAGTATTGATCTCCAAGAGAAATAGAAAGAAAACCACAACTGGATACCACTGCCTTATTCAGGCTACAGAGTCACCCAAATCAAATTAGATTTCCAAAACTGAACAATCTCATACATTTCACTACCTTAGCCTTAGTTAACCCCATACATGCCTAACATATACATGAGTTTTATCCTCTAAAAACTAAAGCCATTCATCAAATTCAAGATGAGCAAACAATTGATTTATTGATAGAGATATTTCATGCATATTTAATTCCTCTCCCTTGAAGAGAAAAGCTAGAAACATATCCATATGACTTCCTTACAATCCATGTTCAATCAAATAACCCTAGAATATTCAAATGAAACCTGCAAATTAACTAGTGCACACTAGAAGACAACACAAATTTAGGACTAAAAAGTGTTGATCTGTATCTTTATATTCATTTTGAAAAATAATCTTACATGATTGAAAGTATTCTCTGTGATAGCTAGAAAAACCCAGATATATTTCTGCAAAGTTTCTTTACAAAAATTCTTGTGATCCCTTTACTATTAGTCCCAGTCTCCATTTATAACATTATGGATGCATACAAGCTTCAAACATTCCTAAGAATGATTAGTTACAACCGTAACTCCTTTCAAAGAAACAGTTACAAGTCCTCTTCGGTCTTAGCAGCCTTTTTGGTTTGTTGCTTCTCTGTAGCATCTTCTAACCATTCTAGGATTCCTTCTTCTTGCACCACATATTTCTTGGTCCACTCTTGGAACACATCATTAGCAGGCCATGAGTAGCCGACAATTTTCTCCTTCAGCTTAAGTAACCTTTTCCAAGAGTTTCGTACTTTCCTCACCTCTGATTCCAAAAAGTCGTAGTGTGACTTTATCTTTTCTATCTCTTCAATTGTTTTAACAAACAGAGATGTGTCATCTTTGTTGATGATTTCATGCACCCTTAAAGACAAATTAGCTCCTAGCTCATCAAGCCATACTTGTTTGTCCTTCAACTGATTTTGGCTGTCAAAACCCCTAGGAAACAATTCAAATTTATGCTCAGTATATTCTTTCTTGTATAAGTTAGCTTTCCTCTACACATTGGTTCTTCCTTTTGCTAACTTGGTCAAACCTTTTGCTAACTCATATGTGGATTTAATAATAGCATTAGATCATGCTTCATCATAGGATGCACATATAAGTTCTAAATCCACTTATCTTGGTAACCACTTATTCAAAATAGGCTCTAAAATAGCCTTGTCCTCATTTAGCTCACACAAGGTGTCCAAAATTCTTTTCATATTAGTGTGCACAGTGGAGGCCTCTATTATATCAACAAAACTCAAAATGGTGGCCTTTACCTTCTCTTCATATTTACTTGTAAATAGGGCTTGAGCCTGTTTCAACATTTCCAACTCGTGTTGAATGGTCTCAGCTGGCTGAAAACTAGAAGGCATAGGAGAAGGGGGAAATTCTATAATAGGACTGGTAGGTGGAGGTCTTGCTAGAGAAGGTGCAATCATCAAGGTAGAGGACTCACCTCCTTGGTGTTGTCCTACCAATTGACTCTAAAGTCTAGCAATAGTAGTATCCCTCTTGGGTACCTCCCTTTTTGTTTCATTATAAGACTTTAGAATTGTTTCCAACTTCACTTGGAGATCGGCTCTCTCCTTTGCTTCTTTCTCTACCACTGTCACACTAAACTTTGCAGTTTCTAAAACTATGCTGACAGCTTCTACCACCCCTATATCCTGGACTCTTTTTACTATATCATACCTCCTAGAAAACTAGATCCTGAGGTATCCTTCCTTCTTCTACTTTCATCCATCTTTAGGGACCACATGGCCAGAGAAGCATTATCTTTGTGAATGTCACTCCCTCCATAGGCTTGGTTTCTTTTCTAACTACTTCAAGTACCAATGCATCTGTTATATCCCACTCAGGGAGGATTAAAATACCAGCCTTTGACACCATTTCTCTTCCAGCTTCAGGAGTGATGGCTTTGAATTCAACCATCATTTCTTGTTTAACTTCTTCCTCCACTAAGGTTGTATCTTTGTGAGGCTTCTCACTCATTCTCTTTTCACATCTTTCCTTGAATTGTTCAATGTTTTTTTTCCATACAAATTGCATGAAGGCCCTTGTTGTGACAAAATTATTATCAGCTAGGAACTCTTCACTAGCTTGCTTGACAATTAGGTCTAAATCTTTACCTTTGAACTCATCTTCAATTTAGTTCATTTTGGCATTCTCTCTTGTGTCTCTTCATAGGTCTAAGCAATCTCTCTAAGGCTTCCTAACTTCAACAATTGTTCTGCTACTCCTTGTTCATCCAATATATGGATAGGGGATTGAGATGGAGTATATAGAAGCTCACCTACTCACACTTCTTTCCTCACCCTTTGCCTTTTAGGGTATTCTTGGATGTCAATGACATCTTCAATTGTTCTCTTCCCTCTTGAAGTGGAGGGCTCACCTATTACTGACATCAATACACTATATTTTGACTTTTTATGCATCATATAATCCCCAGGAGGGATGGCTCTAGCAAAGGCAGGCTTAGTTAGAACTAACTTAGCCTTGTCAGGGTTATCTCTTATTATAGCCTCCCTCTTTTCTTTCAGAGTTTTCATTAAATCTTCATAGTAAAGAATTAAGAATTTGATCTTTTCCTCAAAGGGATTAAAGCTAGATAGAGGGTCATAACTGCTATCAAATTGATGAATGAAATCCAGACCCTTTTTGTATGCCACCCAATTTTCTTTCCTCAATTCTTGCTCATCCAAACTGAATTCATTTCTAATTAGGTCCTTAGGGAAATGAAATTGGTGTGGCCTACCTTTGCATATTTCTCTCTTCCTGAACATACCATTGAAAAAATCCTCAGGGTCAGCAAACCTGGTTACTGCAGTAGACAACCTATATTGTTGGAAAAAGTCATCAAAGAATTTCCAACCACCTTTGGTGATCACGAATTAATGGCCCATGGTAATAGTTTGGAAAATAGTCCCTTTACCCCTATTTGTCAGCTCTGTCTCTTGCACACCTCCAATTTGCCTTAAGACCTCTGCAATTCCTATCTTCAATGGGACTTGATAAGGCAATAAAAATGGAGTGCCTCTAAAACCATAAAATCTAAAAACTGTAGAAACAGAGTACAAATACATATCACCCCAATTATGAACGATCTTAATACCTTCAACAAACTCCTTAGGCCTGAGAAACTCCAAAAGAGCCTTTGGGATCCTAAGGTTTTGTGGGCTTAAAAGAATCCTAAGCCTAGAAGCAAAGCATTTAATGAACTTCAAGTAACTGGCATACCCTCTATCCCAAGACAAAATTGTGCTCCATAGTTGCACATGCATCTCCTCACCTTCCTTTTCTTTTACCAAGTCCATTTCCTTAGCAAAATAATCAACTCATTTGAACAAAAATATGTGCATTAGAAGAGAATACCATCCAAAAGGTCTATCCACCTTACCATTTTTTATCCCTACTAGCCCTACATGAATTGCATCAGTGAGGTAAGGTGCATAATCAAATGTTACTGCTAGAGAGGGGTTCAGAATCTGTGCCATCATTAGCATATAATGGGTTGGCATGGTCATTTCAGCATCTTCCCCAAGGATCTGACATAGTGACCAATACATGCCTTTTACCCTTAAAGTGAATAACTTCAGGGAGAAGGGTTCCATGGTGCTAGGACCCACTATAGTTAACCCTCCTATTTTAACAAAAAACTCCTTCAAAGGGCCACTCCTAAGGTGATCTTTCTGCACATCATAAACCTGGGAAAATGTTTCAAAATTAATAGGCTCTAATAAATTTGATGCCTCACTGAGCTTGAAAACATTCCTAAATTCATCATCATTGATCTCTATCAGGGTTCCTCCATTGACATTCCTCACACATCTAGCAACAAGATCATAATTGTGTGCGATCTGGGTTAGCAAGTCTACATCCATAAAAACCCCAGGGACTATGAGCTTCCCCACATCTAGTTCCCATATGCTATTCATTGGGGCAGTGGCATGTCTCTGACTAAAACCCACTTTAAAAAGACCCAACCCTAAAATCCCTATTTGTGAATCCCTTAACCATCTACCTTTGTCATAAAAACCATCTCCAATCCTTAGACGATCGAGGATTTAGGAACCAATTCTTTGATTTTGGACGCAAAATTTGAGGACATGATCAATTGTTCTAGGAAGTCACCACATATGTTTCTATCTTGATAATTTACATTCCCTATGAAATCCCTTCTTGGTGCCATCTCGTTAATACAATTATATCAATTAAGAATCAAACAAAACTCTGATAAGGCAAGCACACGGTAAAGTACCAATTTTCAAACTGTAACTAGCAAGGAAGACACAAAAAACCTGTTACTCTCCTAAAGAAATTCACTCTGCATCAGCTCCTCTGCAACAAACTCATTGAAATGGTGCCAATATTCAATTGATGTGGACCTTAATATGAAAACTTGACATTGAATTGAGACATTAATCCTGTATGCTTCGACCATCAACTCAGAATTGAATTCACAAATCGAATTCAAAAAATAGGCTCCAACGGATCACAAGTTTTCTGAGTATTTCCCTGTTTCATTGTTTCACCATTTCACAAAGTTTAAAACCCCCACACCTTTCCTTCATGAAGCAACGACGTTCATTGGATCCTTGGAAACTTGCACTACCTTTACTCCTTCTAGTCCTTCTGTATTAGTAACGGGCCCCACCTTCTTTTCGCTACTTCGCAAACACTAAACCTTGTGCACTTCGATCGCGTGAAACAATGCTGGCCATCCAATAAATTACCACTCACTCGATATTTACTGCTTATGGTGACCACCAGTCTTTTCTACTAACCGTGCACCATCATCACTGCTAGTGGTCTTCACCGCTTCACGAAAGCTAACCACCCTGCATCTTCAAGCTGTGAAACAATGCCCATCATTGGATCCACCTCGAGATGTACACCACTTAACGCACTCAAAGCTTTAAAGTGGGCCCTCAGCTTGGAAACAACTTACTTTGTTTCATCACTGGCGAATGAATCTTACATGTCAGTCTGCTATTCGCTCAAGAACTCCATCGAGCTCCATTCTAGGACCGCCACGTTCTCTATTTCACCATGGGTTTCAATACCATCACCAGTTAAATCAAAGTGGGCCCTCAACAATCCTTTGGAGCCACATGCATCTGACAAGCCATCATTTCCCTCAACCAAGTGACCCACCTGTCTTGCCATGTCATCCACCATGTGACTGCCATGTCATTTTTCTATTTTGCGAATGGTAAACTCCATTTGATTTGGGGCTACAAATCCACGTGGGCCATCCAATCAACTCCAAGTTGATAGGTCTTTAAAATCATGACTTGCCTATCTTTCAGACCCACAACCCTTTCACTACTTCACAGACTCTAAACCTCAGGCAACTCTTCTTTGCGAAGCAACGACAATCGTTAGATCTTTGGAAACTGCTCGCTTGTTAACCTTTTCGTGACCACCTTGCCCGGGCCCTCAACCTTTTTGCTACTTCGCGAAAGGTAAAACATAGACATCTTTCAGCCGCAAATCTACACGCATCGTTGGATCAACTCCACACTGATCATCCTTTAACCAAAGGAACTGCTTACCTCTGGGACCCACCAACTCTTTTGCTATTTTGTAGAAGATAAATCACATGCAGCTTGGGCTAGCAAAGAAACACAAGCCATTGGATCCAATACAAGATTCATTCCTTTTACTTGACAAACAATCCTTTGGCCGGGCCCGCTTACCCTTTTTGCCACTTCGTGCATGCTAAAATGCAAGCATCTTCACCCTGTGAAACAACACACACTGCAGGATCAACCTTGACTTGCACGATTGTTAAGAAGCCCAACAAAGATTAAAACAAGACATAGGTAAAGGCATAAAAATTGAAAATATTTAAAAGACCACCTAGGGAAAACCTAAAGGGGGGGACACTTTCATTACAGAGTGACCCTTCCACTTAAGTGGAAAAAGTAATGCAAGAATAGAATGCAAGGGTTTTCAAAACATAAGAAGGGTTAAATTTTTTCAAAAACCTTAAACCCTCTTTGATCCAAAAAACACAGAGGCAACAAGGTTATGTGAAACACATCTTTGCAGATTTTAGCCAATTATGGGAAAAGAATACCCAAATTTCAAAAAAGTGATAACACATCTGACTATGGGTAGGCTTCCCACCATGTTTTTCCACGTACAAATCATGGTGTTATGTGGTATGGTTGCATTGTTTTGATTCTTTGTTTCATTCTTAAGTTTTATTGCTTACTGGTATATGTTTCTCCTATTCCGATATTTAATGTTTATGTGCTCCAGTTAAATATTATAATGTGGTTTGATTAATATAATCTATTGATAAGTGATTCACCGCCCCTCTCAATTGTCCACTAGTTATTCTAACAAGGAGTTCCAATCATTTTGGAATCATCTAGTCCAAAATTCTTTAACAATTCCTTCACATACTTAGTTTGAGATATAAAAATACCTTTTCCTGTCTATGCAATTTGTAAACCTAAGAAAAATTTCATCTCACCAATCATAGATATCTCAAATTGTTTTTGCATATCACCGACAAACTTCATACTCATGTCATCATCACCACCAAAGATAATGTCATCAACAAAGACTTTAACAATCAAAATGTTATCATTTTCAATCTAAACATACAGATTACTATCAACAACACCTTTGATAAATCCCAACTTTAGCAAGTATATGTCTAACCTAGCATACCTGGCTCTAGGAGCTTGTTTCAATCCATAAAGTGTTGTCTTCAACTTACATACCATGTCTGCATCATCTAAAAGTGAAAATCCATTAGGATGTTCAATGTAAACTTCTTCTTCTAGATCACCATTCAAAAATGCAGATTTGACATCCATATGATATACCTTGAAATCCTTATAAGCAAGGAGCAATCTAATAGCTTCAATTTTGGCAACCAAAGAAAAAGTTTCTTCATAATCAATCCCTTCTTGCCATGAATATCCTTTGCAGACTAGTCTGGCTTTATTTCTAACTACTTCATCAGCTTCATTCAATTTGTTCCTAAAAACCAATTTTGTACCAATAACATTTTTATGTTTAGGTCTAGGCACAAGTTCCCAAGTGTTGTTCTTTTCAATCTGATCTAACTCTTCTTCCATGGCTCTAATCCAGTTATCATCTTTTTAGGCTTCAACAACATCTTTAGGTTCAACTTTAGAAATAAAAAATACTTCTTATGTGGCTAACCTTCTTCTAGTCATCACACCTTTATTCTTATCACCAATAACTTGATTCTCAGAATGATTCAATCTTACATACCTTGGAGTCTTCTAACTATTCTGATCTTTAGGTTCCTGCACATCATCACTACTAGAATAAATATCCAGATTCACAATCTCTACCAGATCATTTTACTTAGGCTCTTCAGGATGAATAGGAGCTAAAACAACATGTTGACCTTCATCATAAGCTCTGATCTCCTTCCCAAGGTTTTCATCTACCTTCACATTTGCACTCTCAACTATCTTTCTCAATCTCTTGTTGTAACACAGGTAGGATTTTCTATTTGTAGAATATCCTAAAAATATGTTGGCCATTTGGTGGAATTGATTATATATTTTATTGATGTTTTGTCATTGATGTCAACACTAGTTGTTTAGATGCTTTACTGACACCCTTTTGGTCTCAGTAGGCTGAGTGGTTTCTAGTTGGTTTGGATCCGACATGATCCAGTAGGGTCCGGTACAATTTGGTTATGGAATTGGTTTATTCATAATACTCATGGTCATATTAAATTAGTTGGTTTTGGTTTGGTGATTGGATGCTATCTGTGAGGCCTCACCTCGACTCAGTCTGACATTCAGTGGATTTTATATTTAGACTATTATGGATACTTTATTTTGATGCATTTTGAGACTTAGAACTTATATGATTTCAGGATTTGGATAACATTGCTATGTTTTGATGATTCACTTATATGCTTTATGAGATAGAACACTACATGATTGTTAGATAGGATGATATTGCAATGATAGATGTCGTTATTGAATTTGCAGGACTTTACTACGATGATAGAACTATGCTGTATGGTTAGGTTATGTGAATTGGGATGAAATTTCTTATGTGAAATTGCTTGATAAAAGATGTATTTAATTTGTGCAGATGAAAATTGTATGCAAGTGATGATGTGTATTGTTATTCCTTTGAATTATATTATATGTGGATATTTGAAAGTACTAATGTGTAAATTGAGATGCGCAGGAAATTTACCATGTGACCATGGAAAATTATGGAGAACCAAACCTAGACTTATGTATGTTCGTAAGCCAGGGGTTGTCTATTTGGAGAGACAACACCCTGTTTGTGTTGTATTTTATTCGTAACAGTATATGCTGCATGAGTATTAAGTGTTATTTAAATTTAATGTGTAAAACCCACAAGAGACGATTTCATGTTTTAATTTGTAAAAGTGTTTTATTTGTGTCACTTGACACGTGTGGATTTAAATTTAAATTTTTTATTTTTGTCTCTTGGTGGGAAAGTGTTCAACTATAGCTTTTTCAAATAATATAATGTGTTGTCATAAATACTTTGGGAAAGAAATCTTTGGAGAGGTCAACATATGTTTGACCCGAAAATAAACTTTAGAGGGTTTTAAAATGGGTTAAATGAACACCTAGGGGTAGTTTAATAGGGTTTCCTAAAGCCCATAAGGTATACCTAGGGATTAGGGGTAATTTTAGGCAAGTTTCTACTTTTAAGTGACCTTTTTGACACTTTAAAAATTGACTTTTATGAGTTGTGCGAAAATTGAAAATTAGAAGTTTAAATCTAATTGAGATTTTTCCTATTCGAATGGGAGTCTTTTTCCCATTCTGCTTTACTTTCCTTTTTGGTTTTTAGAAACTTGTGAGAACTCAGAGAATGAGCTTCTTAAGCAAGAATTTGAGAATTTGAGGGTAATCACCCAGTCTCCATTTTTGGAGACAAGAGAATTTTTTTGAAAAGAAAAGAATAGTTTGGAATAGAAAATTTGACTAAGGGTAGAAGAAGAAGATCCATGGATTGGGCAGCTCTTCCTCAAATATTATACTACCATTGGGCAGATTAAGGTTGGTTTCATTATTCTTTAAAATGTCTATTTTCTTGTATGTGTTTGAAAGTATGATTGGTGTAAGAAATCTATGCTCTTGAATGTCTTGTTTTAGAATTTCATTTCGAATTTTTGCATAATGCTTTATTGTGTTTTGGGAGTTTTCTCAAGACCTCTTACTCTTGGGAGAGAGGAGGATCTTGTGGGTGGTAGCAGTGACAACCCTCGAGTGAGAGACTCTCATTTGAGAGCGATCACAAGGGATCTTTGTGTGACCCTTGCTGCATGGCCTGTTTGTGCAATGGGGGTCATAAGGAGGGATATAAGGCTAGAATGCCTTTGGGGGGCACAAGGAATAAGGGGTTGAGATTTTTGATGTATTTATTGTGCCATGAGGTGGCTACTTGTTTTTCCATACTTGCAGTTCTCCTCAGGGTATTGGTCCACTACCACCCTTAAAAAGGTCATCACCAAAATGTGGTGCTGTGTAGCCAAGTTGGGAGTGTGTCTGAATATTTGTGTGTATATTTTTGTCTTCTATGTGTTTGCATGTTTGTTACCCATCTAGGGCTTGGTTCTCCGAGCTCGGGGGTGGCTACCAGTTAGCCTAGGCTGGGAGGTGAGCACTCCATGGTCATATTTGTGATTTATTATGCAGGAAAGTCAAGAGGAAAGGATAGGACAAGTGAAAAGTTGCAGAAGATTATTGTTGAAGAAATCTAAATTTATTTGCAGTTATTAGTTTTGTTAGGAGAAATATGCCCTCATTCGTTGAAATGAGAGGCAAGTTGTAAATTTGAAATATAGACATGAGAGTTGGGATTGTAGTTGAAAAAAAGAAACATCCTGTAAATTTTGCAGAATATCTTAGAGTTGTAAAAAGCTTGTTTTATTTCTATTCCTATTTTAAAAAAAAAGCTACTTTTGATTTGCATGCAATAGTCATTTTAATATGAAAATCAGTTTTATTTGATTTAGTATTTTCTCTTATCTGTGAAATTTCCTACATTCTACTTGCAGAAAAATATGAGAAGGATTTATTGTTGGCATCTAAATGAGTGTATGCATGTTGCATTAAGGGTGTATATTGCAGTTTATACTTCCTATTGTAAGATTTAAATTTTTGGATCCTAGAAAATAATAGTTGCAAGAATGAAATTTCATAATTAATTGTAGGAATAAAATCTAAAGCATTTTCTCTCTTCTAATCCCTTATCTTTAGTTTAATAAACTTTAGATTGTTAAGTTGCTATTAAATTTATTGATATCTGAAGATTTACCAAGCTACAGAAATAGGAGTCAAAAGCACAAAGATAGTGTTTCATTTAAATCTGCCGTTATTTTAATGCAGGAAATAAATCTATAGTTATTTACTTTGTTGTGTTCTTTTTATATTTATTTACCTCAGACTTTAGCAAAATCATATTTATGCCTTTGATAATAAATAGTAAAAAAAAAAATCAGAGAGTTAAAAATATATAAATTCCATCTAAATCCTATATTCACAAAGCAAATGGACAAAAAGAAACATTATACATTTCTGTCATAGAAAATATAAATAAACTTCTATCAATGTTTTTAATATGCATAATAACAAATATATATATATATATTTATATATATAATATATATATATATATATTTTAAAAAAATTTAAAACAAAAAAAAAAATTTGTTTAAGCGGGGGGTTCGGCCGGGGTCGAGCTCACTATGCAATGCATAGTGGCCGGCGACCGAGCTCACTGTGCATGGCATAGTGGCCGGTGGCTGAGTCCACTATGTATTGCATAGTGGCCGGCGACCGAGCTCACTGTGCACTACACAGTGGCCGGCGACCGTGCTCACTATGTGATACACAGTGGCTGGTGGCCGAGCCCAATGTGCCTTGCACAGTGGAGACTTCGGCGGTGTCGACCCCCGCCTCTCGCCTCCTCCCTACGTTCGCTCATCCCATCCGTTGTTCGCTCATCCCATCCGCCGTCCATGGCCGCCCTGCACAATGTAGGGTCAAAAAAAAAAAATTTAAAAAAAGGAGAAAACCCTAGCTCGGTTAGAGCTAGGGTAGAGGGGAAAATAAATAAGTTTAAGGGATTTTAAAAAAAAAAGTGTCAAGTAGTAATTTTATAATGTGATTTAAATTAGGGTTTACATGAAATTTATTTATAAGTTGTGGAAATTTATATTTTAAATTAGTTAGGTTCACAACTTAAATAGACGGAGGAGTTTTTAATTCAAAATTAATTATTTTAGATTAACTACATGTGAAGCCTTTAATTAAATAGAAGGGGAAAATTAATTCCTTGAAAACTAAATTTGACTTTGGAAAGATAATTATCCTCATCGGATAATGTCAATAAGAAATTAATTTGACACTTTAATCGATTAAATTGATTAATGATTTAAAATGTATTTTAGACAATATGGATTCATTGGAGATTAATTTTTATCTACACCTTCTATTTTTTTAATGAGTGTGATTTAATTACATTAACGACTATATTGGATGAGAAAATAAATTAAAACATTAGGATTTCCGCAAATAAATTTTAATTAATTTTCGATACTTAGTTAGTATCGGAGTTAGTTTGATTATTGATATGGTCAACATGTTAACACATGTCGTGATAGCGAACTTTGTTAATTAACTAGTTGTTTTAAAAAAAAATCATTCCATTTTTTATTGCCCTAATTTTTGGGCATGACATTTTGGTATCAGAGCAAGGTTTCCACACTAGGAACCTTACTCCACTTATGTTTCGCCTTAGATTATTTAAATTATTTGGTTAAATTGATTTTATCAGACTTTTGAATTTAATTGAATTAATATTATTCTAGAAGAAATTAATTAATTATTTGGCTTCATTTTCCTATTACGATGCCTCTGACAACGCGACAAGCTTGCAAGCACGGACGGGGTCCTAGACATGTGCGCATAGCACACGAAGAGGTAGTGAGGGAGGCATTGGTTCTAGAGGAGAACCCAAGAGAACCTCCCGAATAGCCAAATGAACCTAACTGAGACCGCTTAGCAGCAATCCAAAATCTTATTGGCATAGTTCAAGAAAGGATCCCAGCAAAGAACCCTCAGGTTAGAAGTCATGACTCTGGGAGTCATAGATCTGTTGATAGAGAATGAAGTAGGAGCCCAACTCCTATTCCTGTAGAGAGTCAGGGTGGAAATGAGCCAGAGTCTGTGCATATGCCAGGACCACCTCCAACGGTGGAACCAGTTTATTTTGAGAGAGCTCGTCGAGATCCAGGGGATCTTATCAGGGAGGTCATGCGCCTCCAGCCACCATCCTTCAGAGGTTCTACCGATGGAGTAGAGGCCGAGGCATGGCCTCTGAGTCTTGAGAGGTGCTTTGCATTGTGTTCTTACGAGAGCAACTTGAAAGCACGTGTCACAATTCATCTATTGAGAGGGACAGCCTCCACTTAGTGGAGACAGGAAGAGTACAAATGCAGATTAGTTCCTGATACTCTCACTTGGGAGATATTCACAGAGAGGTTCCATGAGAGGTACCTATTAGAACACTTTAGGCAGCGTCGTATAGATGAATTTCATGATCTCCAACAAAAAGGCTTGTCAGTAACCTAGTATGAGAGTAAATTCTTTGAGCTATTGCCTTATGTAGATTATCTAAAGGATGAGAAACTTCTTGTAAACCGCTTCATCAGGGGATTAAATGCTGGTATAGCCGGGCCTACTAGGATGTCCACTCCAGAGAGCCTTTGGGTTGCTATGGAGAAGGCACTGATTGTCGAGGAAATTTAGGTCAGACCATAGGACAATAGGGATCGGTTTCAGAACCGAAATCCCGCACCTCAGACTTATGGATTCCAGAAACCACATTGGAAAGGAACCAACCAAAATTCTTAGGGGTTCTCCAAACCCCCTCCTCCACAATAGACACCACAGAACCAGAGGCAAAAGCCTCCACAGAATCAGCAGGGCTCCAAGCCCAAACAGTGGCAGACTCGGGTATAGAGACGTGATCAAAGAGTACAAGAGCAGTACACACAGCCGATGGGGACTCAGTAGTCCTCCAGGGGTGGGTACAGCGGATCTAGTAGGACAGGAGGTCAGGCATTCTCTGGGCCTCAGGGTGCCCAGTTCCAGGCACGGGGTGCTTGCTTTACGTGTGGAGCCATGGGGCATATGGCAAGGGATTGCCCTTAGGGATAGGTGGTAGGGAGTCAGCGGATGGCCACTTCAGAGCCGACAGTTGGTGATATGGGCAGGTCCCATAGAGTATTTGCAGTGGTTGACAACCGCCAGGCAGAGCATCAAGCCACGGTTATCGAATCTATAGGTATAATCAAAGGTAACAATGTATCTATTTTGTTTGATTCAGGAGCTACTGACTCCTTTATATCTCCGTTGGTTGTGGAGAATTGCGGGCTAGTGGCAACTAGACAGGGTGTCAGTTGGGAAGTGGAATTAGCTTCAGGAGCTAGAGTGTTAGTGGAATCAGAGGTTAGGGCATGTCAGCTGCAGATTGGCAAGACCACCACTTTAGTAGACCTTAGAGTGACTCCACTTGGATCTTACGAAATCGTACTTGGCATGGATTGGCTTAATGCCCACAGAGCCAAGATGGATTGCCGCCTGAAAAAGATTGAGTGTGAGGATGATCATGGTTCGCCCATAGTTATCACCGGGATTCAGAGGCCCATGTCTCTTTGCATGATCTCCGCAATGCAGCTTAAGCGGAGCATGCGGAAGGGATGTCAGTTTTTTGCTATCACTATCAGTGACAGAGGAGAAGAGGAAGAAAAAGAAACATCACTCGATGACCATCCTATCCTTAAGGGATATTCAGATGTATTTCCTTCAGAGTTACCAGGAATGCCTCCCCGTAGAGAGATTGATTTTCATATAGACCTAGTACTAGGAGCCGAGCCAGTTTCAGGAGCACCTTATAGGATGACCACAAATGAGATAAATGAACTTAAAATATAGCTTGAGGAACTCCTTGAGAAGGGTCATATTCATCCTAGCATATCCCCTTGGGGTGCACCAGTCATCTTCGTTAAGAAGAAGGATGGATCTCTCCAATTATGTATGGATTATTGGCAGCTAAATAAAGTAACCATCAAGAACCGATATCCTTTGCCCAGAATTGATGATTTATTCAACCAACTTCAGGGTGCCAAAGTCTTTTCCAAAATAGATCTGAAGTTAGGATACCATCAGTTGAGAATAGTGGAAAGTGATATCCACAAGACCGCATTTCGCACTAGATATGGTCACTATGAGTTTAACGTAGTCCCATTCGGACTTACGAATGCCCCAGTAGTTTTTATGAGCCTCAAGAATGGGGTGTTCCGTACTTTTCTGGACCATTTTGTTATTGTGTTTCTCGATGATATACTGATATATTCTCGAAATGAGAAGGAGCATGAGGAGCACCTAAAATAGGTATTGCAGTGTTTGCGGGATAATCAGTTGTTTGGCAGTTTGTCAAAGTGTGCTTTCTTTTGGTCTGAGGTCAAGTACCTTGGGCACGTTATTTCCAGTGATGGGATCTCAGTTGACCCATCAAAGATTAGGGCTATTATGGATTGGCCAATGCCTACCAGTGTGACAGAGGTCAGGAGTTTCATGGGCTTAGCAGGGTATTACTGATGTTTTGTTGAGGGATTCTCCAGAGTCGCACACCCTATTACTTCTCTTCAGCATAAAGGGAAGAAATTTGAGTGGACAGAGAAATGCGAGAAGGCCTTTTAGGAACTCAAGAAGGCACTTACTAGTGCTCCTATCCTTGTTGTACTAGATCCTACAGCTGACTTCATGGTTTGTACAGATGCTTCGCTAGAGGGTTTAGGAGCAGTTCTTATGCATGATGGTAGGGTCATAGCCTTTGAGTCTAGGAAACTTAAGACTCATGAACTTAATTATCCCACTCACGACCTTGAGCTTGCAGCAGTAGTGCATGCACTTGTGAGGTGGAGACACTTCCTTTTAGGTCATCACTTTGAGTTGCATTTAGATCTTCAGAGTCTTCAGTACATCTTCACTCAACCGAACCTTAATGCATGTCAGAGGAGATGGATGGAATTCTTATGCGAATATGATTTTGACGTTCACTACATCAAAGGGAAGGAAAATGTAGTTGCAGATGCCTTAAGTAGGAGATGTCACAAGGTTTACACCATATCCATGGCCACGGACTTGAGAGACTGTATACTACAGCACTTGCCAGAGGATGGATGGTATGCGGAGGTTGGTTAGGTAATATGATCTCAGGTTACTCTAGAAGGGAAAAATGTGGATTATTCTTTGGAGTCCGATGGACTGTTACGCCATAGAGGGTGCATTTATGTACCTTCCCCCGGAGGGTTGCGAGAGTTCATTGTCATAGAGGCTCATAGAGCTCCTTATGCAGCGCATCCCGAGGTTAAAAAGTTGCATGCTGACTTGAGGCAGTTGTATCATTGGCCAGGAATGCGGCAGCTCATTGCTGAGATAGTAGCTCGATGCCTCGAGTGTCAGAGAGTAAAGGCGGAGCATTGCCATCCCGGTGGGTTGCTCCAGTCTCATGCTATACCAGAGTGGAAGTGGGATACTATATCCATGGATTTCATCATTGGTCTTCCTATGTCTTCTCGTCGCCATGATGCTATCTTGGTGACAGTTGACAAGTTGACCAAAGTAGCTCACTTTTCACTAGTCCGTACTACATTCACAGCTCCAGTAGTAGCACAGGTGTTCTTCCGGGACATTGTTAGACTTCATGGCGTGCCTCGCAAGATTATTTCTAATAGGGATTCTCTTTTCAATTCTTCCTTTTGGAAGTCATTACAGGAAGCTATGGGCACTAAGCTCAATTTCAGTACAGCCTATCACCCAGAGACAGATGGTCAGACAGAGAGGGTCAATCAGGTGTCAGAGGATATTCTTCGCATGTATGTCATGGATCATCAGACCCGGTGGGAGGAGTATTTTCCCTTAGTGGAGTTTGCCTATAACAATGGGCATCACACTTCTTTGGGAATGCCACCCTATCAGGCATTATATGGTAGGCCTTGCAGGACGCCCTTGAGTTGGGATCACATAGAGGATAGAGTTGCTATTGGTCCTGAGATAGTTTAGGATATAGAATAGCAGGTGGATTTGATTAGGCAGTGTCTCAGAGAGGCCCAGGATAGACAGAAGAAATATGTTGATGCAAAGAGGATAGATTGTAGCTACTTGGTTGGAGACGGAGTTTTCTTGAGAGTGCGACCGCATAAGAGTCCAATCCATTATGGAAAGGGTTCTAAGCTCGCACCTTGCTTTGTAGGACCTTTTGAGATTCTTAAGAGGATAGGCCCAGTTGCCTACCATTTAGCATTGCCACCTACCTTGTCACACATCCATGATGTATTTCATGTATCAGTTTTGAGAAAATATATCTATGATGAGTCTCACATTTTAGATTGGGATGCCTTGCAGGTGGAGTCGAACGGGCAGCTAGCTTTGGATCCCATTCGCATTTTGGCATGCCGGATGTTGGCCCTTCGAGGTTGAGAGATAGACCAGGTTAGGGTCCAGTGGGATTGTTATGATGAGGTTACGGCTTCATGGGAGGACGCAGCATGTATGAGATCAGAGTACCCCCACCTCTTTGATGAACTCCAGGAGGAAGTTCATGCCTAGAGGGGGAGGGTGTGAGGCCTCACCTCGACTCAGTCTGACATTTAGTGGATTTTATATTTAGACTATTATGGATACTTTATTTTGATGCATTTTGAGACTTAGAACTTATATGATTTCAAGATTTGGATAACATTGCTATGTTTTGATGATTCACTTATATGCTTTATGAGATAGAACACTACATGATTGTTAGATAGGATGATATTGCAATGATAGATGTCGTTATTGAATTTGCAGGACTTTAATACGATGATAGAACTATGATGTATGGTTAAGTTATGTGAATTGGGATGAAATTTCTTATGTGAAATTGCTTGGTAAAAGATGTATTTAATCTGTGCAGATGAAAATTGTATGCAAGTGATGATGTGTATTGTTATTCCTTTGAATTATATTATATGTGGATATTTGAAAGTACTAATGTGTAAATTGAGATGCGCAGGAAATTTACCATGTGACCATGGAAAATTACGGAGAACCAAACCTAGACTTATGTATGTTCGTAAGCTAGGGGTTGTCTATTTGGAGAGACAACACCCCGTTTGTGTTGTATTTTATTCGTAACAGTATATGCTGCATGAGTGTTAAGTGTTATCTAAATTTAATGTGTAAAACCCACAAGAGACGATTTCATGTTTTAATTTGTAAAAGTGTTTTATTTGTGTCACTTGACACATGTGTGGATTTAAATTTAAATGTTTTATTTTTGTCTCTTGGTGGGAAAGTGTTCAACTATAGCTTTTTCAAATAATATAACGTGTTGTCATAAATACCTTGGGAAAGAAATCTTTGGAGAGGTCAACATATGTTTGACCCAAAAATAAACTTTAGAGGGTTTTAAAATGGGTTAAATGAACACCTAGGGGTAGTTTAATAGGGTTTCCTAAAGCCCATAAGGTATACCTAGGGGTTAGGGGTAATTTTAGGCAAGTTTCTACTTTTAAGTGACCTTTTTGACACTTTAAAAATTGGCTTTTTTGAGTTGTACGAAAATTGAAAAATAGAAGTTTAAATCTAATTGAGATTTTTCCTATTCAAATGAGAGTCTTTTTCCCATTCTGCTTTACTTTCCTCTTTGGTTTTTAGAAACTTGTGAGAACTCAGAGAATGAGCTTCTTAAGCAAGAATTTGAGAATTTGAGGGTAATCACCCAGTCTCCATTTTTGGAGACAAGAGAATTTTTTTGAAAAGAAAAGAATAGTTTGGAATAGAAAATTTGACTAAGGGTAGAAGAAGAAGATCCATGGATTGGGCAGCTCTTCCTCAAATATTATACTACCATTGGGCAGATTAAGGTTGGTTTCATTATTCTTTAAAATGTCTATTTTCTTGTATGTGTTTGAGAGTATGATTGGTGTAAGAAATCCATGCTCTTGAATGTCTTGTTTTAGAATTTCATTTGGAATTTTTGCATAATGCTTTGTTGTGTTTTGGGATTTTTCTCAAGACCTCTTACTCTTGGGAGAGAGGAGGATCTTGTGGGTGGTAGCAGTGACAACCCTCGAGTGAGAGACTCTCGTTTGAGAGCGATCACAAGGGATCTTTGTGTGACCCTTGCTGCATGGCCTGTTTGTGCAATGGGAGTCATAAGGAGGGATATAAGGCTAGAATGCCTTTGGGGGGCATAAGGAATAAGGGGTTGAGATTTTTGATATATTTATTGTGCCATGAGGTGGCTACTTGTTTTTCCATACTTGCAGTTCTCCTCAGGGTATTGGTCCACTACCACCATTAAAAATGTCATCACCAAAGTGTGGTGCTGTGTAGCCAAGTTGGGACTGTGTCTGAATATCTGTGTGTATATTTTTGTCTTCTATGTGTTTGCATGTTTGTTACCCGTCTAGGGCTTGGTTCTCCGAGGTTGGGGGTGGCTACCAGTTAGCCTAGGCTGGGAGGTGAGCACTCCATGGTCATATTTGTGATTTATTATGCAGGAAAGTCAAGAGGAAAGGATAGGACAAGTGAAAAGTTGCAGAAGATTATTGTTGAAGAAATCTAAATTTATTTGCAGTTATTAGTTTTGTTAGGAGAAATATGCCCTCATTCGTTGAAATGAGAGGCAAGTTGTAAATTTGAAATATAGACATGAGAGTTGGGATTGTAGTTGAAAAAAAGAAACATCCTGTAAATTTTGCAGAATATCTTAGAGTTGTAAAAAGCTTGTTTTATTTCTATTCCTATTTTTAAAAAAAAGCTACTTTTGATTTGCATGCAATAGTCATTTTAATATGAAAATCAGTTTTATTTGATTCAGTATTTTCTCTTATCTGTGAAATTTCCTACATTCTACTTGCAGAAAAATATGAGAAGGATTTATTGTTAGCATCTAAATGAGTGTATACATGTTGCTTTAAGGGTGTATATTGCAGTTTATACTTCCTATTGTAAGATTTAAATTTTTGGATCCTAGAAAATAATAGTTGCAAGAATGAAATTTCATAATTAATTGTAGGAATAAAATCTAAAGCATTTTCTCTCTTCTAATCCCTTATCTTTAGTTTAATAAACTTTAGATTGTTAAGTTGCTATTAAATTTATTGATATCTGAAGATTTACCAAGCTACAGAAATAGGAGTCAAAAGCACAAAGATAGTGTTTTATTTAAATCTGCCGTTATTTTAATGCAGGAAATAAATCTATAGCTATTTACTTTGTTGTGTTCTTTTTATATTTATTTACCTCAGACTTTAGCAAAATCATATTTATGCCTTTGATAATAAACGGTAAAAAAAAAATCAGAGTGTTAAAAATATATAAATTCCATCTAAATCCTATATTCACAAAGCAAATGGACAAAAAGAAACATTAGACATTTATGTCATATTAAATATAAATAAACTTCTATCAATGTTTTTAAATATGCATAATAACAAATATATATATATATATATATATAAATATATATATATATATATATATATAAATATATATATATATATATATATATTTTTTTTAAATTTAAAACAAAAAAAAAATTTGTTTAAGCGGGGGCTTCGGCTAGGGCCGAGCTCACTGTGCAATGCATAGTGGCCGGCGACCAAGCTCACTATGCATGGCACAGTTGCCGGCGGCCGAGTCCATTGTGTATTGCACAGTGGCTGGCGGCCAAGCTCACTGTGCACTGCACAGTGGCCGGCGGCCGTGCTCACTGTGTGATACATAGTGGCCGGCAGCCGTGCCCACTATGCCTTGCACAGTGGAGACTTCGGCGGTGTCGACTCCCGCCTCTCGCCTCCTCCCTACGTTCGCTCATCCCATCCGCCATCCATGGCCGCCCTGCACAATGTAGGGTCAAAAAAAAAAAAATTTAAAAAAAAGGAGAAAACCCTAGCTCGGTTAGAGCTAGGGTAGAGGGGAAAATAAATAAGTTTAAGGGATTTTTTAAAAAAAAGTGTCAAGTAGTAATTTTATAATGTGATTTAAATTAGGGTTTACATGAAATTTATTTATAAGTTGTGGAAATTTATATTTTAAATTAGTTAGGTTCACAACTTAAATAGACGGAGGAGTTTTTAATTCAAAATTAATTATTTTAGATTAACTACTTGTGAAGCCTTTAATTAAATAGAAGGGGAAAATTAATTCCTTGAAAACTAAATTTGACTTTGGAAAGATAATTATCCTCATCGGATAATGTCAATAAGAAATTAATTTGACACTTTAATCAATTAAATTGATTAATGATTTAAAATGTATTTTAGACAATATGGATTCATTGGAGATTAATTTTTATCTATGCCTTCTATTTTTTTAATGAGTGTGATTTAATTACATTAACGACTATATTGGATGAGAAAATAAATTAAAACATTAGGGTTTCCACAAATAAATTTTAATTAATTTTCGATACTTAGTATCGGAGTTAGTTTGATTATTGATATGGTCAACATGTTAACACATGTCATGATAGCGAACTTTGTTAATTAACTAGTTGTTTTAAAAAAAAATCATTTCATTTTTTTTGCCCTAATTTTTGGGTATGACACTATCGTGTTTGCTTAGAAGCCTAGTTTCTGGTTTCGGTGAGGGTTTCACCGATAAAGCTTTTGATGAAGATCTTTGATGAATTGCATAAATGGTGTTGGTGTAGCTTCTGGTGGATTTTTAAGATGTTGTTGGTGATCATGTTTGAGACTTCATGGATGGAGATCACTGATGTAGCATGTGGACCTATACTGGGTTCTAGTTGGTCTAGGTTATGGACTGGTTTAATGAAGCATGTGGATTGGACTTCTTGATACATTTTTAGGATGTCTTATGCATTGGATATTATTTGTTTGGTCTAAGGCTGACATGTTTTGTAATTATGTAATTGGTTTATTAGCTGGTGGTTGACCTAATTGTTTATGGTCAAGGGTTTGTACATATAATGTAAGATCTCATTGTAGATCATCATGTTAAAGGTAATGGTGAAGGGATGTAATGTGTGAATAATGTAATATCATTTAGGCAAAGGATTTTATCAATCATTGGAGATCGAATTGGGTTCATGTAGAGGATTTAGTCCTTCGATATTGAGCTTAACTGAAACTATACTCAGGCATAGGAAATTCTATCTTTTGTAGTTCACTACTTCTCCGGATCGTAGTCTGGATTTCTATGTACTCAGTGAGACTCCTTTTGTGATGAGAAGTGCACTCTAGGCTATTGGCCTTCCTACAAGTGTAGGCCCCTCTATTATAATTCACATACTTACTACAGAAGTATTATCTGACTGTGGGTAGGCTTCCCATCATGGTTTTTCCCTTTACTAGGTTTTCCACGTACAAATATTGGTCTCATGTGGATGGTATTTATTCTATGATAATTGTTTATGCTTAATTGGTTTATCTACTATTTTGGTATTTGGTTTAAGCATTCTGGTATCAATGTTTTGGGTTTCGGTATTAATATTTTAATTGCTAAAGCTTCCAGTAATCTATGACAACTGATTCACCCCCCTCTCAGTTGTCTTCTAGTTATTTGAACTATCTAACAATTGGTATCAGTGCTCTGGCCCTCTCTGCAGAAATATTAACCACTTGAGGAAGATCTTATGGTGACTAACAGTTCAAGTTCATCTAGTTCTTCTAGAGCTATCTTTCGAAGAGATATTGCTAGGCTTGATGGAACAAATTACACAGTATGGAAGATTCAAATGGAGACTCATTTGAGATGTCTTGGCAAGGATATTTGGGAGATCACACAGAATGGTGTCACACCTTATAATCCAACATCTGGCAATCTTCCTCCAACAACCCTAGAAAAGGAGCTTGAGAATGACTGTAGAGAAAGAGAAGCCCTCTTGTGTGAACTTTCTGGTCAACAAATAATGGGATTAATTGACAAATCATCTGAAAAGGCTATATGCGATAAGTTAGAGACTCTTAATGAAGGTGACCCTATAGTGAATATTGCTAAAATTGATGGTTACCGGGTGAGATATGAAAACCAGAAGATGGAAGAAGATGAAAGGATTATTGTATTCATGGAAAGGGTTTAAATGAGATTTTTATAAGAATTCAATGTTGTGGTGGAACTCTAAATGAAGATGAAATTGTTTCTAAAGTCCTGAGAGCCCTACCACTGACTTACAAAATGAAGGCTACTACAATTAATTAGTTGAGAACAATGGCTAATACATCTCTGAACAAAGATACCTTGGTTGGGAAACTATCTTCTTTTGAGCTTAAAGAATTTGGACTTTCTGAAGCTATGAAGACTGAACCTTCTTTTCATGCATCTGGATCATCAACCGGTAAGCAAGACTAGAAAGATTTATATGTAAAGGAATTGGAAGATATAAATAGAGAAGATGATGAGTTTAAGCAACTTGAAGCACTATTTTTTAGAAGAGTACCTAAAGGACCAGTAGGAAGTAAGTATGAAGGGAAAACACCTTTTAATTGTTTTGCATGTAATAAGATTGGCCATTTTGCATCTAGATGTCCTGAAAGGAATTCAAGATTTGAAGAAAGAGAAAAGATCATTTAAGCCTAACCCTAGATATTAGAACAAGTATAAGTATAATAAAAACAAAGACAAATCATGCTACATAGTGGATGAGGAAGGCATTACTAATTTTGATGATGAACCGATAGAAGACTCTGCTAATGGTTTTGACAATGGGAAGGAATGGGTGTTCCTGGCAATCAAGGAAGATGATTCGACACTAGAAGAGAATTTACCTGAAGAGAAGGCACTTTTTTGCTAAAATTAACGACAAGGATGAATGGGTAATTGATAGTGGTTGTTCACATAAGATGACTGGAGATAAAGGGAAGTTTCTATCTTTGCAAGAATTTGATGGCAGTCTAGTTAGATTTGGAGATGACAAAGCATGTATGATCAAAGGAAAAGGAACTATATCATTGGATGGTAAGAACAATACTAACAATGTTTATTATGTTGAAGATTTAAGGCATAATATTTTGAGTGTAGGACAATTGGTTGGTAAGGGATTTCAATTACAGTTCAAGGATGGAAAATCCAAAATCATTAACAGATCTGGTTTGGAGATTGCAACCGGTACATAGACAAAAGATAACATATTTCATTTGAACTTCAGTGAGAAGACATGTTTGATTACATAGATTGATAAGAGTTGGCTATGGCATAAAAGGTTGTGTCATGTGCATTCTGATTGCATTATGAAGATAAGTTCAACTAAGTCGGTTAGAGATATACCTAAGATTATGAAGCCCTATAATCTGGTATGTAAAGAATGTCAAATGGGTAAACAGGTCAGAACCTCTTTTAGGAGTATACAAGATAAATATAATGATGTTCTTGATCTTATTCATACTAATTTGTGTGGCCCTACTAGAGTTAAAAGTTTTCAAGGTGATAAATATTTCATGCTAATCATTGATGATTATTCTAGAATGATGTGGGTTACTTTTCTAAAAGAAAAATCTGAGGCATTTGAAAAGTTTAAATTTTTAAAAGTAAAGTGGAAATTGAGATAGGATTGAAGATTAAATGTTTGAGGTCAGTTCATGGTGGAGAATTAACATCTGGTGAGTTTAATAACTTTTGTGAGAAGCATGGTATAAGAAGACAATTTTTTGCCCCCCGGACACCTCAGCATAATGGAGTTGTGGAAAGGAAGAACATAACTATCATGGATGCTGCTAGAACAATGATGATGGAAGATAGTCTACCTCATATCTACTAGAGAGAAGAAGTGAGCACATTGGTTTATATATTCAACATAGTACATATCAAAAGAGAACCCGATCAGACACCTTATGAATTATGGTTTGGCAATACACCTACAGTTAAGTATTTCTAAATATTTGGTAGTAAATGTTATATCAGGAGAGATGATATCATTGGAAAAATTGATCCTAGATGTGATGAAGGCATATTTCTTGGTTATTCTAATGAAATCAAGGCATATAGATGTTATAACAAGAGATTGCAAAGAATTGTGGAGAGTGCTAATGTCAAAGTGGATGAGCTGAATATAGGTCAAATCAGAGTTTATGAGAAGGTATAGGTAGTGGAAATAATTATATCTGAATCAGTAGCACCTTTACCAGAATAGAGTGTTGAGCCAATTACTCTGACAGTATCAGAGAATTCTATAGTAACTAAAGAACGGGGAAGAGGAATAGAGAGTTAGTGGACTCCTAGGTATGTGAGATTGAATCATTTAGAAGAACAAATCATTGGAGATAAGAACAATGGAGTGATGACAAAAATAAGACTAACAACTAATAAGGTATGCTTAATCTCATAAGTTGAATTGGTACCAGTAATTGAGACATGTAAAGATGAAAATTGGGTGAAAGCTATGGAAGAAGAATTAGATCAGATTGAGAAAAATAATACATGGACTTTAGTTCCCCAGCCTAAAAATAAAAATGTTATTGGAACTAAATGGGTTTTTAGAAGTAAATTGAATGAGGATGGTCAAGTTATAAGAAATAAGGCTAGATTGGTTTGTAAAGGATATTCTCATAAGGAAGAAATTGTTGATGGAGAGACTTTTGCATCGGTAGCTAGGATTGAAGATGTAAGATTATTTCTTGTCTATGTTGCTTATAAGAACAACAAGGTATATCAGATGGATGTTAAGTGTGCATTTTTGAATGGGGATCTTGATGAGGAAGTTTGTATTGAGAAATTTGATGGTTTTTCACTATCAGATGATACAAACATGGTTTGTAGGTTAAGGAAATCTTTATATGAATTGAAACAGGCGCCTAGAGCTTGGTATGCAAGGTTGGATAAATATCTTTTGAAGCTTGGGTTTACTAAGGGTAGTGTTAGCAGTAATTTATATTATAAAATCACTGATGATGATACATTAATTATTGAAGTATTTGTTGATGACATTATTTTTAGAGGTGAAGATATGTTATGCATGGAATTTTCTAAGAATATAGAGAATGAATTTGAAATGTCTATGATTGGAGAGATGAAATTTTTCTTAGGTTTGCAGATTACTCAGATTGATAAAGATATTTTCATCTGTCAAACTAAGTATGCTAAGGAATTGTTGAAGAAATTTGGTATGGGAGATTCTAAACTGGTAAGTACTATGGTTACAAGTGAGAAATTGACAAGAAAAGATGTTTCTGGACCGGTAAATCCTACAAGATACAAATATATGATTGGAGGACTACTTTATTTGACTTAGACTAGGCCTAACATAATGTATGTTGTTTGTATCGTATCAAGATTTAAGAGTGATCCTAGAGAAAATCATGAGTGTGTGGTGAAAAGGATTTTTAGATACTTGCAAGGTACATCAGAATATGGTTTGTGGTACCCTAAGGATGATAACTTTACTTTATGTGCATATATAGATGCTGACTAGGCTGGAGATGTTGATGACTAGAAAAGTACTTTTGGTGGAGATTTCTTTCTTGAAAAGAAGTTGGTTTCATGGATCAGCAAGAAATAGTTATGTATTTCTTTATCTACTATTGAAGCTGAGTTTGTTGTTGCTGCTACTAACTCTACGCATGTTATATGGATGAAGAAAATGTTGAAGGATATAAAGGTGGATTGTAATGGACCGGTAGTTATTTACTTTGATACCTCTAGTGCTATTGACATATCAAACAATCCGGTATTTCATTCTAAGACAAAGCACATATCTATCAAGTATAACTTTTTGAAAGAAAAGGTGGAACCAAACGAAGTTAGACTAATTTATGTGAACACTAAAGAGCAGATTACAGATATTTTCACTAAACCTTTGCCCAAAGAATCATTTGAGTACTTGAGAGACGGATTGGGGGTTTCTGCCCCTCTAACAAAGAACTGATTGATGTGGTTTGGCATCAGTTTGGTATGCATTATCAAAGATACTTTTCATTTTGGCACTAATGTGGGGATGTTACTGCTTAGGGGGAGTAGTCAGCTTTGTGATTGAGTGATTTTGATGAATCAATGATGAACAGTTAGTACCAAACCGGTACTAACAGGGGGGGTGAATCAGTATAGACAAAAACACTTTTCCTTAAACTAGTGTGACTGAAAAAAACTAGACTTGACTGGCAAGCAATAACATTGGTCTAAACCAAATTACTACCGGTTAAACACAGTAAGAATGTGAAAGACATAAACCGGTAACTCTTAGCTTTCCACACAATCTAACATCTTATTTCCATTTCACCCATATGCATACACTAGTGATACATCAACAAAAATGTAAGGACTTACTAGTTCACCATGCTTTACCACTTGACAAAGAATAACAAAGCATCACATGAAAAACATCACACATAACACACATATTTTTCATGTGGAAACCCAATTGGGAAAAACCATGATGGGGATGAATACCCACAAGATGTTCTTTGAACCTTTTTTAAGTCCGCTATGTTAGGAGCCTAGTATGGTTAAAGACTTTACAATAGGTTTTGTTAGGAGCCTATCCTTCTAGGGATCACCCGATTAAGGGTTAAACCCTGTTAAAGGTTACCTTGTTAGAGGATTTTAAGAACTCAATGATTTTGAGTCACCCTGTTAAAGGATTTACAGCAAGCCGGTTAAAGCTACCCTATTAAGGGATTTTCCAACTGTTGAAGTGGTTAGAGGTCAATAGGTATTACAATGATCTGGTAACAACACTCAATGCCAATGCAGATCCGCTTTAGTTCCTTCCTTCTATAATCACACTTTGCAAGTATCTATTCTCTTATCTAGTCTGGCAAGAATCACGTATCTCTGCACTTAGATACACACACAACATTTGCCAACAACTTCAACATGAAAAACAACATTGACCTTATAGGAAAGATAGGTCAGTAGCATAAACCCTAAACCCTAAACATTTAGGTTAAGCAATTCAGTCATTTTAATCCTAACCGTTGAACATATTACATTGATTACAATAGTCTTGAACAAATCTTAAGACATTCTCCATCATTCATTCTTCACCGCTTCTTAGAGGCTGATAACCCATCACACGTTCTCCATCATTTATAGAGACTTCATACATTCCTGAGGTAGATAGGATCAATCTCCTTCATGCAAGATCCTTCACGTGCACAAGGCTAATGTGGAAATACAATCTGTTCTTCATTACAATGCTAACTCATCACACGATGTCATCAGTTGAATCACACATGCTTGGAATACTTCAACCAGAAACCCTGAAGCTAAGACTACCAACCTGTAGTCATACCATATGAAACCTTGATACAAAACATTCCATATACCGGTTCACATTCCAACATACCAGTTCACTTGGACAGACATACCGCTTCACTTTTTTACATATACCAGTTCACAACATCATACCAGTTCTCTTGCAAGTTGCTTACTTCAATATACCGGTTCACTCTTCAACATATTGACATCAATGACAATATACAATATCATTATGTCATCATACTCTACACATATGCCAACAATCTCCACTGTTGGCATTGATGGAAATATACAAAGATATCTCTCCGCTTCACATCTTATCCCCCAACACTGTAGATATATTCTCCGCTTCACATCTTCTCCCCCTTTGACAATAATGTCAAAGTGGAGCCATATACATCTATGTTCTACTATTCTACTCCCCCTAAGGAGTAGCATCCTTCAACACACCAATCCTGAAAAAGATATATCAATGTAAGTCCTGACTGATGTGGAGCACACACCTTTAGTTCACCTTTTGAAGGGGAAGCACCCCTAGTTCACCTCTCAAATAGGTAAAGGTAGCCTTCAGTAGAGGCTTGGTGAATATGTCTACTAACTGCTCCTTGCTGGAAACATGTTCCAGTATAACTTCTTTGTTCCAAACCTTTTCCCTCAAGAAATGATACTTAAGATCAAAGTGCTTGGCTCTAGAATGTAAAACCGGATTTGTGGAGATGTTAATCTCACTTGTGTTGTCACAAAATATACTTACCAGTTCAAATACAGGAACTTTGAAGCCATTGAATACATGCTTCATCCAAATCGTCTGGGTGCAGTTCATAAATGTTGCAACATACTCCGCTTCTGCTGTAGACTGAGAGATACATCTCTGCTTCTTACTCATCCATGAGACTAGTCTACCACCAATAAATAATGCACCACCGGTTGTGCTCTTCTAGTCATCCATATTATCAGCCTAGTCAACATCTGTGAACACTTTCAGGTTGAAATTATTACTATATGGATACCATAATCCATAGTCAATAGTTCCCTTCAGATATCTTAGAATTCGCTTGACTGCTACCAAGTGGGATTCTCTTGGGCTTTTCTAGAACTATGCAATAATTCCCACTGCATGTGCAATGTCTGGTCTATTGTGTACTACATAGTGCAATTTACCAATCATTGATCAATATTATTTCTCATTTACCAACCCTGAGTCATCCTCTTTTGATAATTTACAACCGGTCACCATCGGTGTACCAACCGGTTTGCTATCTTCCATGCCAAAAGTCTTCAACACCTCTTTGACATACTTGGACTGAGTGATAAAGATTCCATCTTTCATTTGTTGAATCTGTAGTCCAATGAAGAACTTAATCTCCCCTATAAGTGACATCTCAAATTCCCTTTTCATCTCATCTGCAAAATCATGACTCATCTTGTCATCTCCTCCAAAAATTATCATCAACAAATACCTCAAAAATTAGAATCTGATCTCCTTCTGACTTCAGGTAGATATTACTATCCTCACTTATTCTCTCAAATCCAATCTTCACAAGATGGGAGTGAAAGCGTTCATACCATGCTCTAGGTGCCTGCTTTAGTCCATGCAAGGCTTTATGTAGCCTACACACCATGTCACTGTCTTCTGATTGGGAAAACCCATCTGGTTGTTCTATATACACCTCCTCTTCTAGTATTCCATTCAGGAATGCAGATTTTACATCCATTTGATATACTTTGAATCCCTTGAATGTTGCATATGCAAGAAGCATACGAACTCCTTCCAATTTGGCTACTGGAGCAAGGGTTTCTCCATAGTCTTCTCCTTCTTCTTGAGCATATCCTTTGCACACCAGTTTGGCTTTGTTTCTTACCATTGTGCCATCTTCATTCAACTTATTTCTGAAAACCCATTTGGTGCCTATGACATTTTTATGCTCAAGTCTATGTACCAAAGACCATGTACCATTCTTTTCTATCTGGTCAAGTTCCTCTTCCATTTCCTTGATCCAGTCTTCATCTCTATGTGCCTCTTTGAATGTTTTAGGCTCAAATTCAGAGATCATGCAAGAGTTTTGTCTGACCTTTCTTCTTGTAAGAATTCCTACATCCTTGTCTCCTATGATATGCTTTGGATCATGATTCAACTTTACATACCTAGGAATGATCTTAGTTGTTCCTTCTTGCTTTTCTTCTTCATCCTCATCTTCATCAGCATCAACACCTACCGGTGTAGGAGCACTGCTACTGGTGTTAGGCTGTTTTGCAACCGGTTCCCAGAAGGTTACTACCAGTTCATCTCCTACTTGCTCACTGCTAGTTTCCTTAGATTTCTCAGAGGTTTCATCAACTCTAACATTGATTCTTTCAACAATTCCCTGAGTCCTGTTGTTGAAATATTTGAGAGCTTTTCTCTTTGTGGAATACCCTAAGAATATTCCCTCATCACATTTAGCATCAAACTTGCTCTGATGTTCACTCCTCTTGATATAACATTTTCTACCAAACACTCTAAAGTAGCTTACCACTGGTGTCTTACCGGTCCTATACTCATAAGGTGTTTTATAGTTACCCTTTTTGATGAGTACCCGGTTCATTGTGTAGATTGTAGTGCTCACTGCTTCTCTCCAAAAGGTGTGAGCAACCTTCCCTTGGATCAATATAGTTCTAGCTGCTTCAACCATAGTCTGGTTGTTCCTCTCTACTAGGCCATTTTTATGTGGAGTCCTGGGGGCAGACAATTTCCTCTTGATGCCATTCTCTTCACAGTATTTATTGAATTCACCAGAAGTGAATTCTCCTCCTTGATTAGTTCTTAAGCACTTAATCCTCTTACTGCTTTCTTTTTCAACTAGTGCTCTGAAGGCTTTGAGCTTTCTAGAAGCTTCAAATTTGTCCTTCAAGAATGTGACCCACATCATTCTTGAGCAATCATCAGTAAGAATCATAAAATACCTATCTCCCTGCACACTCCTAGTTTTCATAGGACCACACAAATCAGTATGCACAAGATCAAGTAAATTGTATGTAGTGAAAGATTTACCTTTGAAGGTTGTGGAAGACATTTTCCCTAGTTGAAACTCTTTGCACAAAGGATTTTCCAGTTTGCTCAGCATAAGCAATCCTCTAACTACCTTGATCTTACTGGCCTTCACAATATTATCAAAGTTTACATGGTAGAGTCTCCTATGCCATATCCAGCTATCATCAAACTTAGCCATTAGACATGTACTGACATTAGCATTCAACTGAAATAGGTTACCTTTGGTCTGCATACCGATGGCCATCAGTTCACCACTCTTACCTTTTATTTTACACACTCCATCTCTGAATTCCAAAGTGAGTCCATTATCATTCAGTTGGGCAACACTCAAAAGGTTGTGTCTAAGACCTTCTACCCAATACACATTGTCAGCACTACTTTTTCCATTCAGAGAGATGGACTCTCTACCTTTTACCATATATGGTGCATCATTACCAAAATGAACCGCACCACCATCATACTCTTCAAGAGATAGAAACTTACTCTGGTCACCAATCATATAGTGAGAATAGCCACTATCAATAATCCACTCATTGGAATTATCAAAGTGGGAGACAAGAGACTTCTTGTCTGACACATCTTCCATGACTACTACAAACACAATATCTTCACTTTCTTCATCTTTTGATTCCTCATTAGTGATACCTTCATCAACTACTACAAAATAGTTTCTCCGGTTTACTCCTTTGAACTTCTTGAACCTCTCTGGTTTGTCCTTGTTATCACCATTAGGGCAGCTTACAACAATGTGTCCTATCTGGTTACAAGAAAAGCATTTCAAAGGAAGCTTACCTCTATATTTACTGGTTCCCTTGGGAAGTCTCTTGGCAAGAAGAGCTTCAAATTCCATTAGGATCTCCTTATCATCCATTTCTCTACTTTGTCTTAGTTCACCACTGGTACTAGCTTCTTTGCCTTTTCTAGATGGTGCAGCAGATGCTCTAAAGGCTGATTCAGTCTTCTGAATATTGCCATCATAATTATTTAGCTCATAAGCTACTAACTTTGTAATGATGGAGTCTAGTGATACCTTTGTCTTGTCTACATACCTCAACTCCTGAATAGCAACAACCCTTATTGCATAGACCGGTAATAAGGATCTCAAAACTTTGTTAACAACAGTGGAATCTTCCATTTTACCACCTGCACTCTTGATATCTCCAACAACAGTTTTGATTCTTATTCCATATTATTGAATGTTCTCTCCTTCAACCATCCGCTTGTCTTCAAACTTTCCCCTAAGGATTTCTTCCTTAGCTTTTTTCACATGCTCATCACCGCCATAGATATTCTCAAGGGCATCCCATACTTCTTTGGGATTCTCTTTATCTTGAACATCAATAAACTCAATGTCAGATAAACTACCAATTAGGGCTTCCATGACTTGCCCATTCTCCTAAATCTCTCTCTTTTGATCATCAGTGAGAGTACCAGTAGGGATAACATAAGAATTCTCAACATAGCTCCAGTGTTGAGCACCCATGCTTCTGATGTATATCTTCATTCTATCCTTCCATAGTTTAAAGTTGTCTTTGTTGAACTTTGGACCGTCCCTCTTCATCATTAGAGTAAGATCTTTACCTCAAGTGGTTAATCTTACAACACAGAGGACCTGGAAGATGCTTTGATACCAATTGATGAATCAATGATGAACAGTTAGTACCAAACCGGTACTGGCAGGGGGGGTGAATCAGTACAGACAAAAACACTTCCTTAAACCGGTTTGACTAAAAACACTGCACTTGACTGGCAATCAATAACACCGGTCTAAACCAGATTAGTACCGGTTAAACATAGTAAGAATGTGAAAGACATAATCCAGTAACTCTTAGCTTTCCACACAATCTAACATCTTATTTCCATTTCACCCATATGCATACACTAGTGATACATCAGTAGAAATGTAAAGACTTACTGGTTCAACATGCTTTATCACTTGACAGAGAATAACAAAGCCTCACATGAAAAGCATCACACATAACACACATATTTTTCACGTGGAAACCCAACTAGGAAAAACCACGGTGGGGATGAATACCCACAAGCTGTTCTTTGAACACTTTTGAAGTTTGCTTTGTTAGGATTCTAGTCCGGTTAAAGACTTTACAATAGGTTCTATTAGGAACCGATCCTACTAGGGATCACCCGGCTAAGGGATGGCTAAAATACCCAGTTAAGGGTTAAACCCTATTAAAGGTTACCTTGTTAGAGTATTTTAAGAACTCAATGATTTTGAGTCACCCTGTTAAAGGATTTACAGCAAGCCAATTAAAGATACCCTGTTAAGAGATTTTCCAACTATTGAAGTGGTTAGAGGTCAACAGGTATTACAATGATCTGGTAATAGCACTCAATACCAATGCAGATCTACTTTAGTTCCTTCCTTCTACAATCAAACTCTACAGGTATCTATTCTCTTATCTGGTCTAGCAAGAATCATGTATCTCTGCACCTAGATACACACACAAAATTTTCCAACAACTTCAACATGAAAAACAACATCGACCTTATAGGAAAGATAGGTCGGTAGCATAAACCCTAGACCCTAAACATTTAGGTTAAGCAATTCAGTCGGCTCAATCCTAACCGTTGAACATATTGCATTGATTACAACAGTCTTGAATAGATCTCAAGACATTCTCCATCATTTGTTATTCACCGCTTCTCAGAGGCTGATAACCCATCACACATTCTCCATCATTTACAAAGACTTCGCACATTGTCGAGGTAGATAGGATCAATCTCCTTCATGCAAGATCCTTCATGTGCACAAGGCTGACGTGGCAACACAATCTGTTCTTCATTACAATGCTAACTCATCACACGATGTCATCGGTTGAATCACACAAGCTTGGAATACTTCAACCGAAAACCCTGAAGCTAAGACTACCAATCGGTAGTCATACCATATGAAACCTTGATACAAAACATTCTAAATATTGGTTCACATTCCAACATACCAGTTCACTTGGACAGACATACCGCTTCACTTTTTCACATATACCAATTCACAACATCATATCGATTCTCTTGCAAGTCGCTTAATTTAATATACCAGTTCACTCTTCAGCATATTGATATCAATGACAACATACAATATCATAATGTCATCATACTCTACACATATGCCAACAAATTTATGTTTTTGCTTTGATATTTTTGTAAGATTTATGGCATTGATGTCAAAGGGGGAGAGATATTGATGTGAAAAAGAAAAAGTAAAGGGGAGAGACATTAATAAGGGGAGAGATATATGTATAATTCAGAGCTTTACAAAGATATTATTCACAAGGCAATTTTGGTCTTTGTTTCAAAACTTCATTGCTATGGGAGATTGTTGGTTGTCTTCCATTGGGGGAGACTTGTTTGGCATTTCTTGGTACTTATATGTTTTTCACATCTAGTGTTTCTATCAATGCCAAAGGGTGAGATTGTTGGCCATTTGGTGGAATTGATTATGTGTTGCATTGATGTTTTGTCATTGATGCCAACACTAGCTATTTGGATGCTTTACCGACACCCTTCTGGTCCCAGTATGCTGAGTGGTTTCTGGTTGGTTTGGATCCGACATGATCTGGTAGGCTCCGGTAGGATTTGGTTATGGAATTGGTTTATTCATAATACTCATATTCATATTCAATCAGTTGGTTTTGGTCTGGTGATCAGATTCTATCCTGTTTGCTTAGAAGCCTGGTTTCTAGTTCCAGTGAGGGTTTCACCAGTAGAGCTTTTGATGAAGATATTTGATGAATTGCATAAATGGTGCTGGTGCATCTTCTGGTGGAGTTTCAGGATTCTATTGGTGATCATGTTTGAGACATGGTGTATGAAGATCATTTTTTTAGCATGTGGACCTATACTGGGTCCTGGCTGGTCTAGGTTATGGACCGGTTTAATGAAGCGTGTGGATTGGACTTCTCGGTATGTTTCTGGGATGTCTTATGTGTTGGATATTATTTGTTTGGTCTAAGGCTGATATGTTTTGTAATTATGTAATTGGTTTATTGTCTGGTGGCCGACTTGATTATTTATGGTCAAGGGTTTGTATATATAATGTAAGATATCATTGTAGATCATCATGTTAAAGGTAATGGTCAAGGGATGTAATGTGCAAATAATGTAATATCATTCAGGTAGAGGATTTGGTCTATCATTGGAGATCGAATTAGGTTTATGTAGAGGATTTAGTCCTCTGGTATTGAGCTTAATTGAAATTGTACTCAGGCATAGGAAATGCTATCTTTTACAGTTCACCACTTCTCCGGATTGTAGTCTTGATTTCTATGTAGTTAGTGAGACTCCTTTTATGATGAAAAGTGCACTCTAGGTTGTTGGCCTTCCTGCAAGTGCAAGTCCCTCAATTGCAATTCACATACTTACTACAAAAGTATTATCTGACTGTGGGTAGGCTTCCCATTGTGGTTTTTCCCTTTACCATGTTTTCCACATACAAATCTTGGTGTCTTGTGGATGGTATTTATTCTATGATTATTGTTTATGCTTAATTGGTTTATCTACTATTCTGGTATTTGGTTTAAGATTTCTGATATTAATTTTTTGGGTTCCAGTATTAAATTTTTAATTGCTAATGGTTCTGGTAATTTGTGACAACTAATTCACACCCCCCCTCTCAGTTGTCTTCTAGTTATTTGAACTATCTAACAAGAGATACCTTCATCACTTCTAGCATCAAACTTTCTAATATCCTCATCTCTCTTGATATAGCATTTGCTACCAAAAACTTTGAAATATTTCATAGTAGGAACATGACCAAACCAAGGCTCATAAGGGGTCTTACCTTTATCACCTTTTATATGAACTTTATTGAATGTATAGACTGCAATGCTAATAGCTTCTCTCTAGTAGACCTTCAAAATATTTCCTTCAATCAACATAGTTCTTGCAATATCTAAAACAGTATGGTTCTTCCTTTCAACAATCCCATTCTGATGTGGGGTCCTAGGAGTAGATAGTTGTCTTCTGATTCCATGCATCTCATAGAAAGAATTGAACTCACTGAAACAAAATTATTCACCTCTATCAGATCTCAAACACTTTAGCTTCAATCCAGACTCAGTTTGAACTTTATCTTTGAATATCTTGAATTTCTCAAATGCTTCTAATTTCTCCTTCAAAAAGACAACCCACATCATTCTGCAATAATCGTCAATTAGAAGCATAAAGTATCTATCTCCCTACACACTTCTAACATTTGTAGGTCCACATAGGTTAGTATGTACAAGATCTAGCAATCCATTTGATGTATACCATTTGTAAACACCTAAAATTATCATGTCTAATTAAATAAATATTTTATTTATTTATTTACTTTAGCCTTATTCTTCTATTAATTAAATAAATCTTTATTTATTTAATTAATTCATTTATCCTCTTCTAGCCTTATTTCTCATTTAAATAAATACATTTATTTATTTAAATTATCCTTTTCCTTAATTAAATAAATACTTTTATTTATTTAATTGATCCCACTTCTTCTATTAATTAAATAAATCTTTATTTATTTAATTAATTCATTAACCTTTTCTACCCATGACACATGTCATTCATCTCTTAATTCCTACACTACCTACCCTCTAATCATAGCCGACCACTTTTATGCCTCTCAATCTTATCCCTCCATTTCATATAGTGTCTTCTATATAAGGAGATGCTTCCTTCATTATCAACCCTAACTAACTAACTCAATTGTGCACTCGACTACACTACGCCTTTGAACTTTCATATGTGATCCTACTTGCAACCATATTTCCGTTCTTTGTTGAGCTCTTGTGCACATAAAATCTGAGAGCAAATATATCAAGCAAGATCAATGGAGATAAGAAGAATGGAGATTCAAACCCTATTGGACATGTGATGGTATAATCTTTGTGATTTCATTTGATTTGCATTGTCTTAGGTAATCTTCATATGTTATGGTGGATCTTTGTTGTTGTTAGGCTAGGGTTTTGTGGTTGAATTCATTTGGTCTTTCAATATTGTTGTTATCCATTTTCACCATATACATTTTGGCACGCACGGTGGGACTCTTGTCCCTTTTTTGCATTTAACAACTTTTGTTGTAGATTTTGTGTTTTGAAGTTGCAGATCTGACATTTCTGACAACATTTTGATATTTTTGCGTCTGCATAATTTCAGATCGCGTTTTTGATTTTCTGTCGCGCCTACGGCATCTAGAATCGCATCTACATCCTCGCAGTATTTTATTTTTTTGCAGATTCTGAAAGTCGTGTCTGTGTTCCCTAGTCGCGTCTTTGGAGTTTTCAGGCGCGTCTACATCTAGGAGCCATGTCTGTGTTCTGGAACTATGTCTGTGTCAGCTTTAGGTGTGTCTGCGAAATTTTATAGTGTTTGTGTTTCTGATGACCACATTTTTTTTTTCTTTGATTCGGTTTTGCGTCATTCAGATTTCAGATTTGGTTTATATTGAGATAACATCTTTAGATCTAGCTAACAAAATTGGTGCAACTTGTCTTGGAAAGAAAAAATTGTTTTGTTGAAGGCCCCTATTTCACAAAGTTTTTGGATCTAAAATTTACCTAACTTGTGTGCTTGCAGGAAGGGGTGATTATTTGAAACAATCCAAACTACTAATAGATCTTTGTTGTAGGACCTTGGCAAGGGTTTTTGATCTTTATTGTGTGCCTTGTTTTCATAGATTAGCAAACACTTCAATTGGTGCACTAAACTTGAACCATTATCTTTTGTGTCTTGAGCAATAGGCTCTTTTTGTTTAATCTTTAGAGGGCCTGTCTCCCCGTGTAGTCATTAGGACTACTAGTGAGGAGAGAATGACCCAAGTGGTAGCAAAAGAAAAGCCATCTTCTTCCAAACCACTATAAATAACTGTATCCATGGTGAAAACTATGGATAACGTGTGTTGATTAGTTCATACCGACACTATGTCTCCCCATAAACCCATTTGATCAAATTTATTTGATCATTTGTAGGGCATAACCCTTACCGGCTGGGAGCCTTCTATATTTATAGAGCTGAAAGTGCCACATGTATGGCCACATGAGTGGATGCCCTTACTAGCACCTTTTGTTTTAGAAGCCCAAATCCTTCTAGTAGTTGGGGCAAACGGTCGGACCTCTGGTAGTAGCCCACACACATATAGTTCTTAGTAGAGATAAAAAGTTCACCACGAGGAGTTTTCGTGGGGACTGATGTTTGGTTGCCTCAAGAAGTGAATGCCGAGGGTGGAGCTAGTGGGGTCAAGCATCTAAGTATCCACTCTAAATAAGCGTAGCCTCAGGGGAAACTCCATGTGGGATCAACAACTATTGTCTTGGCCAGCCATAAGAATTGTGCTTGACTTATTTTGAACAAGCAAACATTCAAGACCAAACATCAAAACATTGTGTCTTTTGTGTCTTCAAGTGTATGCAAAACAAGTTTACATCAAACAACACATTTTTCTTTGAGTCATTTTTGAGTCTCAACACTTGCAAACATTGAGTCCTCATCAACACTGTGTTCTCTTGTCAAGAAAAATAGTCAAACATTCAGATTTTGTCACAACAAAACAACTTCACAGATTGGAAAAATTGTACAAAGTTTGCAGAAACGCGTCTGTGTCTGACAGAACTGCATCTTTGAAGGGCAGAAATGCGTCTGTGTCTTTTGAGCAACATTGCAGCATCTCAGAAATGCATCTGTGTCTGATAGAACCACATCTGTGTCATTTAAGCACGTCTGTGTCTGATAGAATAGCGTATGTGTCCTTCAAGCACATCTGTGAAGTATAAAGGCACGTCTGTGTTCAGGATTGAAAACTTTCATAATTCAGCAAACAAGAACAATCAGTTTTAGAATTCTTGAGCTTCCTAGGTTATTTCTCCAGGTTTTCATCTAGCATTCAACCTATCTTTGGGTCTCACAAAGTCCATCATTTCTTTACACCTTACATTACATTCACATTTGTCTAAACTTGAGTCAAAAGGTCACTTGCTTGTCCTCATCATACTTTGTCAACATACTACATACAACAACATTTTTCTAAGTGGTCCCTCATCAAGGTCTGTCACCTTTGGGTCTCATTTGGTCTTACTTAGAGTCAAGGTCAAATTACCTCATCAAGAGAAACTATCCTCTCTTTGGAAGTCACACCTACTCTACTACATACATACTTGGCCTTACACTTTGGACATTGCAAGTAAACCTCAGATTCATTTACATTTCATCCAACTCTTGGTCTTCCATACTCCTTCCATTTTCATCTAGTCTCACACATCTTGGTCAATACCTAGCTCATGGTTGAAACCCATTCCCAAAAATCTAGGAGAGAAACTAAAGAGGCTCAAGAGTCTGCAAACATGAGTGTCTATGAGTATGACAATGATGTCTTTTTCAATACTGATCATAGCACATTACCTGAAATGGATGCCTATAGAAACATTCCAAACATTGAGAACATGGACACTACAAACAATAATGGTACACACAATGATAATATGGACAATATTTCAATACATTCAGAAGAAGTGGAAGACACCATTATGAATCCCCATTTCAATCGATTGGTTGAGGAAATAATGAGGAGAGATTGACAATACTTTCTACAAGTGATGGCACAAAGTGGAGCCAAGATCCCTCATGATTTTGACATGTCTCAAATAAAGGAACATAGACCTTTACAACAAACTCACTCCAACATGGATCAAAGGAGGCCTAATAGTGGAGGCAATAGAGGACCACATATGGTGCCTGAATCACCATGATCTTTGTTTCAAAAACTAGAGGTCCCATACACACATGGTCAAGCATATGATACTCACCTTCGCAGACCATTACGGAGGTCTTATATAGAAAAATATACTCAATCACATACCAATGCTAAGGATCAACCACCAAAGCAATTGGATATCCAAAGGCATGCTCAAAATTTGGACACAAGGAAACCCCATGTCAAATTTGGGGGCAACACATTAGAACAAACTCATGACATTCCTATAGAGTATGGTATACATGGACAAAGTAGATATTACATTCCTCAACACAACTCTATACCAAGTGGTCCATATATGCAACATCACTATAGACCTCCTCCATATGAACATGTGTATGATCAATATCATCCATATATGCAACATGCTCCTCCACCGTATGGGGTTTGGTCCAAGAAGTTGATCTCCACCCAAGAACAATTTGGAACAACAAATCAAGGATTTACAAAAGAAAATGGAGGACATAAATACACTGAAGCCAACTTACACAATGAGAGACATATGTCCCTATCCATTTGACAAAAGAATTCCAATGCCTCCATTTCCTACACACTTTGTGACGCCTAAGTTTGATAAGTACAAAGGAAAAGGGGATCCTAAGGCACATATAAGACAATTTTTCATAGCTTGCAATGAGGTAGTAGCAGAAGAGACATATTTGATGAGATTATTCCCACAAAACTTAGGTGATCAAGCTATGGAATGGTTCTCCCAACTTCCACCTAGTATTAAGTCATGGGGTGACTTAGCAGAGGCATTTATCCAACATTTCTCATGCAACATATAGACAGACATATCAATCACTACTTTTTGCAACACCAAACAAAAGGATGGAGAACCTTTTTCATCATTTTTACAAAGATGGAGGAATCTAGCTAGCAGATGCTCTTGTAAAATTCCACAAAAACAAATGGTAGAAATGTTCACCCAAAATGTTAACAAAGACATTGGTTATGACCTAAGAAAAGCATGTTTGTCCACCTTCAAGGACATCATTGAAAAAGGCTTAGCAATAGAGAAGGTCCTAATTGAACAAGGAGTCATTAAGATATTCAAGGAAAACAAACATGACTTTAAAGGAAAAGATAAGCCAAGATTTTGGAACAAAAACAAGAACATAGTCAATGATGGTGTTGTTGATGCCAATACAATGCGACCTAAAATCATTTTTCTGGATCAAGCTCTACAAACAATCAAGTGAATACTCAAACAACTTCAAAGTCACGAAGGAAGTACACTCCATTGGGAGAACCACTTGAGTCAATTTTCAAGAAGCTAGTGGCAAACAAGATAATCACAGTTCCAGATTTTCCTCCATATGAACCAAAGGTCAAACCAAATTGGTGGAATGATGATGAGTATTGCAAATTTCATAAGAGCAAAGGTCATAAGATAGGAAATTACTATCGACTGAAGAACATCATACAAGATCTTATTGATAGAGGTGACATTGAGATTAAGGGGCATTCATCCAATCAAGAACATGAGATGTTTAAGGAACCATTCCCAAAGCATGACAAAGGAAAATCTAAAGCCACAAATGACCAAACCAACTATACCAAAGCATCCTATAACTATGATTCAACTATCAATCACATCTCGATGGACAATTATGTCTCTACCATTATCATCAAGGACAAAACGCCTGAGAATTCTACCCAAAGACCCAAGATTGTCCTAAAAGGCATTGGATCTTCTTCCGAACCTACCTCTGAATGTAATGTTACAACTCATCGAGGTAAATTCACTTTGCAAGGTGCTCTAGCTAAAAATTCTGCTTCCTCATCGACCAAACCTGAGAATGACCTTGTAGAACAGTTAGGGAAGACACTCATGCTCATCTCCATCCTTGAGCTCTTAAGCATATCCCCCGCACATAAAGCCATTCTTGATAAAATCTTGAGAGACACTGCTATTCCTACTGATTTGAACATGGACCAGTTTCAAGCCATGGTGGGATACCTTTCCATTCCACACTCCCTTACATTCATAGAAGCTGATGATGCCTCCGTAAGTCAGCCACATAATGCACCTTTACACATTGAAGCCTTCATACATAAACATCGAATAAAACAAGTCCTGATAGATGGAGGAGTAGGTCTGAACATTTGCACATTGAGCACTATTAAACAATTGGGATATTCTGATAAAGCTGTGAATTCTACAAACAAAATTACCATCAAGGCATATGATGATGAAGAACATTCATCCAAGGGCACAGTCACCTTACCTCTCAGAGTTAGGCCAGTTATGAAGGATGTGGTTTGTCAAGTCCTAGACCTAGATCTCACATACAATATATTACTAGGATGTCCTTGGATTCATGAAATGAGGGCAGTCCCATCCACATACCACCAATGCATTAAGTTTCCTCACAATGGAGTTGAAATAACAGTTAATGGAGATCCTAATCCATTCATATACTGCAATAACTTGAGACCGAATACTAAGATGATCATTCCCAGTAATCACGAAGCTATTCCTTCTGCATACATTGATCCTGAATCATTAAAACCTTCGACCTCAAAAAAAGGTGAGCTTAAAGGCAAATTCCAAGACAAGGGCATGGGTGAATACACTTTGAATCAAACCATGTACTTACAACAAGTCATGAGTTCACCAAAAGAATATGGAAGACCACATCCTAATAAGTAGGTATCTATCATTATACTCAAATGGGACCCTACTATCTTTTAAAGATGGGGTGAACTGGAAGAGGAAGAATTATACAAAATGCTTTAAAAAGACCCTGAAAATGATATACAAGATCACATCAACATACCATGTGAAAGGTATGGCAAAGGGTTCAAGATCCTACAAAAATTTGGGTATGATGGCAAAAGCCCTCTTGGCTTAAGAAAGGAAGGCATCATTGAACCTTTACAACCTGAATTGACATTAAAAAAGGAATGCTTGAAGGGACTTGGTTTCATGACTTCCAAGGTCCACACTCAAAGGACTGAAGAAGCATTACAAATCAAAGCTGCCAAAATTCAACAAAAGAATCTCTATTCCACAGACTCCAATGAATGGGAATGGGGTTCAGACAAATCCGCCAGTGACTATGAGCTCACCGAGACATTCAGAGAACTAGATGAACCCACAAAAGAAGAGGAATTTTATAGAAAATTCAAAGTTGGTCAAGAAACAACCCCGGAGGATCCCATATAGTCATTGCCTCTAGGTCCTAGGTTGAAATCACATAGAATGAGAAAACCTATCCTAGAATGCGCTACTAGTGATGATAATTTGGATTCATTCACAATCGAGACTGATGAGGAGAGTGCCAACGATGACCTTGATAACCACCTTGACATACCTGAATATAATTGCATCTTCACTCTTAGCCCCTCTAACTTCTAAGACATCAAAGGCCTTCCCCTTGTTCACCACCAACTTATTGACTGGGACCATGAAGGACCTCCATAGTTTGACACATTCCAAAATGATGAAGCTTTTATTGACTATCTTGGCATACGAGATGATCTTCCCCCTAGAGAACATAAAGCGGGATACACTATAGAACTCAGCGTGGCATATTTTGGTGAGGGTGTCGGACCTTCCAGTCACAAAAATATAAAAATAAAAACAAACCAAGGGTCTTATGGCGAAAACCACATTGTGGCATTGTCTGACCCCAAAAAAGTAAAAATAAAGGATGTATCTGAGGGTGAAAACCTCTCTGAGGCACCCGAAGATGGAAGGCTCGACATTCTCCCAGCATCATATGAGGAAAAGTCATCCATGTTGGTAGAGGGGACTATCAAAAAAAACATTGGCACAGAAGAAGTTCCACACAACATATTCCTAGCTCAATCTTTGACAGAGTTAGAAAGGTCAAAATTCATAAGTTTCTTCACAAACGACAAATCAACTTTGCATGGTCATACGCTGATATGCTTGGATTGGATCTGGATTTAGTAATGCATCATTTGACAATTAAACTAGGGGCAAAACCAGTGAAATAGAAATTAAGAAAGATGCATCCACAAGTGGCATTATTAGTCAAAGTAGAGCTTGAGAAATTATTAGACGTCAGATTCATATGCCCAATTAATTATCCCGAATGGATCTCCAACTTAGTGCCTATCAGTAAACCAGATTGTAGTATCAGAATATGTACAGATTTCAGAGACATCAACAAATCTTGTCCTAAGGATGATTTTCCATTACCAAATATTGACTTGATTGTCGATCTCATAGCAGGTCATGTGATGTTATCTTTGATGGATGGATTCTCTAGTTATAATCAAATAAAAATCACATCTGAGGATCAGCACAAAATAGCATTCACTTGTCCTTGGGGAACTTTCTATTGGAATGTCATGCTCTTTGGGTTAAAAAATGCAGGGGCTACATATCAAAGAGCCATGACTACTATCTTTCATGATCTCATGCATGTTACTGTGGAAGATTATGTTGACAACATCTTGGGTAAATCAATAGACAGAGATACACATTTGGACATACTTTCAATCATCTTTGATCGGTTGGAAAAGTATAAAGTAAGATTAAACCCCAAGAAATGTGTCTTTGGAGTAACCTCTGGGAAGCTCTTGGGATTCATTGTATCAAAAAGAGGAATCGAAGTCGATCCAACAAAAGTCAAGGCCATCCTAGAGATGCAACCACCAAGAAATATCAGTCAACTTTGATCTTTGCAAGGGAGACTCCAATCCATATGAAGATTCATAGCACAACTTGCAGATAAGTGTAATCCTTTTCAGCACTTGCTACATAAAAACATCAAATTCAAATGGGATGATAATTGTCAACAAGCTTTCCAGGCACTTAAAGATTATCTTCTGAATCCACCAGTTTTGATGCCACCAGTCCCAGATCAACCTCTATTACTATACATATTAGCTACTTCAATAGCATTGGGGGCACTCTTAGCACAAGAAGTTGCTAAGGGCAAAGAAAGGGCAGTATACTATATTAGTCGCACAGTGGTGGGATATGAGCTAAACTACACTCCAATTGAGTGTGCATGTCTTGTTGTGGTCTTTGCTTCATAGAAATTATGACATTACATGCTAACTCATAAAACTAAATTGGTTGCAAGGATTGATCCATTGAAATACCTTCTTAATAAAGAAACACTTACTGGGTGACTAGCCAAATGGGTGATGCTCCTGAGTGAATTCAACATTGAGTATGCTGATAGAAAAGCAATAAAAGGACAAGCTATCATAGATCAATTAGCAGATGCTCCCATGTTAGATGATGTTCCTCTAATTTCAAAATTTCCAAATGAATCCATTTTAACAGTGTCACATGCAAAGCCCTGGCAAATATACTTTGACGGCTCATACACACAGCATGGGGTAGGAGCTGGCATCCTCTTTATAACTCCTCAAGGGGATTCTATACCAAAATCATATTGATTATCATTTCCCTACACTAATAACATAGCGGAATATGAGGAATTAACAACTGGATTATGGATTGTAGTTCAGTGGAAGATCTAGGAACTTCATGTTTTTGGGGACTCTCAACTTGTAATTCATCAAGCAACTAATGACTACCAAACAAAGGATGAGAAATTAATGCCCTATAAAAGAATGGTGGATGACTTGAAACACCAGTTCACGAACATAGACTTTGAGCAGATACCAAGAGAGCAGAATAGAGCCGCAGATGCCATGGCTACAATTGCCTCACTAATTGATCTACAATAGGATGAGACTGTTGGCATTATGTGAACCGGCATGAAGACATAATGATATTGTATGTTGTCATTGATGTCAATATGAGACATGGTGAGAACCGGCACATGTGATAGGTGAAGAGAGAGGAACCGGTATATGTATGAACCAGTTTATATGCCAAAGTGAAGCGGCACATTTGTTCAAGGTGAACCAGCATGTAGTTATGTGAACTGGCACATGGAAGCATTGTATGGTTACTGGTTGGTAGGTAGCTTCCACTTTAGGGTTTCCAGTTGGAGCAACTCAAGTGACTCAATTGGTAATCTTCATGTGATGAGTTAGCAGTATGATGGAGGACAGATCGTGTTGCCACGTAAGCTCTATGCACATGAAGGATCTTGCATGAAGAAGACTATTCCTATCCACCTTGAGAAAGTGCAAAGTTTGTCAAACAGTGATAATGCGTGATGGGTTATCAGCCGCCATGAAAATGGTGGATAATGGACGATGGAGAATGTCTTGAGATCGATTCAAGATTGTTGCATTTAAAGCAGTATGATTCAACAGTCAGGATCGAACCGTTTGAATTGCTTAATCTAATAGGTTTAGGGTTTAGGGTTTTTGCTACCGACCTGTATGTTTCCTATAAGGTCGATGTTGTGTTTCTTTCTGAGATTGTTGGCAAAATTTGTGAGTGTGTATCCAAGGGAAGTGATACGTGATTCTTGCCAGACCAAAGGAGAGAAGAGATATCTGCAAAGTGAATGTGTAGAAGGTGAAGAGGAGCCAAAATGGATCTGCATTAGCATTGAGTGTTGTTAATAGATCATTGTAATACCTGTTGATCTCTAACCACTTCAACAGTTGTAAAATCCCCTAACAGGGTAGCCTTAACTGGCTTGATTCAAAATCCCTTAAATTGGGTGGTCTTAACTAGCTTGTTTAAAATCCCTTAACCGGGTAACTCGAGGCTAATGAGTTCTGAGAAGCTTAAGAAGCTTAGGAGATCCTTTCAGCTATTGAGTTCTTGAAATCCTCTAACAAGGTGACCCTACTAGGTTTAACCCTTAACTAGGTATCCCTTAACCGGGTGATCCCTAATAGGATCGGTTCCTACCAAAACCTATTGTAATGTCCTTAACTGGACAAGGCTCCTAATAGAGCGGACTTCTAAAGAGTTCAAAAAGTAGCTTGTGGGTATTCATCCCCACCATGGTTTTTCCCAGTTGGGTTTCCATGTGAAAAATATGTGTGTCATGTGAAATGCTTTTGTCTTGTGATGCTTTGTTTTACCTATTAAGCACATGGAGGTTCTATGTTTTATGCCTGTCTATAAAACATATTGAACTCACTGTTGTGAAGATCTGATGGTTAAGTTTACTTGTTTATGCATGAGAATAGAATGATACTATGGTATTGAGCCAAGAGGAAAGCTTATTGAGTGACCGGTTCATGACTGGTTGAGCTATACTGGATGTTGCTGGTTGCACTCTGTTTTACCAGTATCCCTGTTTGTTAGTCTTTTGGAGTATTTGTTGTCAAACTGGTTTTGGACTATATTGGTGTTTGTACTGATTCACCCCCCCCCTCTCAGTACCAGTTTAGTACTAGTGGTTCATCATTTATTTATCAATTGGTATCAGAGCTCCTCCAGGTCCTCTATGTTGTATGCCTAACCGCTTGAGGAAAAGATCCTAGACAAATGATGAAGAGGGAAGGTCCAAAGTTTAATAGGGAAAATTTTGGTATATGGAAAGACAAGATGAAGATATTCATCAAAAGCATGGGTGTTCAACACTAGAGTTATGTTGAAAATGTATATGTTGTTCCTACTGGTACTCTCACTGATGACCAAAAGAGAGAGATACAAGAAAATGGGCAAGTCATGGAAGCCCTCATCAGTAGTTTATCTGACATTGAGTTTATTGATGTTTAGGACAAGGCAAACCCCAAAGAGGTATGGGATGCTCTTGAAAATATCTATGGTGGTGATGAGCATGTAAAATAGGCTAAGGAAGAAAGCCTAAGAGGGAAATTTGAAGACATGCGGATGGTTGAAGGAGAGACCATTCAGCAGTATGGAATAAGAATCAAAACAGTTGTTGGAGAAATAAAGAGTGCAGGTGGCAAAATAGAAGATTCCACTATGGTAAGTAAAGTCCTGAGATCCCTGTTGTCGGTCTATGCAATAAGGGTTGCTGCTATTCAGGAGCTGAGATCAATAGACAAGTCTAAGGCATCCTTGGACTCCATCATAGCCAAGTTGACAGCCTATGAGCTAAATAGTTTTGATGGTAGTGTTCAAAAGTCAGAATTAGCTTTTAAAGCTTCTGCCATACCATCCAGAAAAGGAAAAGAGGCTAGCACTAGTGGGGAACCCAGTCAGAATAGAGAAATGAAGGATGAAGAGTTTCTAATAGAATTTGAAGCTCTTCTAGCCAAGCGATTCCCAAAAGGGACTAGTAAATACAAAGGTAAGCTTCCTTTGAAATGTTTCTCCTGTAACCAGATAGGACATATTGCTATGAACTATCCTAATAGTGACAACAAGGATAAACCGAAAAGGTCCAAGAAATTCAAAGGAGGAAACCGGGGAAATTGTTTTGTGGCAGTTGATGAAGGTGTCACAGATGAGGAATCAGAAGATAAAGAGAATGAAGACATTGTGTTTATTGCTGTAAAGGAAGATGTGGCAGACAAGAAGGCACTTGTCTCCCAATTTGATGATTCCAATGAGTGGATCATTGACAGCGGCTGTTCTCACCATATGACTGGTGACCGGAGCAAGTTTCTATCCTTAGAGGAGTATGATGGTGGTGTGGTTTGCTTTGGCAATGATGCACTATGTATGGTCAAAGGAAGAGGGTCCATCTCTTTGAATGGAAAGAGTAGTGTTGACAATGTGTACTGGGTTGATGGTCTCAGACACAACCTTCTAAGTGTTGCCCAGCTAAATGACAGTGGTCTCACTCTGCAATTCACGAATGGAGTTTGCAGAATCAAAGGTAAAGATGATAAATTGGTAGCCATTGGCATGCAGACTAAAGGTAACCTATTTCATCTAAATGCTAATATAAGTACATGTCTTATGGCTAAGCTTGATGATAGCTGGATATGGCATAGGAGATTTTGTCATGTGAACTTTGACAACATTGTGAAGGCTAGTAAGATCAAGGCAGTTAGAGGGTTGTCAGTGTAGAGCAAACTGGATAATATCTTGTGCAAAGAATGTCAATTGGGGAAAATGTCTTCCTCAACCTTTAAAGGTAAATCTTTCACTGCTGACAACTTGTTTGATCTTGTGCATATTGATCTATGTGGTCCTATGAAAACTAGAAGTGTGCAGGGTGATAGGTACTTCATGATTCTCACTAATGACTGCTCAAGAATGATGTGGGTCACATTCTTGAAAGACAAGTCTTAAGCTTTTGGGAAATTCAAAGCATTCAGAGCATTAGTGGAGAAGGAAAGCGGTAAAAGGATCAAATGTCTCAGAACTGATCAAGGAGGGGAATTCACTTCCAGTGAATTCAACAAGTATTGTGAAGAATTTGGCATCAAGAGACAGTTGTCTGCCCCCCGGACTCCACAGCAGAATGGCCTAGTAGAGAGGAATAACTGGACTGTGGTTGAAGCAGCTAGAACCATGTTGATCCAAGGAAAGGTTGCTCACACCTTCTGGAGAGAAGCGGTGACCACTGTAGTCTACAACATGAACCGGGTACTCATCAAAAAGAGTAAGGACAAAACTCCTTATGAGTATTGGACCGGTAAGACACCTGTGGTTAACTACTTTAAGGTATTTGGTAGCAAATGTTACATCAAGAGGAGTGATCATCAGGGTAAATTTGAAGCTAAATGTGATGAGGGAATATTTCTAGGATATTCCACCAAGAGTAAAGCTTACAAGTGCTATAACAATAGGACTCAGAGAATTATGGAAAGTATCAATGTAAAAGTTGATGAATCCTCTGAGAAGACTGAGGAAACCCACAATGAGCAAGTTGTAAATGAACCGGTTGCAACCTTCTGGGAACTGGTTATCAGTTAACCTAGTACCAGTAATAGTGTTCCTAAACCAGTGAATGCTGATACTGATGAAGATGAGGATGAAGAAGAAAAGCAAGAAGAACCAATTAAGACCATTCCTTGGTATGTCAAGTTGAAACATGATCCCAAGAAGATCATAAGTGATAAGGATGTAGGAATCCTTACTAGAAGAAAGATCAGAGAAAAATTATGTATGATCTCTGAACTTGAGCCTAAGTCATTCAAAGAGGCTCATAAAGATGAAGACTGGATCAAGGCAATGGAAGAAGAACTTGACCAGATAGAAAAATGGTACATGGTCCTTGGTACCCAGACTAGAGCATAAAAATGTCATTGGCACCAAATGGGTGTTCAGAAATAAGTTGAATGAGGATGGCATAGTGATTAGGAATAAAGCCAGACTGGTATGCAAAGGATATGCTCAAGAAGAAGGTGAAGACTATGGGGAAACCTTTGCTCCTGTAGCCAGACTGGAAGGAGTTCGTATGCTTCTTGCATATGCAGCTTTTAAGAGATTCAAGGTATATCAAATGGATGTAAAATCTGCATTTCTAAATGGTGTACTTGAAGAGGAGGTGTATATTGAGCAACCAAATGGGTTTTCCCTATCTGAAGATAGTGACATGGTATGTAGGCTACATAAAGCATTATATGGTCTAAAGCAAGCACTTAGGGCATGATATGAGTGCCTACATTCCCATCTTGTGAAGATTGGATTTGAGAGAACAAGTGAAGACAACAACATCTACTTGAAATCTGAAGGAGATTAGATCCTGATCTGTGAAGTTTTTGTTGATGACATCATCTTTGGTGGAGATGATAAGATGAGTCATGAGTTTGTTGATGAGATGAAGAAAGAGTTTTAGATGTCACTCATAGGGGAGATTAAGTTCTTCATTGGACAGTAGATCCAGCAGATGGAAGATGGAATCTTCATCACTCAATCCAAATATGTCAAAGAGGTGTTGAAGACTTTTGGCATGGAAGATAGCAAACCGGTTGGTACACCAATGGTGACCAGTTGCAAATTGACAAAGGAAGATGATTCCGCACTGGTTGATGAGAAGGAATACTGATCAATGATTGGTAAGTTGCATTATGTAGTGCATAGTAGACCGGATATTGCCCATGCAGTTGGCATCACTGCAAGGTTCTAGAAGAGTCCAAGAGAGTCTCACTTAAGTGCAGTCAAGCAGATTCTTAGGTATCTGAAGGGAATAGTTGACTATGGATTGTGGTACCCATACAACAATAATTTCAATTTGAAAGTATTCACAAATGCTGATTGGGTCAGTAATGTGGATGATCGAAAGAGCATGTGTCCAATAAGGAGCAGTTAGTAGATATATTCACCAAGCCTCTCCCAAAAACAACATTTGTGCATTTGAGAGGTGAATTAGGGGTATTGCCCCTTTAGGAGGTGAACTAAAAGTGATTGTTCCACATCAGTCAGGTATTGGAAAGACAAAGTTTTGGTTGATTGGTGTGTTGAAGGATGCTACTCCTCAAGGAGAGCAACATGATGAAATAGAAATGTTTGTACCTCCACTTTGGCATTGTTGTCAAAGGGGGAGAAGGAGTGAAGTGAAAAGATACCTGCAGCAAATGGGGAGAAGATGTGAAGAAGAGAAGATATCTTTTGTATATTGCCATCAATGCCAAAGGGGGAGATTGTTGGCATTATGTGAACCGGCATGAAGACATAATGATATTGTATGTTGTCATTGATGTCAGTATGAGACATGGTGAGAACCGACACATGTGATAGGTGAAGAGAGAGGAACCGACATATGTATGAACCGGTTTATATGCCAAAGTGAAGCGGTACATTTGTTCAAGGTGAACCAGCATGTAGTTATGTGAACTGGCACATGGAAGCATTGTATGGTTACCAGTTGGTAGGTAACTTCCACTTCAGGGTTTCTGGTTGGAGCAGCTCAAGTGACTCAATTGGTAATCTCGTGTGATGAGTTAGCAGTATGATGGAGGATAGATCATGTTGCCACGTAAGCTCTATGCGCATGAAGGATCTTGCATGAAGAATACTATTCCTATCCACCTCAGGAAAGTGCGAAGTCTATCAAATGGTGATAATGCGTGATGGGTTATCAGCCGCCATGAAAACAGTGGATAATGGATCATGGAGAATGTCTTCAGATCAATTCAAGACTATTGCATTTAATGTAGTATGATTCAACGGTCAAGATCGAACCGTTTGAATTTCTTAACCTAATAGGTTTAGGGTTTAGGGTTTTTGCTACCGACCTGTATGTTTCCTATAAGGTCGATGTTGTGTTTCTTTCTGAGATTGTTGGAAAAAGTTGTGAGTGTGTATCCAAGGGAAGTGATACGTGATTCTTGCTAGACCAAAGGAGAGAAGAGATATCTGCAAAGTGAATGTGCAGAAGGTGAAGAGGAGCCAAAATGGATCTGCATTAGCATTTAGTGCTGTTAACAGATCATTGTAATACCTATTGATCTATAACCACTTCAACAGTTGTAAAATGCCCTAACAGGGTAGCCTTAACTGGCTTGATTCAAAATCCCTTAAATCGGGTGGTCTTAACCGGCTTGTTTAAAATCACTTAACCGAGTAACTCGAGGCTAATGAGTTCTAAGAAGCTTGAGAAGCTTAGGAGATCCTTTCAGCTATTGAGTTCTTGAAATCCTCTAACAAGGTGACCCTATCGGGTTTAACCCTTAATTGGGTACCCCTTAACTGGGTGATCCCTAACAGGATCAGTTCCTACCAGAACCTATTGTAATGTCCTTAACCGAACAAGGCTCCTAACAGAGCGGAGTTGTAAAGAGTTCAAAAAGCAGCTTGTGGGTATTCATCCCCATTGTGGTTTTTCCCAGTTGGGTTTCCACATGAAAAATATGTGTGTCATGTGAAATGTTTTTGTCTTGTGATGCTTTGTTTTACCTATTAAGCACATGAAGGTTCTATGTTTTATGCCTATCTATAAAACATATTGAACTCATTGTTGTGAAGATCTAATGGTTAAGTTTACTTGTTTATGCATGAGAATATAATGATACTGTGGTATTGAGCCAAGAGGAAAGCTTATTGAGTGACCGGTTCATGACTGGTTGAGCTATATTGGATGTTGTTGGTTGCACTCTATTTTACTGGTATCCCTGTTTGTTAGTCTTTTGGAGTATTTGCTGTCAAACCAGTTTTGGACTGTATTGGTGTTTGTACTGATTCACCCCCCCCTCTCAGTACTGGTTTGGTACTAGTGGTTCATCATTTATTTATCAGAGACCTGCTATGAGTTCTTGGTGGATAACCTGTTGGTTCCCTCATATGAAATCACTCCTACTGAGATGATATGTGTCGTCAATCCCGAGTCCTAGTTATATAGTTCCATTTTCACATACCTTCATGACAATACCCTTCCTCCTGACCTATCCAATAACCAACGTTGCACTTTCATTTGCCAATCTTCTCAATACATCGTTTTAGCCGATATCCTATACCGTTGAGGTCTAGATGGAACTCTTCTTAGATGTTTAGAAAGTGATGAAGCTCAAATTGCATTACGTGAAGTACATGAAGGGATATGTGGTCCACATTCTAGTGGTCCTACCTTAGCCAAGAAACTCATCAGGATTGGATATTACTGGGCCAATATGGAAAAAGATTCATATCAGTTTGTCAAGAAATGTAAGCAGTGTCAACTTCATGGGGACCTCATCCATGCACCAACGCAAGAACTTCAACCAATTGTGACTCCTTGTCCCTTTTGTCAGTGGGGACTTGATCTCATAGGCAAGATTCACCCTCCTTCTTCCAACAGTCATAAGTTCATCATCACTGCCACAGAGTATTTCACAAAATGGATCGAAGTAGTACCTCTTACACAAGTCACTGGAAAACAAATTGTCACATTCATTCTCAACTATATCATTTGTCGATACGGTATTCCTATTTCCATCATCACTGATAATGGGCATCCATTCAAAAATTAGGTTGTTCGTGAACTCTGTGACCACTTCCATATTACCCATTGTTTCTCCACACCTTATTATCCCCAAGGTAACGGTCAAGCTGAGGCATCTAATAAAACAATACTTAAAATCTTGAAAAGACAGTCGATGACGCTGGCCGTAATTGACATATCCAACTTAATCTCATACTTTGGGCCTACCGCACAAGCATCCGAACACCTATAGGAGCTACACCCTATTCACTTGTCTACAGCACTGAATCTATCTTGCCTATTGAGGTCGAGTTACCCTCTTTATGAGTCTCTTTGCAAAACATTATCAGTGATGAAGACTATAGGGTCTCTCGCTTACAAGAACTTGAACTATTGGATGAACAAAGACAAACTTCTTTTAATCATCTCAAGGCTTATCAAAAATGAATGAGTCATAGCTACAATCATAAAGTGAAGCCTCACACATTTGAGGTAGGTGACTTGGTTCTCAGAGAAAATCCTAAAAATCAGCAAGACAGAGAGAAGAAGGGAAAGTTCGAACCAAACTAGCGTGGTCCTTACATCATCACAGCAGCATATGGATCTGGTGCATATCAACTCTCAACTATAGAGGGTGAACCTTTAGAGGATCCTATCAATAGCATGCACCTTCACAAGTTTCACACATAGCTCTTCAAAGTATCCCAATTCAAAAATACAAAAAAAATTCAAAAAATTCAAAAAGACAAAAAAATCATAAAACATAAAAAATCGTTACTTGGTGAAAACCTGGCAAATAGGGGCTTTGTGATACAAAAAAAAAAAAAATCAAAAAAGTAAAGAGAAATAAATTCATCCAATGGTGAAAACCAATTTGGTGGCACCCTGGGCAAGTACCATGGTGAAAACCGGGTCACTGGCGCCATGTGTAGAGATATTGCTCCTCCCTCCTTCAGGATTCCATTTCATCCTTCACTTTGCACACATTCCCAACCTATCCATTCATAATAAACTTACCCATTCCCATGATGGCTTGTTATTGATCTACCCAAGATTGGTTAGCCATTCATAATAAACATTCCTTTTCGCTCATTTCAATCCATAATAAATCAGCTCCTATCTGTGGCTAAGGAAAATCCTATGTCTAGTGATGGGTGTGGAACTGAGAGCATCGCCTATTCTAAGGAGCATAGTTTCTTCCAACTTTTCTCTAGTATATCCATGCACAATCCACAATAAAGCAGCATTTGCATCACCAGTCCGCAATAAAGTTCTACTTTATCTGCAATAAAGTATCAGTTTCATGGATTCAGTCAGTTTCAGATGAGACACAATAGCAACAATGGGCTTCAACAAATCAAATATTTCAATAGACTCAAACAACATTATGGTTTAGTGCTATCTATCCATTTGTGAAAGTAAACATTGTGACCACAATCAAATAGACTTATACAAGTGACAAGAGACACTAAACTTGAGGACTATAGTGGATGTTGGTGTCGAGTCTTGAATTTCTTTTGATTTTATCTTTCTGGTGACATGTCTTTTAGCTTTTCTAGGATGTCTCTGACTAGAGATTCTATCTCCAGGATGTCTTTGACTAGAAAGGCGAGGATGGGGTATCATCACCTATTTGTATTTGTTATTTGTGGATTGTCTCTTAGTAATGCTTTGACTTGTCCAAGGATATGAGGACACTAAGAGTCTAGTATGAACTGGGGCATTCCTTGTTTATGACTGTCTTATCTCCATGCAAACAGGTACAATGACTTTCTGGGTCAAACATATGCCTTGATTGTCATAACCTACTTGTCATAATAAAGCTCAATGATGATAACACACAAGAAGCTCTTTCACTTTCATATCTTCTATCTTCCATCCCCCTTTCTTGATTGACCTCCATTGTCCTTCTTGAGCCCATGTAGCCTGCTATCACATGACTGAGTATAATGACACGCCAAAAAAATTTGCATTTCATGTAGTTGCACCTGCATTACCACATATTAAGCATTTCATACATACATATAGGTATCACAATTGCATCACATCCTGCACACAACACATGTTAGCACGTTTTACATTCTCATCATGTAAATAGTCATTTTCATTATCATATTCATTTGCATTTCATACATTCACATTTGCATCATACATAACATTTAAAAACATAAAAGATCAAAAATATTGCATTTCATCATGTACATATTTGCATCCATATCATAATCATCACATAGAAACATACATCATAAAACATCTCATCACATAGGTACACATGCATATAGCTGCCGCAAAGATGAATCATCTCATATATATAATCAAAAGTGTCATGATACAATGATGTCAAAATCATATGGCTACAATCACCCGAAGGTGTCTACATCATAATACAAAATGGTACAAAACTGATACATAGGGAGCCCTCTATGGCTATGATGAACTCCCTCCCTCGGAGCCGCCTGGCCTTGATGGAGTCTGAGCCCTAGAAGGACCCACCCCAGGATCATCTCTATTGTCCCCTCTATCTAGTGGTGGTGGAGGACCCATAACCCCACCGCTGGATGCTTGTCTCCTCTGACTCCCTCCAATAGCCATCGATGTTTGTGATGGTCTGCGGAAGCTCCTCGTCCACTACTCTGGTGGCACTGCCCCGTAGTATAGGTCTTGCCAATAACCTATCTCCTCCCCTGTCCACAGATCATAGGTGTATCTAGCCCCCGTGTCCTCTATCGCCTACCTCCTAGCCCTCAGTGTTGTCTCAACCTTAGTGTAGCATTGAATAGCCTGATCTCTCTCCCACTCAGTATCCCTCAGTTGTCTCTTGAGCCTAGCTGTCTCCCTCTCTAGATCTTGGATCTCATCTGCTTGTTCCTGGTAGATCTCCCTCAGCTCAAATAGCTCATCCTCCTCCTCCTTGGCCCTCTGTGCCTGTGGCTTCCCTTGTACTAGTGGTTGTGCCTATGCCTGTGCCTCTTCCTAGACCTACCTCTATCCCTATCCCTACACCTATCTAGGATGCTGTGCTACTGGCACCTATAATGGCAATCCACTGCGACCCCTCACCACCCGAGCTTGTCTCTCCTCCCCACCCTCTCTCCATGGAGCCACTCTCCCCCCTCCAACTGCACCCCGCCTCCTCCGTTGGCCTCTACCTCCACCATCTCCTTCATCATCCTCATCCCCTCCACCATCTCCATCTATCTGCCCACTTTGATTTGTCAAGCATGGAAATGGATGCTCTACCCAATATGTAGTATACTCTACATCCATCCCTGCATCCTCAATCTCAGGCCACATATCCCATGGCATGGGCACCATCTCTACCAACTGCATCACGGCCTGATCATATGATAATAGTGGCCTAAAGTGTGCATGGTCTCGCACTATTCACACATACATATCGGAACCCCGTGGCATCCACTGGATCCTACCAAATAGCTTTCATACCCTGTCCACTAACTGACTCTCCAGTACATAGGGCATCTGCCCAATCAGATATTTGCTCTTGAAGGTATAGGGTAGCTCCACTGCATCATCCTCCCACTGCTCGCATTTGTGATATGGCCTCCATATCACAGTGTCATTCTCATCGATCGCTCAACGCTAATACTCCAACCTACCAATTTGTGGTTGTGAGGTAATCATATCATATAGATGAACAAAACTATGTCCATGACCCCGGCCTTTGAAATGTATCGGCCGTGTGACTGGCAGATGCTCATATGCCCAAACCTGTAATAATGTAACTCCACAGCCCAATCCTACGGATCCATGATAAACAAACTGATGAAGCTCATAGTATAAGTGTGCCAACACACATGGTCCCCAGGCATATCTGGTATGTTGTGTAACTAGTGTCTCCAAAGTGCTCCCCTAGCCCATAGCCAACCCTCATGTCACCCTGTCTAGACACAGGAACCCATTGATCACTCCTCCTAGCACTGCTAGTAGTGCCAGTCCTGTCACTGTCATCGTGTCCCATGTCATGTGTCCAGCCCTCATCTCCAGTCTCGATCCTGGAACACTCATCTTAATGCCTCCCTATCTCCATCTCAATCGTAGGGTATCAGCTCCCCATTGATTAGTATCCTCAGTATCCTATACACATCCTCTAAGGTGACTGTCATCTCACTCATAGGCAAATGAAAAATGCATGTCTCTAAATGCCACCTCCCAGCCAGCATAGTCAGCAAACCCATGTTTGCCTGAAACTTAGGAACATACAAAATATATCTCAGACCCATAACCTCAATGGCAGCCCTATCCTCGAATGTCAACTCTGGTCGTAACCTCTGAGTCTATGGGAATCTCTCCCGTGACTCCAGCATATGTAAGTACTCCTACAGTCAAGCAAATCAATCATGTCAGTCAAAGTGACACTCACTGTTCATCACAAAGTGTTGCTATCTATCCTAGTGACACTCACTGTTCATCACAAAGTGTTGCTATTTATCCTAGTGGTACTCACTGTTCATCACAAAGTACTACGTGTTCTTGCACTCCATGTTCATCACAAAGTGTTGCTCATATTTGCACTCCCTGTTCATCACAAAGTGCTACTCCTATTGGTACTCCTTGTTCATCACAAAGTACTATGTCTTGGTACTCCCTGTTCATCACAAAGTGCCTCGATCTATCCTATCTTAGGGCCTCTACTTGAGTGTATCCTCTTGAGTAGTTTCCTAATTGGCAACGTATGTTCTATCATAAAATTGTCAATCCTAGCCCTATCTGCTATCCTATTCTTCCCTAGAGGACCTTCTTGAGTGTATCCTCTCAGCAGCTTATCCAATCAACAGTGTATTTTCATCACAGAATTGCCAATTTGACCTTGAAGATATAAACATGCCTTCATGACATAAACGCGCTTACAGACTGAACAAACACACCTGCTCTGCACAGACACACGTGAAATACACAAACGTGCCTTTGTTCTACACAGACACGCTTGTCCTACACAGACATGCCCACATAGCACAAATGCGCCTGCTCAATATAGATGTGCTCGCATCTAGCACAGACACTTTTCTCAGCATAGATTCTTCTGGTACCAATGCAGACGCACCTAGCCAACCTAGACGCGCCTGGCACCAACACAAACGTGCCTACACATTTTTGACATTTTTTGACATTATCCTAAAGCACATTTATTGCCCTACCTAAGATGCATTAATGAAAACATTTATTGCAACAAAGTACAAGGAGGTTTTGTGGTACTCACCAGCTCTTTTGCATCTACTGGCCTTTGAAATCGGTGAACACGATCGAATCTAAGAACCAATGCCATCGGTGTTGACTATTGACTTCTCTCTGCTATCTCTGCACTCTGATCTCTTGGATGTGTGGATGACAATAAGGATGTATTCCCCTCGTGGTCTATTTTATAGACTGCTCTAGCCCTAGCCCTCATTTCCCGAGCCAGTCTTTGTTATCTTGTGACTCTGTCACTCTATCCTATCCGGTCAATCCATTCTAGCCTTTCTTTCTTATCAAGAGATTGTTTGCGATCTTTCCAAACATTTTCATCCAATCTCTCAAGGGGGCATATCATTCCCATCTTGGGGCAACTTTGTATTAGTTCATATTATCTTCTTTGAAACAACGCAACAAGTTGCATTGTCTCAAAGAGGGGCAAAATGTAGACACCTAAAATTGTCATGTCTAATTAAATAAATATTTTATTTATTTAATTACTTTAGCCTTATTATTCTATTGATTAAATAAAATCTTTATTTATTTAATTAATTCATTTATCCTCTTCTAGCCTTATTTCTCATTTAAATAAATACATTTATTTATTTAAATTATCCTTTTCCTTAATTAAATAAATACTTTTATTTATTTAATTGATCCCACTTCTTCTATTAATTAAATAAATCTTTATTTATTTAATTAATTCATTAACCTTTTCTACCCATGACACATGTCATTCATCTCTTAATTCCTACACTACCTACATTCTAGCCTTATTTTCTTATTTCCTCTACCTACCCTCTAATCATAGCCGGCCTCTTTTACACCTCTCAATCTCATACCTCCATTTCATATAGTGTCTTCTATATAAGGAGATGCTTCCTTCATTATCAACCCTAAATAACTAACTCAATTGTGCACTCGACTACACTATGCCTTTGAACTTTCATATGCGATCCTACTGGCAACCATATTTCCGTTCTTTGTTGAGCTCTTGTGCACATAAAACTTGAGAGAAAATATATCAAGCAAGATCAATGGAAATAGGAAGAATGGAGATTCAAACCCTATTGGACATGTGATGGTATAATCTTTGTGATTTCTTTTGATTTGCATTGTTTTAGGTAATCTTCATATGTTATGGTGGATCTTTGTTGTTGTTAGGCTAGGGTTTTGTGGTTGAATTCATTTGGTCTTTCAATATTGTTGTTATCCATTTTCACCATATACACCATTTACTCTTGAAGACTAACATTCCTTACATACTGGATTAATAGGTTTAACAATCTTAGGCAAATCCTTAACAACTTGTGTAGAACTGATCTTGATCAATGAATCAAAATTTACATGACATATTATTCTATACCACAACCAACTCTCATCTAACTTAGCAACCAAACAAATTTTCTCACTATCATTCAAATGAAAAATGTTACCTTTAGTCTTAGTTCTAGATGCAATCTCTATACTAGAGGCATTCAAGATCTTTCATTTACCATCTTTGAATTGTAGATCATAACCCTTATAAACCATCTGTCCAACACTCAAAAGATTATTCTTCAAACCTTCAACATACAAGACATCATCAATGTTATGCTTACCATCAAAATAAATAGAACTTCTCCCATGGATTACATAGGCTTTGTCATCACCAAATCTAACTATTTCACCATCATACCTTTTCATGCTTATAAATTCTTTTATCATTGATCATATGACGTGAACAACCACTGTCAATTACCCATCACCCTTTTCTTCTAACTTAGTAGCCAAATCTTTCTCCTCAACAAATCAACTAGTGGAATCAATAGGCATAGGTCTATCCTCTTTAATAGAAATAAACACAACTTCATCTCCTTCTAATTCATCATCTGCAACATAATACAAGTTCTTATGGATCCTAAACTTCTAGTTAGAATTATAAGGCCTATCATAATTTTCATGATTCTCATATCTATCATTCATATCATACTTATCAAACTTATCATGTATGTCATACTTAACCATTCTCTCCAGGCATCTAGAAGCAAAATATCCTATCTTATTACAAGAAAACTATTTCAAGGGCAAGTTTCCATCATACGTACCGACACCTTTAGGTAATCTCTGGGCATTCAAATGAAAAATGTTACCTTTAGCCTTAGTTCCAGATGCAATCTCTATACCAAAGGCATTCAAAATCTTGCATTTACCATCTTTGAATTGTAGATCATAACCCTTATAAACCATCTGTCCAACACTCAAAAGATTATTCTTCAAACCTTCAACATACAAGACATCATCAATGTTATGCTTACCATCAAAATAAATAGAACTTCTCCCACAGATTACACAGGCTTTGTCATCACCAAATCTAACTATTTCACCATCATACCTTTTCATGCTTATAAATTCTTTTATCATTGGTCATATGATGTGAACAACCTCTGTCAATTACCCATTCACCCTTTTCTTCTATCTTAGTAGCCAAATCTTTCTCCTCAACAAATCAACTAGTGGAATCAATAGGCATAGGTCTATCCTCTTTAATAGAAATAAACACAACTTCATCTCCTTCTAATTCATCATCTGCAACACCTTCATCTGCAACATAATAGAAGTTCTTATGGATCCTAAACTTCTAGTTAGAATTATAAGGCTTATCATAATTTTCATGCTTCTCATATCTATCATTCATATCATACTTATCAAACTTATCATGTATGTCATACTTAACCATTCTCTCCAAGCATCTAGAAGCAAAATATCCTATCTTATTACAAGAAAACTATTTCAAGGGCAAGTTTCCATCATACATACCGACACCTTTAGGCAATCTCTGGGCATTCAAATGAAAAATGTTACCTTTAGCCTTAGTTCCAGATGCAATCTCTATACCAGAGGCATTCAAGATCTTGCATTTACCATCTTTGAATTGTAGATCATAACCATTATAAACCATATATCCAACACTCAAAAGATTATTCTTCAAACCTTCAACATACAAGACATCATCAATGTTATGCTTACCATCAAAATAAATAGAACTTCTCCCATGGATTACATAGGCTTTGTCATCACCAAATCTAACTATTTCACCATCATACCTTTTCATGCTTATAAATTCTTTTATCATTGGTCATATGATGTGAACAACCGCTGTCAATTACCCATTCACCCTTTTCTTCTATCTTAGTAGCCAAATCTTTCTCCTCAACAAATCAACTAGTGGAATCAATAGGCATAGGTCTATCCTCTTTAATAGAAATAAACACAACTTCATCTCCTTCTAATTCATCATCTACAACACCTTCATCTGCAACATAATAGAAGTTGTTATGGATCCTAAACTTCTAGTTAGAATTATAAGGCTTATCATAGTTTTCATGCTTCTCATATCTATCATTCATATCATACTTATCGAACTTATCATGTATGTCATACTTAACCATTCTCTCCAGGCATCTAGAAGCAAAATATCCTATCTTATTACAAGAAAACTATTTCAAGGGAAAGTTTCCATCATACATATCGACACCTTTAGGCAATCTCTGGGCAATCAATGCTTCAAACTCATCAAACTCTCTTTATTGCAATGCTATCTCTCTTCTTTCTCTTTCATATCTTGATATCCTGCACTCATCAGGATCATATTTCTCCTTACTGGACACATATGTTGATGCTTTGAATGTTGTCTCAGACTTTCCATGTGATTCTCCAAATTTTCTTAGCTCAAATGCAGCAAGTTTTTTGACCAATACATCTCTTGTCACTGTAGTTACACACTAGATCTCATTAATAGTGGTAACCTTATGTTTATAAGAAGGAGGAAAAGATCTCAGTACCTTAGGAACAATCTCATCTTCTTCAATTTTTCCAACAACAGATTGGATACCAAGGATAAGCTCATTCACCTTAGCCATGTATGAATGTATCTTCTCATCATCTCCCATCTTAAATGTCTCATACTTTCCTTTTAAACTCTAAAATTTAGTAAGTTTCACTTGAGTATCACATTCATACAGGATTTCAAGCTTCACCCAGATCTCATGTGCGGCCTGAAGTTCCATAATATTTTTTTATTTTAGAATCAGTTAGGGCACTAAGTAATGCTTCCTTCACTCTGATGTTATATTCAGCTTCCTTAACCTCATTAGGAGTGGATGGCCCATTATGAGGAACAACATAGGAATTCTTAGTAATCTTACGATAATCTTTTCCAAGACATTTCAAATGCACCTCAATCCATCTCTTCCCCACAGTATATTTGCTTCCATCAAACCTTAGACTGTCCTTCTTGGAAATAATACCTTGACATGCCATCTTGGATCTCCTCAAGCAATTAAGCTTCTACCGGAGGATCTAGCTCTTATACCAATTGTTAGTAGCAATCAAGAAGGAAGACTGAGAGGGGGGGTGGGTGAATCAGTCTTCACCGGATCTCAGCAAATTAAAATTCAAAATATAAACTGATAAACTGCAACAATAACATATAAGAAAACTAATAGCACAACTCACAACACCAAGATTTTGACATGGAAAACCTGGTTAAGGGAAAAAACCATGGTGGGAACCTATCCACAATAAGATGATACTCTACAGTAGTATGTGAAAATAATACAATGGGGAATGCACATGCATTCAAGCACACTGCCTAGAGCTCACTGCTCAAAAGATATTTGTTGAAAGGCTACATTCCTTAGGGAAGTCTCACTGACTTACAAAATAATTTGGACTACAATCCAAAAGGAATGAACTATAATAATAGCATCTACAAATGCCTGATGATAGTTCTAGTTAAGCACAATTATATGCTCTGCAACACCAAACACACCTCAACACTTCACCAAATGATAAATCTCTTTTTCTCACAATCACCTCTCTCTAATAATGCAGACACAATGCTGACACCTAAATTACATAGACATCTCACCTATATATACAAATAATCAACCTTGATAACAAGGCTGGATAAACCCTCAATCCTAATTACAAAAATTACATTACACAATACAAATATCAACCACCATAATAATATTCTGATTTACATTACATAGCATAGACATAATTCAAATTCCCAAATGATTACATCCACCAAAAATCCTGCCAAGATCAATCGCAACACACTACACGACCAAAAATATGCATAACACGCAAATCATCACTAGTTCATAGAAATCACCAAACACTCACACAACGATTAATGCAGATCACCAAAACAAATAGGACATGATTAGGAAACACCTACAAGCATATTAGAATCATTCGGAACAGTTGCACCAAAAGCTATTTTCAAATCTTAATCGGTCAACGTCTCGAAGCTCAAGAACACAACCAATCAACAACTGTCATGAGGAAAGATAGCTTGCAGAGCACAAAATCATGAACCATCTAAAATGAAGATACACAAGATCATCCCAAACAATAATCCAAAGTCTTAGCATAACATCTGATCACATCAAAGTATATCGGATTCTGCAAAACAGTGATCAACAAAACCAGACTACAAAACCGGATCAAAAACTTTTCCCAAACTCACCGGAATAACTCACAAGAATATGTTGACATCAATGACAACAACATATCCTATAAACAACAATGATCTAACAATCTTTCCAATAATCCAACAAAACCCCATTTTTGAAGCTTCAAAATGAGGGTTTCAAAATACAACAAACTAAAAAATGAGTGTTTGGAAGCACTGAGCTTCAAAATGATATTTTTAAGGTTATCGTGCTTCCAAAACCTCATTTTTAAAATTGTTCTTTCAAACCCACATTTTTGAAGCTTCAAAATGAGGGTTTGGAAATACAACAAGCTTAAAAATGAGCTTTTGGAAACAACGGGCTTCAAAATGAGATTTTCAAGAATATCGTGCTTCCAAAATCTCATTTTTAAGCTTGTGCTTCCAAGCCCCCCATTTTAGAAGCTTCAAAATGATGTTTTGGAAGAAAAACAAGTTTAAGCATGAGAGTTTTGAAGCCACAAGCTTCAAAATGCAATTTTAAAAATTATTGTGCTTCCAAAATCTCATTTTTATGCTTCCAAACCACCATGTTTGAAGCTTCAAAATGAGGGTCTGGAAATACAACAAGCTTAAAAATGAGAGTTTGGAAGCCATGAGCTTCAAAATAAGATTTTGAAGCTTATCATGCTTCTAAAACCTCATTTTTAAGCTCGTTCTTTCAAACCCACATTTTTGAAGCTTCAAAATGAGCGTTTGGAAACACAAGCTTAAAAATAAGAGTTTGAAATCCACGTGTTTCAAAATGACATTTTGAAGCTTATTATTTTCCAAAACTTCATTTTTAAGCTTGTGTTTCTAAAACCCCATTTTTGAAGTTTCATGATGGGTTTGGAAACACAAGAAGCTTAAAATGAGAGTTTGGTATGCAAGAGCTTCAAAATGAGATTTTGAAGCCTATCATGCTTCCAACATCTCAATTTTTAGCTTGTACTTCCAAACCCCAATTTTTGAAGGTACAAAATAGAGTTTTGAAAAGACAACAAGCTTAAAATAAGATTTTTAAATCCACAAGCTTGAAAATGAGATTTTGAAGCTTATCATCCTTCCAAAACCTCATTTTTAAGATTGTGCTTGCAAAACCCTATTTTTGAAGCTTAAAGATGAGGTTTGAAGACACAACAAGCTTAAAAAAAAGAGTTTGGAAGCCACGAGCTTAAAAATGAGAATTTGAAGCATATCATGATTCCAAAACCTCATTTTTGAGCTTCTGCTTCCAAATCACCATTTTTTAAGCTTTAAAATGAGGGTTTGGAAACACAAGAAGCTTAAAAATTAGAGTTTAGAAGCTATGAGCTTCAAAATTATATTTTTAAGCTTATTGTGCTTCCAAAACTTCCATTTTAATCTTGTTCTTTGAAACCTCTATTTTTGAGACTTTAAAAATGAGGGTTTGTAAAAACAAGAAGCTTAAAAATGAGAGTTTGGAAGACAAAATCTTTAAAATGAGATTTTTAAGCTTATCATGCTCCCAATGTTAGGACCCAGAGGCAACTGAGAGGGGGGGGGGGGGGGGGGTTGAATCAGTTGTCTATTAATTTCAACCCAAATATAACTTAATCAAACTTGATACATAATACCAGTAAACCAAAGCTAATGTCGGTTAACAGATTAATAGTTAATATAAATACAGGTGAAACTTAATGCATGAAATAGAAAGAGAAACAACATCCACAATACATAACACAAATATTTGTACGTGGAAACCCTGTAAGGGGAAAAACCATGATGGGAAACCTTACCCACAATCAGATGATACTACTACATATAGTATGTGTGTACAAATGGGGTTTGCACATGCAAAAAGGCCAACCACCTAGAGCTCACTTCTCCATTACAAAATAGGAGTCACGCTGACTACAATTGGATGATTAAATCCAATGATAATGTACTGCTCAAAGTAGCATCTCTTATGTTGGATTCAGTATCGGTTAAGCTTTGATAATCACCTTCTCTATGGTCTTCTCATATGATCTTCTATATTCGCACATACCATGTTACAATACCATAACCATATACCTTCTCTCTATTCTATATCTTTTTCTTTTTACCTTCTTACATCATCTCACAAATGAGATCTTACATATATACCATGACCTAAGACCAAATGTGTAGGTCATCTCACAAAGAATATTACAATTAAATCAATTACAAATAAGTCAAGATGTGATGCATCATGTTAGCTTAATGCAATTACAACAATACCAATTGATTAAATCATCTCCATAACGTGTCATGTTGATCTGGAATAGATAATGCATGTCGGTCCATAACCTAGACCAATTTGTCGATAACAACAAATATGTCAACCTGATTAGACCAATAACCAAAATACCAAAACCAAGTTTCCAAACCATGTCTTCGACATAACCAAGTGATCTCCAGATGATAACAATTCATCCTTAGTGTCGGTGAACAATATAACCTATCAGTGAACCAAATACTGGTGACTATGCATAAGTCACTGAACTTGCCGGTGAAAATAATGTGCCAGTTCAACATAATCAAGGATCTCTAGAAGGATAAGTGTTGATAAGTGTTGACATTAATGAAAAAACCAATGCAAAAAATCCATAATACCAACAATCTCCCCCTTTGGCATTGATGGCAACACAAAGATGGAAAAACATCAAGAGCCAAAACAGAATGCCAAAAACTAAAAACCAACAATCTCCAGAATAGATCAATACCAGAAATCAAAAATACAATTGCAGAGAGTATATATCACTCCCCAATAAGTAATCTCTCTTAAGAGAAGATTGTATATATCTTTACTAAGCCTTTGCCTAAGGAAACTTTTGAATATCTCAGAGAGCAGCTTGGGGTTATACCCTCACTGGTAGAGACTTATGCAGTTGATGCTCAACATCAAACCGACATAATTTACAGAGAAACTTTTTTCTAGCTTTGATAAAGGAGAGCTACTTCTCAGGGGGAGTAGTTGGAGAAGTTGGTTAAAACAATTTGTATTGATTTGGCATTTGATGTCAAAGGGGGAGAGATATCTATGGAAAAACATACATTATCCTTTGGATTCACATAAACCAATCTCAGTTCTTTTGCTTCAACATTCTCTTTCAAAAAATTATATTTGATAGAAACATGTTTAGTTTTAGAGTGAAATGCCCGATTCTTAGATATATCAATTGTTGTTGAATTATCATAATAAATGTTTATAGGCTCTTTGCATTTTACCTTTATGTCCTTCAACATTTGCTTAATCCATAATACCTAAGTACAATTAGTTGCTGCTACAACATATTCTGATTTTGCCGTTGATAATGATGTACAACTCTGTTTCTTGCTCAACCATGAAATCAATCTGCTACCAAGAAAGAATGCCCAACTGGTGGTGATCTTTTTGTCATCTACATCTCCTTCCCAATTAGCATTGGTGTATACACATAAATCAAAATTTTCATCTTTAGGATACCATAAACCAAGATTTTTTGTGCCTTGTAGATACTGGAAAATCCTTTTCACTATTGATTAATGATTTTCTCTAGGATTACTCTGAAATATTGAAACAATACACACTGCATTCATTATATCAGGTCTTTTTTGTGTCAACTATAGTAAACCTCCTTCAATAGATTTGTATCTTGTCGGATTAATAGGAGCTAAATAGTCCTTCAATGATAGTTTATCAGTTGTAGTCATAGGAGTACTTACCGGTTTAGAGTTTTCCATACCAAATTTCTTCAATAGTTCCTTTAGGTACTTTGTTTGACATATGAATAGTCCTTTATTAGTCTATGAAATCTATAACCCTAAAAAAAAAAAATTCTCCCCAATCATAGACATTTCAAATTCTTCCTGCGTCGTATTAAGAAAGTCTTTACACAATCCATCTTCTCCTCCAAAAACAATGTCATCAACAAAGACTTCAATAACCAAGATGTCTTCATTAGTCACTTTGAAATATAAGTTGTTGTCAGCATTACCTTTAGTGTAACCAAGCTTCAAAAGATATTTGTCCAATCTAGCATACCAAGCTCTAGGAGCTTGCTTCAATCCATATAAATTTTTCCTTAATCTGCAAACCATATCTTTATCATTTGTCAATGAAAATCCATCAGGTTGTTCAATGTAAACTTCCTCTTCAAGATCACCATTCAGAAATGCACATTCTACATCTATTTGATATACTTTATAGTTCTTGTGGGCTACAAATGCAAGAAATAATCTGATTGCCTCAATTCTAGCTACCGGTGCAAATGTTTCATTGTAATCAATTCCCTTTTTGTGAATATCCTTTACACACTAATCTTGCTTTGTTTCTGATTACCTTACCATCTTCATTAAGTTTATTTCTAAATACCCATTTAGTTCCAATTACATTTTTATCTTTAGGCCAGGGAACCAATGTCCATGTATTATTCTTTTCTATTTGTTCTAATTCATCTTCCATAGATTTAATCCAATGTTTATCTTCACATGCCTCAATAAGAGATGCTGGTTCAATTTGAGAAATTAAACATACCTCTTCATTTCCCAGTCTTCCTCTTGTCATAACTCCTTGATACTTATTCCCAATTATCTGACTTTCAGAGTGATTCAATCTTACATACTTGGGTGTGTTCACTTGTTGTTGTTCTTCAGTCACTGTGGAATTCTCTAATGATGTCGGTATGACTGGATCTACATTCTATACCGGTGAACTCTATATAGGTTCATTTGTGACCATCTCGACTGTCGCTTTAGAATCCATAGACCTTGAATTTCCTCTAAAGTGTTCATCTATCTTCATATTTGTACTCTCAATGATTTTCTGTAATCTTTTATTAAAACATCTATATGCTTTGCTCTTAGATGAATAACCAATAAATATACCTTCATCACTTCTAGGATCAAATTTTCCAATATACTCATCTCTCCTAATGTAGCATTTTCTTCCAAATAATCTGAAATATTTAAGAGTAGGAATTTTACCAAACCATAATTCATAAGGTGTCTTACCAGTTTCTCCTTTGATGTGAACTCTATTGAAAGTGTAAACCGATGTATTCACTGCTTCTCTCCAATACACATGAGGTAGATTTGTTTCGGATATCATGCTTCTAGCTGCATCTAGAATAGTTTTGTTCTTCCTTTCCACAACTCCATTTTGCTGAGGTGTTTGGGGTGCTGATAGTTGTCTTCTAATTCCATTCACTTCACAAAATGTATTAAACTCCTTAGATGTAAATTCACCTCCTTGATCTGATCTTAAACATTTGATTTTCTTACTGGTTTTATTCTATATCATTGCTCTGAATAATTTGAATTTCCCAAAAGCTTCTGATTTCTCCCTGAGAAAAGTAACCCAACACATTCTGGAATAATCATCAATGATTAGCATAAAGTATCTATCTCCCTATAAACTTCTTGTTCTTGTCGGACCACACAAGTCAGTATGAATTAAATCAAGAACATTATTGGATTTCTTAGAAATACTCTTAAAAGTTGTTCTAACTTGCTTTCCCATTTGACATTCCTTACATACCAGATTATGAGGTTTTAAAATCTTAGGTAAATCAATTACTGCCCTTGATGAACTAATCTTTATAATGCAGTCAAAATTCACATGACAGAGTCTTTTGTGCCATAACCAACTTTCATCAATATGTGCAATCAAGCATGTCTTTTCACTATTGTTAAAATGAAAGATATTACCTCTAGTCTGATTACCGGTTGCAATCTCTAAACTAGTTCTATTCATGATTTTGCATTTACCATTCTTGAATTATAACCAAAATCCTTTTTCAACTAATTGACCAACACTCAAAATATTATGCTTCAAACCTTCAACATAATAAACCTTGTTAGTATTGTTCTTACCATCAAAAGATATTTATTCCTTTTCCTTTGATTAAACAAGCTTTGTCATCCCCAAATCTTACTAGACCTCCATTGTATTCCTAAAAAGATAAGAATTTACTTCTATCACCAGTCATATGATGTGAACATCCGGAATCTATAATCCATTCATCCTTTTCTTCTATTTTAGTTGCCAGGGCCTACTCTACTGGTGGAACAGTAGGTGTCGGTTGATCTTCTGTTATTACAACAAAATCCCATCCATTGTCTACCAGTTCTTCATCAGAATCATCAGTAACTCCTTCATCAACATAGTAACATGATTTGTCTCTATTCTTCTTAAATCTGTATCTCTGATATTCAGGGTTAGGCTTGCATGTTCTTTTAGCTTCTTCTCTCAATCTTGCATGTCTATCAGGACATCTAGATGCCATATGACCAACTTTATTGTAGTTAAAACATTTAAATGGTGCTTTACCTTCATACTTACTTCCAATAGGACCTTTAGGCATTTTCCTTGCAAATAATGCTTCAAGTTGCTCCAGATCTTCATTTTCCCTCTTGATATCTTCAAGTTCTCTTGAATAAAGTGCTTTCCAATCAGATTTATTAGATGATGATGATACAGATGATGATGCTTCAAAGGCTAAATCTATTTTAATTGTAGCGGCAAGACCAAATTCCTCAAGCTCAAATGTTGAAAGTTTTCCAACCAAGGTATCTTTAGATACTGATGTATTAGGCATTGTTCTCAACTCACTAATAGCATTTAATTTCATTTTGTATGCCGGTGGCAATGCTCTCAAAACTTTAGAAACAATTTCATCTTCACTTAAGGAACCTCCACAGCATTGTATTCCCAAAACAATTTCATTAACCCTTTCCATAAAAGCAAAAATTCTTTCATCTTCTTCCATTTTCAAATTTTCATACCTGACTCGCAAGCATTCCAGTTTTGCAATTTTGACAGTGGTATCTCCTTCATTCAATGTCTCCAATTTATCCCAAATAGCTTTAGTAGTAGATCGGTCTGATAATCCCATGATTTGCTAATCTAACAAGGCATTCACGAGTGCTTCTCTTGCTTTGCAATCATTCTCTTGATCCTTACCCAATGTTGGTGGATTAGGTTGAGTCAGTGTAGGACCAACATAGCCATTCTTTGTAACATCCCATATGTCTTTTCCAATGCAATTTAGATGTGACTCCATTCTGATCTTCCATATACCATAGTTAGTTCCATCAAGTTTCAGACTATCCTTCCTAAAAAAGTTAGTTGCCATAGAATCTCCTCAAGTTGTTAAACTTCTGCAAAAAGAGGACTAGGCTCTGATACCAATTGTTAGGACCCAGAGGCAACTGAGAGGGGGGGGCTAAATCAATTGTCTATTAATTTCAACCCAAATATAACTTAATCAAACTTGATAGATAATACTAGTAAAACAAAGATAATGCATGTTAATAAATTAACAGTTAATATTAATACCGGTGAAAGTTAATGCATGAAACAGAAACAAAAAGAATATCCACAATACATAACACAAAGATTTGTACATGGAAACCCTGTAAGGGGAAAAACCACAGTGGGAAACCTTACCCACAATCAGATGATACTACTGCAGATAGTATGTGTGTACAAATGGGGTCTACACATGCAGAAAGGCCAACTGCCTAGAGCTCACTGCTCAATCATAAAATAGGAGTCACACTGACTACAATTGGATGATTAAATCCAATGATAATGTACTGCTCAAAGTAGCATCTCTAATGCTGAATTTAGTATCGGTTAAGCTCTGATTATCACCTTCTCTATGGTCTTCTCATAAGATCTTCTATTTTTGCACATACTATGCTACAATACCATAACCATATACCTTCTCTCTATTCTATATATTTTTCTTTTTACCTTCTTACATCATCTCACAAATGAGATCTTACATATATACCAAGACCTAAGATCAAATGTGTAGGTCGGCTCACAAAGAATATTACAATTAAATCAATTATAAATAAGTCAAGATGTGATGCATCATGTTGTCTTAATGCAATTACAACAATACCAATTGATTAAATCATCTCCATAACATGTCGTGCTGATCTAGAATAGATAATGCATGTCGGCCCATTACCTAGACCAATTTGCTAGTAACAATGAATATGTCGACCTGATTAGACCAATAACCAGAATACCAAAACCAAGTGTCCAAACCATGTCTTCAACATAACCAAGTGATCTCTAGATGATAACAAGTCATCCTCAGTGCCGGTGAACAATATAACTTGTCGGTGAACCAAATACCGATGGATGTGTATAAGTCACTGAACTTGCTGGTGAACATAATGTGCCAGTTCACCATAATCAAGGATCTCTAGAAGGATAAGTGTTGATAAGTTTTGACATTAATGATAAAACCAATGCAACACATCCATAATACCAACACCCAAAACCTCATTTTTAAGCTTGTCCTTCCAAATCCCTATTTTTAAAGCTAAAAAATGAGTGATTTGAGACACAACAATCTTAAAAATGAGAATTTTGAAGCTTATCATGGCTCCAAAACCTCTTTTTTAAGCTTTTCCTTTTAAATCCCCATTTTTTAAGCTTAAAAATGTGGGTTTGGAAACACAAGAAGCTTAAAAATGAGAGTTTGAAAGCCATGAGATTCAAAATGAGATTTTGAAGTTTCTCCTGCTTCTAAATCCTCATTTTAAAGATTGTCCTTCCAAATCCTCATTTTTTAGGCTTATAAATGAGGGTTTGAAAACACAACACATTTAAAAATAAGAGTTTGGAAGGAATGAGCCTCAAAATGACTTTTGGAAGCTTAAAGGTTCTTACAAAACCTCATTTTTAAGCTTGTGCCTCCAAACCCACATTTTTTAAGGTTCAAAATGAGGGTTTTGACGCACAACAAGCTTTAAAATGAGAGTTTGGAAGGTACAAGAGGAAGCCACAAGATACAAAAATCTTATCATGTTCCAAAAACTCATTTTTAAGCTTGTTCTTCAAAACCCTCAATTTTGAAGGTTCAAAATGAGGTTTTGGAAACACAACAAGCTTAAAAATGAGAGTTTAGAAGCCATAAACTTCAAAATGAGATTTTGAAGCTTATCCCCACTCACTCAGCCAGATAGAATAAATCCTTTCACTATGACTAATGAATCCACTAGTAGCCCTTAGATTAGAAAGAAAGGATATTACCGCCAATGGGACAAGGCGAAAAGCGGAGCAAAATGACACCCACTATTCACTATTTTTTGGGGACCTGCACTCCCTATTGCTATGTGCCCATTGCATATTTAAGCTTGTACTTCTAAACCCACATTTTTGAAGCTCCAAAATGAAGTTTTGGAAACACAAGCTTAAAAATGATATTTTGGAGCTTATTGTGCTTCTAAAAGCTCATTTTTAAATTTGTGCTTTCAAACCTCCATTTTTAAAGCTTCAAAATGAGGGTTTGAAAACACAACAAGCTTAAAAATGAGAGTTTAGAAGTCATGAGATTCAAAGTAAGATTTTGAAGCTTATTATGCTTCCAAAACCTTATTTTTGGGCTTGTGCTTCCAAACCCCCATATTTGAAGCTTAAAAATGGGGTTTTGGAAACACAACAAGTTTTAAAATGAGAGTTTGGAAGCCACAAGCTTCAAAATGAAAATTTGAATCTTATTGTGCTTCCAAAACCTCATTTTTAAGCTCGTGCTTCCAAACCCCTATTTTCAAAGCTTAAAAATGGGGGTTTGGAAACACAACAAGCTTTAAAATGAGAGTTTGGAAGCCACAAGAATCATAATGACATTTTCAAGCTTATTGTGCTTCCAAAACCTCATTTTTAAGCTTGTAATTTCAAACCCTCATTTTTTAAGCTTCAAAATGAGGGTTTCAAAGTACAACAAGCTTAAAAGTAAGCTTGGAAACCATGAGTTTCAAAATGGAATTTTGAAGTTTATCATGCTTTTGAAACTATTGGCAATTTGGAGGAATTGATTATGGTTTGCATTGATGTTTTGTCATTGATGTTAACACTAGTTTTTTGTTGTCTACCGACTTTCGGTAGAGTGGATGGATTATGATAATTGATCTAGAGACCATCTCCAATATTCTCTTATTTGGTTTGGCTTGTGGTATTGGCTTGGATTGGTTATTCATGTGTTCCTGATGTGTATCACATTCAATTGGTTCGAGATTTGATGATCTGGATGCTATCATTTATTCTAGCAAGCCTTTTGGCCACCAGTAAGGGTTTTACTGGTAGTGCTTTGATGAAGAACTTTTGATGAATCCGATAAGTGGTGTTGGTGTGGATTCTAGAAGGTCATCAGGATGTTGATGGTTATCATGTTCATGTTCTAGTCGATTGTGATGTTTCATTTAGCACCGGACCCATTCGGTGTTATTCTGCTAGGTTATGGACTAGTTTGAGTGACGTGCTGGTTGATGCTCTTGATGCGTCATCAGTTGGATTTATTGTTTGGATTATGTTGTTTTGGTCTTAGGATGACTTGGTTTATCATTGGTTTGCGGGATTATGTAACGGATATATTGTATTATCTTTTAGGTGGTCGACTTAATTGTTTAGGTCTGGGTTGGTATAAATATGATGTAAGATCTCTTTGTAGATCATAACATAAGAGTGGGATATAGGATTATCTAGGTGTGAATAATGTTGTAATCATATGTGGAGGTTTTGGTCGATCATAGGTGATTAAATTGGGTTTGTGAAAGAGGTTTAAGACCTTTGGTATTGAGCTTAATTGAAACTGTACTCAGGCATAGGAGATGTTATTCTTGCAGTTCACTCATTTTTCTAGATTGTAGTCTGGATTTCTTTGTAGTCAGTGAATCTCCTTTTGTGATGACCAGTGTGCTCTAGGAAGTCTACCTTCCTATATGTGCAGGCCCCTCTTATTGTAATTACATTCTGGCTATAGAAGTATTATAAGACTGTGGGTAGGCTTCCCACCATGGTTTTTTCCCTTTACTGGGTTTTCCATGTAGAAATATTGGTGTTATGTGTTATGGATGGTTGGTTAATTATGTTGGCATTTCGAGTTTGTTGGTATTTTGCATAGAGATTGCATTAATGATATGTTGTCATTGATGTCAATAGAACCAGTAATAGTATTCATGTTATTGCTGATATTGTTGTTTTTTATATTGGTTAGTAACCGGTAAGAAAAGATTTGTGGAAGATGTTGTAAACTAGTATGTAAAGTTTGTATGTTGAATCAGTAAACTGGTGTAAAGGGTTAAACTTTTATATGCAATGTAACCGGTAAACCCTATCAGTTGTTAAATCCTAAGAGATCAAGTTTGTTGGTTTATTATTTGATGAGCGGTAATGATGGAGACATGCGTGATCATTGTATGAGGATAAGTTCAAATTGTTTTGGCATATTTGTTTTTGTCTAGGGAAGGAGCAAAGTGGATTGCATCTAATGCACAACGCATGATGAGTTACAAAGTCTGATGAAGCAATGATCATGGAGCAGTTGGAATTTTCTTGAAGAATGTGAAGAGATTGTCATGATTTCTAATGGTCAAGATTGTACTGACTTGTTTGTAATCTCGATGATGAGAATTAGGTTTTTGTTGTGTTACCGACCTAATTGATTTGTATTTAAGGTCAATGAAGTTGTTTGTAAAGGTTGTTGGCAAGATTGATAGAAACCTATTGAGTATATAGTTGCCTAACTAGTGAATGGATCTGCACTTTGAGTGAAGGAAGATTGAAGCTTAGAAGGATCTAATCAAGCAAATGTAGTGCTACTCAGACAGATCAAGAAAACCTGTTGTTTTCTAACAATTACAATAGAAGTGAAATTCCTTAACTGGGTAAGGTCTAACAAGCTTGGTTACTCATTAAATCATCTAACAAGGTGGTCCATTAGCTTACTCCTAATAGGGTATTGTTCTTTTCATCAAGGCATATTTGTGAATCCCTTAACCAGGTGATTTCTAACTGAAATCAGTTCTTAACATGACTTATTGTAAAGCTTTAACAGGATTAGCTCCTAACAGGGCAAACTTTAGAAGAGTTTAGATAGCTATCCTTGTGAGTCTCATCTCACCATGGTTTTTACCTATTTGGGTTTTCCACGTATAAATATTTGTGTCAAGCGGTGAATGTTTTTATGGTTATGATCTTATTTGTTGATTTGGTTAACTTCTGATAAGGCATGATAACTAGAAGCATTGAGAAATGAATATGTTGAGTTATGATTAAGCATTGTTGATGTTTACAAGATTGAAGTTGTTTGTTGTTAAGTTGTTATAACAGTTAAACCAGTTGATGTCAAGTATTCTTATGAATATTGATCTTGACTAAGATATGTTTACTTCATGTGATTGAATTGAGTTTGGGAACTTTGTATTAGTTTTTCAATATACTGATTCACCCCCCCTCTTAGTATTCTACCACCTCTCTATATTCTACTGGATACTTATTCCTTCATCATACCATCAAATTATTCTATAATTTATGTGTATGCTTGACTGTTACATCTACTATTCCGGTATTTGGTTTATGCATTCCGGTAGATGGTTTTGTGAGCTTAAAGTTTTATAATCTATTGACAACTGATTCACAGCTCCCCCTTAGTTGTCCACCAATTATCCTAACTGAAACATCATTTTTAATCTTGTGCTTCCAAACCCTCATTTTTGAGGCTTCAAAAGGAGGGCTTGGAAGCACCAAAATCTTAAAAATAACAGTTTTGAAGCTTATTGTGTTTCTGAACTTTCATTTTTAAGCTTGTGCTTCCAAACCCTCATTTTTGAAGCTTCAAAATGAGGGTTTGGAGGGACAACGAAATTCAAAATGATGGTTTGGAAGAAATGAGCTTCAAAATCTTTGAAGCTTATGGTGCTTTTGAATCCTCATTTTTAAGCTTGTTCTTCCAAACCTTAATTTTTGAAGCTTCAAAATAATGATTTGGAAAACAACAAGCTTAAAAATGATTGTTTGAAAGCCACAAGCTTGAAAACAAGATTTTGAACCTTATCATGCTCCTAAAACCTCATTTTTAAGCTTGTGCTTCCAAACAATTTTTTTTTATGCTTCAAAATAAGGGTTTGGAAGCACAAAAAGCTTAAAAATGAGAGTTTGGAGGCCACAAGCATCAAACTGAGATTTTGCAACTTATTTTTCTTTTGGACCCTCATTTTTGAAGCTTTAAAATAAAAGTTTTCCCAATCATAACAAGCTTAAAAAAGAGAGTTTGAAAGCCATGACCTTCAAAATGATATTTTGAGTCTTATCATGCTTCTAAAACCTTATTTTTTAAGCTTGTGCTTCCAAACCGTCATTTTTGAAGCTTCAAAATGAGCATTTGGAAGCACAGAAAGCTTAAAAATAAGATTTTGAATGTCATGAGCTTCAGAATAAGATTTTGAATCTTATTGTGCTTTGAAAACCTCATTTTTAGGCTTGTTCTTCTAAAACCTAATATTTGAAGCTTCAAAATGATGGTTTGGAAGCACAACAAACCTTAAATTTGAGAATTTGGAAGCCACAAGCTTCAAAATTAGATTTGAAGCTTATTATGCATTAGAAACCTCATTTTTAAGCTTCTTCTTCGAAGCCTCATTTTTCAAGCTTCAAAATAAGGGTTTGGAAGCATACCAAGCTTAAAAATGAGATTTTGAAGCTTATCATGCTACTGAAACATCATTTTTAACCTAGTGCTTTCAAACCCTCATTTTTTAAGCTTCAAAATGAAGGTTTAGAATCACAAAAAACTTAAAAATGATGGTTTTAAAGATATGATATTCAAAATGAGATTTTGAATCTTATTGTGCTTTTGAGATCTCATTTTTTAATCTTGTGCTTCCAAACCCCCATTTTTGAAGTTTCAAAATGAGGGTTTTGAAGCACAATAAGCTTACAAATAAGAGTTTGGAAGCCACAAGATTCAAACTAAGAATTTGAAGCTTATTGTGCTTCCAAAACCTCATTTCTAAGCTTGTGTTTCTAAACCATTTTTGAAGCATCAAAATGATGGTTTGGAAGCTTATAAATGAGAGTTTGGAAGAGATTTTGAAGCTTATCATGATTCTAGAACCTCATTTTTAAGCTTGTTCTTAGAAACCCTCAATTTTTAGGCTTCAAAATGAGGGTTTATCGAGAAGCACAATGTTGATTCCTAAAATTTCTTCTAAGATGAAAACCTTATGAAAATTTCATTGAGTAGGGGACCTATTGCGTGTCAATGAACAACCTCTAGGATTTTAGAAGCCGACTCTTCATTTATGCAAAGGGAAAAGGGAGAGAGAGAAAAATGAAAATAAATAAGATAACTAAGGCGATAAGACATGATTTGAAACTTCTAGTACATAATAAACCATACATGAAATGCACAATTTAAAGGCTTAAAATTTTTGAAACCACTATTTGTAAAGAGAATTCACAAGCAGTGTAATGTAATCCAAACATAGATAATACTAAAATAAAAGAGTCTAAGACATGATTGGACCAATGAAAGTTATGTTTGATATTACTAAAAGCTTATACAGATTTAGGAACTCAGTCCTTTCTCCAAAACAATATAAAGCACTATGTCATGAAACATAAACAAACATATGAAAAGGTCGAGAAGAAGAACAAAGGAAGAAAGAAGAGGAAAAGAAAAGTGTTGAAGAGAAGAAGGAAGCAGAGAAGATAAAATAGGCCAAGGCAACTAGTGATCAAATCAAAGCGGTTGACACCTCCAATCCTATTGACCTTCAATCTACAGATGAATCAGAGCTACTTCAAAGCATAAAGCTTGCACGGGAAAGATTGGAAGCATTGAGAAGGAAGAAGGAACATGATGTCATTCAAACTACTGTTGACACCCTCACCAGTCTGATTCCTGGTACTAACCTCCCTAGTACCGATTCCTCTTTAGCCAAGGTGAAACTTCTTTGCACTATAGTAGAGGACCAAGTACAATGCTTGGAAGATGTTGTTGAAGTCACTGCCAAGAAGAACCATGAAAAGGCACCCAACACTGCCTTAGTCAAGAAACTGAATGAGCTTAGGTCACAAGTTCTAAAACAGCAGAAGGATATAGGTGTTGCTATGGATGAGGGCAAATTACTGTTGATTAAAATCTATCAACCCCATCTATTTTGTGATGATGTGCTTAAGAAGAAACATAAACTCCAATCGGATTTCCAGGCATACATCAACAACTTCAAGATGCCATATGATTCATTTACTACATATGGGTGAATGGTCCATCATTATCAACTACAGACTACCAAGGTAGAATCATAAATCTACAACCGGACAAAAGATTTGCAGGAGCTTCAACTGGTTTTATTACCTAGACTGCAAATTCTTCAAAAATATTTTCTCAATCTGGAAGCCATCATGATAACTCAAGAGATGAGTACCATTGATGCTATGGAAGAATTGGTATTCTAGATGCAGACAAAAAGTGAGGTTGCTACCTCATTACTTGAATCATGGTCATTGGCCATGAAAACTTTTATGTAGGATTTTAAATCTATTTTTGATAAATTTTACTCCTTATTGTCGTAAACATTTACTCTATTTTTAATGATAATAAGAAACATGGGTTATTCTGCATTACTTTGTCATTGTTGGCAAAGTGGGAGTAGTATTTAAAATTTTTGGTGAATGTTATGTATACTTTCATGTTACCACTATGGGGGAGTAGTATACATTGTAATTTCTGCAAAAGGGATAGTGTATATGCTTAGGGGGAGTAATTTTGATTATGGCATATTTTTATTGTAAAAACACTTAGATGTCAAAATTTTCCTAAGTGTTGCCATCAATGCCAAAGGGGGAGATTGTTGGAATTTTGATGATGTTTTGATTATCATTGATGGATACACACTTTCTTAATGTATGAGTTATGCTCAACCAGTAATTGTTCCAACCGGTATTATGTATTATAGTCTTTAGACTATTGGTGTTTTGCAAAAGATGTTTACTGGTCACAAATTGACTAATGACCTCAAGCGGTATGGAGAACCCAAGTGGTATGAAGACCTCAAGCGGTTCGAGGATCACAAGCGGTATGAAGGACCCAAGCGGTAGTTAACACTATGATCTACCAGTCTTCATTTTTGACAACCGAAAATCGGTATATTGTATGAATCGGTATTACTCTGTGATGAGTTAGCAACCACTATTTCTATGATGAGTTATCATCCACTAACACTTTGGTGGTGATTGTGTGTCATGTTACCAAATGTGTCTCGATGCACTGAACCTAGGAACTTAAAGTTTAATTCTATTGGACTGACATGAAATCAGTTTCCTTTATAAGGACATCATGTCTAGGGTTTGCATGTGTGTGAGAGATGTATGATGTATGAGAAGGTTATGTGCGATCTTTACAGAGAAGATTAGGTATGTATGAAAAGTTAAAGTGTGGAGATATTAAAGACTGAAGTAATGCTGAAATGCATTAACAATGAGCTATTGAGGATCTAACCAAGCATACTGTGCTAGTATCTAGATCACTCACTTGTTGATTACTCACATCTTCGACAAGTTTGAAACCCCTAACTGGGTAGGCCCAGCAAAGCCTTTGTAAATCCTCTAACAAGGTGGTTCACAATTGTGGATCTGAAATCCTTTAACAAGGTAGTCTTTAACATGACTTATCTCCTAACATAGATCTAGATTTCTAACAAGATTTGTTCTAGTGAAGAACATTGTATGACCTTAACTAGTCTGACCTTAACCGGTCTAGTTTCTATTCTGCAAATAGTTGCTTGTGAGTTTCTGCTCACTGTGGTTTTTCCCGTTTGGGTTTCCATGTCAAAATATCGTGTGTTATGGTGATTGTGCTTTTGTGGGTGAATGCTTTATTTTCTATTTGGTTTGCATTTATCTTAAGTGGTTTATTAGTGAATTTGTTATATCAGTTATGTGCTAAACTGTTTAAGAGTTTGAGTTCAGTATTTATTGGTATACTAAATCACCCCCCCAACTTAGTATTCATCATTCCAATCAGATTTGTCAGATGATGATGATGATGTTGTAGATGATGATGCTGTAAAGGCTAAATCTGTCTTAATTATAGCAACAGGACCAAATTCCTCAAGCTCAAATGCTGAAAGTTTTCCAACCAAGGTATCTCTAGATACTGATGTATTAGGCATTGTTCTCAACTCATTAATAGCAGTTACTTTCATTTTGTATGCCAATGGCAAAGCTCTTAAAACTTTTGAAACAATTTCATCTTCACTTAAGGATCCTCCACAATATTGTATTCCTAAAATAATTTCATTAACTCTTTCCATAAAAGCAGAAATTCTTACATCTTCCATTTTCAAATTTTCATACCTGACCCAATAACATTCCATTTTTGCAATTTTGACAGTGGTATCTCCTTCATTCAATGTTTCCAATTTATCCCAAATATCTTTAGTAGTAGATCGATCTGATAATCCCATAATTTGCTGATCTGATAATGCGCTTAAAAGTGCCTCTCTTGCTTTGCAATCATTTTCTTGATCTTTAGCCAATGTTGGTGGATTAGGTTGATTCAGAGTAGGACCAACATAGCCATTCTTTGTAACTTCCCATATGTCTCTTCCAATGCAATTCAGATGTGTCTCCATTCTGATCTTCCATATACCATAGTTAGTTCCATCAAGTTTAGGACTATCGTTCTTGAAAATGATAGTTGCCATAGGATCTCCTCAAGCTATTAGGCTTCTTCAAAAAGAGAGCTTAGCTTTGATACCAATTGTTAGGAACTGGAAGGGAAACTAAGAGGGGGGTGAATCAGTTGTCAATTAATTTCAACCCAATTATAACTTAATCAAACTTGATACTTAATACCTATAAACCAAACTTATTGTTGGTTAACAAATTAGCAGTTAATATCAATACCAGTGAAACTTAATGCATGAAACGGAAAGAGAAACAACATCCACAACACATAACACAAATAATTTGATGTGAAAGCCTTGTAAGGGGAAAAACCACGATGGGAAACCTTACCCATAATCAAATGATACTACTGCATATAGCATGTGTATACAAATGGGGTTTGCACATCCAGAAAGGCCAACCGCCTAGAGCACATTGCTCAAATGGGAGTCGCAATGACTACAGTAGGATGGTTAAATCCTAGAATAATGTACTACTCAAAATAGCATCTCCAATGTTGGATTCAGTATCGGTTAAGCTCTGATAAACACCTTCAAACCTTCCTTGAACCTTCTCTATGGTCTGCTCATATGATCTTCAATATTCACACATACCATGTTACAATACCATACCATAACCATATCCATGTCTCTCATCTCACAAATTAGATCTTACATATATACAAAACCTAAGACCAAATGTGTAGGTCGGCTTACTAAGAATATTACAATTAAATCAATTACAAATAAGTCTTGATTCGATGCATAATGTTGGCTCAATACATTTACAATAATATCCAATCAATAAAACATCTCCATAATGTGTCATGCTAATCTAGAATAGATAATGTATACCGGTCCATAACCTAGACCAATCTATCGGTAACAACAAATATATCAACCCGATTAGACCAATAACCAAAACACCAAAACCAAGTATCCAAATTATGTCTTCGACATAATCAAGTGATCTCCAGATGATAACAAGTCATCATCAGTGTTGGTGAACCATATAACCTATCAGTGAATAATATACCGGTGACTGTGCATAAGTCACAAAACTTGTCAGTGAACACAATGTGCCGGTTCAACAGTAAACCAATATAACCATAATGCTAAATCAACAATGTAGATCTCTAGAAGGATAAGTTTTGACATCAATGACAAAGCTAATGCAACACATCCATAATACCAACAATATTATTATTGATTTAGTTAATTATAAAAGATGATTTTGAAAACATTATTTTATTGGCTCAATTAATTATTATTAATACAATGGAATTGTATTAATATTAATTTAATGAATTTTGGAATTTTATTAAATATTACAAAGGTTTATTATTAGCTCTTAATATAATTGGAGGATTTATTTGGGTGAATTAAATAATTAATTAATAAAGTTGTGATGACTTCATAAGGTTGAATATTACAGTTTTAGATAATGGTATTTCGTGTAATGGTTAAGTAAATTAAAATCTAATTTGTTACTAAATTGTTTAGGAGATTGATATGTGACTTAAGGCTCCTAATTAAACTAAATAAATTATCGCACCCTTTAGAAGCCCATTCTTTTTGACACATGAGTTAACCTTTAGTGTAAACTAATTAAGTTGTCTCATCTTTTGTACATAGAACATCTAGTATTTTAGTGTTGTTTAAAAAAAAATTTCAAGCAAATGACAACAAAATTCCCCTTTATAGCCCTCCCAAATGTGGGCGCAGATCTCCAAATAACAACCTAGACTCTCTAGTCACATGACTAATCCTTCCTTTTGTTTCCCCATCCTTACATTTTCATTACCATTCTAACCACCTCAACAAAATAGTTTTGTAGATGATATTTATCTCCTCGGAGTTAATTTTTGTCATTAGATGATCCATCCATCATTTTCACAAGCTTTGTCACCCTTAAAAAAATTAAGCTCTACCAATACGTGGATGTACCCATACTACTAGATGCATGGCAATAAAGTGGAGCCTTTCGCCCTCCTATTATCTCTTCCCTTCCAAAGGTCCTGTTGGGTCTCAAATCAACAGATTGGATAGGTTCTAAGGAAATGCCAACTCCTATAATCAAACCCTCCAATTGACTTGGCCAACATATAGAGTGAACCTGTTTGGTTGCTAACTCTCTCACTTTAGGCTCTGCAGGACCTAGGCGGGTATACCTATTCACTGAATGTCTCCAATAACCAGTGCTTTTTATAGCAGATGTATTATCCTAATCTGATATCTCCTGATCTTTGAAATGGCATGAGTTCCTTGAATGGAAATATAGCAGATGAGTTCAAGATTGTTGTTGTAGAAGCTATTCGATCTATGTTTCCTAGCTACTTCTGTTTGCTTTTAAAATAACAAATGGTGAAATATAATGATGAGTGTAATCTGTTTTGACCAGTGCCTTCTTTGCTGTTTGGGCTACAGAGTCATTGTACTTTCTTCAGGACTTATTATGCGAGCCTGTGAGACAGTTTTTTAATCCACCCTTTTGTTGACCTGTCGGTTATTATTTCTTTTGAGATCAATTTGAATGCTTATATCATGTGTTGATTTGAATGAATTTAACCCTACCTTTAAGGGACCAATCAATGAAGTACTGCAAGGAACAATTACAATTCGCAAGCAAAACTTTTGTTTCAACATTATAACATGAAGCACAGATTTGATTTCAAGGATATGAATAACCTTATCACTTTAGATAATATCACAGACGATTGCCAAAACAAAGTGAAATAATCCACAACACATACGCAAAGAAAAGCAACAGTTCATAGCATGTATTCCATCGAAATTTTGTAAAACTTACAAGCTGTCATACATCGCCATCTTCTTCTTATCTAATTATTATCCCCTTACATTACAAAAATCATTCTCATATATATATGAGGATGAAGGCTTTTCACGAAGAGACACGACTTTTCACAATACTAATCGTTAATTTGAATATTTCTAAACTTAAGCAAAAAGAGATTCAGGAGCCCCAAATGATGAATGTAACCATCGTCTTTGAAGGTTTTGATTCGAGGAGTTTGTTTCTTCAATTCATCTCCCAGCGACAGATACTTGAATATTATTTGGTTAACAGTAGGGGCCATATCCTTACTTCGATCTATCTCTAACAACGCCCAATCCCTGACGCTGATGAGCTCTTTTTGCAAATCCTCTAGGGATATCACTTCTCCTTCTTTGTAGACGGAAGGCATTCCAACGGGTTTCTCATCATCCAATTCCTTTAGGTCTCTTCTCAGCGTATCTTCAAGTTTGATATGATTTTCTATATACGCAGTCCCCTCGGCTTTTTCCTCTGGTTTCATGGCATCGACATTGTTTAGTACTTCATGTAGTCGTGCTTTTAACCTCTCATGCTCTGTTAACGCTTTTATCGTTCCATTGTATACTTTCCAATATGGTTCAACCTGTAAGAGCATGGTGTTAAACCGATGTCCGATGATATCATTGACCACTTTGTCCATCTTTTGTTGGATACTATCTGCGCGTTTATTTGCCTTTTCTGCTTGATACTTCCAGTACAGAGCATCAGAGACATCGTCCAAGCTACGTCCCGCAGGGTATGAGGTGTACTCGCTGATAGGAGTCCCTGTCTCTAGTTGCAATACTTTTGCCTGCAACTTTTGATTTTCCTCTTTAGATTTTTCATATAACCCCTTATATGTGATGTTCTCTCTGACCAAAAACTCTGTCTGGTCTAGGTTCAATCTTGCAACATCCAGGTTGAGCTTTGCAGTGACCCTAGGATCAGTTTTCCCAACTTGATGAACCATGAGGTGTCCAAAGGTTTCTTCAATGTCTACAATGATAGGCCTCTTCCCCTTTGGATATAGTGCCCACTGTAGGAGAGCTTTCTTGTCTGGATCATATCCAGAGCCTAGGAACAATTTATCTATCTCCTGAGGCAACACCTGTTGATTCAAATCTTGTTTCTTCAGGAAGCCATCAAATAAAAGTGTTGAATTTATATCCCAACTGGAGAAGATGATTACACCGGCCTCTTTTAATAATTTCCTCCCTTTCTCAGGAGTCATGTCTTTCATGAGGACATCAATTTCATCCTGTAATCTCTTCATCTGTTCCTCCTCTGGTCTTCCAACCATGCTTCGTTTTACATGAGCTCCTTTGTATTGGTACAAAAATGAGAGGAACTCCCTAGAAGAGGCAAATCCATCATCAGCAACGAAGTCTTCATGCTCAGTCATTCTGATATCAACAACATCCTTGATGTTAATCTCACCAGTGTCCATATTCATTTCTGCTTCAAAACCAGGAGGATAATCTTCCCTAGGAGAATCAGGTGGGATACTACTGGCAGTTGACTTTGGTGACATGTGAGCTAGGGGCTGACTGTCCTTCTCAGTATTAATGAAATGAAGGAATTGCGAAGGCACTCTATGCATAATTTCTGCTTCATGTTGAAGCAGCCTTTTAGCTACTTCCAGAGGGTCTTGGAGATTTCCAATTAGGTCTCCATCTATCATTCCCCTAACCCTTTTCCATTTGTAAGCCTCCCAAACTAACTCACTCTTTTCTCTCAAAGCTTTGGCCTCCTCTCTTTCAAGGTTCTTAATCAGGTCATCTGGCATTTTGGCCACATGTATTCCAGCTTTGAGTTTTTGTGATGCCCTGGCAGCTCTTATGTATCCTTCAGGATCGAAGTTTTCCCTAGGCTCACCCAGAGTCATGCCATAATAGTCTAATTTATTCTGAAGTAAATGATAACTTTTTGAACTCTTAACAATGAAATCAGAGAAGACTAATAAACCTGGAACAATAGATTGTTTACCGAAGTCTGTAAGATGCTTAGCACTGGCAATAGATAATTGTCTGATAATTTCAAGGCTAGCCACCCTGTTTGGCACCGTAATCAGAAGCATGTGGGGTTGCCCTTCATATCCAAATACCCTTATTTCTGTGTGATTATCATGGCAATACCAATCACCCCAATTATGATCAATCTGTGACTCTGGAGAGAAGTCCTTTGGTCTGAGGAACCTCTTGATTTCAGGGGACAAAGTGTAATCCCTGTGTTGCCCAAAAGCTGCACTAAGAGGTTTCACAAAGTATTCTTGAAAGTGCCAATATTGGTTTTTCATGAACCTCTGGTCCCATGCAGACACCCATAACTGAACTGGCTTCTTCAAACCATTCTTATCATAAGATCTAATGCTGAACTCATCTGACCAGAAGTTAATTTCTTGTCCACAATAAAGAATGATATGCATTAACAAGGAGTACAATGAAAAATGAATATTCACAAGGTCCCCTTTCATCTTTTCTAATCCATGATTTAAGGCATCTACAACATAAGTGGCAAAATCAAATGACCTAGGGTCTTTTGACTGTAAGTCAACACACAGAACCATAACCCCAATATCCATGAGTGGATGAGCCTCCAGGCCTAGTACTTGGGCTGCAGCATAATATGTATACTTGAAATATGGATGGAAGTGGTTGACATCAAACGACACCTTGTCATCTTTGCCAAACGGAACAAATGACCCACCCACTTTTGGCCTGTGAACAGGTAGTCTCCAAGTCTGTAGATATTTTCCAAACTAAAGAATTCCTGTGAAAGTTTCTTCATATCGATATTCTCCTCTACTTCCCAGTCCAAATCAAAGACCATATCAATAGTTTGTTTGTTAATTACTACTAATGTATTCCCTCTGTAATCACATATGGTTTTGGTTCTTGGGTTGTAGCAATCTACCAGAGCTTTCATCAATTCTACATCTACAAACACATTTGGGACTACCAATTTGCCTAAGTTCTTCTTCCATAGATTACTTATGGGTTCTGGTGCATCCCTTCTTTTGTAGCCAAATAAGAATAACTCATGCCCTCTGATTTCAATCCAAATGTCTCCTAGATTTTCAAATCTATCCTCTAATCCTTCTTCTTCACTTTTAATCTTTTTGGACCTTACGCTAGACGATGGACACTGGTCTAACAAATCCTGAGTCAGAGCTCTCCCTTCTTTCTTTTGTCTCTTGGGCTTCTCTTCAGGATTCAGCTCTTTTCCTTTCCTACTCTTTTTAGAAGAAGAAGACGAAGGTTCCATAATTACAGTAAATATGAGAGACAACACTTACTTGGAAGAATGCTCAACTCTTCTGGCTATCGTTCGCAAGTCTCTGCAAGTTCTTCGCAGTTTTCAATCTTTTAGCATCGATCTGGTTCTTACGAAAATTCACTCAGTTCAACTGTAATCGTATGGGCAACTTGTGCACAGTTAATGTTCTGCATCTATAACGGCTACTCAAGTGTTTAAACTTAATTGCAGATGTGACACTCTTCAATTGGGCCTTTAACTCTTTTGCGGGAAGTACAGTTCGCTCAAAGTGCTCATATTTCAAGTTATCGATGAAACCCTTGTCTTCGGCCGAGTGTTTAAATCTTCCATCGAAAGCTCATTTTCTTCGATACTATTGTTTCGGTGAAAATCTCATGTCGAGAAGCCGCTTTTAAGACTCATCGAAATCATTCTTTCACCGATAGACCCCTTTTTCGATAAGTCACTTGCAATTTCCATCGAAATCATTCTTTCGATGAGTTTCTCTCTTCGGTGGAGGCCTATGTATGTTCATCGATATCCTTTTTTCATCGATATCCCTCTTTATCGATGAAACAACTTTGCCTTTGTTCGACATCATGTTCATCGATGAAAACTTGCATTTCGATGAGTGCTTTATGAGTTTCTTCGGTAATGATATTCCTTCGAAATCACTTTTTGCCCCTTTTTGCTTTTTGCTTTTACCTTTTCGATGAAACTTGGGGTATCGATGAGTGATTTTCTACATTCATCGAAAGTGACTTTTTTCCGAAATACTTTTGTTCGGTGCTTTACATGCCTCATTTCGATGAAAATACTCTTTCGATGAAACTTCTTTTGCAGTGCTCGATACAATTTGCTGGCCGAAAACATCTTTCAGTCTTCACGCCTATGGGAATATACATTTTTTATATATTTTTTTTATTTTCAAATATAGTGATCAACAGGTCCATAGGTAAGACATGTGGCGTGCAGGTGGAACTCTTGGTGTGTCTGCCTTCCTCACTTAAAGAAACCCCACATTTCTTGACGCATGGCAGTTCTAACTTGAAACATGCAGGCCCTCTCTGAAGTCAAAACAAAAATGCCAAAGGAGGATGCGTGGCAACATAGCGGAGACTTGTGAGAGAAAAAGAAAAATATTTTTCAAAACCTCACTCGCTTGATGCATGACAGTTTAAGGAAAAGGCTACAAACAAAAGAAATGGCCTAATGAAACAATAAAGGGGCCCATGAAAAGACTCAATATTTTATTCACAGTTTTTGGTGACTTTGTTGGAACTCTTAAAAACTTCCACATTTGTAAATTATTTTCCCACTACTCTCCAAAATGAAAGCCAAGCTAAGCACACCTAAGCCCTATGAATTTACCTAGTAAGGTCCCTATTATTCATAATTCAATGTGTTTCCTAGCCTAAAGTCCCATAGAATGATATAAATAAAATTTCAAATTTGAACATGTCCTATGAAAAATCTTATTATTACCCCCTTTGAAAATGCCCATTTATCAATTTGTGAACCATCCTAAGGCCATATTCCCAGTTTTCTCTATATCGCAAGACTTATTCACTGCAGTGTTATGTGTCCCATGAAACAATGACAAAATAAGCCTCATCTCTATTTCACATAGCCAAATTTCTATTATACCAAGTATTTGGTAAAAAGGCAAAAAGTTAATTAAATCTTGTTATTTCCTGAGGCTAAGATCATGATACACTACTTATCCAATGAAATAGAAAAAGGGAACCTGAAGCACAATAAAATAACTATCTCATCAATACTAAATCCCACCAAGTTAATCATCTCACGAAACAGTGAAAAGGGAAGTAAGGCATATGTAGTTTTTGCTATTTTGTGGGCCCCATGGTCTATCATGTCCAATAAGTTGCGAAATAGCGATAAGGAAAGAACACCAATAAGATGTCGCTATTTTGCTAAGGAAGAATATTGAGGATTTTAAGGAGTGTGATTTAGCAATAACTAAATAAAAATTGCTAAGTCACTAGAGGAAAACAAAAAAGGAAAAGTCATATTGCGATATAGCAATAATAGTATAAGATGGTTTCATTGTTTTGTACATGGTCAAAAGAAAATAAAAAGAATTATAGCAATATAGAGACAAGCATTGCCCCCATTTTTTAGAGACAAGATAGAGATGGTAACACTTATTTGAGAAATAGAAAACACCAAAAGTCGAGGCAAATTAGCATTGACATTATAATTTTCATAAAAGGTGGCGAAGTGCTAAATCACATGAAAGAATTAAATGCATAAAAGACCCCGAAAGACACCATTAAAGGACAAATTCTAGCTCATAATTTTTATTCCAAGCTAGAAAATCATGAGGGCTGAGCTTTGTGGTGAGAAGGATGAGCTAGAATCAAGTGTTGCAAATTACAAGTAACTAGCAAGTTACTACTCACATTCCCATAGTTGTAGAAGCATTTGAATTTTTTGTAAAAAAAAATGCCCAAAAGAAAGCAAGAAGCCAAGGGAGGGGAAAGGTCTAAGAAGGATGATGAGGGCACGGAGAAAAATCCTAGGATAGTAAACCCAACTAAGATACCCATGCAGAAATCATTATTAGATGCATTACCAGGCTCAACTGACACAAGGGCCAAATAAGTTTTTAAGGATAAAATGGAGGATTGAGGAATGTTGTAATTCCTATTGCAATGAAAGACCTATTCTGGTATTTATGCAAGAACAAAAATGATAAGGTTCTCGTGTCAAATCATTGGACTTATGACATTGGAAATTTATTCATGCTTAATGCATTTGTAGAAGTTGAATTGATTCAGCTGCTGGCAGATCACTACCACCCTATCACTTAAATTGTTAGGATGCCAAGCGGAAATCCTCTATTAGTCATTTCAAAATTATCTATTGTTGATTGTTTTATATTGAAAAAACATACCCCCACTGATATTGATCTCAATCAATTAGTCATGGACTATAATAAGTTATACAGAACATTCAGAAAGGATGAACAACCAGCCTTTGGTGATCTTAATTATTGAACTCTTCCCTATGGATGAATTCCTTTGGTATTTTTAGAGAACATACTTTTCTTTGTGCTAGATATTAGGATAAGATGCTAGGGTTAAGATACCCATTTATATGATGTTAATGGTCATAAGGACACAAAACCCCAAGGTTAACCTCAAATTTGACTTTGCAACTATGATTGAGAGGAAGCTACATCAGCAGTTGGTAGCATGGAAAGAGAAGAAAAGTAATGACTTTCATCATTACTCCTCATTATTCCATTTGATATTATTCCAACATAAACAAGCCTTTTCTTAGAGACTAAAGTTATGAGTACTGGATGACAAAGGGAATAGGTTACTAGTGTAGTTATGGTGTTATTTGTGGGATAAAGGTGCAAGGATGTTGACTACAAGGTTTTTCGTGATTCCTTTGTTGTTACTACTTTTTGTGCTTTTGAACATTTAATGGAAAGATTATCACTTGGTATAAGGAGAGTATTGAGGCCATTGTCCTATGACCCCGAGAAGGTTCATACTCATAACTTTGTTTATTGGTTTTACATCGGTGAGAACACCATCATTAGGGTCTAGGGTTACCCCAAACCCCCCATCTACTGCCTATGTTTGTACTAGATAGACTTGCTTTCTTGGAATTTATATGGCAAATGCTCTGGTTGGATGAGGAGTTGATAGCACCAAGGAGGAAGGGAACATTTTTACCTCATTCTATTTCATTTGCAATATTTTCCATTGGATCCAACATTTTAGAAAATTTGCAGAGTTATTAGAAACCTAATTACTTATTGAAATTTGGTAAGAAGAGAATGTGTGACCTTGAGAACCACATTGGTTCTACTATTAAATCACTTACACATGAAATATTGATAGAAGAAGACTTGATCAGATATCTCACCTCTTATGAAGAGATTGTGAAAAGAAGAAAAAAGTGGGATATTATAAGGAGAGTTGAAGAAGAAAAAAAGAAGAAAGATTCATCTTTTCCCAAGCTTTACAATGAAGAAATTGATGGATTAAAGAGAATTGATTTATTCCTAAATAATCTTGAGAAGATATATGGCAAATTGGCAAGTGGTGGATCTCCACCAAAGCAGGCCATTGTTTCATTGAAGAAACCCATAGGGGTTGTGATTCATGAAGTGTCAGATGATGAATCTATGGAAGAGGCTTCTCTTCCTTCCCCTTCCACTAAAAAACAATAAGTAAATGATCTAGACCCCTTAGTGCCTTATGATGAGTCAGAAGGAGAGGGTGATATAGAAGAAGCTATTAGTTCTTTAAAACCTTTGAAAGGAGATGTCATAGAACAATCACATGTTGATCCCCCAAGTACTTTGAGGAAACATATGGTTATGAATCCTAGGTGATAGATGAGGCTGTGAACACTATTGATGAAAGGACAACAATGTCCATGAGATTCCTGGAAGATGATGAATTCATCAATACTCCAAAATTTAAAGATTTTTGGTTAAAAATGAAAATGAAAGAATTTGAGGAGAGGAAGGAATTGAACCTCATGGGTGTGGATGAATCCAAACATGAGGAGATTATAGCTCAAAATTTTAAAGAAATGAAGATTTATGAAGTGCAAGTCAGTCCTAATGAAGCTAAGGAGATGGTATTAAAAAGAAACATGTTAGTTGTACTTGGACCAATTGTGAAATAAGTGTTCTAGTTGGACCAAGTTAGGCAAAAGAAAGACCCAATTCTAGTAGATGAATTTGACTTAAAAAAAGGGATAAGTGGAATAGGGTATAACCCCAAAATTGAAGTGTTGGCTACATGAGTAAGTTCCAAGAAAACTAATAAGCCCAAGCTTGTGGATTTGGTGCAATAAGCAAAAAGAAAAGCTTTTTTGAAAACTATGAAAGATACTTCTCCATTTGAAGTTGCCACTATGACCATGCACTCGGCCATGTTTACAAGAGATGCTATGAAGCATGTACAACAATGAATAATTCATCTAAAAAAGAGTCAGGTGGAGATGAATGATGAGATAAATAAACTATATATTAACAAGGCTATGTGGAAGAAGAAGACAAAACAATTAGGTCAACAACATAGTAAGACCATCATTCTGCACAAATGTGTACCCTCTAAGATAATTGATAGTGCAAGGAGCAGAGAGGGTTGGAAGGAGGAGAAGAAAAGATATGAGAAATAAATTTAGGGTTTAAAAGCCACCAATGAAGGAATTCTGTAGAAGGTACCTAAACAGTTGTGTGACACTTTTGAGCAAATATCGACCCATAGAGTTAAACTGGTAATGGTAAAGTTGGATGAGGTATATAAAGGTTATGAAGCCCTGGTAGAAATTATAAGAGTCTTTACAAAAGATAAACCCAAATTGGAGATATTATCAAAAAGATGGCAACCAACATACCACACTTTATTCATTCTGTGCAAGGTAACTCAAAGGGATCTAGATGCTCCTTTGATAAGGGAAACTTAGAGAAAAGTGCATACCATTGTTGGAAAACTGAAATATATTATTAGAGAAGAATAGAAGATCAAGGCTAAATTTGATTCTTTCCATACTATCTAGCATTGGAAAATCTCACCAATCACAGATAAAGATTAACATATAAAGAGATTTGATGCTTGGAAGATTGATTTTAGTCAAATGGTCCCAAAGATTATGGTAGATATGAAGGAAGAAAAGGAAATGAATTTCAAAAAATTTAACCTTTTTGGACTGGATCATAACACTGGATGTAGGATATGCAAAAATTGTCGCAAAGGTGAGTTCCATGACTGACAAAAGATGGAAGGATCATCTCATCAACATGCTTGTTATACAGGATTTCAAATGGCCAAGCGACTATGAAGCTTATAATTGGGAGACAAATTAGTTGAAGGATGTTGGAGATTGAAAGGACATGGACACATGCCGGTGAGCATGAAGACTACCTAGTTTAAAGTAGAACCTTATCAGACCCAAGGGTCACGGGTTCCTACTCATATTATCCTGATAGTGGGTTTGCTGATACTCTCCGACCTTTCTTCCTTCTTCATTATTTTTCATTTATTTATGTTGTTAAGATGCTCAAAAGGCTTTCATCTTTTAATTAGTTTTAAGTAAAATAGTTATGAAAAAACATATTGTAATGGTTTGAAGCTTGTTGCTTCTCCCCATTTTCTATATAAGGGAGAAACCAAGACTGATAAAAATTAACAAGAGAATATAGAGAATTGCAAAAAGAAAGTTATTGAAAAAATTTTGTATCTCATTACAGTGACGATATAATACAAGAATCTAAAACTTCCAATTCAATTATTTGTTGATTGTTCAAGATAAAATATTGTGTGGTTTGTTAGAGAAATCTAATACTAGGAGTAAACTGAGAGGGGGGGGCTGAATCAATTTACCATCAGAAATCAGAACTTATGCATATCAAAACCATTAAACTGGAGCACAAAGAAAACAACACAATGAATAATAGAGCATGAAAGAACAATACATACAACACCAATATTTTGATGTGGAAAACCTGATAAAGGGAAAAACCACGGTGGGAAACCCTACCCACAATCAAATAATACTTCTACAATAGTATGTGAAATTACAATGAGGATTGCACTTGCAATCAGGCCAATCACCTAGAGCTCACTGCTCGTCACAAAAACAAGTCTCATTAACTTACAAAAAAATCAGACTACAATCCGAAAAGAATGGATTGTGAAAGTAGCATTTGCTAATGCTTGATACAGTTCCGATTAAGTACTGATGTCTACCCTACAATACAAAAACCTTCACCAAATTATGTGTCACTTGTTCACACATAAACCTTCTTCTGATAATGTAGACATAACCATCGATCCCATCCATGTATTGATTGATATCCAAATTACATGAATAAGTCACCTATAAATAAATATCATCAACCTTATTGACAAGGTCGGCTAAACCCTAAACCCATAAACCCATAATAACAAAAATTACATTACATGGTATCACCAAACCAATATTATGATTTACATTACATAGCATGGACCTCAATCAAGTAAACGAAAAATTTCATCTACCGGAAATCCCGCTAAGACCAAAATCCAATATACTTCACCTATTGGTATTATAACAGACAATGGGAGATTGTTGGCATTTCAATAAGGATATTGAGAAGGTTGTTGATGATTATGGATATAACTGATTAAGGATGATTTACTATCTTAATATTATTATTTTGTCATTGATGTCAAGAAATTGATTTTCTAAATCAGTATGATGTTGCCATATCTTGAGAAGTATGATTTGATGAGTATAAAGGTGTCGGTTAAAGACACAGAAAGAATATGATGAAGAAGGGGATGAATAAGTTATTCAATGGGCAACTATTACTGAGTTAGACAATGATGAGATCATGATGTTCAGATTGTTTTGATATAATACATATATTATTTATTGTAAGGTTAATACTATACTATGTTACCAAGCAAAGAACCTAGTCGGTAAACCCTAAGGTTATCGCTATCGGTTAATGATGAGAGATTGTCTATCGAGTAAAGTTTAGTATTTACCAAGTTGTAACCAAGCTGTAACATAATCCATCAAATGGTTACATGCATTATTTAATGAAGGGAGCTGATGAGTTGGAACTGATTAAATGATTGGTATGTCATGCATAAAGTTTGTTAAAGAATCTATGGCAAAGGAAAATCGGCATGAAGATCTACAACGTAGATTGAACTGCATACCCTAGCACAAGTTCCAAGAAATATATGCAAGTTCCAAGAAATATATCCAAGGTGGGGTAAAACATTTTTCAGATTGAAGAATACATTGAACCTGGTCAAAGTTTGAAGATCTGATGGCTATGATTGATCATGGGAAATGTGATCAAGGAGATTAAGTAGTTGGCAATTGTTTATAAATAGGGAACTGTTGATAAATAATGTATGTGGGTAAGTGTATGCATAGGGATGCTACATAGTAATTACCGAGCACATAAGCTTGAAGAACTATTTGTATAACAGAGTATAGAGCCCATCAGATGGACAAGATTAGTTTTATGTCTAGATTGTATTGAGCAAATAAGAATCAACTTTAGCATTTTAGATGTGAAGTTGTAGATAGATTTTTATTACTGTTATTTTGTGAAGTGACAGAAAATCTCTTAATCGAGTGGACTTAACAGTCTTATTTGTAAAACCCTCTAGCAAGGTGACATTCTGATTGAGTGTTTGAAATCCTTTAACAAGGTCACTTCTAACAAGGTGAAGATCCTAACAGATCTGAGGGGAATCCCTTAACCGGGTCACATCTAGCAATGTGTTTGTAATCTTTAATAGGATTTACTTTTAACCAAGCATACTCTAGAAGAGTGTATTTCTTAGTGGGTCTGAAATCCCACAATGGTTTTTCCCTATTTGGGTTTCCACGTTAAATCTAGTGTTATGAGGTTTATGATGTTTATATGCTTTTGAGTTTGCATGTTTAACAGTTTTGGTTATATCACTAAAGTATATGTTACCGAGGTTGAATCTGATGTTTTTATGGAAGATTAAGTTTGTATGATTCACCCCACCCCCTCTCATCTTATCGGCTTGGCATCTGTACTTAACATTAAGTATCAAAACTATCAATTGGTATCAGAGCTTTGGACTCCAGAAGAAAAGTTTAAAGGTACTTGAGGCAAAGATCCAAAGATGTATAAGAGGGATGCATCGAAGCTGAACAAGTCAAGTTTCTCTACATGGCAGAAAATGATGAAGCTGCACCTATCAAGAGTTGGAGAATATGTTGTATATTATCTGGAGAATGATTTCATTACACCGAGAACCTATCCATTGACAATGGAAGAGATAAAGGAAAAGCAAGAACATATCCAAGAAATGATTGAAATAACATCTGCATTGACCGACTCAGAGTTTAATGATCTAGAAGGCTGCAATGATGCGAAGGCAATGTGGGACAAGCTCATATCTGTATATGGCTATGATGAACATGTTCAAAGAGAAAAAGTGGATAGTCTAAGAGGGCAACTTGAATCTATGAGGATGAATGAAGGTGAGAACATAACTCAGTATAGCACAAGACTAAAGGAGATTGTCAATCAAATCAAAGGAGCAGGTGGAACCATTGAAGAAAAGGATATAACAAGTAAGTTGTTAAGAGCCCTTCTACCAGCTTATGTAATCAGAGTCTCTGCAATCAATGAATTAAGGTCTGTACCCAATATGCCAGTTTCTTTATATGGTACTATTGGTAAGTTGCATGCATTTGAGTTAAGTAATTTTGATAACAGTGGGTCTTCGGTAAATAAAGTTGAATCTGCATTTAGTTCTTTTCATCTTGATGAATCTAATAATTACAATGAAAGAAAGTATAAGTACTCTGAAGGAGATCATAGTGGAGCAAGTAAAAGATTTTGTAAGAACATGGAGGAAGTACACAAACTATATGAGGAAATCAAAAAGCAAGAAGAGTTTGAAGCACTATTAGCCAGAAGGTTACCGAGAGGCAAAGGTAAGTATAAAGGAAAACTACCTTTGAAATGTTTCAATTGTGATAAGATAGGACATATGGCTTCTAACTGTCCTGACAAAGATTCTACTGAAAAGAGAGATTACCGAGATGATAGACAGAAAGACAATCATTACAGAGGACACCAAGACTTCAGAAGAAGAGATAGAAAGACATGCTTAATAGCTGATGAGGAATTCAATGATGATAAATTAGATGAAATTGATATAGAGGAATTAGTTTATGTGGCTATCAAAGATGGATCAGATGAAGAAAGGTATGAAGAAAAATCCCTAATATCTCACATAAATACTAATGATTCTTGGATCATAGATAGTGGATGCTCACACCACATGATTGGTGATAAACACAAGTTTGTTATGTTAGAAGATTATGATGGAGGCTATGTAAGATTTGGTAATGATGCACCATGTCTAGTAAAAGGTAAAGGATCTATAACACTTCTTGACAATGCAAGATGTAATGATGTTTATTGGGTTGAAGGTTTGAAATACAATTTGTTGAGTGTAGCACAACTAAACAATACAAGATACCGAATAGAATTTCAGAAAGGAATTGTCAAAGTTCATGACAAGAATGGAAAGTTAGCTCCTACCGAGACACAAACAAAAGGTAACTCATTTCATCTTGACTCAACTCAGAATAAGCGTCTATATGCAAAGATAGATGATACCTGGTTATGGCATAAAAGGTTTTGTCATGTAAATTTTGATAATCTGATCAAAATAAGTAAGAAGCACCGAGTAAGAGGTCTACCGAGTTTGGAAAAACCTGAGAATTCTATGTGTCAAGGATTCCAGATGGGTAAGATGACAAGATCAAGCTTTACAAGTAAGTCTTACACTTCTAAGGGAATTTTAGATCTTGTGAACACCGATCTTTATGGTCTTATGAAAGTTCAAAGTTATTATGGTGATAAATATTTCATATTATTTGTGGATGATTACTCAAGGATGATGTCAGTTATGTTTTTAAAACAAAAATCAGAAGCTTTTCAAATTTTTAAATGGTACAAGGTAAGAGTTGATAATGAAACAGGATGACAACTGAAATGTCCTAGATTAGATAGAGGAGGAGAGTTCACATCTGATGAGTTCAACTTAGTCTACAATGATCATGGTATTAAAAGACAAGTCTCTGCACTGAGAACTCCACAACAAAATGGAATAGCTGAGAGAAGAAACAGATCTATTGTGGATTGTGCCAGAACCCTGATGATTGAAAAGAAAGTGCAACAAACATTTTGGAGAGAAGCAATAAGCACAGTAGTTTACACCCTAAACCGAGTACAACTGAAGAAAGGAACTATGAAGACACCATATGAAATCTGGTATGACAAGAAACCTAATGTAAGTTATTTCAAAATCTTTGGAAGTAGATGCTATGTACACAAAGATGATAGAAATGGAAAGTTTGATCAGAAAAGTGAAGAAGGAACATTTCTTGGTTATTCTTCTAGAAGCAAAGCATTTAAATGTCTGATCAAATCATCTAACAAAATAGTAGAAAGTGCAAATGTAAAAATTGATGAATTTGTAGAAAGAAATGATGAAGGAAATTCCAAGGAACCAGAAGACTATGATGAATTTATCTATGTTCAATCTACAAGTCTTACTGAGAAAACTATTGAAGAAAATGAAGATAATATCAAGTTACCAAGTGATGAAGAAGATCATACAGAGCCTACCGAGCCTATATTAGCCAAATATGTCAGAAGACATCATGCGTCAAGTCAGATTATAGGAGATAAGGATGATCCAGTTATGACAAGGAACAAACTAAGATAGAACACATGTCTAATATCTGAATTTGAGCCGAGAATAGTGAAAGAGGCATTTAACAGTGAAGATTGGATAAATGCTATGACAGAAGAGATTGATCAAATCAAGAAGAATGACACATGGACACTGGTCCCAAGACCGAAGGACAAAAATGTAATCGGTACAAAGTGGATTTTTAGAAACAAGCTGAATGAAAAAGGAGAGGTCATTCGAAATAAAGAAAGACTAGTTTGCAAAGGTTATGCCCAAGAAGAAGGAATTGATTATGGTGAAACTTTTGCACTTGTGCCTAGACTAGAAGGAGTAAGAACATTGTTGGCATACACTGCTTACAAAAATTTCAAGGTATATCAAATGGATGTCAAATCTGCATTTCTGAATGGTATATTAGAAGAAGAAGTTTTTATTGAACAACCTGAAGGATTTGTTGAAGACAAGAGTAAAAATCAGGCATGTAAATTGAACAAAGCATTATATGGCTTGAAACAAGCACCTAGAGCATGGTATGAAAGATTGCACTCTTACTTGATTAAGATTGGTTTTATAAGGACAACTGAGAACAACAATATGTACATGAAGATTGATGAAAATGGAATACTGATCTCAGCCATATTTATTGATGATATTATATTTTGTGGAAATGACTCTTTATGCAAGAACTTTGGAAATGAAATGAGAAAAGAATTTGAGATGTCATTAATTGGTGAGATAAAGTATTTTATAGGTTTACAGATACTGCAAATGAAAAATGAGATTTTCATTACTCAATCCAAGTACATAAAAGAAATCTTGAAGAAATTTGGAATGGAGGATTCAAAACCAGTAAGTACTCCTATGACTACCAACTGTAAATTATCAAAGAATGATGAATTTGCTTCTATTGATGAGACACTTTACCGATCCATGATTGGAAAGCTACAATATGTTGTTCATAGCAGGACAGATATAGCACATGCAGTAGGTATAGTTGCAAGATTCTCTGCAGATCCCAAGGAAACACACATGACAGCAATCAAAAGAATTTTTAGATACTTGAAAGGCACTGAGGGTTATGGCTTAGTATATCAGAAAGGAAATGACTTTGATTTAAAAGTTTATACTGATGCTGATTGGGCAGGCAACATTGATGATAGAAAAAGAACAAGTGGAGGAGCTTTCTTTTTAGGAGAAAGACTAGTAAGTTGGCTTAGCAAGAAACAAGGATGTGTTTCACAGTCAATAGCAGAAGCTGAATATGTTGTTGCAGCATTAAATTGTACCAACATAGCATGGATCAAACAACTATTGGATGGTATAAATGAGAAAGTTACCAAGCCAATAACTATATTCTGTGACAATACTAGTGCCATTAACATTTCAAAGAATCCTGTTATGCACTCTAAGACGAAACACATCTCTATCAAATAGCATTATCTTAGAGAAGAAGCTCAAGAGAAGAAAGTGGTGTTGGAGTATGTTAGCACAAAGGAACAAATAGCAGATATCTTCACCAAGCCACTGCCGAGGGACACTTTTGAGTATCTCAAAAGTAAGTTAGGGGTCCTACCCCTATCTTCCATTCACTGACTGAGTTCGGTGAAAGCATCAATTTGATGACTCTAAAGAATATCTTTTAGGAGTTGATGCTGATTTATACACTTTAGGAGGTTTTCTAAAGGTGTGTAGGAAACAATACAGGAAACAAGAATTAAAGACAAAATGCTCTGACCAAGACTAAGTTGATACATCATAGTAGGAAATCACTTCATACAGGAAGAAATTATGTTTTAGTTCTTTACTTTTTGGCATTATTGTCAAAGGGGGAGAAGACTGGAGAAGACTGGAGAAGACTGAAGAAAAGAAAGACTGAGAAAAGAGAAGAAGTATAATGTATGAGGGAGAAGACTAATGACAGGGGGAGAGCATTTCAGCATTTTAGAATATCACAGCAATTTGAATCAATTAGGTCAAATCAATTGGTTTTGCCATCAATGCCAAAGGGGGAGATTGTTGGCATTATAATAGACAATGGGAGATTGCTAGCATTATAACAGACAATGGGAGATTGTTGGCATTTCAATAAGGATATTGAGAAGGTTGTTGATGATTATGGATATAACTGATTAAGGATGATTTACTGTCTTAATATTATTATTTTGTCATTGATGTCAAGAAATTGATTTTCTAAATCAGTATGATGTTGCCATATCTTGAGAAGTATGAATTGATGAGTATAAAGGTGTCGGTAAAAGACACAGAATGAATATGATGAATAAGGGGATGAATAAGTTATTCAATGGGCAACTATTACCGAGTTAGACAATGATGAGATCATGATGTTTAGATTGTTTTGATATCATACATATGTTATTTATTGTAAGGTTAATACTATACTATGTTACCAAGCAAAGAACCTAGTTGGTAAACCCTAAGGCTATCGCTATCGGTTAATGAAGACAGAGTGTCTACCAAGTAAAGTTTAGTATTTACCAAGTTGTAACCGAGTTGTAACATAATCCATCAAATGGTTACATGTGTTATTTAATGAAGGGAGATGATGAGCTGGAATTGATTAAATGATTGGTATGTCATGCATAAAGTTTGTTAAAGAATCTATGGAAAAGGAAAATCGGCATGAAGATCTACAACACAGATTGAACCGCATACCCTAGCACAAGTTCCAAGAAATGTATGCAAGTTCCAAGGCGGGGTAAAACATTTTTTAGATCGAATAATACATTGAACCTGGTCAAAGTTTGAAGATCTGATGGCTACGATTGATCATGGGAAATATGATCAAGGAGATTAAGCGATTGGCAATTATTTATAAATAGGGAACTGTTGATAAACAATGTATGCAGGCAAGTGTATGCACAGGGATGCTACATAGTAATTACCGAGCACAGAAGCTTGAAGAACTGTTTGTGTAATAGAGTATAGAGCCCAACAGATGGACAAGATTAGTTCTATGTCTAGATTGTATTGAGCAAATAAGAAGCTGCATTAGCATTTTAGATGTTAAGTTGCAGATAGATTTTTATTACTGTTATTTTGTGAAGTGACAAAAAATCTCTTAACCGAGTGGACTTAATAGTCTTATTTGTAAAACCCTCTAGCAAGGTGACATTCTGATTGAGTGTTTGAAATCCTTTAACAAGGTCACTTCTAACAAGGTGAAGATCCTAATAGATCTGAGGGAAATCCCTTAACTGGGTCACATCTAGCAATGTGTTTGTAATCTTTAACAGGATTTTCTTTTAACCGAGCATACTCTAGAAGAGTATATTTCTTAGTGGGTCCAAAATCCCACAATGGTTTTTCCCTATTTGGGTTTCCACGTTAAATCTGGTGTTATGAGGTTTATGGTGTTTATATGCTTTTGAGTTTGCATGTTTAACAGTTTTGTTTATATCACTGCAGTATATGTTACCAAGGTTGAATCTGATGTTTTTATGGAAGATTAAGTTTGTATGATTCACCCCCCCCCTCTCATCTTATCAGCTTGGCATATGTACTTAACATTAAGTGTCAGAACTATCATCACCAACTGATAGAAACCCTTAGTGAAGTAACATAGAAAGTCTTATCAGATCCAAATAGGACCACCATAATAGCACGCCATCCAAGAAAAAGTCACCAAAGACTTACAATATGATATAGAAGCACTTTCAACATGATAGAAACTAATTCCATAAGTCGGACCAAACTTGTCTGACCAAAACACCAAATATCACTTGCCAGTAAAGCTAACCGGTATCAAGAATTACCAACCGAGAACATAAACGATAGTTGCCAGAGCACCAAAACATGAACCAATAGAATATAGAAAATAGATAACCATCTAGAGTAAGGATCCAAAATCATTTACAGAGATATGATCATACCAAATCAGAATCATAGCCAAAACCAAGATGATCACCAAGACTAACCAGGATAGGTCCAACCGGGATAGTCTCCGATCAGGATACAGTGTGGAAATCAATGACAACAGTTAACCAAATCCAGCATATTTCCAACAATCTCCCCCTTTGTCATTGATGGCAACACTGAATGTGAAAAACATCCAAGTGCAAAGGAATGACAATAATCTCCCTCAAAGATATGATTGATTTTCACATGAATGCCATCTCTCCCCCTTTGACATCAATGACAAAGGATAGATACTAAACCAAATAGCTAACTACTCCCCCTGAGTGGTAGCATCATCTCATCAACTCGGATCAAAGAAAATATCTGATAAGCTTACCAGATTGATGCATTCCTGCATCTCTAAGTTTCTTCTTGAGGGTTGGTGTAAAGCGGAAAAATCGCGATCAAACCCTAGTTGTTCTCCCCTCTTCCAACTCCGAGGAGAGAGAAGGGAGGTTCGCTAGGATTCGATGGTTTTTCACTTAGGGGAGAGACTTTACATTCAAAAGAGGGGTTGAAACTCATAAGATCCAATCCCACACAATGTAAGGTTGGATGCTAAATGAATTTCAAGGGTTAGGAAAGCAAGGCTACCCTCTTTTGTAAAGAATGTTGTTAAGGAAATTAAGCTAAGCATGCATACAAAGTCATAAAGATTCTCTTATAAACTGAGTTCGGGTTATAGGATGAAGCTACGAACCTGGAATTAGCAGTAGAATGTCGATACGGAGCTGTCCTGCAAATTTGAGCAAAATTTGTTGGGACGATGGCGCCCGGCGCCACGGTCCTCTGAAAAATCCGCGAAACAAAGGGGGATCTGTTCGTCTCTACACAAGGATTCCAGATCTTCAATTTCAGTCACCTACCTGCAACCTACACATAGAAAAGTGAAGATGATTGGGGGGTTAGGGATTGGGGGTTTTCCTTTAGGTCAAACCCCAGTTTTGGAATTAACCAAGAAATGAGCAAGAGCTGTAAATGTAAATGACTGTAAAACAAGTACTAATACCTTGTTCTAAGGATGTTTGTATCCTTATGTGCGAAGGTATAGATGTTGTATATTGTATGTTGTAGCATGTAGTATGTGATCTCCTCTTCAATGGTTGAATCCTTGACTTGAATGCAACACTTAGCCTTGAATGGAGACTTGAAATGATCAATTGCTTGAATGCTTGAATGCTTGAATGCTTGAATGTTTGAGTATAGTTTCCACGCCTTTTCCATCATCCGTATATCTATCCAAATGAGAGAGGAAAATGCTGTTTATATACTTGTCATTTAGGGCTGATAGACTGATTTTCCCGACCTTAGGCCGACCAAGGAAAGTAATTTCCAAATTGCAAACAAAAAAGACCCGAGCCCCTTAGGAGACCGGGCCCAAAATAGGACCTAGGGACCAGGGCGCTGGGCGCCCTGGTCCTGAAGGACCAGGGTGCTGGGCGCTCTGGTCCCACCTCCCGGGACAGCAGGGTGCAAGGAGGTTCAGGCCAGGGTGCTTGAAAAATGCAGTTTTCAGTGTCGCGAGCAAGTTTTGGGGTCTCCATTCAGGTTGCGTGTTGCGTCGCCATCGTGAAGACCGAATGCAGTCGAAATTGCAAGTGTCGCAATTTTAGGACGCTACATTTAGCCCCCACTTTAGCGGGAGTATAAGCGTACGCTCATACTTCCGGTAAAGTACAAGGAAACAACATTGAAAAACTTTCACCACGTCAAGGAGGCAAGATACACTAAGCCCCCAGTGGACTAAGGATCTTACGACTTCGATTGACAAAGTAAAAGGGAAGATCGTGAGGAAGAACCATGACTGTCAGTAGTAAGGCTCCCTCACTATGAGTCATGCAAGAAAGATATCAAAAATTTTCAAGGCAAGGTTAAATTTACCAAGAAATTTTCAAGTATCTTGAAAAGATATGAACGGGATGTATGCCCCCCTACGTTAAAGCGATCGCACACGCCTCACCGGGGGTGATTGTTTTAACGTAGTGATACATATAAGAAATGAGAAAGGAGCACGTTATCGCAAGGATTTAGCCCCCAAGTGTGAGATAAGCCCAAGGATAATAGACATAAAACACAAAGAACGAGGTGACTCCGCTTTCCTCGGGGTCAGTATGCTGTATGATAACTCATGTATATATATCATATGTATGTATGCATAATTGTTCTTCATTCCCCAATCAAGGAAGGTCACCTAGAAGAAGGGAACACATGTGTCTTTTGAGTCAACATGAGAGAGATCGAGAGATCTCAATGCTTTGCATCGTCCTCAAGTAGACAACACCAAGGACAACAAATAGAAGAATGAGAATAACATATAGAAGAAGTAACAAAAGAGAGGAGGAGAGAATCTGCTATGCTAATGTAACTAGTCTAGCACGTCATCTACCCCCCAATCTTGCTGATCAATGTTTCGGGAAGGCAGGGAACACGCTAGAGGAGGAACATCCAACACAGCAAATGGAGCTATCACAAGATCCAAACAAGGGCTATGTTCATGTTCCGAGCCACATTGTTCTTGTCTAGGAGCTAGGATAAGTGCTTTAGAAAATTCATTAGATAAATGGTTATCGACATCAACAAGTTCATATTCACTATCAGAAGCAAGAGGAGTAACATTTTCATCATGAATAACATTTTCATCTATATCATCATCAAGATTTATAAAAATAGGATCTTTAACTCGCACAGGATCAAGACCATCATGCATCTTATGTTTAGGAGATTTAGGCTCAATGTCCGGCTGAGGAGAAAATGGAATAATGCTTGTTGAAGGTGTTTTTGGAGATTGCAAAGTTTGAGAAGCAGCTGCCTGAGCTCTAAGATGATGCTTTCATCGGCGTTCACGTGCAGAACGATTTCGTCTAGTCTTAGTAGGAAGTGGAAAAGATTGAGGAGGAGGAATGTTCTCATCCTTAGCACTTGGGTGTTTAGGTTGTGGTCTCTTAGGCTGGATAATAGGAGAGGAAGAAGGTCTCTTCTCTCTATAAAAAGAAGGAGGAGGAACTGCTCCATATAAGGGAAGAATATTTGGTTTAGGGAGAAGACCAAGTCCATCATGACGAGGAGGTATAGGTCTACTCTTAGGAAGTTTATTATGTATAGACATAGTCACATCCATAGGGATGGGTTGGGAATCTTCTTGAGGAAAGACATTAGTTTTATCTTTCAAAGGAAGAACTTCCTTCTCAAGAATGATAGGAATGTCAAGTTTAGGTGTTCTAGGTTCACTTAGAGATAGGATCATATCTATTTTCCACTTTTGATAAGATTTGAAAAGATGATCACTTCGCGGAGGAAGAGATTGGAATTGTTTAGGCCAAAAGTAATCAAGAGGAACACTAGAAGTTCTTTCAGCTGGTTTAAAGAGACTATGATTGACAGTAACAACTTCACCATTATGGGGAAATTTCAAACGCTTATGAATAGGAGAAGCAATAGCTTTCATGGAAGATAGCCAAGGATAGCCAAGCTTCACACGAAATTGTTCGGAAGATGGAATAATAGCAAAGTTCACATCAAGAGATTTGTTATGGACCTCAATAGGCAATGTAATAGAACCAATTGCAGGAGAAGAAAATGCATCAAATAATTTCACAATCACATCTGTTTTGTCATATATCACTTGATTCAATTGCAAAGTAAAAAGAAATTCTTCAGTAATAACATTAATCATGCACGAAGGATCAATAAGCACTCCACGGCAAGGTGTATTCTTGACTTTTGCAACTATGTATAAAGGACCATCAGGTGCCCTAATGGTTTCGCTAGAATCAAATGTGATGGAAGGTTCTTTAGGGTTTTCTTGCTGCTCTACAAAGTTAATCACATTCAGAGTCATAGACACAAGACCATCAGATGAAAGAGAGGAATCATTAGCCTCAATTACATTAGAGGTATGAGAAGGCAATGGATCAGTGAAAATCTAAAGATTTTGATTAGGAGGAGCTACAGATGTGTTGCCTTTATCATTCACTCCAGAAACAGAAATAGTATTATTATCAATCAAATCCTGAATTTTACCCTTTAAAGAAAAACATTTTTCAGTATCATGACCAGGCTGACGATGAAATTGACAAAAAGATTTGTTATCAAAATAGGGTGAATTAATCTTTGCAGGATCTATTTGCCTTATAGGAGGAAGAGTAAGCACATTTTGTTCCAATAACTTATTCATAATACTATGCAATGATTCATTCAAAGGAGTAAACTTTCTTTCTTTCTTAAAAAATTTAGAAATAGGAGGCACACCTGATGCTGCATTCACATTGTTGTTGATGATGTTTTCATTGAATTCGATGGAATCTCTGTTCGGTTTAAACTTCCCAAATGGTTGCTGACTACTATCACCCTTATCACTCGGAGCCATAGGATGTGATTGTTCCATTTGACTCACAGTCAGTTGATAATTGTGAAGAGTTGCACACAACTGTTGGAAAGAAGTAAACTCAGAAAATAGAAGTTTGTCTCGAATATCCTTTTGTAAATTAGAAATAAAGATTCTTTGAATATCATTGTCAGGCACTGGAAAAGAAATTTGAGCATACAAATGCTTATATCTACCAATGAAATCAGTCACTTTTTCTTTAACACCTTGTTTACAATGCATTAAATCAATCAAAGTAACTTTAGGACTTATATTGTTTTGAAATTGTTGAATGAAAGCATTTGCAAGTTGTTCGAAAGAAGTAATAGAATAAGAAGGCAACGAGCAATACCATTGTAGGGCTTTGTCTCTTAATGTTCTAGTAAATAGTTTTGCAAGCAACCTTTGGTCATAAGCAAAATCAGCACAAATTGTTTGAAAAGTCTTAACATGTGTTAGAGGATCTCCTTTACCATTATAAAGTTCCAAATGCGGGATTTCAACATGTTTAGGAGGGATAGCTTGAACAATGTCAAGAGAAAGTGAGCTCGCAACATCAAATGTGGGCACACTAAACTTAGATTGATTCATAGAGGCAATTTGTTGCTGTAAAGAAGAGACAGTTTGTGCAAGATTGTTAATGGTCGCTTCAGTCGAAGAGTTCATATTGGATGTGTTAGATTGAGATGGAGGTGTTATGTTATTGAAAGAAGGTAAAGAGTAAGGTGGTGGGACTCTATGATAATTAGTCATAGGAGATGATTGGACAAGAGGAACACTACAAGGAGGGATGGAATGGTTAAATGAATTGCCCCCTTGCATCATGTTCATTTGTGAAGATGTAATAGGAACACTCATTGAAGGGATGAATGAAGAAATCGGATTGAATGAAGGAATAGGGTTAATTGAAGAAGAAGGGTTGCCCCCATGACTGGTGATCACAGGAGGAATGTCTTGTGTAGAAGTAGCCATTATGTTTGATGTAAAGGTGGGTATACTAGCAATAGGAATCGTCAAAGGAATAGAATGATTATCTTGTGTAGGAGGTTGTGTATAACCCAAATTTTCAGCACAACTCTTCATAGGCATCACATTTGAATCCACAATGTGTGCAATACCACGCAAAATATCAATTCCATTCTTATCACTTTGAAGCATATGTTTTAAACCCTCAATTAAAGGAAGAGCTTGACTATCATGGTATTCTTGAGACATCCATTGTCAAAAATCGTCAAATTGGTTATCCAATTTCGAAAGTTGTTCTACAGAAACCTCATGGAGAGCTTCTTCATCATTAGGAGGATTAGAGGAATTACCCATGTTCTCGTTAAAAAGGCTATTCAAATTAGGTTCCATCTCCTCAGTAGTTAAACCTTGGAAAGACTTAATTCTACGGCTTCGTCTAACGGGAATAGTGTAAGTAGGGCTTATTGTTGTAAAACTCATGCACTAGAAAGAGAGAGAAGATTTTGAATTTAGAGGTAGCAATTTTCAGTAAAATCAGCCAATCTTCTGGATTTAAGCTGTTAAATGCAATCACAACAGTCTCCCAAAATTTTGGAAAAAAAGTCCGGGACCGTGGCGCCCGGAGTGCAACACAATCCCTGCAACTTTTTTCGAAATTTGCAGGGATGAAAGGTATGATGATTTTAGAGCTAATCTGAAAAAATTGAGTGATTTTACGATCTATAGATAGGCCAAATTAAAGTTGCAATCTCAAAATTGAACCCTATCAAGATTGTCGAAAAATGCAAAATTTGAATTTTGAAACAGAGAGGGAAAATAAAATTTTGAATTTTATGATTTTAGAGGGAATATCCAGAGCAATGCAAATTTTAAAATTTGAAAATTGACTCAATTTCATGCAAAATTCAATTTTGAAAGCGGAAATTGAAGTTGTTGTAATTAGGCACTTAATTTCAAAAGTCACAAAATGCAAGAATTTGAATAAAGCACTGAAATTTCGAATGAATGCAAACACAATTTTCAGATTTAGGACAGTAAGAACACAATTTTGACACAAAATTTTAATTTCAATGATTTTTGAATGATTAGAAGCCTTAGACCAAGCAATCGCAAGACCAACTTTGACTGTAATTTTGAAAGTGTTATAATTGACAAAATCAGCCAAAATTCTGGATTTTAGCAGGAAAATACAGCAAGATCTCACTCCCGAAATTTTGGAAAAAATGTCGGGGATGATGGCGCTCGGAGTGCAACACGGTCCTCGCAACTTTTTTCCAAATTTTCAGGGATGAAAGATATTGTGATTTTATTGCAGAATCCAAAGTTACAGCTGATTTGGAGATGTTTTGATCAATGAAATTGTCGGACAAAGGTTGAATCAAGAGGGTTTCAAAAATTAGGGTTTTGACACTTAACCACTTAATTTTCAGAATTAAAGCACAAATATGAATTGAAAATTTGTAATAGAAGGGCAGATCTGAAACAAACATCAACAACTAAGCATTTCACAAGTTTAATTACTAAAAAGAAATTTTAGGGTTTTTATGCAATCACCTCTAAAATTTTGCAAAAGATCAAACATGGAAATGTAATCAATTTTTTTTTCAGATCTAAGCATGAAAAATCAGAAAGGATGTTCACGTCGGGTTCACCAAAATGTAAAGCGGAAAAATCGCGATCGAACCCTAGTTGTTCTCCCCTCTTCCAACTCCGAGGAGAGAGAAGGGAGGTTCGCTAGGATTCGATGGTTTTTCACTTAGGGGAGAGACTTTACATTCAAAAGAGGGGTTGAAACTCATAAGATCCAATCCCACACAATGTAAGGTTGGATGCTAAATGAATTTCAAGGGTTAGGAAAGCAAGGCTACCCTCTTTTGTAAAGAATGTTGTTAAGGAAATTAAGCTAAGCATGCATACAAAGTCATAAAGATTCGCTTATAAACTGAGTTCGGGTTATAGGATGAAGCTGCGGACCTGGAATTAGCAGTAGAATGTCGATACGGCGCTGTCCTGCAAATTTGAGCAAAAGTTGTCAGGACGATGGCGCCCGGCGCCACGGTCCTCCGAAAAATCCGCGAAACGAAGGGGGATCTGTTCATCTCTGCACAAGGATTCCAGATCTTCAATTTCAGCCGCGTACCTGCAACCTACACACAGAAAAGCAAAGACGATTGGGGGGTTAGGGATTGGGGGTTTGCCTTTAGTTCAAACCCCGGTTTTGGAATTAACCAAGAAATGAGCAAGAGCTGTAAATGTAAATGACTGTAAAACAAGTACTAATACCTTGTTCTAAGGATGTTTGTATCCTTATGTGCGAAGGTATAGATGTTGTATATTGTATGTTGTAGCATGTAGTATGTGATCTCCTCTTCAATGGTTGAATCCTTGACTTGAATGCAACACTTAGCCTTGAATGGAGACTTGAAATGATCAATTGCTTGAATGCTTGAATGCTTGAATGCTTGAATGTTTGAGTATATTTTCCACGCCTTTTCCATCATCCGTATATCTATCCAAATGAGAGAGGAAAATGCTATTTATATACTTGTCATTTAGGGCTGATAGACTGATTTTCTCGACCTTAGGCCGACTAGGGAAAGTAATTTCCAAATTGCAAACAAAAAAGACCCGAGCCCCTTAGGAGACCGGGCCCAAAATAGGACCCAGGGACCAGGGCGCTGGGCGCCATGGTCCTGGGGACCAGGGCGCTGGGTGCCCTGGTCCTGAAGGACCAGGGCGCTGGGCGCTCTGGTCCCACCTCCCGGGACAGCAGGGTGCAAGGAGGTTCAGGCCAGGGTGCTTGAAAAATGCAGTTTTCAGTGTCGCGAGCAAGTTTTGGGGTCTCCATTCAGGTTGCATGTTGCATCGCCATCGTGAAGACCGAAATGCAGTTGAAATTGCAAGTGTCGCAATTTTAGGACGCTATAGTTGGTAACCCCCAACTGATCTCTGAGATATTCAAAGTATCTTTAGGCAATGGTTTAGTTAGAATATTTGCAATCTTCACCTTATTAGGCACATAAACCAATCTAACTTCCTTTGCTTCAACCTTTTCCTTCAAGAAATTATACCTTATAGAAATGTGTTTTGATTTGGAATGAAATACTTTATTCTTTGACATATCAATAGCAGCAGTATTATCATAGTGAATAACAATAGGCTCATCATAGCTTACCCATATATCTTTTAGCATTTGTTTCATCCATAAAATCTGAGTACAGTTGGTAGAAGCAGCTACATATTCTACTTCAGCAGTAGATAATGAAGTGCATGATTGTTTCTTGCTAGGCCATGAAACCAATATAATCTATAGGAGGTAGTTAAACCATGACACAAACCCAAGCACTGTGGTGCACAACACAAGGAAACCAAGGGTGCGCACCTTCCAATGATCCCCAATGATCTGATCTTTAGAATGATTTAGTTTCAAATACCTAGGAGTCTTTGAATTTTCTTGATTTACTGACTCTTTCTGCTATTCCTCTATCACAATTGAGTTTTCTAATGTTACTGGAGTGACAGGTTCACTGTTCTGAGTAGCTTCATGCATTAATGGTTCAGGTCTGATAAATTCATCTTCTGGTCCATAGTCATATGATCTAATCTGATTACTGCCATGTTCATCCACCTTGACATTTATGCTCTTCGTTATCATATTCAATCTTTTGTTATAACATCTATATTCTTTTCTCTTAGTAGAATAACCCAAAAATATTCTTTCATCACTTCTAGGATTAAATTTTAGCAATGCATCATCTCTCCTAATGTAACATTTACTTCTAAATTTTTTGAAATATCTAATAGTAGGAGTATGATCAAACCATAATTCATAAGAGTCTTATCAGTATCACCTTTTATGTATACTTTGTTGAAAGTCTATATAGTTGTATTGACAACTTCCCTCCAATAAATATCAAACAATTTAGCTTTTGTCATCATAGTCCTTGCCGCATCCAATATGGTTATGTTCTTCATTTCCATCAATCCATTCTAATATGGAGTCCTAGGTGCATAAAGTTGTCTTTTGATTCCATTCTTCTCACAAAAGTTGTTGAATTCACCATATGTAAACTCACCGCCTTGATCTGATCTCAAACACTTTATCTTCAGTCCTATCTCAGTCTCAACCATAGATTCAAAGATTTTTAATTTCTCAAAAGCTTCAGATTTTTCTTTCAAAAATGCTACCCACATCATTCTAGAATAATCATAAATAAGTAACATAAAGTATATGTCATCTTGAAAACTTTTAGTCCTTGTCGATCCACATAGATCAATATGAATAAGATCAACAATTTCATTAGATTTATCATGTATGCTTCTAAAAGAAGTTCTGACTTGCTTACCCATTTGACATTCTCTACATACCAAATTATGAGGTTTGACAATTTTGGGCAAATCTTTGATAGCCTATGTTGAACTAATCTTCACTATGTAATCAAAATTTACATGACACATCCTCTTATGCCTAACCAACTTTCATCAATTTGAGCAATCAAGTAATATTTCTCACCGGAGTTCAAATGAAAGGTGTTTCCATTGGTCTGAGTTCCAGAAGTAATTTCCAATCCAGATCTATTGATGATCTTACATTTCTCATTCTTGAATTGTAAATGAAATCCTCTATCCACCATCTGACCTACACTTAAAAGATTATGTTTTAAGCCTTCAACATAATAAACATTATCAGTGTTAGTCTTACCATCCAATGACATTGTTCCCTTGCCTTTGATCTTACATGCCTTGTTGTCTCCAAATCTAACTAATCTGCCATCAAATTCTTGTAGTGATAAGAAATTTCTCTTGTCACCAGTCATGTGATGTGAGCATCCACTATCTATAACCCATTCACCATTTTCTTCAATTTTAGTAGCTAAAGCCTTTTCCTTAGTACGAGTTGCTTCAATGACAGGTTCCAGAGAATCATCCTTCATAGCAATAAAAACCTAGTCTTTACCAGATGAAGCTCCATTACCAGTTCCACTCATAGGTTCATCATCATCATCATCATCATCATCATCATCAGTAATACCAAAATCATAATCACTAGCATAATAGCATGTTTATCCTTATTCCTTTTGAATCTAGGTTTGTTCTCATATTCCGGATTAGGCTTATAGCTCTTCATAAATCTTGCATGATTCCTAGCATCTCTTTCAGGGCATCTAGAAGCAAAATGACCAATCTTATTCCATGAAAAACATTTAAAAGGGACTTTTCCTTCATACTTACTTCTAGCTGGTCCTTTAGGAATTCTTCTAGCAATCAAGGCTTCTAGCTCTTCAAGTTATCTTTCTTCTCTTTCAATGTCCTCCATATCTTTAGCATACATCTCCTTCAAATCTATCTTTTGCTTACTAGAGGTAGATGCTTTAAAGGCAGTCTAATTTTTCGTAGCACTCTTATCTCCAAGTTCCTTAAGCTCAAAAGCAGTCAATTTCCCAAGTAGTGTATCTTTGTTAATAGGTTTACTTGACATTATCTAGATTTCATTGATTGCAGTAGCCTTCATCTTATAAGCCAGAGGTAGAACTCTCAGAACCTTTGATACTATCTCATCCTCACTAAATGATCCACCACAATATTTGATTCCCATATAAATCTTATTTACTCTATCTATGAAAGAACTTATCTTCTCATCTCCTTCCATCTTTAACATTTCATATCTTACTTGGAAACCTTCAAGTTTTGCAATTTTCACAACCTGGTCACCTTCATTAAGAGTTTTAATATTTGTCTAGATCAGCTTTGCATTCTCCAACTCTATGACATTCAATAGCCTTTCATCAGATAGGATGCTTAACAATGCTTCTTTTTCTTTGACATTATTTTCAGCCTTCTTCTGTTCATCAGCAAGTATCAATGTTCCATAATTAGGATCATGAGGTATATACCCTTTCTCCACTATCTCCCAAACCTCAGCTCGAAGACATCTAAGATGAATCTTCATTTCTTCCTTCCATATTTTTTAATTTGTACCATCAAATTTGGGACTCTCCTTTTGATAGGGATTGAATGTAGAACTAGATGCAATTGTCATTAGATCTCCCCAGGTTGTTAAGCTTCTATAGAGAGGACCTTTCTCTAATACCAATTGTTAGACAAATTTTATACTAGGAGTAAAATGAGAGGGGGGTGAACTAGTTTACCATCAGAAATCAGAGCTTATGCATATCAAAACCATTAGACCGGAACACAAAGAAACCAACACAATGAAGAATAGAACATGAAAGAACAATACACACAACACTGATATTTTGACATGGAAAACCTTGTAAAGGGAAAAACCTCAGTCGGAAACCCTACCCACAATTAGATAATACTTCTATAGTAGTATGTGAAATTACAATGGGGATTGCACTTGCAATTAGGCCAACCACCTAGATCTCACTGCTCATCACAAAAAGAATTCTCACTGACTTATAAAACATTCAACTACAATCTAGAAAGAATGAACTGTGAAAGTAGCATGTTCTAATGCTTGATATAGTTCCGGTTAAGCACTGATGTCTACCCTACAATATAAAAACCTTCACCAAATGATTTATCACTTTTCTGCACATAAACCTTCCTCTGGTAATGTAGACATAACCATCGATCCCATCCATGTATTGATAGATATCCAAATTACATGAATAAGTCACTTATAATTACATATCATCAACCTTATTGACAAGGTCGACTAAACCCTAAACTCATGAACACATAATAAAAAAAATTACATTACTTGATATCACCAAACCAATATTATGATTTACAATACATAGCATGGACCTAAATCAAGTAACCAAACAATTCCATCTGCCGAAAATTTCACTAAGACCAAAATCTAACATGCTTCACCAACTGGTAGAAACCCTTAGTGAAGTAACATAGAAAGTCTAATGAGATACAAATAGGACCACCATAATAGCATGCCAGCCAAAGAAAAGTCACCAAATAGTCAAAATATGATCAAGAAGGACCTTCAGCATGATAGAAACCGATTCCATAAGCCAAATCAAAATCATCTGACCAAAACACCAAATATCACTTGCAAGTGCCAGGAAATACCAATTGGGAACATAAGAAATAGTTACGGGAGTATGAAAACATGAACCAACAAAATATGGAAAATAGATAACCTGTTGGCATTTGGCATAACCGATGTAGATGAGGTGATGCAGTTGGAAATGGATGACTGCACTGATAAAGGATAGAAGTCTATTTTGTGATCAAGAGATTGAGATTCTATGAATAGATGATGATGATCAGTTATTTGTGGTCTCATTGATGGAAATTGATGTCAACTGATGTTCTTGATTTTCCTAATGATTTGTTTTTTCATCTAGGTGATTTGGTTTACTAGAAGACAGAGTTTACCGACAGTGAACTAAAGTCTGTGAAATAGGACTTTAACCGGTAAAGCAGAGTTATTTTGATTGGATCGGTCGATCGACAATATTTGGTGATTTGCGGTTTGGATGATGAACTTGTATCATAAAAAGATGTATATGACCAGAACCAAAACTTGTGGAGATTACCAGAAGGTGTGTTTCAAATTTTTGATGAAGTTTTTCTAAGGTTTTAGTAGGGTTTAAAGACTGGTGAAGAAATCATCAAACTAGTAATGATTTCTATTATAATGGTGATCAACGACGAGTCTACATAAAGTTGGTAACACAACACAATCCGCGTGAAAGATTTATTATTGTTTTGGTGCGATTCAAGGAAGATTTTCTTTGGAATCAATGAAATGCTTAGTAGAGTGTTTTGAGGATATAGATCAGATTTTTTTGATGGTTATAATCGACCAACAGTTGATATTGCATTGTAATTTGTTGTAATGATCTATATAATGATCTATGATAATCTCTTATGATTTGAATTGTAAATTCATGATGTAATTAGGTTTTGTGGCCAACCTAGTTGTGATGGCTAGTTAGGTTGACATAGTTGATGTTCATTGTGTTGGTTGTCTTAGAGATTGTGTTTGATAGAATTATAAAGCACAGAGAGGGGGCATGATTCAGCGATAGCAAAAACAATAACACTTGAAACCCAGACGGGTAAAAACAATTAACCAATTTACTTAAGACTTTGCATGCAATCCAAAGTGTTATAACAGCATTCATAGTAAGTAAAATATTCACCATGATACAAGTGTTTATACATGGAAAATCCAACTAGGAAAAACCACGGTGAGATGGGACTCACAAGTTAACTATCAACAGTAATAGGTAGCTGGCCGGTTAAGGTCTACAAAGTGCTTTGTTAGGAGAAAATCTTGTTAAAGATCCCAAAGCCCTGTAAGGAGCTATACCTAGTTAAAGGTAACCTCGAAGGAGGATTTAGATCCAATTTAATGAATCACCTTGTTATAGGATTTGTACAATAAAGCTTGTTAGAGCTTACCCAATCAGGGGATTTAACTGCTATAGTGATTAGAAAACAACAGGTAGTTTGATCTAGAAATAGCACATCTTGCTTGTATAGATCCTTTTGTGCTCACTCAATACTGCATCATCAACATACTCTGCAAATCCTTCAATAAATCACATCAACTCTAACTCATAATACAACTTGTATCTTTAATGCCAAAATAACTCATCACAATGCCTTTTTATAGACATTAGATTTCATGCCGGCTTCAAGAACCTCAACACAATTTTCTAGGTTCAGCGTATCTAGGCAATCTTTCATAACACATCACAAATCATCACCAAAAATATCAGTTAGAGATAAAACATCATGACCGGTGATAACTCATCACACAATTAGTGAAACTAGTTTGAACACTAATATCAGTTTAGTGTTCACCACATCAAACTCATATACCAATTGTCTCTATGTGCCTCCTTGTTGCTCTTTGTTGTATCTTGAAACTGGTAACAATGAAATTGACCAAAATCAATTGTCTTTCCTACATATACCGGTTGTCTACATATACTAGTTTAGACACCTTCATACAAGTTAGACTTACTCTATAGATATGATACTGGTTTACAATACAAAGACTTAGGAGTAGTATCGGTTTGACTTAACTAAGATGACTATAAAAATATGAACATATGTGTGTGTATATATGTGCCATAAATGATAACACATAAAGTCATCCAATACAAAAATTATCATCAAGCCAACAATCTCTCCCTTTGGCATTGATGGCAACACTTAGAAAAAAATTGAAATAACTAAGTGTGCTTACAAAAATGTACATACTCCCCCTTAACAGTACATATTAAATTTTACATCACATACATATTTCTACTCCCCCCTTGACAACAATGCCAAATTGAAAAGTAAAATACATATAGATTACATCAAAATTTTCATAAAAAATCTCATATATAAATATAAGAGTTTTTATAGTGGAAGTCTTAAGAAAATGTCACTAAAATGAAACTGTAGTTGCTTGAGATCATTATCCCATGTCTCTAACAATGTTTCAGTGATTTCAACACTTATCAAAACTTGTGCTGTAAATTCTTCCATACCATCCACTCTGCTCTTCTCTGGTATAGCCAAAACTAATTCAGAATCCTTATATGCCCTCTATAGAATTTCAAGTTTTGGGATCAACTCGTTCTTTAGATCTTTCAAGGATCTAGTTCACTTAAACTATTCAAAATCATAGACATCTAACAGATGTTGCAGAGTGTTAACCGATTTGCCAAAATCTAAAGTCGAATCTTGTACAAGGTTATATGCATCACTTATTGGCTCTAGTTCTTTCTCTGTTTCTTCAGGCATTTATCTCAAATCAGAATAGAAGAAAGAAACTTTAGATATAGTAGCCCAAATTTTACCTCATTTTTCTATAGTAGTTCTCAAAAGATCTTTATTCACAAATAAAGCAATCTTGCCTTTATCAATATCTGACATTAGTTGCTCTCCCCTTTTCTTCCTATTGTTGGTATTTTGAGTTTGTTGGTATTTTGCATAGAGATTGCACTAATGATATGTTGTCATTGATGTCAATTGAACCGGTAATGGTATTCATGTTATTGCTGATATTGTTGTTTTTTATATTGGCTAGTAACCAATAAGAAAAGGTTTGTGGAACATGTTGTAAACTTGTATGTTAAGTTTGTGAGTTGAACCAGTGTAAAGGGTTAAACCTTTCTATGCATTGTAACCGGTAAACCCTATCAGTTGTTAAACCCTAATTGATCAAGTTTGTTGGTTTATTATATGATGAGCGGTAAGATGAAGACACATGTGATCATTGAATGAGGATATGTTCAAATTGTTTTGGCACGTTTGTTTTTGTCTAGGGAAGGAGCAAAGTGGATTGCATTTAATGCACGTGTGATGAGTTACAAAGTCCTATGAAGTGGTGATCATGGAGCGGTTGGAATTTTCTTGAAGAATGTGAAGAGATTGTCATGATTTCTAATGGTCAAGATTGTACCAACTTGTTTGTAATCTCGATGATGAGAATTAGGTTTTTTCTGTGTTACCAACCTAATTTATTTCTATTTAAGGTCGATGAAGTTGTTGTAAAGGTTGTTGGCAAGATTGGTAGAAAACTTGTTGATCATGTAGTTGCCTAACCGATGAATGGATCTACACTTTGAGTGAAGGTAGATTGAAGCATAGAAGGATCTGATCAAGCAAATGTAGTGCTATTGAGACAGATCAATAAAACCTGTTGTTTTCTAACAATTATAGCAGAAGTAAAATCCCTTAACTAGGTAATCTCTAACAAGCTTGGTTACTCATTAAATCCTCTAACAAGGTGCTCCATTTGCTTGGATTCTTAAATCCTCCAGTGAGGTTACTCCTAATAGGGTATTGTGCTTTTAATCAAGGAAAATTTATAAATCCCTTAACCGGGTGATTCATAATCGGAATTAGTTCTTAACAGGACTTAGTGTAAAGCTTTAATAGGCTTGGCTCCTAACAAGGTGAACTTCAAAAGAGTTCAGATAGCTATCTTTGTGAGTCTCATCTCATCATGGTTTTTACCTATTTGGGTTTTCTACATATAAACATTTGTGTCAAGTGGTTAATACTTTTGTGGATGTGATCTTATTTGTTGATTTGATTAATTTTTGATAAGGCATGTTAAGTAGAAGCATTGAGAGATGATTATGTTCAGTTATGATTAAGCATTATTGATATTCACAAGATTGAAGTTGTTTACTATTAAAGTTGTCATAATAGTTAAACCTATTGATGTCAAGTATTCTTATGAATATTGATCTTGACTGGGATACGTTTACTTTGTTTGACTGAGTTTGAGTTTGGGAACTTTGTATCATTTTTCATTATACTGATTCACCCCCCTCTCAGTATTCTACCAGACACTTATTATTTCATCATACCATCAATTGGTATAAGAGCTACTCAGGTCCTCTTAATCTAAAAGCCTAATAGCTTGAGGAAAAGATCTTGTAGATCATGATGAAGAAAGAAGGTCTGAAGTTCAACAAAGACAACTATAGAATAGAGTGACAAAATGAAGATTTACATTAAGAATCTTGGTAGTCAGTATTGGGATCATATAGAAAATAATTATACTACACCTACTGGACCCCTAACTGATGATCAAAAGAAAGAACAACAAGAAAATCACCAGGCATTAGAAGCTATTATCAGTTCCCTATCTAATGCTGAATATGTAGATGTTCATGGTCTTGAAACTGCATATTAAGTATGGAAGAAATTAGAAGAGATTTATAGCGGTGATGAATATGTTAAGATTGCCAAAGAGGAGAATTTAAGAGGAAAGTTTGATGACATGAGAATGTCTGATGGTGAGAATATCTAGCAGTATAGTCAAAGGATTAAAGAGATAGTTGGTGAGATAAAGAGTGCAGGAGGGAAAGTGGAAGATGCCACAGTAATCAGTAAGGTACTGAGAACCCTTCTACCAGTCTATGCTATCCAAGCTGCAGCTATTCAAGAGCTGAAATCCATTGACAAGGAAAAGGTAACTCTTGACTCTATTATTGGCAAACTTACCACTTTTGAACTAAATGGCTATGATGGTAGTGTACAGAAATTAGAATATGCATTTAGAGCTTCTGTCTCTAACCCATCTGTGAGAATAAGTAGAGATACCATCCATAACTATGAATCTAGATCCAGCAGAGATGCTGAAGATGAAGACAGCTTAGTGGAACTTGAAGCATTGTTTGCAAAACGACTGCCTAGAGGTACTGGTAAATATAAAGGTAAGCTACCTTTAAATTTTTTTACATGCAACAAGATTGGTCATATAGCAGCAAATTGCCCTAACGGTGAAAATGAATACAAGAGAGACAAATTTAAGAAATATAAGGGTAAAGGCAAGAGAGATTGTCTTGTAGCTTGTTGTTCTCAAAAAAGAGAAAACACAAGTTCACCTGCAATTTACCTATGAAGTAGCCAATTTCAATATATAAAATACTTCAAGGCTTGGGACAATAGAACAAGGATAAAAATCCTTCTACTCTTCAGGCTCTGCAAAACCTAGGTGGGTGTACCTTTGATGCATAAAATTAGACCAATAACACACAAGACAACATCAAAAGAAGCAGCTAGATCTCATTAAAGGTTTAAAGACAAGGAGGGTACTCTAGATAGGCTAAATCTACATTGACAACTCGACAGGTCTGAACATGAGATAAGTGGAACCATTCCACAAAATAGAAAAGAAAGATATTATGATTTGATTCTTTAAAATGTTGTTCTGACAATCCTTCAACATTACAAAAGACCAGTGCATAATCCTAGCCACAAAGTCATGCATGAAACTGAAAGAGAAATCTCAAATGCAAGCTACCTTCGACATTAAATTTTCATGTATTAATGTCTTACATTAATATAATCATTTGCTCTATCACAAAATCATACTTATATATCCAACATACACACTCAAAATCATTAATGTTGGGTTTCAGGATTTAAATCCTTCCTTGAAGAATATCCAAAAGACAAACATTACACTCTCAGAGAAAACTGAAAGAGACAAATCCAAATTACCCTTGATAAGATGAAATTATATAAATTTAAATGGTATTTTGGAGACAATTTGGTGGAAACTCACATATGCCTTGCATATGTGTAAACCTGCAAACTGAAACAAAACTTGCAGCAAAGACAACATTGAAAACCCATATGAGACATTGTCATTTGCAAAAAATGAAAAATGCCATCACTGGAACCTCTCTTGGAAATCTCCCTTTGAGAATTTCTCAAACATTGGAACACTTACAAAAGAGAAGAACTCAGAATATATAGAAGAGGGAAAAAGAATAGATCTCCATTTATCAGTGACAAGTGTCCCACTCCTTCTAAAATATTCTTTCCATCACTCCCGTGGAAACCGTTCTTCAGATATTTGACAAGTTTTAAAACTAATCGTAGAAACGAACTCCTCATTTTGCAAGCTTTCTAATGGTATATCACACTTGTATATTCGGGTAAAAATAACCTGTCAACCATTAATGTTTCATGTAGCCAAGCATAGCCAAGCATAGCCAAGCATTTAAATCTCTTCATTTTCATTATACTCTAAAACTATATATTCAATCTTGATTTATTCCCTTTTTGCTTTGCCACGTGGCGCCTCCTGGTTCATCCACGAATCCACTAGTTTGCCACCTCATCCACCATGTCAGCACCACTGGACCCACCTTAGGCCTTGGCTCTTCTTTGTTGCTGATCCACAATGGATATTCATCGTGCAACTTCTCTTCGCGGATCAGTGACCATCGTCAGATCATCTTCAATCTACTCGCTCTTTATCCTCAATCCTTTACTACACGTGCTTTGTCGTTGATCCACATTAGGTTTAGGGCATGCATCTTCCAATCATGGATCAACGACCATTGCTGGATCATCTATGATCACCATCCGATCTACCCAACTTGCTTGACCTTTAGCTTCTTCTTAGTTGCTCCCTTCTACCGCGTGTCACCTCTGGATTGGCTCTGGAGTCCCTGCCCTGCCATCTTAGCACAACATCACTAAGCACTAGAATGCAGCTCTTCTTTGTTGCTAGGTCATGAGGGATATGCCAATCAGCAGTTTCCCCATTGCGACCTAGCGACCACCATTGGATATTCTTTGGATTTGTTCACTTGTGAGGTCTCTAGTTTTTTGGGTATTAGCATTTTATGCTAGCGAGCTGGAGATTATTAATGAAATTGCTTTGGTCATGAGGTCTCGAGTTATTTTTTGTCACTCACCCCTTCTGTTGGGCCTGCCACGTGTCACTTCCTGATTTGTGCGCCACTAGCTATCTTACCACTTGGACCCGCCACCTGGATCGCTGCACCCACCTTAGGCCTTGTTGCGATGGATAACATTTCAAGCACTTCACAACCGTAGTACAACAACAACCATTGATAATCCCTGAATTTTATTCCACCTTTGATCTTCCTCGGATCTGTCATTGGATCTTCTCGATTTGTATGACCCTTACCATCTTCTCGCCAGCCTGTCCCAAAAATTTTGACATCTTGAGATGCACGCGCACGGGGTCCACTGGGCCACTAGCCACCTCTTTCCAAAAGCACTTAAGCTTTGACACTATAGAAGTGTGGGGCTTTTAATTTGAATACAAAAATTTCCCTTCCCACAACCAATGTGGGATAAAGGCATTATGCTTGGTTTTACACATTTGCTTGGAGTTTCAAATGTCTTTAACTCTTTCTTTGACATTTGAGGACTGGCAGAGGTTGTTGGAGTTTGGTTTCACCAATAGCATTTTCCTGAAGGTTTCCAACACCATATGCAGGGGAAAAAGACTATAAACCTGCCAATGAAATCTGCTTGAAGTGTAATTGCCTATTCCACACCATGCAGGGAGAATGCCGCCAAGGGGCATTTGCTTAAAAATTTCAATTGTCTACTCAAACACCAAATTGGGGGGAACACAAACTTTCTACCTGCCATTGCACCTGGTTGAAAATTTTAAAATGCCTTTACTTTTCATAGGCACAAGAGGAGATGATGTTGGCTTGATTTTACCCTTCTTTGAAATGGGCCTATCAAATTAACTCAAATTTTATGAGTCCCAACAATGGCTCTAACTGGGGATGGTTGATTGTAAGATCAATACAAGAATTTAGAATATATGGTATAGCAGACCACCCAAAAAAAAATCACTTCTCTTCTTTTAAAGTCTTCAGTGAGCTTCACTCTCCAAAACAGGGGTTCCTTATTCTACCCGAACAACAGGGTCTTTAATTGAAAACAGACCTACAACTGGTAATAACTACCCCAAACAATCTCAGCATTTACCTCTGTCAAAAATCTGATTCTCATCACCTGATATCATGATCCAAACAAAGGCCCCCTTTAACAACAATTGAGCATAGTCCTTATGATTAACCCCTTTCATCTCATTACTACAACAGCTGGTGTGCACACCTTTTGCCCGATTTTGAACTTTATGGCCACACACTACTACAACAATAGTAAAATCATGAGACAAATCACTATAGAGGCCTTCCCACAAGCTGCCATACATTTCACTATCCCAATCAACTCTATCCTTTGCAAGGGCATCATCATGATGAATTTGAAAAATAAAACATTCATTTTCACCATCATAGTTCTCATTATCATTATCCTTGGGAGATGCATGATTAACTTCATAATTTGCAGACACATAATCAACATAACCAGCATACAAATCAAATGATGTATATCCTTTATATATACCTATCTCTGTAACAACATTGTCACAAAATCTCCCACTGATTATTCCATCACTACTGTAAGAGACAATAGGCATTGACAACAAAGATTCTTGACTTTCATTTAACTTTGAATCACATATATTAGCAAGACCATTTTGAATAGCGAAGCTTGACACACCTTGACAAGGAATATTTTGCATAGCTTCACATTTACCTTCACCATTGAAGATGTTTTGATAAGAAGCAGCAACAGACGAAAATCTCTTTGACATCCCAAATTTTAAATTGTTTTCAATGTCCCTAGCTATGTTAAAAGCTTCATGCAAAGTTTTGGGTTCCTTGTCTCTTGATAAGAAACCCATCTTCTTGTCAAAAGCACTCATGTAGATCTCCAAGCATGCTCCATCACTAAACTTATACTTGCTGGATATTTTAGACAATGTTTGTGAAAACTTGATATTAAATGCCGATACCAATTCATCTTCCCCTAATTTGTATGTACATGAATCCTCTCAGCATATCATAATCACTCACCTTTTCATCAAATTGGGCCATAAAGTCAGTTGTTAATTCATCCCATGAGGAAATACAATTTGCTGGCAAAAAAGAGAACTAATCTCTTGCATCCTCTTTCAGTGACTGGACAAATAATTTCATGCACACATCTTCTTAACAAACCTCAAAATCTCCCATCAAGTTTGAAAATCTTTTCAAATGTAAATGTGCTGATTTTGATTTCTTCCAACTAAATATTGGCAAATGCTTTCTAATTTATATGGGTATAAGATTTGGGTAACCCAGAATACCTTCAAAGTTTAGAGCAGCATAATAGTTCATTTTAAAACTTCTCTTATAACATGGTTGTGACATTTCACTAGGCACGACTATATGTGGAAGTGTACAAGGCTGACAAACTTCACTACACATTCCTACTTGCTTCTGCAAATAATTGAACAAACTTGTATAGAACAATGAAACACTTCAAGCACATATCATCATTCAAATCTATTCATAACATTGCTTCACATAAAGTTTCTCCAAATTTGCATACTACAACAGAACATATATGCTGGAAACTTCAGCAAAATAGATATGCAAATAAATTTGTAATTCCTCTTTTTCCCTCTTTACTAGTGTTGTTCACTTAATGGGAAAACTATTTTACTCATTCAAATTTTCAAAAGAAAATATTTTGCATCGAAACTGCTGAAAGTACTTGGATATTTGCAGCT